>NC_081329.1:36138902-37342469 GCF_026419965.1 Kogia breviceps
ATGCAGCCCTTGTAGAATAACACTGCCTTGCCCTGATTCCATTGACCCGAAATCTCCAAATGTAGACGACCCTTATACAGCGAACACATGCATGGGTCAGCCACAGGATGCTACCCCATTGGAACGGGAAAAAACATGAAAAGGCACCTCATCTTCTCATATCCTGGTGCTCGGGTTCAAGCTTCCAGCCACTTTCCTGAAAATATCCCCCTTGGGGAAGTCAGCACTTTCAAAACCTTCTTTCTTATAGCTTGGAATTGGTTCCATGGATGAACTACAACGGGGAAGAATAAGACACGATGCCTATATATTTGGACAGGCATATGGTGCTCTAATTTCAACTGCTGAACAAGAATTGACCCAAGTCTAAGCTTGCTCTCAGAAGGAGAATAGGGCTTGAAAATTTCCCGCTGATTTGTGACCAGTTCCAAAAGTGGGAAGTTGAGCAGGGGATCTCAGCGAGCCTATAATTCATGGGCCTGCAGGATGGTGAAAGACACCTAATGTGGACAAATGACTTGGGTTGAGCCAGAGAAAAGAACTTGAGAGCAAGGCAGAATTGCAAAAATGGGATTTCAAGAGGGAGACGCGTCTCGCCTGGTAAGAACCTAGAATGTGGCAGTACTTCTTCAACCATGCCTTTGTCGAAAAACGGTGAATGCCTTTATCCTGAATATATTCCGAATAAAGGCATACACCGTTTTTGGGCAACCAGGCAGGGGCTCGGTGCAAATCAACACTACATAGTGCTATCACTTCCCATCTAAACAAAGGGTCATCTACAAAAAGTGTAAAGACTAGAAATTCAGGGTAGCATGGAGGTAAATCGTACCCACATTTTGTGGATTGTGGGATGACCAATTGCAATCGGAAACCTGGCGAATTCTATTGTGTATTCAAAAATAATGTAAGAAACAAAGCTACAGCACATAGGACACTTCCACTCAAGGACGTATATTTTCAAGAAAACCAAAGAACCTCAGGTCACAGGCAACCCAACGTTTACTGCTGCTCTCTTTACAAAAGCCTCGACTAGGATACAATCTAAATTTCCTTGGACGGAAAACATGGATGGAGAATATGTGATTCTTATCTACCATGATATATTACTGAGCCAGGAAATCAATGAAATAACGTCACTTGCCGCCAAAGGAGTGTTCGTAGTTACAATCATTCTCAGTAAATTTAGTCACATAGAAAAAAGTGGTTTATCAAAGATATGAGGTACAGGTGGAATACAAAATTGCGTCCCATGAATGAAATGGCAGACGAGAGAAAGCATCACACATTTAGCAAACACACTTATGCCTGTAGGAGCGCGAAGGTCACTTGAGGTGAGGAGAAACCAGGTGTTTTCAATGAGCACAGATACCATTCCATATAGACCAAAGAGGGCATCAAGACAACTTACTCTAAACCTCAAAGGACTGAACTCAGCCCACTTTACACACCAGAAAAGATTATTTACAACTGGTTAGAATTTGAAAAACAATTTATCGATGTCTCTCTGGAAGAGAATCAAGTGGATGCACAGCAGCAAGCAACACAGCACTCAAAATCGGCTACACCCCGTGAGAAAAATAAACTCCAAATTAAAGGCAGTGAGTGAGAGATAAATTCTTCGAGACTTCGTTCAGGGGCTGTCATTGAAGTTGTTTTGAGCATATATTAACACACAGAAGGATCGACCTAAGGGAGGACACTCGTGGGTCTGAGTGTCTTCGTGAGCATGAGTCAGCAAATGCAGCCCTTGTCGAATAACACTGCTTTTTCCTGATTCCATGGACCCGAAATCTCCAAATGCAGACGACCCTTCCTACAGCGAACACATGCATGGGACAGCCACAGGATGCTACCCCATTGGAACGGCAAAAAAACATGAAAAGCCACCTCATCTTCTCATATCCTGGTGCTCGGGTTCAAGCTTTCAGACACTTTTCTGAAAATATACCCAATTGGGGAAGTCAGCACTTTCAAAACACTTTTACTTATAACTTGGAATTGGTTCCATGGATGAACTACAATGGGGAGGAATAAGAGACGATGGCTATATATTTGCACAGGCACATGGCGCTCTAATTTCCAATGCTGAACAAGAATTGACCCAAGTCTAAGCTTGCTCTCGGAAGGAGAATTGGGCTTGAAAATTTCCTGCTGCTTTGGGACCAGTTCCGAAAGTGGGAAGTTGAGCAGGGGATCTCAGGGAGCCTATAATTCATGGCCCTGCAGGATGGTAAAAGGCACGTAATGTGGAAAAATGACTTGGGTTGAACCAGAGAAAAGAACTTGAGAGCAAGGCAGAATTGCAAAACTGGGATTCCAAGAGGGAGAACGTCTCGCCTGGTAAGAACCTAGGATGTGGCAGTACTTCTTCAAACATGCCTTTGTCGAAAAAGGGTGTATGCCTTTATCCTGAATATCTTTAGGATAAAGGCATACACCGTTTTTGGGCAACCAGGCAGGGGCTCTGTGCAAATCAACACTACATAATGCTATCACTTCCCATCCAAACAAAGGGTCATGTACGAAAAGTGTAAAGACCAGAAATGCAGGGTAACGTGGAGGTAAATCGTACCCACATTTTGTGGATTGTGGGATGACCAATTGCAATCGGCACCCTGGCGAATTCTATGGTGTATTCGAAGATAAAGTAAGAAACAAAGCTACAGCACATAGGACACTTCCACTCAAGGACGTATATTTTCAAGAAAACCAAAGAACCTCAGGTCACAGGCAACCCAACGTTTACTGCTGCTCTCTTTACAAAAGCCTCGACTAGGATACAATCTAAATTTCCTTGGACGGAAAACATGGATGGAGAATATGTGATTCTTATCTACCATGATATATTACTGAGCCAGGAAATCAATGAAATAACGTCACTTGCCGCCAAAGGAGTGTTCGTAGTTACAATCATTCTCAGTAAATTTAGTCACATAGAAAAAAGTGGTTTATCAAAGATATGAGGTACAGGTGGAATACAAAATTGCGTCCCATGAATGAAATGGCAGACGAGAGAAAGCATCACACATTTAGCAAACACACTTATGCCTGTAGGAGCGCGAAGGTCACTTGAGGTGAGGAGAAACCAGGTGTTTTCAATGAGCACAGATACCATTCCATATAGACCAAAGAGGGCATCAAGACAACTTACTCTAAACCTCAAAGGACTGAACTCAGCCCACTTTACACACCAGAAAAGATTATTTACAACTGGTTAGAATTTGAAAAACAATTTATCGATGTCTCTCTGGAAGAGAATCAAGTGGATGCACAGCAGCAAGCAACACAGCACTCAAAATCGGCTACACCCCGTGAGAAAAATAAACTCCAAATTAAAGGCAGTGAGTGAGAGATAAATTCTTCGAGACTTCGTTCAGGGGCTGTCATTGAAGTTGTTTTGAGCATATATTAACACACAGAAGGATCGACCTAAGGGAGGACACTCGTGGGTCTGAGTGTCTTCGTGAGCATGAGTCAGCAAATGCAGCCCTTGTCGAATAACACTGCTTTTTCCTGATTCCATGGACCCGAAATCTCCAAATGCAGACGACCCTTCCTACAGCGAACACATGCATGGGACAGCCACAGGATGCTACCCCATTGGAACGGCAAAAAAACATGAAAAGCCACCTCATCTTCTCATATCCTGGTGCTCGGGTTCAAGCTTTCAGACACTTTTCTGAAAATATACCCAATTGGGGAAGTCAGCACTTTCAAAACACTTTTACTTATAACTTGGAATTGGTTCCATGGATGAACTACAATGTGGAGGAATAAGAGACGATGGCTATATATTTGCACAGGCACATGGCGCTCTAATTTCCAATGCTGAACAAGAATTGACCCAAGTCTAAGCTTGCTCTCGGAAGGAGAATTGGGCTTGAAAATTTCCTGCTGCTTTGGGACCAGTTCCGAAAGTGGGAAGTTGAGCAGGGGATCTCAGGGAGCCTATAATTCATGGCCCTGCAGGATGGTAAAAGGCACGTAATGTGGAAAAATGACTTGGGTTGAACCAGAGAAAAGAACTTGAGAGCAAGGCAGAATTGCAAAACTGGGATTCCAAGAGGGAGAACGTCTCGCCTGGTAAGAACCTAGGATGTGGCAGTACTTCTTCAAACATGCCTTTGTCGAAAAAGGGTGTATGCCTTTATCCTGAATATCTTTAGGATAAAGGCATACACCGTTTTTGGGCAACCAGGCAGGGGCTCTGTGCAAATCAACACTACATAATGCTATCACTTCCCATCCAAACAAAGGGTCATGTACGAAAAGTGTAAAGACCAGAAATGCAGGGTAACGTGGAGGTAAATCGTACCCACATTTTGTGGATTGTGGGATGACCAATTGCAATCGGCACCCTGG
Organism: Kogia breviceps; assembly: GCF_026419965.1. NCBI lineage: Eukaryota > Metazoa > Chordata > Mammalia > Artiodactyla > Physeteridae > Kogia > Kogia breviceps. Next base: position 36,143,268 of record NC_081329.1, read on the forward strand.
CGAATTCTATGGTGTATTCGAAGATAAAGTAAGAAACAATGCTACAGCACATAGGACACTTCCACTCAAGAACGTATATTTTCAAGAAAACCAAAGAACCTCAGGTCACAGGCAACCCAACGTTTTCTGCTGCTCTCTTTACAAAAGCCTCGACTAGGATACAATCTAAATTTCCTTGGACGGAAAACATGGATGGAGAATATGTGATTCTTATCTACAATGATATATTACAGAGCCAGGAAATCAATGAAATAACGTCACTTGGCGCCACCGGAGTGTTCTTAGTTACAATCATTCTCAGTTAATTTAGTCACATAGAAAAAAGTGGTTTATCAAAGATATGAGGTACAGGTGGAATATAAAATTGCGTCCCTTGAACGAAATGGCAGACGACAGAGAGAATTACACATTTAGCAAACACACTTATGCCTGTAGGAGCGCAAAGGTCACATGAGGTGAGGAAAAACCAGGTGTTTTCAATGAGCACAGATACCATTCCATATAGACCAAGGAGGGAATCAAGACAACTTACTCTAAACCTCAAAGGACTGAACTCAGCCCACTTTACACACCAGAAAAGATTATTGACAACTGGTCAGAATTTGAAAAACAATTTATCTATGTCTCTCTGGAAGAGAATCTAGTGGATGCACAGCAGCAAGCAACACAGCACGGAAAATCGGCTACACCCGGTGAGAAAAATAAACTGCAAAATAAAGGCAGTGAGTGAGAGATAAATTCTTCGAGACTTCGTTCAGGGGCTGTGATTGGAATTGTTTTCAGCATATATTCACACACAGAAAGATGGGACCTAAGGGAGGACAATCGTGGGTCTGAGTGTCTTCGTGAGCATGAGTCAGCAAATGCAGCCCTTGTAGAATAACACTGCCTTGCCCTGATTCCATTGACCCGAAATCTCCAAATGTAGACGACCCTTATACAGCGAACACATGCATGGGTCAGCCACAGGATGCTACCCCATTAGAACGGGAAAAAACATGAAAAGGCACCTCATCTTCTCATATCCTGGTGCTCGGGTTCAAGCTTCCAGCCACTTTCCTGAAAATATCCCCAATTGGGGAAGTCAGCACTTTCAAAACCTTCTTTCTTATAGCTTGGAATTGGTTCCATGGATGAACTACAACGGGGAAGAATAAGACACGATGCCTATATATTTGGACAGGCATATGGTGCTCTAATTTCAACTGCTGAACAAGAATTGACCCAAGTCTAAGCTTGCTCTCAGAAGGAGAATAGGGCTTGAAAATTTCCCGCTGATTTGTGACCAGTTCCAAAAGTGGGAAGTTGAGCAGGGGATCTCAGCGAGCCTATAATTCATGGGCCTGCAGGATGGTGAAAGACACCTAATGTGGACAAATGACTTGGGTTGAGCCAGAGAAAAGAACTTGAGAGCAAGGCAGAATTGCAAAAATGGGATTTCAAGAGGGAGACGCGTCTCGCCTGGTAAGAACCTAGAATGTGGCAGTACTTCTTCAACCATGCCTTTGTCGAAAACCGGTGAATGCCTTTATCTTGAATATATTCCGAATAAAGGCATACACCGTTTTTGGGCAACCAGGCAGGGGCTCGGTGCAAATCAACACTACATAGTGCTATCACTTCCCATCTAAACAAAGGGTCATCTACAAAAAGTGTAAAGACTAGAAATTCAGGGTAGCATGGAGGTAAATCGTACCCACATTTTGTGGATTGTGGGATGACCAATTGCAATCGGAACCCTGGCGAATTCTATTGTGTATTCAAAAATAATGTAAGAAACAAAGCTACAGCACATAGGACACTTCCACTCAAGGACGTATATTTTCAAGAAAACCAAAGAACCTCAGGTCACAGGCAACCCAACGTTTACTGCTGCTCTCTTTACAAAAGCCTCGACTAGGATACAATCTAAATTTCCTTGGACGGAAAACATGGATGGAGAATATGTGATTCTTATCTACAATGATATATTACTGAGCCAGGAAATCAATGAAATAACGTCACTTGCCGCCAAAGGGGTGTTCGTAGTTACAATCATTCTCAGTAAATTTAGTCACATAGAAAAAAGTGGTTTATCAAAGATATGAGGTACAGGTGGAATACAAAATTGCGTCCCATGAATGAAATGGCAGACGAGAGAAAGCATCACACATTTAGCAAACACACTTATGCCTGTAGGAGCGCGAAGGTCACTTGAGGTGAGGAGAAACCAGGTGTTTTCAATGAGCACAGATACCATTCCATATAGACCAAAGAGGGCATCAAGACAACTTACTCTAAACCTCAAAGGACTGAACTCAGCCCACTTTACACACCAGAAAAGATTATTTACAACTGGTTAGAATTTGAAAAACAATTTATCGATGTCTCTCTGGAAGAGAATCAAGTGGATGCACAGCAGCAAGCAACACAGCACTCAAAATCGGCTACACACCGTGAGAAAAATAAACTCCAAATTAAAGGCAGTGAGTGAGAGATAAATTCTTCGAGACTTCGTTCAGGGGCTGTCATTGAAGTTGTTTTGAGCATATATTAACACACAGAATGATCGGACCTCAGGAAAGACACTCGTGGGTCTGAGTGTCTTCGTGAGCATGAGTCAGCAAATGCAGCCCTTGTCGAATAACACTGCCTTTTCCTGATTCCATGGACCCGAAATCTCCAAATGCAGACGACCCTTCCTACAGCGAACACATGCATAGGACAGCCACAGGATGCTACCCCATTGGAACGGCAAAAAACATGAAAAGCCACCTCATCTTCTCATATCCTGGTGCTCGGGTTCAAGCTTTCAGCCGCTTTTCTGAAAATATACCCAATTGGGGAAGTCAGCACTTTCAAAACACTTTTAATTATAACTTGGAATTGGTTCCATGGATGAACTACAATGTGGAGGAATAAGAGACGATGGCTATATATTTGCACAGGCACATGGCGCTCTAATTTCCAATGCTGAACAAGAATTGACCCAAGTCTAAGCTTGCTCTCGGAAGGAGAATTGGGCTTGAAAATTTCCTGCTGCTTTGGGACCAGTTCCGAAAGTGGGAAGTTGAGCAGGGGATCTCAGGGAGCCTATAATTCATGGCCCTGCAGGATGGTAAAAGGCACGTAATGTGGAAAAATGACTTGGGTTGAACCAGAGAAAAGAACTTGAGAGCAAGGCAGAATTGCAAAACTGGGATTCCAAGAGGGAGAAGCGTCTCGCCTGGTAAGAACCTAGGATGTGGCAGTACTTCTTCAAACATGCCTTTGTCGAAAAAGGGTGTATGCCTTTATCCTGAATATCTTTAGGATAAAGGCATACACCGTTTTTGGGCAACCAGGCAGGGGCTCTGTGCAAATCAACACTACATAATGCTATCACTTCCCATCCAAACAAAGGGTCATGTACGAAAAGTGTAAAGACCAGAAATGCAGGGTAACGTGGAGGTAAATCGTACCCACATTTTGTGGATTGTGGGATGACCAATTGCAATCGGCACCCTGGCGAATTCTATGGTGTATTCGAAGATAAAGTAAGAAACAATGCTACAGCACATAGGACACTTCCATTCAAGGACGTATATTTTCAGGAAAACCAAAGAACCTCAGGTCACAGGCAACCCAACGTTTACTGCTGCTCTCTTTACAAAAGCCTCGAGTAGGATACAATCTAAATTTCCTTGGACGGAAAACATGGATGGAGAATATGCGATTCTTATCTACAATGATATATTACAGAGCCAGGAAATCAATGAAATAACGTCACTTGCCGCCACCGGTGTGTTCTTAGTTACAATCATTCTCAGTGAATTTAGTCACATAGAAAAAAGTGGTTTATCAAAGATATGAGGTACAGGTGGAATATAAAATTGCATCCCTTGAACGAAATGGCAGACGACAGAGAGAATTACACATTTAGCAAACACACTTATGCCTGTAGGAGCGCAAAGGTCACATGAGGTGAGGAAAAACCAGGTGTTTTCAATGAGCACAGATACCATTCCATATAGACCAAGGAGGGAATCAAGACAACTTACTCTAAACCTCAAAGGACTGAACTCAGCCCACTTTACACACCAGAAAAGATTATTGACAACTGGTCAGAATTTGAAAAACAATTTATCTATGTCTCTCTGGAAGAGAATCTAGTGGATGCACAGCAGCAAGCAACACAGCACGGAAAATCGGCTACACCCGGTGAGAAAAATAAACTGCAAAATAAAGGCAGTGAGTGACAGATAAATTTTTCGAGACTTCGTTCAGGGGCTGTGATTGGAGTTGTTTTCAGCATATATTCACACACAGAAAGATGGGACCTAAGGGAGGACAATCGTGGGTCTGAGTGTCTTCGTGAGCATGAGTCAGCAAATGCAGCCCTTGTAGAATAACACTGCCTTGCCCTGATTCCATTGACCCGAAATCTCCAAATGTAGACGACCCTTCTACAGCAAACACATGCATGGGTCAGCCACAGGATGCTACCCCATTGGAACGGGAAAAAACATGAAAAGGCACCTCATCTTCTCATACCCTGGTGCTCGGGTTCAAGCTTCCAGCCACTTTCCTGAAAATATCCCCACTTGGGGAAGTCAGCACTTTCAAAACCTTCTTTCTTATAGCTTGGAATTGGTTCCATGGATGAACTACAACGGGGAAGAATAAGACACGATGCCTATATATTTGGACAGGCATATGGTGCTCTAATTTCAACTGCTGAACAAGAATTGACCCAAGTCTAAGCTTGCTCTCTGAAGGAGAATAGGGCTTGAAAATTTCCCGCTGATTTGTGACCAGTTCCAAAAGTGGGAAGTTGAGCAGGGGATCTCAGCGAGCCTATAATTCATGGGCCTGCAGGATGGTCAAAGACACCTAATGTGGACAAATGACTTGGGTTGAGCCAGAGAAAAGAACTTGAGAGCAAGGCAGAATTGCAAAAATGGGATTTCAAGAGGGAGACGCGTCTCGCCTGGTAAGAACCTAGAATGTGGCAGTACTTCTTCAACCATGCCTTTGTCGAAAAACGGTGTATGCCTTTATCCTGAATATATTCCGAATAAAGGCATACACCGTTTTTGGGCAACCAGGCAGGGGCTCGGTCCAAATCAACACTACATAGTGCTATCACTTCCCATCTAAACAAAGGGTCATCTACGAAAAGTGTAAAGACGAGAAATTCAGGGTAGCATGGAGGTAAATCGTACCCACATTTTGTGGATTCCAGGATGAACAATGGCAAACGGCACCCTGGCGAAGTCTATGGTGTATTCAAAAATAATGTAAGAAACAAAGCTACAGCACATAGGACACTTCCACTCAAGGACGTATATTTTCAAGAAAAACAAAGAACCTCAGGTCACAGGCAACCCAACGTTTACTGCTGCTCTCTTTACAAAAGCCTCGACTAGGATACAATCTAAATTTCCTTGGACGGCAAACATGGATGGAGAATATGTGATTCTTATCTACAATGATATATTACTGAGCCAGGAAATCAATGAAATAACGTCACTTGCCGCCAAAGGAATGGTCGTAGTTACAATCATTCTCAGTAAATTTAGTCACATAGAAAAAAGTGGTTTATCAAAGATATGAGGTACAGGTGGAATACAAAATTGCGTCCCATGAATGAAATGGCAGACGACAGAAAGCATCACACATTTAGCAAACACACTTATGCCTGTAGGAGCGCGAAGGTCACTTGAGGTGAGGAAAAACCAGGTGTTTTCAATGAGCACAGATACCATTCCATATAGACCAAAGAGGGCATCAAGACAACTTACTCTAAACCTAAAAGGACTGAACTCAGCCCACTTTACACACCAGAAAAGATTATTTACAACTGGTTAGAATTTGAAAAACAATTTATCGATGTCTCTCTGGAAGAGAATCAAGTGGATGCACAGCAGCAAGCAACACAGCACTCAAAATCGGCTACACCCCGTGAGAAAAATAAACTGCAAAATAAAGGCAGTGAGTGAGAGATAAATTCTTTGAGACTTCGTTCAGGGGCTGTCATTGAAGTTGTTTTGAGCATATATTAACACACAGAATGATCGGACCTAAGGAAGGACACTCGTGGGTCTGAGTGTCTTCGTGAGCATGAGTCAGCAAATGCAGCCCTTGTCGAATAACACTGCCTTTTCCTGATTCCATGGACCCGAAATTTCCAAATGCAAACGACCCTTCCTACAGCGAACACATGCATGGGACAGCCACAGGATGCTACCCCATTGGAACGGCAAAAAAACATGAAAATCCACCTCATCTTCTCATATCCTGGTGCTCGGGTTCAAGCTTTCAGCCGCTTTTCTGAAAATATACCCAATTGGGGAAGTCAGCACTTTCAAAACACTCTTACTTATAAATTGGAAATGTTTCCATGGATGAACTACAATGGGGAAGAATAAGAGATGATGGCTATATATTTGGACAGGCACATGGCGCTCTAATTTCCAATGCTGAACAAGAATTGACCCAAGTCTAAGCTTGCTCTCGGAAGGAGAATTGGGCTTGAAAATGTCCTGCTGCTTTGGGACCAGTTCCGAAAGTGGGAAGTTGAGCCGGGGATCTCAGGGAGCCTATAATTCATGGCCCTGCAGGATGGTAAAAGGCACGTAATGTGGAAAAATGACTTGGGTTGAACCAGAGAAAAGAAGTTGAGAGCAAGGCAGAATTGCAAAAATGGGATTTCAAGAGGGAGACGCGTCTCGCCTGGTAAGAACCTAGGATGTGGTAGTACTTCTTCAAACATGCCTTTGTCGAAAAAGGGTGTATGCCTTTATCCTGAATATCTTTAGGATAAAGGCATACACCGTTTTTGGGCAACCACGCAGGGGCTCTGTGCAAATCAACACTACATAATGCTATCACTTCCCATCAAAAAAAAGGGTCATGTACGAAAAGTGTAAAGACCAGAAATGCAGGGTAAGGTGGAGGTAAATCATACCCACATATTGTGGATTGTGGGATGAACAATGGCAATCGGCACCCTGGCAAATTCTATGGTGTATTCGAAGATAAAGTAAGAAACAATGCTACAGCACACAGGACACTTCCATTCAAGGACGTATATTTTCAGGAAAACCAAAGAACCTCAGGTCACAGGCAACTCAACGTTTACTGCTGCTCTCTTTACAAAAGCCTCGACTAGGATACAATCTAAATTTCCTTGGACAGAATACATGGATGGAGAATATGTGATTCTTATCTACAATGATATATTACAGAGCCAGGAAATCAATGAAATAACGTCACTTGGCGCCACCGGAGTGTTCTTAGTTACAATCATTCTCAGTGAATTTAGTCACATAGAAAAAAGTGGTTTATCAAAGATATGAGGTACAGGTGGAATATAAAATTGCGTCCCTTGAACGAAATGGCAGACGACAGAGAGAATTACACATTTAGCAAACACACTTATGCCTGTAGGAGCGCAAAGGTCACATGATGTGAGGAAAAACCAGGTGTTTTCAATGAGCACAGATACCATTCCATATAGACCAAGGAGGGAATCAAGACAACTTACTCTAAACCTCAAAGGACTGAACTCAGCCCACTTTACACACCAGAAAAGATTATTGACAACTGGTCAGAATTTGAAAAACAATTTATTTATGTCTCTCTGGAAGAGAATCTAGTGGATGCACAGCAGCAAGCAACACAGCACGGAAAATCGGCTACACCCGGTGAGAAAAATAAACTGCAAAATAAAGGCAGTGAGTGAGAGATAAATTCTTCGAGACTTCGTTCAGGGGCTGTGATTGGAATTGTTTTCAGCATATATTCACACACAGAAAGATGGGACCTAATGGAGGACAATCGTGGGTCTGAGTGTCTTCGTGAGCATGAGTCAGCAAATGCAGCCCTTGTAGAATAACACTGCCTTGCCCTGATTCCATTGACCCGAAATCTCCAAATGTAGACGACCCTTATACAGCGAACACATGCATGGGTCAGCCACAGGATGCTACCCCATTGGAACGGGAAAAAACATGAAAACGCACCTCATCTTCTCATATCCTGGTGCTCGGGTTCAAGCTTCCAGCCACTTTCCTGAAAATATCCCCACTTGGGGAAGTCAGCACTTTCAAAACCTTCTTTCTTATAGCTTGGAATTGGTTCCATGGATGAACTACAACGGGGAAGAATAAGACACGATGCCTATATATTTGGACAGGCATATGGTGCTCTAATTTCAACTGCTGAACAAGAATTGACCCAAGTCTAAGCTTGCTCTCAGAAGGAGAATAGGGCTTGAAAATTTCCCGCTGATTTGTGACCAGTTCCAAAAGTGGGAAGTTGAGCAGGGGATCTCAGCGAGCCTATAATTCATGGGCCTGCAGGATGGTCAAAGACACCTAATGTGGACAAATGACTTGGGTTGAGCCAGAGAAAAGAACTTGAGAGCAAGGCAGAATTGCAAAAATGGGATTTCAAGAGGGAGACGCGTCTCGCCTGGTAAGAACCTAGAATGTGGCAGTACTTCTTCAACCATGCCTTTGTCGAAAAATGGTGTATGCCTTTATCCTGAATATATTCCGAATAAAGGCATACACCGTTTTTGGGCAACCAGGCAGGGGCTCGGTGCAAATCAACACTACATAGTGCTATCACTTCCCATCTAAACAAAGGGTCAACTACGAAAAGTGTAAAGACGAGAAATTCAGGGTAGCATGGAGGTAAATCGTACCCACATTTTGTGGATTCCAGGATGAACAATGGCAATCGGCACCCTGGCGAAGTCTATGGTGTATTCAAAAATAATGTAAGAAACAAAGCTACAGCACGTAGGACACTTCCACTCAAGGACGTATATTTTCAAGAAAACCAAAGAACCTCAGGTCACAGGCAACCCAACGTTTACTGCTGCTCTCTTTACAAAAGCCTCGACTAGGATACAATCTAAATTTCCTTGGACGGAAAACATGGATGGAGAATATGTGATTCTTATCTACAATGATATATTACTGAGCCAGGAAATCAATGAAATAACGTCACTTGCCGCCAAAGGAGTGTTCGTAGTTACAATCATTCTCAGTAAATTTAGTCACATAGAAAAAAGTGGTTTATCAAAGATATGAGGTACAGGTGGAATACAAAATTGCGTCCCATGAATGAAATGGCAGACGAGAGAAAGCATCACACATTTAGCAAACACACTTATGCCTGTAGGAGCGCGAAGGTCACTTGAGGTGAGGAAAAAACAGGTGTTTTCAATGAGCACAGATACCATTCCATATAGACCAAAGAGGGCATCAAGACAACTTACTCTAAACCTCAAAGGACTGAACTCAGCCCACTTTACACACCAGAAAAGATTATTTACAACTGGTTAGAATTTGAAAAACAATTTATCGATGTCTCTCTGGAAGAGAATCAAGTGGATGCACAGCAGCAAGCAACACAGCACTGAAAATCGGCTACACCCCGTGAGAAAAATAAACTGCAAAATAAAGGCAGTGAGTGAGAGATAAATTCTTCGAGACTTCGTTCAGGGGCTGTCATTGAAGTTGTTTTGAGCATATATTAACACACAGAAGGATCGGACCTAAGGGAGGACACTCGTGGGTCTGAGTGTCTTCGTGAGCATGAGTCAGCAAATGCAGCCCTTGTCGAATAACACTGCCTTTTCCTGATTCCATGGACCCGAAATCTCCAAATGCAGACGACCCTTCCTACAGCGAACACATGAATGGGACAGCCACAGGATGCTACCCCATTGGAACGGCAAAAAAACATGAAAAGCCACCTCATCTTCTCATACCCTGGTGCTCGGGTTCAAGCTTTCAGCCGCTTTTCTGAAAATATACCCAATTGGGGAAGTCAGCACTTTCAAAACACTCTTACTTATAACTTGGAATTTGTTCCATGGATGAACTACAATGGGGAAGAATAAGAGACGATGGCTATATATTTGGACAGGCACATGGCGCTCTAATTTCCAATGCTGAACAAGAATTGACCCAAGTATAAGCTTGCTCTCGGAAGGAGAATTGGGCTTGAAAATGTCCTGCTGCTTTGGGACCAGTTCCGAAAGTGGGAAGTTGTACCGGGGATCTCAGGGAGCCTATAATTCATGGCCCAGCAGGATGGTAAAAGGCACGTAATGTGGAAAAATGACTTGGGTTGAACCAGAGAAAAGAACTTGAGAGCAAGGCAGAATTGCAAAACTGGGATTTCAAGAGGGAGAAGCGTCTCGCCTGGTAAGAACCTAGGATGTGGCAGTACTTCTTCAAACATGCCTTTGTCGAAAAAGGGTGTATGCCTTTATCCTGAATATCTTTAGGATAAAGGCATACACCGTTTTTGGGCAACCAGGCAGGGGCTCTGTGCAAATCAACACTACATAATGCTATCACTTCCCATCAAAACAAAGGGTCATGTACGAAAAGTGTAAAGACCAGAAATGCAGGGTAACGTGGAGGTAAATCGTACCCACATTTTGTGGATTGTGGGATGACCAATTGCAATCGGCACCCTGGCGAATTCTATGGTGTATTCGAAGATAAAGTAAGAAACAATGCTACAGCACATAGGACACTTCATTTCAAGGACGTATATTTTCAGGAAAACCAAAGAACCTCAGGTCACAGGCAACCCAACGTTTACTGCTGCTCTCTTTACAAAAGCCTCGACTAGGATACAATCTAAATTTCCTTGGACGGAATACATGGATGGAGAATATGTGCTTCTTATCTACAATGATATATTACAGAGCCAGGAAATCAATGAAATAACGTCACTTGGCGCCACCGGAGTGTTCTTAGTTACAATCATTCTCAGTGAATTTAGTCACATAGAAAAAAGTGGTTTATCAAAGATATGAGGTACAGGTGGAATATAAAATTGCGTCCCTTGAACAAAATGGCAGACGACAGAGAGAATTACACATTTAGCAAACACACTTATGCCTGTGGGAGCGCAAAGGTCACATGAGGTGAGGAAAAACCAGGTGTTTTCAATGAGCACAAATACCATTCCATATAGACCAAGGAGGGAATCAAGACAACTTACTCTAAACCTCAAAGGACTGAACTCAGCCCACTTTACACACCAGAAAAGATTATTGACAACTGGTCAGAATTTGAAAAACAATTTATCTATGTCTCTCTGGAAGAGAATCTAGAGGATGCACAGCAGCAAGCAACACAGCACGGAGAATCGGCTACACCCGGTGAGAAAAATAAACTGCAAAATAAAGGCAGTGAGTGACAGATAAATTTTTCGAGACTTCGTTCAGGGGCTGTGATTGGAGTTGTTTTCAGCATATATTCACACACAGAAAGATGGGACCTAAGGGAGGACAATCGTGGGTCTGAGTGTCTTCGTGAGCATGAGTCAGCAAATGCAGCCCTTGTAGAATAACACTGCCTTGCCCTGATTCCATTGACCCGAAATCTCCAAATGTAGACGACCCTTCTACAGCAAACACATGCATGGGTCAGCCACAGGATGCTACCCCATTGGAACGGGAAAAAACATGAAAGGCACCTCATCGTCTCATATCCTGGTGCTCGGGTTCAAGCTTCCAGCCACTTTCCTGAAAATATCCCCACTTGCGGAAGTCAGCACTTTCAAAACCTTCTTTCTTATAGCTTGGAATTGGTTCCATGGATGAACTACAACGGGGAAGAATAAGACACGATGCCTATATATTTGGACAGGCATATGGTGCTATAATTTCAACTGCTGAACAAGAATTGACCCAAGTCTAAGCTTGCTCTCAGAAAGAGAATAGGGCTTGAAAATTTCCCGCTGATTTGTGACCAGTTCCAAAAGTGGGAAGTTGAGCAGGGGATCTCAGCGAGCCTATAATTCATGGGCCTGCAGGATGGTCAAAGACACCTAATGTGGACAAATGACTTGGGTTGAGCCAGAGAAAAGAACTTGAGAGCAAGGCAGAATTGCAAAAATGGGATTTCAAGAGGGAGACGCGTCTCGCCTGGTAAGAACATAGAATGTGGCAGTACTTCTTCAACCATGCTTTTGTCAAAAAACGGTGTATGCCTTTATCCTGAATATATTCCGAATAAAGGCATACACCGTTTTTGGGCAACCAGGCAAGGGCTCGGTGCAAATCAACACTACATAGTGCTATCACTTCCCATCTAAACAAAGGGTCATCTACGAAAAGTGTAAAGACTAGAAATTCAGGGTAGCATGGAGGTAAATCGTACCCACATTTTGTGGATTCCAGGATGAACAATGGCAATCGGCACCCTGGCGAAGTCTATGGTGTATTCAAAAATAATGTAAGAAACAAAGCTACAGCACATAGGACACTTCCACTCAAGGACGTATATTTTCACGAAAACCAAAGAACCTCAGGTCACAGGCAACGCAACGTTTACTGCTGCTCTCTTTACAAAAGCCTCGACTAGGATACAGTCTAAATTTCCTTGGACGGAAAACATGGATGGAGAATATGTGATTCTTATCTACAATGATATATTACTGCGCCAGGAAATCAATGAAATAACGTCACTTGCCGCCAAAGGAGTGTTCGTAGTTACAATCATTCTTAGTAAAGTTAGTCACATAGAAAAAAGTGGTTTATCAAAGATATGAGGTACAGGTGGAATACAAAATTGCGTCCCATGAATGAAATGGCAGACGAGAGAAAGCATCACACATTTAGCAAACACACTTATGCCTGTAGGAGCGCGAAGGTCACTTGAGGTGAGGAAAAAACAGGTGTTTTCAATGAGCACAGATACCATTCCATATAGACCAAAGAGGGAATCAAGACAACTTACTCTAAACCTAAAAGGCCTGAACTCAGCCCACTTTACACACCAGAAAAGATTATTTACAACTGGTTAGAATTTGAAAAACAATTTATCGATGTCTCTCTGGAAGAGAATCAAGTGGATGCACAGCAGCAAGCAACACAGCACTGAAAATCGGCTACACCCCGTGAGAAAAATAAACTGCAAAATAAAGGCAGTGAGTGAGAGATAAATTCTTCGAGACTTCGTTCAGGGGCTGTCATTGAAGTTGTTTTGAGCATATATTAACACACAGAATGATCGGACCTAAGGAAGGACACTCGTGGGTCTGAGTGTCTTCGTGAGCATGAGTCAGCAAATGCAGCCCTTGTCGAATAACACTGCCTTTTCCTGATTCCATGGACCCGAAACCTCCAAATGCAGACGACCCTTACTACAGCGAACACATGCATGGGTCATCCACAGGACGCTACCCCATTGGAACGGCAAATAAACATGAAAAGCCACCTCATCTTCTCATATCCTGGTGCTCGGGTTCAAGCTTTCAGCCGCTTTTCTGAAAATATACCCAATTGGGGAAGTCAGCACTTTCAAAACACTCTTACTTATAACTTGGAATTGGTTCCATGGATGAACTACAATGGGGAAGAAAAAGAGACGATGGCTATATATTTGGACAGGAACATGGCGCTCTAATTTCCAATGCTGAACAAGAATTGACCCAAGTCTAAGCTTGCTCTCGGAAGGAGAATTGGGCTTGAAAATTTCCTGCTGCTTTGGGACCAGTTCCGAAAGTGGGAAGTTGAGCCCGGGATCTCAGGGAGCCTATAATTCATGGCCCTGCAGGATGGTAAAAGGCACGTAATGTGGAAAAATGACTTGGGTTGAACCAGAGAAAAGAACTTGAGAGCAAGGCAGAATTGCAAAACTGGGATTTCAAGAGGGAGAAGCGTCTCGCCTGGTAAGAACCTAGGATGTGGCAGTACTTCTTCAAACATGCCTTTGTCGAAAAAGGGTGTATGCCTTTATCCTGAATATCTTTAGGATAAAGGCATACACCGTTTTTGGGCAACCAGGCAGGGGCTCTGTGCAAATCAACACTACATAATTCTATCACTTCCCATCAAAACAAAGGGTCATGTACGAAAAGTGTAAAGACCAGAAATGCAGGGTAACGTGGAGGTAAATCGTACCCACATTTTGTGGATTGTGGGATGACCAATTGCAATCGGCACCCTGGCGAATTCTATGGTGTATTCGAAGATAAAGTAAGAAACAATGCTACAGCACATAGGACACTTCATTTCAAGGACGTATATTTTCAGGAAAACCAAAGAACCTCAGGTCACAGGCAACCCAACGTTTACTGCTGCTCTCTTTACAAAAGCCTCGACTAGGATACAATCTAAATTTCCTTGGACGGAATACATGGATGGAGAATATGTGCTTCTTATCTACAATGATATATTACAGAGCCAGGAAATCGATGAAATAACGTCACTTGGCGCCACCGGAGTGTTCTTAGTTACAATCATTCTCAGTGAATTTAGTCACATAGAAAAAAGTGGTTTATCAAAGATATGAGGTACAGGTGGAATATAAAATTGCGTCCCTTGAACAAAATGGCAGACGACAGAGAGAATTACACATTTAGCAAACACACTTATGCCTGTGGGAGCGCAAAGGTCACATGAGGTGAGGAAAAACCAGGTGTTTTCAATGAGCACAAATACCATTCCATATAGACCAAGGAGGGAATCAAGACAACTTACTCTAAACCTCAAAGGACTGAACTCAGCCCACTTTACACACCAGAAAAGATTATTGACAACTGGTCAGAATTTGAAAAACAATTTATCTATGTCTCTCTGGAAGAAAATCTAGTGGATGCACAGCAGCAAGCAACACAGCACGGAAAATCGGCTACACCCGGTGAGAAAAATAAACTGCAAAATAAAGGCAGTGAGTGACAGATAAATTCTTCGAGACTTCGTTCATGGGCTGTGATTGGAGTTGTTTTCAGCATATATTCACACACAGAAAGATGGGACCTAAGGGAGGACAATCGTGGGTCTGAGTGTCTTCGTGAGCATGAGTCAGCAAATGCAGCCCTTGTAGAATAACACTGCCTTGCCCTGATTCCATTGACCCGAAATCTCCAAATGTAGACGACCCTTCTACAGCAAACACATGCATGGGTCAGCCACAGGATGCTACCCCATTGGAACGGGAAAAAACATGAAAAGGCACCTCATCGTCTCATATCCTGGTGCTCGGGTTCAAGCTTCCAGCCACTTTCCTGAAAATATCCCCACTTGCGGAAGTCAGCACTTTCAAAACCTTCTTTCTTATAGCTTGAAATTGGTTCCATGGATGAACTACAACGGGGAAGAATAAGACAGGATGCCTATATATTTGGACAGGCATATGGTGCTCTAATTTCAACTGCTGAACAAGAATTGACCCAAGTCTAAGCTTGCTCTCAGAAAGAGAATAGGGCCTGAAAATTTCCCGCTGATTTGTGACCAGTTCCAAAAGTGGGAAGTTGAACAGGGGATCTCAGCGAGCCTATAATTCATGGGCTTGCAGGATGGTCAAAGACACCTAATGTGGACAAATGACTTGGGTTGAGCCAGAGAAAAGAACTTGAGAGCAAGGCAGAATTGCAAAAATGGGATTTCAAGAGGGAGACGCGTCTCGCCTGGTAAGAACCTAGAATGTGGCAGTACTTCTTCAACCATGCCTTTGTCGAAAAACGGTGTATGCCTTTATCCTGAATATATTCCGAATAAAGGCATACACCGTTTTTGGGCAACCAGGCAGGGGCTCGGTGCAAATCAACACTACATAGTGCTATCACTTCCCATCTAAACAAAGGGTCATCTACGAAAAGTGTAAAGACGAGAAATTCAGGGTACATGGAGGTAAATCGTACCCACATTTTGTGGATTCCAGGATGAACAATGGCAATCGGCACCCTGGCGAAGTCTATGGTGTATTCAAAAATAATGTAAGAAACAAAGCTACAGCACATAGGACACTTCCACTCAAGGACGTATATTTTCAAGAAAACCAAAGAACCTCAGGTCACAGGCAACCCAACGTTTACTGCTGCTCTCTTTACAAAAGCCTCGACTAGGATACAAACAAAATTTCCTTGGATGGAAAACATGGATGGAGAATATGTGATTCTTATCTACAATGATATATTACTGAGCCAGGAAATCAATGAAATAACGTCACTTGCCGCCAAAGGAGTGTTCGTAGTTACAATCATTCTCAGTAAATTTAGTCACATAGAAAAAAGTGGTTTATCAAAGATATGAGGTACAGGTGGAATACAAAATTGCGTCCCTTGAACGAAATGGCAGACGACAGAGAGAATTACACATTTAGCAAAAACACTTATGCCTGTGGGAGCGCAAAGGTCACATGAGGTGAGGAAAAACCAGGTGTTTTCAATGAGCACAGATACCATTCCATATAGACCAAGGAGGGAATCAAGACAACTTACTCTAAACCTCAAAGGACTGAACTCAGCCCACTTTACACACCAGAAAAGATTATTGACAACTGGTCAGAATTTGAAAAACAATTTATCAATGTCTCTCTGGAAGAGAATCTAGTGGATGCACAGCAGCAAGCAACACAGCACGGAAAATCGGCTACACCCGGTTAGAAAAATAAACTGCAAAATAAAGGCAGTGAGTGACAGATAAATTTTTCGAGACTTCGTTCAGGGGCTGTCATTGAAGTTGTTTTGAGCATATATTAACACACAGAATGATCGGACCTAAGGAAGGACACTCGTGTGTCTGAGTGTCTTCGTGAGCATGAGTCAGCAAATGCAGCCCTTGTCGAATAACACTGCCTTTTCCTGATTCCATGGACCCGAAATCTCCAAATGCAGACGACCCTTCCTACAGCGAACACATGCATGGGACAGCCACAGGACGCTACCCCATTGGAACGGCAAATAAACATGAAAACCACCTCATCTTCTCATATCCTGGTGCTCGGGTTCAAGCTTTCAGCCGCTTTTCTGAAAATATACCCAATTGGGGAAGTCAGCACTTTCAAAACACTCTTACTTATAACTTGGAATTGGTTCCATGGATGAACTACAATGGGGAAGAATAAGAGACGATGGCTATATATTTGGACAGGCACATGGCGCTCTAATTTCCAATGCTGAACAAGAATTGACCCAAGTCTAAGCTTGCTCTCGGAAGGAGAATAGGGCTTGAAAATTTCCCGCTGATTTGTGACCAGTTCCAAAAGTGGGAAGTTGAGCCCGGGATCTCAGGGAGCCTATAATTCATGGCCCTGCAGGATGGTAAAAGGCACGTAATGTGGAAAAATGACTTCGGTTGAACCAGAGAAAGGAACTTGAGAGCAAGGCAGAATTGCAAAACTGGGATTTCAAGAGGGAGAAGCGTCTCGCCTGGTAAGAACCTAGGATGTGGCAGTACTTCTTCAAACATGCCTTTGTCGAAAAAGGGTGTATGTCTTTATCCTGAATATCTTTAGGATAAAGGCATACACCGTTTTTGGGCAACCAGGCAGGGGCTCTGTGCAAATCAACACTACATAATGCTATCACTTCCCATCAAAACAAAGGGTCATGTACGAAAAGTGTAAAGACCAGAAATGCAGGGTAACGTGGAGGTAAATCGTACCCACATTTTGTGGATTGTGGGATGACCAATTGCAATCGGCACCCTGGCGAATTCTATGGTGTATTCGAAGATAAAGTAAGAAACAATGCTACAGCACATAGGACACTTCCATTCAAGGACGTATATTTTCAGGAAAACCAAAGAACCTCAGGTCACAGGCAACCCAACGTTTACTGCTGCTCTCTTTACAAAAGCCTCGACTAGGATACAATCTAAATTTCCTTGGACGGAATACATGGATGGAGAATATGTGCTTCTTATCTACAATGATATATTACAGAGCCAGGAAATCAATGAAATAACGTCACTTGGCGCCACCGGAGTGTTCTTAGTTACAATCATTCTCAGTGAATTTAGTCACATAGAAAAAAGTGGTTTATCAAAGATATGAGGTACAGGTGGAATATAAAATTGCGTCCCTTGAACGAAATGGCAGACGACAGAGAGAATTACACATTTAGCAAACACACTTATGCCTGTGGGAGCGCAAAGGTCACATGAGGTGAGGAAAAACCAGGTGTTTTCAATGAGCACAAAT
Organism: Kogia breviceps; assembly: GCF_026419965.1. Taxonomy (NCBI): domain Eukaryota; kingdom Metazoa; phylum Chordata; class Mammalia; order Artiodactyla; family Physeteridae; genus Kogia; species Kogia breviceps. The sequence continues at coordinate 36,161,195 of NC_081329.1, forward strand.
ACCATTCCATATAGACCAAGGAGGGAATCAAGACAACTTACTCTAAACCTCAAAGGACTGAACTCAGCCCACTTTACACACCAGAAAAGATTATTGACAACTGGTCAGAATTTGAAAAACAATTTATCTATGTCTCTCTGGAAGAGAATCTAGTGGATGCACAGCAGCAAGCAACACAGCACGGAAAATCGGCTACACCCGGTGAGAAAAATAAACTGCAAAATAAAGGCAGTGAGTGACAGATAAATTTTTCGAGACTTCGTTCAGGGGCTGTGATTGGAGTTGTTTTCAGCATATATTCACACACAGAAAGATGGGACCTAAGGGAGGACAATCGTGGGTCTGAGTGTCTTCGTGAGCATGAGTCAGCAAATGCAGCCCTTGTAGAATAACACTGCCTTGCCCTAATTCCATTGACCCGAACTTTCCAAATGTAGACGACCCTTCTACAGCAAACACATGCATGGGTCAGCCACAGGATGCTACCCCATTGGAACGGGAAAAAACATGAAAAGGCACCTCATCGTCTCATATCCTGGTGCTCGGGTTCAAGCTTCCATCCACTTTCCTGTAAATATCCCCACTTGCGGAAGTCAGCACTTTCAAAACCTTCTTTCTTATAGCTTGGAATTGGTTCCATGGATGAACTACAATGGGGAAGAATAAGACACGATGCCTATATATTTGGACAGGCATATGGTGCTCTAATTTCAACTGCTGAACAAGAATTGACCCAAGTCTAAGCTTGCTCTCAGAAAGAGAATAGGGCCTGAAAATTTCCCGCTGATTTGTGACCAGTTCCAAAAGTGGGAAGTTGAGCAGGGGATCTCAGCGAGCCTATAATTCATGGGCCTGCAGGATGGTCAAAGACACCTAATGTGGACAAATGACTTGGGTTGAGCCAGAGAAAAGAACTTGAGAGCAAGGCAGAATTGCAAAAATGGGATTTCAAGAGGGAGACGCGTCTCGCCTGGTAAGAACCTAGAATGTGGCAGTACTTCTTCAACCATGCCTTTGTCGAAAAACGGTGTATGCCTTTATCCTGAATATATTCCGAATAAAGGCATACACCGTTTTTGGGCAACCAGGCAAGGGCTCGGTGCAAATCAACACTACATAGTGCTATCACTTCCCATCTAAACAAAGGGTCATCTACGAAAAGTGTAAAGACTAGAAATTCAGGGTAGCATGGAGGTAAATCGTACCCACATTTTGTGGATTCCAGGATGAACAATGGCAATCGGCACCCTGGCGAAGTCTATGGTGTATTCAAAAATAATGTAAGAAACAAAGCTACAGCACATAGGACACTTCCACTCAAGGACGTATATTTTCAAGAAAACCAAAGAACCTCAGGTCACAGGCAACCCAACGTTTACTGCTGCTCTCTTTACAAAAGCCTCGACTAGGATACAATCTAAATTTCCTTGGACGGAAAACATGGATGGAGAATATGTGATTCTTATCTACAATGATATATTACTGAGCCAGGAAATCAATGAAATAACGTCACTTGCCGCCAAAGGAGTGTTCGTAGTTACAATCATTCTCAGTAAATTTAGTCACATAGAAAAAAGTGGTTTATCAAAGATATGAGGAACAGGTGGAATACAAAATTGCGACCCATGAATGAAATGGCAGACGAGAGAAAGCATCACACATTTAGCAAACACACTTATGCCTGTAGGAGCGCGAAGGTCACTTGAGGTGCGGAAAAACCAGGTGTTTTCAATGAGCACAGATACCATTCCATATAGACCAAAGAGGGCATCAAGACAACTTACTCTAAACCTCAAAGGACTGAACTCAGCCCGGTTTACACACCAGAAAAGATTATTTACAACTGGTTAGAATTTGAAAAACAATTTATCGATGTCTCTCTGGAAGAGAATCAAGTGGATGCACAGCAGCAAGCAACACAGCACTCAAAATCGGCTACACCCCGTGAGAAAAATAAACTGCAAAATAAAGGCAGTGAGTGAGAGATAAGTTCTTCGAGACTTCGTTCAGGGGCTGTCATTGAAGTTGTTTTGAGCATATATTAACACACAGAAGGATCGGACCTAAGGGAGGACACTCGTGGGTCTGAGTGTCTTCGTGAGCATGAGTCAGCAAATGCAGCCCTTGTCGAATAACACTGCCTTTTCCTGATTCCATGGACCCGAAATCTCCAAATGCAGACGACCCTTCCTACAGCGAACACATGCATGGGACAGCCACAGGATGCTACCCCATTGGAACGGCAAAAAAACATGAAAAGCCACCACATCTTCTCATATCCTGGTGCTCGGGTTCAAGCTTTCTACCGCTTTTCTGAAAATATACCCAATTGGGGAAGTCAGCACTTTCAAAACACTCTTACTTATAACTTGGAATTGGTTCCATGGATGAACTACAATGGGGAAGAATAAGAGACGATGGCTATATATTTGGACAGGCACATGGCGCTCTAATTTCCAATGCTGAACAAGAATTGACCCAAGTCTAAGCTTGCTCTCGGAAGGATAATTGGGCTTGAAAATTTCCTGCTGCTTTGGGACCAGTTCCGAAAGTGGGAAGTTGAGCCGGGGATCTCAGGGAGCCTATAATTCATGGCCCTGCAGGATGGTCAAAGACCCCTAATGTGGACAAATGACTTGGGTTGAGCCAGAGAAAAGAACTTGAGAGCAAGGCAGAATTGCAAAAATGGGATTTCAAGAGGGAGACGCGTCTCGCCTGGTAAGAACCTAGAATGTGGCAGTACTTCTTCAACCATGCCTTTGTCGAAAAACGGTGTATTCCTTTATCCTGAATATATTCCGAATAAAGGCATACACCGTTTTTGGGCAACCAGGCAGGGGCTCGGTGCAAATCAACACTACATAGTGCTATCACTTCCCATCTAAACAAAGGGTCATCTACGAAAAGTGTAAAGACTAGAAATTCAGGGTAGCATGGAGGTAAATCGTACCCACATTTTGTGGATTCCAGGATGAACAATGGCAATCGGCACCCTGGCGAAGTCTATGGTGTATTCAAAAATAATGTAAGAAACAAAGCTACAGCACATAGGACACTTCCACTCAAGGACGTATATTTTCAAGAAAACCAAAGAACCTCAGGTCACAGGCAACCCAACGTTTACTGCTGCTCTCTTTACAAAAGCCTCGACTAGGATACAATCAAAATTTCCTTGGATGGAAAACATGGATGGAGAATATGTGATTCTTATCTACAATGATATATTACTGAGCCAGGAAATCAATGAAATAACGTCACTTGCCGCCAAAGGAGTGTTCGTAGTTACCATCATTCTCAGTAAATTTAGTCACATAGAAAAAAGTGGTTTATCAAAGATATGAGGTACAGGTGGAATACAAAATTTGGTCCCATGAATGAAATGGCAGACGAGAGAAAGCATCACACATTTAGCAAACACACTTATGCCTGTAGGAGCGCGAAGGTCACTTGAGGTGCGGAAAAAACAGGTGTTTTCAATGAGCAAAGATACCATTCCATATAGACCAAAGAGGGAATCAAGACAACTTACTGTAAACCTCAAAGGACTGAACTCAGCCCGGTTTACACACCAGAAAAGATTATTTACAACTGGTTAGAATTTGAAAAACAATTTATCGATGTCTCTCTGGAAGAGAATCAAGTGGATGCACAGCAGCAAGCAACACAGCACACAAAATCGGCTACACCCCGTGAGAAAAATAAACTGCAAAATAAAGGCAGTGAGTGAGAGATAAGTTCTTCGAGACTTCGTTCAGGGGCTGTCATTGAAGTTGTTTTGAGCATATATTAACACACAGAAGGATCGGACCTAAGGGAGGACACTCGTGGGTCTGAGTGTCTTCGTGAGCATGAGTCAGCAAATGCAGCCCTTGTCGAATAACACTGCCTATTCCTGATTCCATGGACCCGAAATCTCCAAATGCAGACGACCCTTCCTACAGCGAACACATGCATGGGACAGCCACAGCATGCTACCCCATTGGAACGGCAAAAAAACATGAAAAGCCACCTCATCTTCTCATATCCTGGTGCTCGGGTTCAAGCTTTCAACCACTTTTCTGAAAATATACCCAATTGGGGAAGTCAGCACTTTCAAAACACTCTTACTTATAACTTGGAATTGGTTCCATGGATGAACTACAATGGGGAAGAATAAGAGACGATGGCTATATATTTGGACAGGCACATGGCGCTCTAATTTCCAATGCTGAACAAGAATTGACCCAAGTCTAAGCTTGCTCTCGGAAGGAGAATAGGGCTTGAAAATGTCCTGCTGCTTTGGGACCAGTTCCGAAAGTGGGAAGTTGAGCCGGGGATCTCAGGGAGCCTATAATTCATGGCCCTGCAGGATGGTAAAAGGCACGTAATGTGGAAAAATGACTTGGGTTGAACCAGAGAAAAGAACTTGAGAGCAAGGCAGAATTGCAAAACTGGGATTTCAAGAGGGAGAAGCGTCTCGCCAGGTAAGAACGTAGGATGTGGCAGTACTTCTTCAAACATGCCTTTGTCGAAAAAGGGTGTATGCCTTTATCCTGAATACCTTTAGGATAAAGGCATACACCGTTTTTGGGCAACCAGGCAGGGGCTCTGTGCAAATCAACACTACATAATGCTATCACTTCCCATCAAAACAAAGGGTCATGTACGAAAAGTGTAAAGACCAGAAATGCAGGGTAACGTGGAGGTAAATCGTACCCACATTTTGTGGATTGTGGGATGACCAATTGCAATCGGCACCCTGGCGAATTCTATGGTGTATTCGAAGATAAAGTAAGAAACAAAGCTACAGCACATAGGACACTTCCATTCAAGGACGTATATTTTCAGGAAAACCAAAGAACCTCAGGTCACAGGCAACCCAACGTTTACTGCTGCTCTCTTTACAAAAGCCTCGACTAGGATACAATCTAAATTTCCTTGGACGGAATACATGGATGGAGAATATGTGCTTCTTATCTACAATGATATATTAGAGAGCCAGGAAATCAATGAAATAACGTCACTTGGCGCCACCGGAGTGTTCTTAGTTACAATCATTCTCAGTGAATTTAGTCACATAGAAAAAAGTGGTTTATCAAAGATATGAGGTACAGGTGGAATATAAAATTGCGTCCCTTGAACGAAATGGCAGACGACAGAGAGAATTACACATTTAGCAAACACACTTATGCCTGTGGGAGCGCAAAGGTCACATGAGGTGAGGAAAAACCAGGTGTTTTCAATGAGCACAGATACCATTCCATATAGACCAAGGAGGGAATCAAGACAACTTACTCTAAACCTCAAAGGACTGAACTCAGCCCACTTTACACACCAGAAAAGATTATTGAAAACTGGTCAGAATTTGAAAAACAATTTATCTATGTCTCTCTGGAAGAGAATCTAGTGGATGCACAGCAGCAAGCAACACAGCACGGAAAATCGGCTACACCCGGTGAGAAAAATAAACTGCAAAATAAAGGCAGTGAGTGACAGATAAATTTTTCGAGACTTCGTTCAGGTGCTGTGATTGGAGTTGTTTTCAGCATATATTCACACACAGAAAGATGGGACCTAAGGGAGGACAATCGCGGGTATGAGTGTCTTCGTGAGCATGAGTCAGCAAATGCAGCCCTTGTAGAATAACACTGCCTTGCCCTGATTCCATTGACCCGAAATCTCCAAATGTAGACGACCCTTCTACAGCAAACACATGCATGGGTCAGCCACAGGATGCTACCCCATTGGAACGGGAAAAAACATGAAAAGGCACCTCATCGTCTCATATCCTGGTGCTCGGGTTCAAGCTTCCAGCCACTTTCCTGAAAATATCCCCACTTGCGGAAGTCAGCACTTTCAAAACCTTCTTTCTTATAGCTTGGAATTGGTTCCATGGATGAACTACAAGGGGGAAGAATAAGACACAATGCCTATATATTTGGACAGGCATATGGTGCTCTAATTTCAACTGCTGAGCAAGAATTGACCCAAGTCTAAGCTTGCTCTCAGAAGGAGAATAGGGCTTGAAAATTTCCCACTGATTTGTGACCAGTTCCAAAAGTGGGAAGTTGAGCAGGGGATCTCAGCGAGCCTATAATTCATGGGCCTGCAGGATGGTCAAAGACACCTAATGTGGACAAATGACTTGGGTTGAGCCAGAGAAAAGAACTTGAGAGCAAGGCAGAATTGCAAAAATGGGATTTCAAGAGGGAGACGCGTCTCGCCTGGTAAGAACCTAGAATGTGGCAGTACTTCTTCAACCATGCCTTTGTCGAAAAACGGTGTATTCCTTTATCCTGAATATATTCCGAATAAAGGCATACACCGTTTTTGGGCAACCAGGCAGGGGCTCGGTGTAAATCAACACTACATAGTGCTATCACTTCCCATCTAAACAAAGGGTCATCTACGAAAAGTGTAAAGACTAGAAATTCAGGGTAGCATGGAGGTAAATCGTACCCACATTTTGTGGATTCCAGGATGAACAATGGCAATCGGCACCCTGGCGAAGTCTATGGTGTATTCAAAAATAATGTAAGAAACAAAGCTACAGCACATAGGACACTTCCACTCAAGGACGTATATTTTCAAGAAAACCAAAGAACCTCAGGTCACAGGCAACCCAACGTTTACTGCTGCTCTCTTTACAAAAGCCTCGACTAGGATACAATCTAAATTTCCTTGGACGGAAAACATGGATGGAGAATATGTGATTCTTATCTACAATGATATATTACTGAGCCAGGAATTCAATGAAATAACGTCACTTGCCGCCAAAGGAGTGTTCGTAGTTACAATCATTCTCAGTAAATTTAGTCACATAGAAAAAAGTGGTTTATCAAAGATATGAGGTACAGGTGGAATACAAAATTGCGTCCTATGAATGAAATGGCAGACGAGAGAAAGCATCACACATTTAGCAAACACACTTATGCCTGTAGGAGCGCGAAGGTCACTTGAGGTGAGGAAGAAACAGGTGTTTTCAATGAGCACAGATACCATTCCATATAGACCAAGGAGGGAATCAAGACAACTTACTCTAAACCTCAAAGGACTGAACTCAGCCCACTTTACACACCAGAAAAGATTATTTACAACTGGTTAGAATTTGAAAAACAATTTATCGATGTCTCTCTGGAAGAGAATCAAGTGGATGCACAGCAGCAAGCAACACAGCACACAAAATCGGCTACACCCCGTGAGAAAAATAAACTGCAAAATAAAGGCAGTGAGTGAGAGATAAATTCTTCAAGACTTCGTTCAGGGGCTGTCATTGAAGTTGTTTTGAGCATATATTAACACACAGAATGATCGGACCTAAGGAAGGACACTCGGGGGTCTGAGTGTCTTCGTGAGCATGAGTCAGCAAATGCAGCCCTTGTCGAATAACACTGCCTTTTCCTGATTCCATGGACCCGAAATCTCCAAATGCAGACGACCCTTCCTACAGCGAACACATGCATGGGACAGCCACAGGACGCTACCCCATTGGAACGGCAAATAAACATGAAAAGCCACCTCATCTTCTCATATCCTGGTGCTCGGGTTCAAGCTTTCAGCCGCTTTTCTGAAAATATACCCAATTGGGGAAGTCAGCACTTTCAAAACACTCTTACTTATAACTTGGAATTGGTTCCATGGATGAACTACAATGGGGAAGAATAAGAGACGATGGCTATATATTTGGACAGGAACATGGTGCTCTAATTTCCAATGCTGAACAAGAATTGACCCAAGTCTAAGCTTGCTCTCGGAAGGAGAATTGGGCTTGAAAATGTCCTGCTGCTTTGGGACCAGTTCCGAAAGTGGGAAGTTGAGCCGGGGATCTCAGGGAGCCTATAATTCATGGCCCTGGAGGATGGTAAAAGGCACGTAATGTGGACAAATGACTTGGGTTGAGCCAGAGAAAAGAACTTGAGAGCAAGGCAGAATTGCAAAACTGGGATTTCAAGAGGGAGAAGCGTCTCGCCTGGTAAGAACCTAGGATGTGGCCGTACTTCTTCAAACATGCCTTTGTCGAAAAAGGGTGTATGCCTTTATCCTGAATATCTTTAGGATAAAGGCATACACCGTTTTTGGGCAACCAGGCAGGGGCTCTGTGCAAATCAACACTACATAATGCTATCACTTCCCATCAAAACAAAGGGTCATGTACGAAAAGTGTAAAGACCAGAAATGCAGGGTAACGTGGAGGTAAATCGTACCCACATTTTGTGGATTGTGGGATGACCAATTGCAATCGGCACCCTGGCGAATTCTATGGTGTATTCGAAGATAAAGTAAGAAACAATGCTACAGCACATAGGACACTTCCATTCAAGGACGTATATTTTCAGGAAAGCCAAAGAACCTCAGGTCACAGGCAACCCAACGTTTACTGCTGCTCTCTTTACAAAAGCCTCGACTAGGATACAATCTAAATTTCCTTGGACGGAATACATGGATGGAGAATATGTGCTTCTTATCTACAATGATATATTACAGAGCCAGGAAATCAATGAAATAACGTCACTTGGCGCCACCGGAGTGTTCTTAGTTACAATCATTCTCAGTGAATTTAGTCACATAGAAAAAAGTGGTTTATCAAAGATATGAGGTACAGGTGGAATATAAAATTGCGTCCCTTGAACGAAATGGTAGACGACAGAGAGAATTACACATTTAGCAAACACACTTATGCCTGTGGGAGCGCAAAGGTCACATGAGGTGAGGAAAAACCAGGTGTTTTCAATGAGCACAAATACCATTCCATATAGACCAAGGAGGGAATCAAGACAACTTACTCTAAACCTCAAAGGACTGAACTCAGCCCACTTTACACACCAGAAAAGATTATTGACAACTGGTCAGAATTTGAAAAACAATTTATCTATGTCTCTCTGGAAGAGAATCTAGTGGATGCACGGCAGCAAGCAACACAGCACGGAAAATCGGCTACACCCGGTGAGAAAAATAAACTGCAAAATAAAGGCAGTGAGTGACAGATAAATTTTTCGAGACTTCGTTCAGGGGCTGTGATTGGAGTTGTTTTCAGCACATATTCACACACAGAAAGATGGGACCTAAGGGAGGACAATCGTGGGTCTGAGTGTCTTCGTGAGCATGAGTCAGCAAATGCAGCCCTTGTAGAATAACACTGCCTTGCCCTGATTCCATTGACCCGAAATCTCCAAATGTTGACGACCCTTCTACAGCAAACACATGAATGGGTCAGCCACAGGATGCTACCCCATTGGAACGGGAAGAAAACATGAAAAGGCACCTCATCTTCTCATATCCTGGTGCTCGGGTTCAAGCTTCCAGCCACTTTCCTGAAAATATCCCCACTTGGGGAAGTCAGCACTTTTAAAACCTTCTTTCTTATAGCTTGGAATTGGTTCCATGGATGAACTACAACGGGGAAGAATAAGACACGATGCCTATATATTTGGACAGGCATATGGTGCTCTAATTTCAACTGCTGAACAAGAATTGACCCAAGTCTAAGCTTGCTCTCAGAAGGAGAATAGGGCTTGAAAATTTCCCGCTGATTTGTGACCAGTTCCAAAAGTGGGAAGTTGAGCAGGGGATCTCAGCGAGCCTATAATTCATGGGCCTGCAGGATGGTCAAAGACACCTAATGTGGACAAATGACTTGGGTTGAGCCAGAGAAAAGAACTTGAGAGCAAGGCAGAATTGCAAAAATGGGATTTCAAGAGGGAGACGCGTGTCGCCTGGTAAGAACCTAGAATGTGGCAGTACTTCTTCAACCATGCCTTTGTCGAAAAACGGTGTATGCCTTTATCCTGAATATATTCCGAATAAAGGCATACACCGTTTTTGGGCAACCAGGCAGGGGCTCGGTGCAAATCAACAGTACATAGTGCTATCACTTCCCATCTAAACAAAGGGTCATCTACGAAAAGTGTAAACACTAGAAATTCAGGGTAGCATGGAGGTAAATCGTACCCACATTTTGTGGATTCCAGGATGAACAATGGCAATCGGCACCCTGGCGAAGTCTATGGTGTATTCAAAAATAATGTAAGAAACAAAGCTACAGCACATAGGACACTTCCACTCAAGGACGTATATTTTCAAGAAAACCAAAGAACCTCAGGTCACAGGCAACCCAACGTTTACTGCTGCTCTCTTTACAAAAGCCTCGACTAGGATACAATCAAAATTTCCTTGGATGGAAAACATGGATGGAGAATATGTGATTCTTATCTACAATGATATATTACTGAGCCAGGAAATCAATGAAATAACGTCACTTGCCGCCAAAGGAATGTTCGTAGTTACCATCATTCTCAGTAAATTTAGTCACATAGAAAAAAGTGGTTTATCAAAGATATGAGGTACAGGTGGAATACAAAATTGCGTCCCATGAATGAAATGGCAGACGAGAGAAAGCATCACACATTTAGCAAACACACTTATGCCTGTAGGAGCGCGAAGGTCACTTGAGGTGCGGAAAAAACAGGTGTTTTCAATGAGCACAGATACCATTCCATATAGACCAAAGAGGGAATCAAGACAACTTACTCTAAACCTCAAAGGACTGAAATCAGCCCACTTTACACACCAGAAAAGATTATTTACAACTGGTTAGAATTTGAAAAACAATTTATCGATGTCTCTCTGGAAGAGAATCAAGTGGATGCACAGCAGCAAGCAACACAGCACACAAAATCGGCTACACCCCGTGAGAAAAATAAACTGCAAAATAAAGGCAGTGAGTGAGAGATAAATTCTTCGAGACTTCGTTCAGGGGCTGTCATTGAAGTTGTTTTGAGCATATATTAACACACAGAATGATCGGACCTAAGGAAGGACACTCGTGGGTCTGAGTGTCTTCGTGAGCATGAGTCAGCAAATGCAGCCCTTGTCGAATAACACTGCCTTTTCCTGATTCCATGGACCCGAAATCTCCAAATGCAGACGACCCTTCCTACAGCGAACACATGCATGGGACAGCCACAGGACGCTACCCCATTGGAACGGCAAATAAACATGAAAAGCCACCTCATCTTCTCATATCCTGGTGCTCGGGTTCAAGCTTTCAGCCGCTTTTCTGAAAATATACCCAATTGGGGAAGTCAGCACTTTCAAAACACTCTTACTTATAACTTGGAATTGGTTCCATGGATGAACTACAATGGGGAAGAATAAGAGACGATGGCTATATATTTGGACAGGAACATGGCGCTCTAGTTTCCAATGCTGAACAAGAATTGACCCAAGTCTAAGCTTGCTCTCGGAAGGAGAATTGGGCTTGAAAATGTCCTGCTGCTTTGGGACCAGTTCCGAAAGTGGGAAGTTGAGCCGGGGATCTCAGGGAGCCTATAATTCATGGCCCTGCAGGATGGTAAAAGGCACGTAATGTGGAAAAATGACTTGGGTTGAACCAGAGAAAAGAACTTGAGAGCAAGGCAGAATTGCAAAACTGGGATTTCAAGAGGGAGAAGCGTCTCGCCAGGTAAGAACGTAGGATGTGGGAGTACTTCTTCAAACATGCCTTTGTCGAAAAAGGGTGTATGCCTTTATCCTGAATACCTTTAGGATAAAGGCATACACCGTTTTTGGGCAACCAGGCAGGGGCTCTGTGCAAATCAACACTACATAATGCTATCACTTCCCATCAAAACAAAGGGTCATGTACGAAAAGTGTAAAGACCAGAAATGCAGGGTAACGTGGAGGTAAATCGTACCCACATTTTGTGGATTGTGGGATGACCAATTGAAATCGGCACCCTGGCGAATTCTATGGTGTATTCGAAGATAAAGTAAGAAACAATGCTACAGCACATAGGACACTTCCATTCAAGGATGTATATTTTCAGGAAAACCAAAGAACCTCAGGTCACAGGCAACCCAACGTTTACTGCTGCTCTCTTTACAAAAGCCTCGACTAGGATACAATCTAAATTTCCTTGGACGGAATACATGGATGGAGAATATGTGCTTCTTATCTACAATGATATATTACAGAGCCAGGAAATCAATGAAATAACGTCACTTGGCGCCACCGGAGTGTTCTTAGTTACAATCATTCTCAGTGAATTTAGTCACATAGAAAAAAGTGGTTTATCAAAGATATGAGGTACAGGTGGAATATAAAATTGCGTCCCTTGAACGAAATGGCAGATGACAGAGAGAATTACACATTTAGCAAACACACTTATGCCTGTGGGAGCGCAAAGGTCACATGAGGTGAGGAAAAACCAGGTGTTTTCAATGAGCACAAATACCATTCCATATAGACCAAGGAGGGAATCAAGACAACTTACTCTAAACCTCAAAGGACTGAACTCAGCCCACTTTACACACCAGAAAAGATTATTGACAACTGGTCAGAATTTGAAAAACAATTTATCTATGTCTCTCTGGAAGAGAATCTAGTGGATGCACAGCAGCAAGCAACACAGCACGGAAAATCGGCTACACCCGGTGAGAAAAATAAACTGCAAAATAAAGGCAGTGAGTGACAGATAAATTCTTCGAGACTTCGTTCAGGTGCTGTGATTGGAGTTGTTTTCTGCATATCTTCACACACAGAAAGATGGGACCTAAGGGAGGACAATCGTGGGTCTGAGTGTCTTCGTGAGCATGAGTCAGCAAATGCAGCCCTTGTAGAATAACACTGCCTTGCCCAGATTCCATGGACCCGAAATCTCCAAATGTAGACGACCCTTCTACAGCAAACACATGCATGGGTCAGCCACAGGATGCTACCCCATTGGAACGGGAAAAAACATGAAAAGGCACCTCATCGTCTCATATCCTGGTGCTCGGGTTCAAGCTTCCAGCCACTTTCCTGAAAATATCCCCACTTGCGGAAGTCAGCACTTTCAAAACCTTCTTTCTTATAGCTTGGAATTGGTTCCATGGATGAACTACAAGGGGGAAGAATAAGACACGATGCCTATATATTTGGACAGGCATATGGTGCTCTAATTTCAACTGCTGAGCAAGAATTGACCCAAGTCTAAGCTTGCTCTCAGAAGGAGAATAGGGCTTGAAAATTTCCCACTGATTTGTGACCAGTTCCAAAAGTGGGAAGTTGAGCAGGGGATCTCAGCGAGCCTATAATTCATGGGCCTGCAGGATGGTCAAAGACACCTAATGTGGACAAATGACTTGGGTTGAGCCAGAGAAAAGAACTTGAGAGCAAGGCAGTATTGCAAAAATGGGATTTCAAGAGGGAGACGCGTCTCGCCTGGTAAGAACATAGCATGTGGCAGTACTTCTTCAACCATGCCTTTGTCGAAAAACGGTGTATGCCTTTATCCTGAATATATTCCGAATAAAGGCATACACCGTTTTTGGGCAACCAGGCAGGGGCTCGGTGCAAATCAACACTACATAGTGCTATCACTTCCCATCTAAACAAAGGGTCATCTACGAAAAGTGTAAAGACTAGAAATTCAGGGTAGCATGGAGGTAAATCGTACCCACATTTTGTGGATTCCAGGATGAACAATGGCAATCGGCACCCTGGCGAAGTCTATGGTGTATTCAAAAATAATGTAAGAAACAAAGCTACAGCACATAGGACACTTCCACTCAGGGACGTATATTTTCAAGAAAACCAAAGAACCTCAGGTCACAGGCAACCCAACGTTTACTGCTGCTCTCTTTACAAAAGCCTCGACTAGGATACAATCTAAATTTCCTTGGATGGAAAACATGGATGGAGAATATGTGATTCTTATCTACAATGATATATTACTGAGCCAGGAAATCAATGAAATAACGTCACTTGGCGCCACCGGAGTGTTCTTAGTTACAATCATACTCAGTGAATTTAGTCACATAGAAAAAAGTGGTTTATCAAAGATATGAGGTACAGGTGGAATATAAAATTGTGTCCCTTGAACGAAATGGCAGAGGACAGAGAGAATTACACATTTAGCAAACACACTTATGCCTGTAGGAGCGCAAAGGTCACATGAGGTGAGGAAAAACCAGGTGTTTTCAATGAGCACAGATACCATTCCATATAGACCAAGGAGGGAATCAAGACAACTTACTCTAAACCTCAAAGGACTGAACTCAGCCCACTTTACACACCAGAAAAGATTATTGACAACTGGTCAGAATTTAAAAAACAATTTATCTATGTCTCTCTGGAAGAGAATCTAGTGGATGCACAGCAGCAAGCAACACAGCACGGAAAATCGGCTACACCCGGTGAGAAAAATAAACTGCAAAATAAAGGCAGTGAGTGAGAGATAAATTCTTCGAGACTTCGTTCAGGGTCTGTCATTGAAGTTGTTTTGAGCATATATTAACACACAGAAGGATCGGACCTAAGGGAGGACACTCGTGGGTCTGAGTGTCTTCGTGAGCATGAGTCAGCAAATGCAGCCCTTGTCGAATAACACTGCCTATTCCTGATTCCATGGACCCGAAATCTCCAAATGCAGACGACCCTTCCTACAGCGAACACATGCATGGGACAGCCACAGCATGCTACCCCATTGGAACGGCAAAAAAACATGAAAAGCCACCTCATCTTCTCATATCCTGGTGCTCGGGTTCAAGCTTTCAACCACTTTTCTGAAAATATACCCAATTGGGGAAGTCAGCACTTTCAAAACACTCTTACTTATAACTTGGAATTGGTTCCATGGATGAACTACAATGGGGAAGAATAAGAGACGATGGCTATATATTTGGACAGGCACATGGCGCTCTAATTTCCAATGCTGAACAAGAATTGACCCAAGTCTAAGCTTGCTCTCGGAAGGAGAATTGGGCTTGAAAATGTCCTGCTGCTTTGGGACCAGTTCCGAAAGTGGGAAGTTGAGCCGGGGATCTCAGGGAGCCTATAATTCATGGCCCTGCAGGATGGTAAAAGGCACGTAATGTGGAAAAATGACTTGGGTTGAACCAGAGAAAAGAACTTGAGAGCAAGGCAGAATTGCAAAACTGGGATTTCAAGAGGGAGAAGCGTCTCGCCTGGTAAGAACCTAGGATGTGGCAGTACTTCTTCAAACATGCCTTTGTCGAAAAAGGGTGTATGCCTTTATCCTGAATATATTCCGAATAAAGGCATACACCGTTTGGGGGCAACCAGGCAGGGGCTCGGTGCAAATCAACACTACATAGTGCTATCACTTCCCATCTAAACAAAGGGTCATCTACGAAAAGTGTAAAGACTAGAAATTCAGGGTAGCATGGAGGTAAATCGTACCCACATTTTGTGGATTCCAGGATGAACAATGGCAATCGGCACCCTGGCGAAGTCTATGGTGTATTTAAAAATAATGTAAGAAACAAAGCTACAGCACATAGGACACTTCCACTCAAGGACGTATATTTTCAAGAAAACCAAAGAACCTCAGGTCACAGGCAACCCAACGTTTACTGCTGCTCTCTTTACAAAAGCCTCGACTAGGATACAATCTAAACTTCCTTGGACGGAATACATGGATGAAGAATATGTGATTCTTATCTACAATGATATATTACAGAGCCAGGAAATCAATGAAATAACGTCACTTGGCACCACCGGAATGATCTTAGTTACAATCATTCTCAGTGAATTTAGTCACATAGAAAAAAGTGGTTTATCAAAGATATGAGGTACAGGTGGAATATAAAATTGCGTCCCTTGAACAAAATGGCAGACGACAGAGAGAATTACACATTTAGCAAACACACTTATGCCTGTAGGAGCGCAAAGGTCACATGAGGTGAGGAAAAACCAGGTGTTTTCAATGAGCACAGATACCATTCCATATAGACCAAGGAGGGAATCAAGACAACTTACTCTAAACTTCAAAGGACTGAACTCAGCCCACTTTACACACCAGAAAAGATTATTGACAACTGGTCAGAATTTGAAAAACAATTTATCTATGTCTCTCTGGAAGAGAATCTAGTGGATGCACAGCAGCAAGCAACACAGCACGGAAAATCGGCTACACCCGGTGAGAAAAATAAACTGCAAAATAAAGGCAGTGAGTGACAGATAAATTTTTCGAGACTTCGTTCAGGGGCTGTGATTGGAGTTGTTTTCAGCATATATTCACACACAGAAAGATGGGACCTAAGGGAGGACAATCGTGGGTCTGAGTGTCTTCGTGAGCATGAGTCAGCAAATGCAGCCCTTGTAGAATAACACTGCCTTGCCCTGATTCCATTGACCCGAAATCTCCAAATGTAGACGACCCTTCTACAGCAAACACATGCATGGGTCAGCCACAGGATGCTACCCCATTGGAACGGGAAAAAACATGAAAAGGCACCTCATCTTCTCATATCCTGGTGCTCGGGTTCAAGCTTCCAGCCACTTTCCTGAAAATATCCCCACTTGGGTAAGTCAGCACTTTCAAAACCTTCTTTCTTATAGCTTGGAATTGGTTCCATGGATGAACTACAATGGGGAAGAATAAGACACGATGCCTATATATTTGGACAGGCATATGGTGCTCTAATTTCAACTGCTGAACAAGAATTGACCCAAGTCTAAGCTTGCTCTCAGAAGGAGAATAGGGCTTGAAAATTTCCCGCTGATTTGTGACCAGTTCCAAAAGTGGGAAGTTGAGCAGGGGATCTCAGCGAGCCTATAATTCATGGGCCTGCAGGATGGTCAAAGACACCTAATGTGGACAAATGACTTGGGTTGAGCCAGAGAAAAGAACTTGAGAGCAAGGCAGAATTGCAAAAATGGGATTTCAAGAGGGAGAGGCGTCTCGCCTGGTAAGAACCTAGGATGTGGCAGTACTTCTTCAAACATGCCTTTGTCGAAAAAGGGTGTATGCCTTTATCCTGAATATCTTTAGGATAAAGGCATACACCGATTTTGGGGAACCAGGCAGGGGCTCGGTGCAAATCAACACTACATAATGCTATCACTTCCCATCAAAACAAAGGGTCATGTACGAAAAGTGTAAAGAGCAGAAATGCAGGGTAACGTGGAGGTAAATCGTACCCACATTTTGTGGATTGTGGGATGACCAATTGCAATCGGCACCCTGGCGAATTCTATGGTGTATTCGAAGATAAAGTAAGAAACAATGCTACAGCACATAGGACACTTCCACTCAAGGACGTATATTTTCAAGGAAACCAAAGAACCTTAGGTCACAGGCAACCCAACGTTTACTGCTGCTCTCTTTACAAAAGCCTCGACTAGGATACAATCTAAATTTCCTTGGACGGAAACATGGATGAAGAATATGTGATTCTTATCTACAATGATATATTACAGAGCCAGGAAATCAATGAAATAACGTCACATGCGCCACCGGAGTGTTCTTAGTTACAATCATTCTCAGTGAATTTAGTCACATAGAAAAAAGTGGTTTATCAAAGATATGAGGTACAGGTGGAATATAAAATTGCGTCCCTTGAACGAAATGGCAGACGACAGAGAGAATTACACATTTAGCAAACACACTTATGCCTGTGGGAGCGCAAAGGTCACATGAGGTGAGGAAAAACCAGGTGTTTTCAATGAGCACAGATACCATTCCATATAGACCAAGGAGGGAATCAAGACAACTTACTCTAAACCTCAAGGGACTAAACTCAGCCCACTTTACACACCAGAAAAGATTACTGACAACTGGTCAGAATTTGAAAAACAATTTATCTATGTCTCTCTGGAAGAGAATCTAGTGGATGCACAGCAGCAAGCAACACAGCACTGAAAATCGGCTACACCCCGTGAGAAAAATAAACTGCAAAATGAAGGCTGTGAGTGAGAGATAAATTCTTAGAGACTTCGTTCAGGGGCTGTCATTGAAGTTGTTTTGAGCATATATTAACACACAGAAGGATCGGACGTAAGGGAGGACACTCGTGGGTCTGAGTGTCTTCGTGAGCATGAGTCAGCAAACGCAGCCCTTGTCGAATAACACTGCCTTTTCCTGATTCCATGGACCGGAAATTTCGAAATGCAGACGACCCTTCCTACAGCGAACACATACATGGGACAGCCACAGGATGCTACCCCATTGGAACGGCAAAAAACATGAAAAGCCGCCTCATCGTCTCATATCCTGGTGCTCGGGTTCAAGCTCTCAGCCGCTTTTCTGAAAATATACCCAATTGGGGAAGTCAGCACTTTCAAAACACTCTTACTTATAACTTGGAATTGGTTCCATGGATGAACTACAATGGGAAAGAATAAGAGACGATGGCTATATATTTTGACAGGAACATGGCGCTCTAATTTCCAATGCTGAACAAGAATTGACCCAAGTCTAAGCTTGCTCTCAGAAGGAGAATTGGGCTTGAAAATTCCTTGCTGCTTTGGGACCAGTTCCGAAAGTGGGAAGTTGAGCCGGGGATCTCAGGGATCCTATAATTCATGGCCCTGCAGGATGGTAAAAGGCACGGAATGTGGAAAAATGACTTGGGTTGAACCAGAGAAAAGAACTTGAGAGCAAGGCAGAATTGCAAAACTGGGATTTCAAGAGGGAGAAGCGTCTCGCCTGGTAAGAACCTAGGATGTGGCAGTACTTCTTCAAACATGCCTTTGTCGAAAAAGGGTGTATGCCTTTATCCTGAATATCTTTAGGATAAAGGCATACACCGTTTTTGGGGAACCAGGCAGGGGCTCGGTGCAAATCAACACTACATAATGCTATCACTTCCCATCAAAACAAAGGGTCATGTACGAAAAGTGTAAAGACCAGAAATGCAGGGTAACGTGGAGGTAAATCGTACCCACATTTTGTGGATTGTGGGATGACCAATTGCAATCGGCACCCTGGCGAATTCTATGGTGTATTCGAAGATAAAGTAAGACACAATGCTACAGCACATAGGACACTTCCACTCAAGGACGTATATTTTCAAGGAAACCAAAGAACCTTAGGTCACAGCAACCCAACGTTTACTGCTGCTCTCTTTACAAAAGCCTCGACTAGGATACAATCTAAATTTCCTTGGACGGAAACGTGGATGAAGAATATGTGATTCTTATCTACAATGATATATTACAGAGCCAGGAAATCAATGAAATAACGTCACTTGGCGCCACCGGAGTGTTCTTAGTTACAATCATTCTCAGTGAATATAGTCACATAGAAAAAAGTGGTTTATCAAAGATATGAGGTACAGGTGGAATATAAAATTGCATCCCTTGAAAGAAATGGCAGACGACAGAGAGAATTACACATTTAGCAAACACACTTATGCCTGTAGGAGCGCAAAGGTTACATGAGGTGAGGAAAAACCAGGTGTTTTCCATGAGCACAGATACCATTCCGTATAGACCAAGGAGGGAATCAAGACAACTTACTCTAAACCTCAAAGAACTGAACTCAGCCCACTTTACACACCAGAAAAGATTATTGACAACAGGTCAGAATTTGAAAAACAATTTATCTATGTCTCTCTGGAAGAGAATCTAGTGGATGCACAGCAGCAAGCAACACAGCACGGAAAATCGGCTACACCCGGTGAGAAAAATAAACTGCAAAATAAAGGCAGTGAGTGACAGATAAATTCTTCGAGACTTCGTTCAGGGGCTGTGATTGGAGTTGTTTTCAGCATATATTAACACACAGAATGATGGGAACTAAGGGAGGACAATCGTGGGTCTGAGCGTCTTCATGAGCATGAGTCAGCAAATGCAGCCCTTGTAGAATAACACTGCCTTGCCCTGATTCCATGGACCCGAAATCTCCAAATGTAGACGACTTTTCTACAGTGAACACATGCATGGGTCAGCCACAGGATGCTACCCCATTGGAACGGGAAAAAACATGAAAAGGCACCTCATCTTCTCATATCCTGGTGCTCGGGTTCAAGCTTCCAGCCACTTTCCTGAAAATATCCCCACTTGGGGAAGTCAGCACTTTCAAAACCTTCTTTCTTATAGCTTGGAATTGGTTCCATGGATGAACTACAACGGGGAAGAATAAGACACGATGCCTATATATTTGGACAGGCATATGGTGCTCTAATTTCAACTGCTGAACAAGAATTGACCCAAGTCTAAGCTTGCTCTCAGAAGGAGAATAGGGCTTGAAAATTTCCCGCTGATTTGTGACCAGTTCCAAAAGTGGTAAGTTGAGCAGGGAATCTCAGCGAGCCTATAATTCATGGGCCTGCAGGATGGTCAAAGACACCTAATGTGGACAAATGACTTGGGTTGAGCCAGAGAAAAGAACTTGAGAGCAAGGCAGAATTGCAAAAATGGGATTTCAAGAGGGAGACGCGTCTCGCCTGGTAAGAACCTAGAATGTGGCAGTACTTCTTCAACCATGTCTTTGTCGAAAAACGGTGTATGCCTTTATCCTGAATATATTCCGAATAAAGGCATACACCGTTTTTGGGCAACCAGGCAGGGGCTCGGTGCAAATGAACACTACATAGTGCTATCACTTCCCATCTAAACAAAGGGTCATCTACGAAAAGTGTAAACACTAGAAATTCAGGGTAGCATGGAGGTAAATCGTACCCACATTTTGTGGATCCCGGGATGAACAATTGGAATCGGCACCCTGGCGAAGTCTATGGTGTATTCAAAAATAATGTAAGAAACAAAGCTACAGCACATAGGACACTTCCACTCAAGGACGTATAGTTTCAAGAAAACCAAAGAATCTCAGGTCAAGGGCAACCCAAAGTTTACTGCTGCTCTCTTTCCAAAAGCCTAGACTAGGATACAATCTAAATTTCCTTGGACGGAAAACATGGATGGAGAATATGTGATTCTTATCTGCAATGATATATTACAGAGCCAGGAAATCAATGAAATAACGTCACTTGCCGCCACCGGAGTGTTCTTAGTTACAATCATTCTCAGTGAATTTAGTCCCATAGAAAAAAGTGGTTTATCAAAGATATGAGGTACAGGTGGAATATAAAATTGCATCCCTTGAACGAAATGGCAGACGACAGAAATAATTACACATTTAGCAAACCCACTTATGCTTGTAGGACCGCAAAGGTCACTTGAGGTGAGGAAAAACCAGGTGTTTTCAATGAGCACAGATATCATTCCATGTAGACCAAAGTGGGAATCAAGACAACTTACTCTAAACATCAAAGGATTGAACTCAGCCCACTTTACACACCAAAAAAGTTTATTGACATCTGGTCAGAATTTGAAAAACAATTTATCGATGTCTCTCTGGAAGAGAATCAAGTGGATGCACAGCAGCAAGCAACACAGCACTGAAAATCGGCTACACCCCGTGAGAAAAATAAACTGCAAAATAAAGGCAGTGAATGAGAGATAAATACTTCGAGACTTCATTCAGGGGCTGTGTTTGAAGTTGTTTTGAGCATATATTAACACACAGAAAGATGGGACCTAAGGGAGGACACTCGTGGGTCTGAGTGTCTTCGTGAGCATGAGTCAGCAAATGCAGCCCTTGTAGAATAACACTGCCTTTCCCTGATTCCATTGACCCGAAATCTCCAAATGCAGACCACCCTTCCTACACCGAACACATGCATGGGACAGCCACAGGATGCTACCCCATTAGAACGGGAAAAAAACATGAAAAGCCACCTCATCTTCTCATATCCTGGTGCTCGGTTTCAAGCTTTCAGCCGCTTTTCCGAAAATATTCCCACTTGGGGAAGTCAGCACTTTCAAAACACCCTTTCTTATAGCTTGGAATTGGTTCCATGGATGAACTACAACGGGGAAGGACAAGAGATGATGGCTATACATTTGGACAGGCACATGGCGCTCTAATTTCAAATGCTGAACAAGAATTGACCCAAGTCTAAGCTTGCTCTCAGAAGGAAAATTGGGCTGGAAAATTTCCTGCTGCTTTGGGACCAGTTCCCAAAGTGGGAAGTTGAGCAGGGGATCTCAGGGAGCCTATAATTCATGGCCCTGCAGGATGGTAAAAGGCAACTAATGTGGAAAAATGACTTGGGTTGAACCAGAGAAAAGAACGTGAGAGCAAGGCAGAATTGCAAATCTGGGATTTCAAGAGGGAGAAGCGTCACGCCTGGTCAGAACCTAGAATGTGGCAGTACTTCTTCAACCATGCCTTTGTCGAAAAAGGGTGTATGCCTTTATCCTGAATATATTCCGGATAAAGGCATACACCGTTTTTGGGCAACCAGGCAGGGGCTCGGTGCAAATCAACACTACATAGTGCTATCACTTCCCATCTAAACAAAGGGTCATCTACGAAAAGTGTAAAGACTAGAAATTCAGGGTTGCATGGAGGTAAATCGTACCCACATTTTGTGGATTCCGGGATGAACAATGGCAATCGGCACCCTGGCGAAGTCTATGGTGTATTCAAAAATAATGTAAGAAACAAAGCTACAGCACATCGGACACTTCCACTCAAGGATGTATCCTTTCAAGAAAACCAAAAAACCTCAGGTCACAGGCAACCCAACGTTTACTGCTGCTCTCTTTACAAATGCCTCGACAAGGATACAATCTAAATTTCTTTGGATGGAAAACATTGATGGAGAATATGTGATTCTTATCTACAATGATATATTACTGAGCCAGGAAATCAATGAAATAACGTCACTTGCCGCCAAACGAGTGTTCGTAGTTACAATCATTCTCAGTAAATTTAGTCACATAGAAAAAAGTGGTTTATCAAAGATATGAGGAACAGGTGGAATACAAAATTGCATCCCATGAATGAAATGGCAGAGGGGAGAAAGCATCACACATTTAGCAAACACACTTATGCCTGTAGGAGCGCGAAGGTCACTTGAGGTGAGGAGAAACCAGGTGTTTTCAATGAGCACAGATACCATTCCATATAGACCAAAGAGGGAATCAAGACAACTTACTCTAAACCTCAAAGGATTGAACTCAGCCCACTTTACACTCCAAAAAAGTTTATTGACAACTGGTCAGAATTTGAAAAACAATTTATCGATGTCTCTCTGGAAGAGAATCAAGTGGATGCACAGCAGCAAGCAACACAGCACTGAAAATCGGCTACACCCCGTGAGAAAAATAAACTGCAAAAAAAAGGAGGTGAGTGACAGATAAATACTTCGAGACTTCGTTCAGGGGCTGTCATTGAAGTTGTTTTGAGTATATATTAACACACAGAACGATGGGACCTAAGGGAGGACAATCGTCGGTCTGAGTGTCTTCGTGAGCATGAGTCAGCAAATGCAGACCTTGTAGAATAACACTGCCTTGCCCAGATTCCATTGACCCGAAATCTCCAAATGTAGACGACCCTTCTACAGCGAACACATGCATGGGTCAGCCACAGGATGCTACCCCATTGGAACGGGAAAAACATGAAAAGCCACCTCATCTTCTCATATCCTGGTGCTCGGGATCAAGCTTCCAGCCACTTTCCTGAAAATATCCCCACTTGGGGAAGTCAGCACTTTCAAAACACTCTTTCTTATCGCTTGGATTTGGTTCCATGGATGAAGTACAACGGGGAAGAGTAAGACACGATGCCTATATATTTGGACAGGCACATGGTGCTCTAGTTTGAACTGCTGAACAAGAATTGACCCAAGTCTAAGCTTGCTCTCAGAAGGAGAATAGGGCTTGAAAATTTCCCGCTGCTTTGTGACCAGTTCCAAAAGTGGGAAGTTGAGCAGGGGATCTCAGCGAGCCTATAATTCATGGGCCTGCAGGATGGTCAAAGACACCTAATGTGGACAAATGACTTGAGTTGAGCCAGAGAAAAGAATTTGAGAGCAAGGCAGAATTGCAAAACTGGGATTTCAATAGGGAGAAGCGTCTCGCCTGGTAAGAACCTAGGATGTGGCAGTACTTCTTCAAACATGCCTTTGTCGAAAAAGGGTGTATGCCTTTATCCTGAATATGTTTAGGATAAAGGCATACACCATTTTTGGGCCACCAGGCAGGGGTCGGTGCAAAACAACACTACATAGTGCTATCACTTCCCATCTAAAAAAGGGTCATCTACGAAAAGTGTAAACACTAGAAATTCAGGGTAGCGTGGAGGTAAATCGTACCCACATTTTGTGGATTCCGGGATGAACAATTGGAATCGGCAGAGTGGCGAATTCTATGGTGTATTCAAAAATAATGTAAGAAACAAAGCTACAGCACATAGGACACTTCCACTCAAGGACGTATACTTTCAAGAAAAACAAAGAATCTCAGGTCACAGGAACCCAACGTTTACTGCTGCTCTCTTTCCAAAAGCCTAGACTAGGATACAATCTAAATTTCCTTGGACAGAAAACATGGATGGAGAATATGTGATTCTTATCTACAATGATATATTACAGAGCCAGGAAATCAATGAAATAACGTCACTTGCCGCCACCGGAGTGTTCTTAGTTACAATCATTCTCAGTGAATTTAGTCCCATAGAAAAAAGTGGTTTATCAAAGATATGAGGTACAGGTGGAATATAAAATTGCATCCCTTGAACGAAATGGCAGACGACAGAAATAATTACACATTTAGCAAACCCACTTATGCTTGTAGGAGCGCAAAGGTCACTTGAGGTGAGGAAAAACCAGGTGTTTTCAATGAGCACAGATATCATTCCATGTAGACCAAAGTGGGAATCAAGACAACTTACTCTAAACATCA
Organism: Kogia breviceps; assembly: GCF_026419965.1. Lineage (NCBI taxonomy): Eukaryota > Metazoa > Chordata > Mammalia > Artiodactyla > Physeteridae > Kogia > Kogia breviceps. The sequence continues at coordinate 36,185,655 of NC_081329.1, forward strand.
AAGGATTGAACTCAGCCCACTTTACACACCAAAAAAGATTATGGACAACTGGTCAGAATTTGAAAAACAATTTATCGATGTCTCTCTGGAAGAGAATCAAGTGGATGCACAGCAGCAAGCAACACAGCACTGAAAATCGGCTACACCCCGTGAGAAAAATAAACTGCAAAATAAAGGCAGTGAATGAGAGATAAATACTTCGAGACTTCATTCAGGGGCTGTGTTTGAAGTTGTTTTGAGCATATATTAACACACAGAAAGATGGGACCTAAGGGAGGACACTCGTGGGTCTGAGTGTCTTCGTGAGCATGAGTCAGCAAATGCAGCCCTTGTAGAATAACACTGCCTTTCCCTGATTCCATTGACCCGAAATCTCCAAATGCAGACCACCCTTCCTACACCGAACACATGCATGGGACAGCCACAGGATGCTACCCCATTGGAACGGGAAAAAAACATGAAAAGCCACCTCATCTTCTCATATCCTGGTGCTCGGTTTCAAGCTTTCAGCTGCTTTTCCGAAAATATTCCCACTTGGGGAAGTCAGCACTTTCAAAACACCCTTTCTTATAGCTTGGAATTGGTTCCGTGGATGAACTACAATGGGGAAGAATAAGAGACGATGGCTATATATTTGGACAGGCACATGGCGCTCTAATTTCCAATGCTGAACAAGAATTGACCCAAGTCTAAGCTTGCTCTCGGAAGGAGAATTGGGCTTGAAAATTTCCTGCTGCTTTGGGACCAGTTCCGAAAGTGGGAAGTTGAGCCGGGGATCTCAGGGAGCCTATAATTCATGGCCCTGCAGGATGGTAAAAGACACCTAATGTGGACAAATGACTTGGGTTGAGCCAGAGAAAAGAACTTGAGAGCAAGGCAGAATTGCAAAAATGGGATTTCAAGAGGGAGACGCGTCTCGCCTGGTAAGAACCTAGGATGTGGCAGTACTTCTTCAAACATGCCTTTGTCGAAAAAGGGTGTATGCCTTTATCCTGAATATCTTTAGGATAAAGGCATACACCGTTTTTGGGCAACCAGGCAGGGGCTCTGTGCAAATCAACACTACATAATGCTATCACTTCCCATCAAAACAAAGGGTCATGTACGAAAAGTGTAAAGACCAGAAATGCAGGGTAACGTGGAGGTAAATCGTACCCACATTTTGTGGATTGTGGGATGACCAATTGCAATCGGCACCCTGGCGAATTCTATGGTGTATTCGAAGATAAAGTAAGAAACAATGCTACAGCACATAGGACACTTCCATTCAAGGACGTATATTTTCAGGAAAACCAAAGAACCTCAGGTCACAGGCAACCCAACGTTTACTGCTGCTCTCTTTACAAAAGCCTCGACTAGGATACAATCTAAATTTCCTTGGACGGAATACATGGATGGAGAATATGTGATTCTTATCTACAATGATATATTACAGAGCCAGGAAATCAATGAAATAACGTCACTTGGCGCCACCGGAGTGTTCTTAGTTACAATCATTCTCAGTGAATTTAGTCACATAGAAAAAAGTGGTTTATCAAAGATATGAGGTACAGGTGGAATATAAAATTGCATCCCTTGAACGAAATGGCAGATGACAGAGAGAATTACACATTTAGCAAACACACTTATGCCTGTAGGAGCGCAAAGGTCACATGAGGTGAGGAAAAACCAGGTGTTTTCAATGAGCACAGATACCATTCCATATAGACCAAGGAGGGAATCAAGACAACTTACTCTAAACCTCAAAGGACTGAACTCAGCCCACTTTACACACCAGAAAAGATTATTGACAACTGGTCAGAATTTGAAAAACAATTTATCCATGTCTCTCTGGAAGAGAATCTAGTGGATGCACAGCAGCAAGCAACACAGCACGGAAAATCGGGTACACCCGGTGAGAAAAATAAACTGCAAAATAAAGGCAGTGAGTGACAGATAAATTTTTCAAGACTTCGTTCAGGGGCTGTGATTGGAGTTGTTTTCAGCATATATTCACACACAGAAAGATGGGACCTAAGGGAGGACAATCGTGGGTCTGAGTGTCTTCGTGAGCATGAGTCAGCAAATGCAGCCCTTGTAGAATAACACTGCCTTGCCCTGATTCCATTGACCCGAAATCTCCAAATGTAGACGACCCTTCTACAGCAAACACATGCATGGGTCAGCCACAGGATGCTACCCCATTGGAACGGCAAAAAAACATGAAAAGGCACCTCATCTTCTCATATCCTGGTACTCGGGTTCAAGCTTCCAGCCACTTACCTGAAAATATCCCCACTTGGGGAAGTCAGCACTTTCAAAACCTTCTTTCTTATAGCTTGGAATTGGTTCCATGGATGAACTACAACGGGGAAGAATAAGACACGATGCCTATATATTTGGACAGGCATATGGTGCTCTAATTTCAACTGCTGAACAAGAATTGACCCAAGTCTAAGCTTGCTCTCAGAAGGAGAATAGGGCTTGAAAATTTCCCGCTGATTTGTGACCAGTTCCAAAAGTGGGAAGTTGAGCAGGGGATCTCAGGGAGCCTATAATTCATGGCCCTGCAGGATGGTCAAAGGCACCTAATGTGGACAAATGACTTGGGTTGAGCCAGAGAAAAGAACTTGAGAGCAAGGCAGAATTGCAAAAATGGGATTTCAAGAGGGAGACGCGTCTCGCCTGGTAAGAACCTAGAATGTGGCAGTACTTCTTCAACCATGCCTTTGTCGAAAAACGGTGTATGCCTTTATCCTGAATATATTCCGAATAAAGGCATACACCGTTTTTGGGCAACCAGGCAGGGGCTCGGTGCAAATCAACACTACATAGTGCTATCACTTCCCATCTAAACAAAGGGTCATCTACGAAAAGTGTAAAGACTAGAAATTCAGGGTAGCATGGAGGTAAATCGTACCCACATTTTGTGGATTCCGGGATGAACAATGGCAATCGGCACCCTGGCGAAGTCTATGGTGTATTCAAAAATAATGTAAGAAACAAAGCTACAGCACATAGGACACTTCCACTCAAGGACGTATATTTTCAAGAAAACCAAAGAACCTCAGGTCACAGGCAACCCAACGTTTACTGCTTCTCTCTTTACAAAAGCCTCGACTAGGATACAATCTAAATTTCCTTGGACGGAAAACATGGATGGAGAATATGTGATTCTTATCTACAATGATATATTACTGAGCCAGGAAATCAATGAAGTAACGTCACTTGCCGCCAAAGGAGTGTTCGTTGTTACAATCATTCTCAGTAAATTTAGTCACATAGAAAAAAGTGGTTTATCAAAGATATGAGGTACAGGTGGAATACAAAATTGCGTCCCATGAATGAAATGGCAGACGAGAGAAAGCATCACACATTTAGCAAACACACTTATGCCTCTGGGCGCGCGAAGGTCACTTGAGGTGAAGAAAAACCAGGTGTTTTCAATGAGCACAGATACCATTCCATATAGACCAAGGAGGGAATCAAGACAACTTACCCTAAACCTCCAAGGACTGAACTCAGCCCACTTTACACACCAGAAAAGATTATTTACAACTGGTTAGAATTTGAAAAACAATTTATCGATGTCTCTCTGGAAGAGAATCAAGTGGATGCACAGCAGCAAGCAACACAGCACTCAAAATCGGCTACACCCCGTGAGAAAAATAAACTGCAAAATAAAGGCAGTGAGTGAGAGATAAATTCTTCGAGACTTCGTTCAGGGGCTGTCATTGAAGTTGTTTTGAGCATATATTAACACACAGAATGATCGGACCTAAGGAAGGACACTCGTGGGTCTGAGTGTCTTCGTGAGCATGAGTCAGCAAATGCAGCCCTTGTCGAATAACACTGCCTTTTCCTGATTCCATGGACCCGAAATTTCCAAATGCAGACGACCCTTCCTACAGCGAACACATGCATGGGACAGCCACAGGATGCTACCCCATTGGAACGGCAAAAAAACATGAAAAGCCACCTCATCTTCTCATATCCTGGTGCTCGGGTTCAAGCTTTCAGCCGCTTTTCTGAAAATATACCCAATTGGGGAAGTCAGCACTTTCAAAACACTCTTACTTATAACTTGGAATTGGTTCCATGGATGAACTACAATGGGGAAGAATAAGAGACGATGGCTATATATTTGGACAGGCACATGGCGCTCTAATTTCCAATGTTGAACAAGAATTGACCCAAGTCTAAGCTTGCTCTCGGAAGGAGAATTGGGCTTGAAAATTTCCTGCTGCTTTGGGACCAGTTCCAAAAGTGGGAAGTTGAGCCGGGGATCTCAGGGAGCCTATAATTCATGGCCCTGCAGGATGGTAAAAGACACCTAATGTGGACAAATGACTTGGGTTGAGCCAGAGAAAAGAACTTGAGAGCAAGGCAGAATTGCAAAAATGGGATTTCAAGAGGGAGACGCGTCTCGCCTGGTAAGAACCTAGGATGTGGCAGTACTTCTTCAAACATGCCTTTGTCGAAAAAGGGTGTATGCCTTTATCCTGAATATCTTTAGGATAAAGGCATACACCGTTTTTGGGCAACCAGGCAGGGGCTCTGTGCAAATCAACACTACATAATGCTATCACTTCCCATCAAAACAAAGGGTCACGTACGAAAAGTGTAAAGACCAGAAATGCAGGGTAACGTGGAGGTAAAGCGTACCCACATTTTGTGGATTGTGGGATGACCAATTGCAATCGGCACCCTGGCGAATTCTATGGTGTATTCGAAGATAAAGTAAGAAACAATGCTACAGCACATAGGACACTTCCATTCAAGGACGTATATTTTCAGGAAAACCAAAGAACCTCAGGTCACAGGCAACCCAACGTTTACTGCTGCTCTCTTTACAAAACCCTCGACTAGGATACAATCTAAATTTCCTTGGACGGAATACATGGATGGAGAATATGTGATTCTTATCTACAAGGATATATTACTGAGCCAGGAAATCAATGAAATAACGTCACTTGCCGCCACCGGAGTGTTCTTAGTTACAATCATTCTCAGTGAATTTAGTCACATAGAAAAAAGTGGTTTATCAAAGATATGAGGTACAGGTGGAATATAAAATTGCATCCCTTGAACGAAATGGCAGATGACAGAGAGAATTACACATTTAGCAAACACACTTATGCCTGTAGGAGCGCAAAGGTCACATGAGGTGAGGAAAAACCAGGTGTTTTCAATGAGCACAGATACCATTCCATATAGACCAAGGAGGGAATCAAGACAACTTACTCTAAACCTCAAAGGACTGAACTCAGCCCACTTTACACACCAGAAAAGATTATTGACAACTCGTCAGAATTTGAAAAACAATTTATCTATGTCTCTCTGGAAGAGAATCTAGTGGATGCACAGCAGCAAGCAACACAGCACGGAAAATCGGGTACACCCGGTGAGAAAAATAAACTGCAAAATAAAGGCAGTGAGTGACAGATAAATTTTTCAAGACTTCGTTCAGGGGCTGTGATTGGAGTTGTTTTCAGCATATATTCACACACAGAAAGATGGGACCTAAGGGAGGACAATCGTGGGTCTGAGTGTCTTCGTGAGCATGAGTCAGCAAATGCAGCCCTTGTAGAATAACACTGCCTTGCCCTGATTCCATTGACCCGAAATCTCCAAATGTACACGACCCTTCTACAGCAAACACATGCATGGGTCAGCCACAGGATGCTACCCCATTGGAACGGGAAAAAACATGAAAAGGCACCTCATCTTCTCATAACCTGGTACTCGGGTTCAAGCTTCCAGCCACTTTCCTGAAAATATCCCCACTTGGGGAAGTCAGCACTTTCAAAACCTTCTTTCTTATAGCTTGGAATTGGTTCCATGGATGAACTACAACGGGGAAGAATAAGACACGATGCCTATATATTTGGACAGGCATATGGTGCTCTAATTTCAACTGCTGAACAAGAATTGACCCAAGTCTAAGCTTGCTCTCAGAAGGAGAATAGGGCTTGAAAATTTCCCGCTGATTTGTGACCAGTTCCAAAAGTGGGAAGTTGAGCAGGGGATCTCAGGGAGCCTATAATTCATGGCCCTGCAGGATGGTCAAAGGCACCTAATGTGGACAAATGACTTGGGTTGAGCCAGAGAAAAGAACTTGAGAGCAAGGCAGAATTGCAAAAATGGGATTTCAAGAGGGAGACGCGTCTCGCCTGGTAAGAACCTAGAATGTGGCAGTACTTCTTCAACCATGCCTTTGTCGAAAAACGGTGTATGCCTTTATCCTGAATATATTCCGAATAAAGGCTTACACCGTTTCTGGGCAACCAGGCAGGGGCTCGGTGCAAATCAACACTACATAGTGCTATCACTTCCCATCTAAACAAAGGGTCATCTACGAAAAGTGTAAAGACTAGAAATTCAGGGTAGCATGGAGGTAAATCGTACCCACATTTGTGGATTGTGGGATGACCAATTGCAATCGGAACCCTGGCGAATTCTATTGTGTATTCAAAAATAATGTAAGAAACAAAGCTACAGCACATAGGACACTTCCACTCAAGGACGTATATTTTCAAGAAAACCAAAGAACCTCAGGTCACAGGCAACCCAACGTTTACTGCTTCTCTCTTTACAAAAGCCTCGACTAGGATACAATCTAAATTTCCTTGGACGGAAAACATGGATGGAGAATATGTGATTCTTATCTACAATGATATATTACTGAGCCAGGAAATCAATGAAGTAACGTCACTTGCCGCCAAAGGAGTGTTCGTAGTTACAATCATTCTCAGTAAATTTAGTCACATAGAAAAAAGTGGTTTATCAAAGATATGAGGTACAGGTGGAATACAAAATTGCGTCCCATGAATGAAATGGCAGACGAGAGAAAGCATCACACATTTAGCAAACACACTTATGCCTCTGGGAGCGCGAAGGTCACTTGAGGTGAAGAAAAACCAGGTGTTTTCAATGAGCACAGATACCATTCCATATAGACCAAGGAGGGAATCAAGACAACTTACCCTAAACCTCAAAGGACTGAACTCAGCCCACTTTACACACCAGAAAAGATTATTTACAACTGGTTAGAATTTGAAAAACAATTTATCGATGTCTCTCTGGAAGAGAATCAAGTGGATGCACAGCAGCAAGCAACACAGCACTCAAAATCGGCTACACCCCGTGAGAAAAATAAACTGCAAAATAAAGGCAGTGAGTGAGAGATAAATTCTTCGAGACTTCGTTCAGGGGCTGTCATTGAAGTTGTTTTGAGCATATATTAACACACAGAATGATCGGACCTAAGGAAGGACACTCGTGGGTCTGAGTGTTTTCGTTAGCATGAGTCAGCAAATGCAGCCCTTGTCGAATAACACTGCCTTTTCCTGATTCCATGGACCCGAAATTTCCAAATGCAGACGACCCTTCCTACAGTGAACACATGCATGGGACAGCCACAGGATGCTACCCCATTGGAACGGCAAAAAAACATGAAAAGTCACCTCATCTTCTCATATCCTGGTGCTCGGGTTCAAGCTTTCAGCCGCTTTTCTGAAAATATACCCAATTGGGGAAGTCAGCACTTTCAAAACACTCTTACTTATAACTTGGAATTGGTTCCATGGATGAACTACAATGGGGAAGAATAAGAGACGATGGCTATATATTTGGACAGGCACATGGCGCTCTAATTTCCAATGCTGAACAAGAATTGACCCAAGTCTAAGCTTGCTCTCGGAAGGAGAATTGGGCTTGAAAATTTCCTGCTGCTTTGGGACCAGTTCCGAAAGTGGGAAGTTGAGCCGGGGATCTCAGGGAGCCTATAATTCATGGCCCTGCAGGATGGTAAAAGACACCTAATGTGGACAAATGACTTGGGTTGAGCCAGAGAAAAGAACTTGAGAGCAAGGCAGAATTGCAAAAATGGGATTTCAAGAGGGAGACGCGTCTCGCCTGGTAAGAACCTAGGATGTGGCAGTACTTCTTCAAACATGCCTTTGTCGAAAAAGGGTGTATGCCTTTATCCTGAATATCTTTAGGATAAAGGCATACACCGTTTTTGGGCAACCAGGCAGGGGCTCTGTGCAAATCAACACTACATAATGCTATCATTTCCCATCAAAACAAAGGGTCATGTACGAAAAGTGTAAAGACCAGAAATGCAGGGTAACGTGGAGGTAAATCGTACCCACATTTTGTGGATTGTGGGATGACCAATTGCAATCGGCACCCTGGCGAATTCTATGGTGTATTCGAAGATAAAGTAAGAAACAATGCTACAGCACATAGGACACTTCCATTCAAGGACGTATATTTTCAGGAAAACCAAAGAACCTCAGGTCACAGGCAACCCAACGTTTACTGCTGCTCTCTTTACAAAAGCCTCGACTAGGATACAATCTAAATTTCCTTGGACGGAAAACATGGATGGAGAATATGTGATTCTTATCTACAATGATATTTTACGGAGCCAGGAAATCAATGAAATAACGTCACTTGCCGCAAAAGGAGTGTTCGTAGTTACAATCATTCTCAGTAAATTTAGTCACATAGAAAAAAGTGGTTTATCAAAGATATGAGGTACAGGTGGAATACAAAATTGCGTCCCATGAATGAAATGGCAGACGAGAGAAAAGCATCACACATTTAGCAAACACACTTATGCCTGTAGGAGCGCGAAGGTCACTTGAGGTGAGGAAAAACCAGGTGTTTTCAATGAGCACAGATACCATTCCATATAGACCAAAGAGGGAATCAAGACAACTTACTCTAAACCTCAAAGGACTGAACTCAGCCCACTTTACACACCAGAAAAGATTATTTACAACTGGTTAGAATTTGAAAAACAATTTATCGATGTCTCTCTGGAAGAGAATCAAGTGGATGCACAGCAGCAAGCAACACAGCACTCAAAATCGGCTACACCCCGTGAGAAAAATAAACTGCAAAATAAAGGCAGTGAGTGAGAGATAAATTCTTCGAGACTTCGTTCAGGGGCTGTCATTGAAGTTGTTTTGAGCATATATTAACACACAGAAGGATCGGACCTAAGGGAGGACACTCGTGGGTCTGAGTGTCTTCGTGAGCATGAGTCAGCAAATGCAGCCCTTGTCGAATAACACTGCCTTTTCCTGTTTCCATGGACCCGAAATCTCCAAATGCAGACGACCCTTCCTACAGCGAACACATGCATGGGACAGCCACAGGATGCTACCCCATTGGAACGGCAAAAAAACATGAAAAGCCACCTCATCTTCTCATATCCTGGTGCTCGGGTTCAAGCTTTCAGCCGCTTTTCTGAAAATATACCCAATTGGGGAAGTCAGCACTTTCAAAACACTCTTACTTATAACTTGGAATTGGTTCCATGGATGAACTACAACGGGGAAGAATAAGAGACGATGGCTATATATTTGGACAGGCACATGGCGCTCTAATTTCCAATGCTGAACAAGAATTGACCCAAGTCTAAGCCTGCTCTCGGAAGGAGAATTGGGCTTGAAAATTTCCCGCTGCTTTGGGACCAGTTCCGAAAGTGGGAAGTTGAGCCGGGGATCTCAGGGAGCCTATAATTCATGGCCCTGCAGGATGGTAAAAGGCACCTAATGTGGACAAATGAGTTGGGTTGAGCCAGAGAAAAGAACTTGAGAGCAAGGCAGAATTGCAAAAATGGGATTTCAAGAGGGAGACGCGTCTCGCCTGGTAAGAACCTAGAATGTGGCAGTACTTCTTCAACCATGCCTTTGTCGAAAAACGGTGTATGCCTTTATCCTGAATATATTCCGAATAAAGGCATACACCGTTTTTGGGCAACCAGGCAGGGGCTCGGTGCAAATCAACACTACATAGTGCTATCACTTCCCATCTAAACAAAGGGTCATCTACGAAAAGTGTAAAGACTAGAAATTCAGGGTAGCATGGAGGTAAATCGTACCCACATTTTGTGGATTCCAGGATGAACAATGGCAATCGGCACCCTGGCGAAGTCTATGGTGTATTCAAAAATAATGTAAGAAACAAAGCTACAGCACATAGGACACTTCCACTCAAGGACGTATATTTTCAGGAAAACCAAAGAACCTCAGGTCACAGGCAACCCAACGTTTACTGCTGCTCTTTTTAAAAAAGCCTCGACGAGGATACAATCTAAATTTCCTTGGACGGAATACATGGATGGAGAATATGTGATTCTTATCTACAATGATATATTACAGAGCCAGGAAATCAATGAAATAACGTCACTTGCCGCCACCGGAGTGTTCTTAGTTACAATCATTCTCAGTGAATTTAGTCACATAGAAAAAAGTGGTTTATCAAAGATATGAGGTACAGGTGGAATATAAAATTGCATCCCTTGAACGAAATGGCAGATGACAGAGAGAATTACACATTTAGCAAACACACTTATGCCTGTAGGAGCGCAAAGGTCACATGAGGTGAGGAAAAAACAGGTGTTTTCAATGAGCACAGATACCATTCCATATAGACCAAGGAGGGAATCAAGACAACTTACTCTAAACCTCAAAGGACTGAACTCAGCCCACTTTACACACCAGAAAAGATTATTGACAACTGGTCAGAATTTGAAAAACAATTTATGTATGTCTCTCTGGAAGAGAATCTAGTGGATGCACAGCAGCAAGCAACACAGCACGGAAAATCGGCTACAGCCGGTGAGAAAAATAAACTGCAAAATAAAGGCAGTGAGTGACAGATAAATTTTTCAAGACTTCGTTCAGGGGCTGTGATTGGAGTTGTTTTCAGCATATATTCACACACAGAAAGATGGGACCTAAGGGAGGACAATCGTGGGTCTGAGTGTCTTCGTGAGCATGAGTCAGCAAATGCAGCCCTTGTAGAATAACACTGCCTTGCCCTGATTCCATTGACCCGAAATCTCCAAATGTAGACGACCCTTCTACAGCAAACACATGCATGGGTCAGCCACAGGATGCTACCCCATTGGAACGGCAAAAAAACATGAAAAGGCACCTCATCTTCTCATATCCTGGTACTCGGGTTCAAGCTTCCAGCCACTTACCTGAAAATATCCCCACTTGGGGAAGTCAGCACTTTCAAAACCTTCTTTCTTATAGCTTGGAATTGGTTCCATGGATGAACTACAACGGGGAAGAATAAGACACGATGCCTATATATTTGGACAGGCATATGGTGCTCTAATTTCAACTGCTGAACAAGAATTGACCCAAGTCTAAGCTTGCTCTCAGAAGGAGAATAGGGCTTGAAAATTTCCCGCTGATTTGTGACCAGTTCCAAAAGTGGGAAGTTGAGCAGGGGATCTCAGGGAGCCTATAATTCATGGCCCTGCAGGATGGTCAAAGGCACCTAATGTGGACAAATGACTTGGGTTGAGCCAGAGAAAAGAACTTGAGAGCAAGGCAGAATTGCAAAAATGGGATTTCAAGAGGGAGACGCGTCTCGCCTGGTAAGAACCTAGAATGTGGCAGTACTTCTTCAACCATGCCTTTGTCGAAAAACGGTGTATGCCTTTATCCTGAATATATTCCGAATAAAGGCATACACCGTTTTTGGGCAACCAGGCAGGGGCTCGGTGCAAATCAACACTACATAGTGCTATCACTTCCCATCTAAACAAAGGGTCATCTACGAAAAGTGTAAAGACTAGAAATTCAGGGTAGCATGGAGATAAATCGTACCCACATTTGTGGATTGTGGGATGACCAATTGCAATCGGAACCCTGGCGAATTCTATTGTGTATTCAAAAATAATGTAAGAAACAAAGCTACAGCACATAGGACACTTCCACTCAAGGACGTATATTTTCAAGAAAACCAAAGAACCTCAGGTCACAGGCAACCCAACGTTTACTGCTTCTCTCTTTACAAAAGCCTCGACTAGGATACAATCTAAATTTCCTTGGACGGAAAACATGGATGGAGAATATGTGATTCTTATCTACAATGATATATTACTGAGCCAGGAAATCAATGAAGTAACGTCACTTGCCGCCAAAGGAGTGTTCGTAGTTACAATCATTCTCAGTAAATTTAGTCACATAGAAAAAAGTGGTTTATCAAAGATATGAGGTACAGGTGGAATACAAAATTGCGTCCCATGAATGAAATGGCAGACGAGAGAAAGCATCACACATTTAGCAAACACACTTATGCCTCTGGGAGCGCGAAGGTCACTTGAGGTGAAGAAAAACCAGGTGTTTTCAATGAGCACAGATACCATTCCATATAGACCAAGGAGGGAATCAAGACAACTTACTCTAAACCTCAAAGGACTGAACTCAGCCCACTTTACACACCAGAAAAGATTATTTACAACTGGTTAGAATTTGAAAAACAATTTATCGATGTCTCTCTGGAAGAGAATCAAGTGGATGCACAGCAGCAAGCAACACAGCACTCAAAATCGGCTACACACCGTGAGAAAAATAAACTGCAAAATAAAGGCAGTGAGTGAGAGATAAATTCTTCGAGACTTCGTTCAGGGGCTGTCATTGAAGTTGTTTTGAGCATATATTAACACACAGAATGATCGGACCTAAGGAAGGACACTCGTGGGTCTGAGTGTCTTCGTGAGCATGAGTCAGCAAATGCAGCCCTTGTCGAATAACACTGCCTTTTCCTGATTCCATGGACCCGAAATTTCCAAATGCAGACGACCCTTCCTACAGCGAACACATGCATGGGACAGCCACAGGATGCTACCCCATTGGAACGGCAAAAAAACATGAAAAGCCACCTCATCTTCTCATATCCTGGTGCTCTGGTTCAAGCTTTCAGCCGCTTTTCTGAAAATATACCCAAATGGGGAAGTCAGCACTTTCAAAACACTCTTACTTATAACTTGGAATTGGTTCCATGGATGAACTACAATGGGGAAGAATAAGAGACGATGGCTATATATTTGGACAGGCACATGGCGCTCTAATTTCCAATGCTGAACAAGAATTGACCCAAGTCTAAGCTTGCTCTCGGAAGGAGAATTGGGCTTGAAAATTTCCTGCTGCTTTGGGACCAGTTCTGAAAGTGGGAAGTTGAGCCGGGGATCTCAGGGAGCCTATAATTCATGGCCCTGCAGGATGGTAAAAGACACCTAATGTGGACAAATGACTTGGGTTGAGCCAGAGAAAAGAACTTGAGAGCAAGGCAGAATTGCAAAAATGGGATTTCAAGAGGGAGACGCGTCTCGCCTGGTAAGAACCTAGGATGTGGCAGTACTTCTTCAAACATGCCTTTGTCGAAAAAGGGTGTATGCCTTTATCCTGAATATCTTTAGGATAAAGGGATACACCGTTTTTGGGCAACCAGGCAGGGGCTCTGTGCAAATCAACACTACATAATGCTATCACTTCCCATCAAAACAAAGGGTCATGTACGAAAAGTGTAAAGACCAGAAATGCAGGGTAACGTGGAGGTAAATCGTACCCACATTTTGTGGATTGTGGGATGACCAATTGCAATCGGCACCCTGGCGAATTCTATGGTGTATTCGAAGATAAAGTAAGAAACAATGCTACAGCACATAGGACACTTCCATTCAAGGACGTATATTTTCAGGAAAACCAAAGAACCTCAGGTCACAGGCAACCCAACGTTTACTGCTGCTCTCTTTACAAAAGCCTCGACTAGGATACAATCTAAATTTCCTTGGACGGAATACATGGATGGAGAATATGTGATTCTTATCTACAATGATATATTACAGAGCCAGGAAATCAATGAAATAACGTCACTTGCCGCCACCGGAGTGTTCTTAGTTACAATCATTCTCAGTGAATTTAGTCACATAGAAAAAAGTGGTTTATCAAAGATATGAGGTACAGGTGGAATATAAAATTGCATCCCTTGAACGAAATGGCAGATGACAGAGAGAATTACACATTTAGCAAACACACTTATGCCTGTAGGAGCGCAAAGGTCACATGAGGTGAGGAAAATCCAGGTGTTTTCAATGAGCACAGATACCATTCCATATAGACCAAGGAGGGAATCAAGACAACTTACTCTAAACCTCAAAGGACTGAACTCAGCCCACTTTACACACCAGAAAAGATTATTGACAACTGGTCAGAATTTGAAAAACAATTTATCTATGTCTCTCTGGAAGAGAATCTAGTGGATGCACAGCAGCAAGCAACACAGCACGGAAAATCGGCTACACCCGGTGAGAAAAATAAACTGCAAAATAAAGGCAGTGAGTGACAGATAAATTTTTCAAGACTTCGTTTAGGGGCTGTGATTGGAGTTGTTTTCAGCATATATTCACACACAGAAAGATGGGACCTAAGGGAGGACAATCGTGGGTCTGAGTGTCTTTGTGAGCATGAGTCAGCAAATGCAGCCCTTGTAGAATAACACTGCCTTGCCCTGATTCCATTGACCCGAAATCTCCAAATGTAGACGACCCTTCTACAGCAAACACATGCATGGGTCAGCCACAGGATGCTACCCCATTGGAACGGCAAAAAAACATGAAAAGGCACCTCATCTTCTCATATCCTGGTACTCGGGTTCAAGCTTCCAACCACTTACCTGAAAATATCCCCACTTGGGGAAGTCAGCACTTTCAAAACCTTCTTTCTTATAGCTTGGAATTGGTTCCATGGATGAACTACAACGGGGAAGATTAAGACACGATGCCTATATATTTGGACAGGCATATGGTGCTCTAATTTCAACTGCTGAACAAGAATTGACCCAAGTCTAAGCTTGCTCTCAGAAGGAGAATAGGGCTTGAAAATTTCCCGCTGATTTGTGACCAGTTCCAAAAGTGGGAAGTTGAGCAGGGGATCTCAGGGAGCCTATAATTCATGGCCCTGCAGGATGGTCAAAGGCACCTAATGTGGACAAATGACTTGGGTTGAGCCAGAGAAAAGAACTTGAGAGCAAGGCAGAATTGCAAAAATGGGATTTCAAGAGGGAGACGCGTCTCGCCTGGTAAGAACCTAGAATGTGGCAGTACTTCTTCAACCATGCCTTTGTCGAAAAACGGTGTATGCCTTTATCCTGAATATATTCCGAATAAAGGCATACACCGTTTTTGGGCAACCAGGCAGGGGCTCGGTGCAAATGAACACTACATAGTGCTATCACTTCCCATCTAAACAAAGGGTTATCTACGAAAATTGTAAAGACTAGAAATTCAGGGTAGCATGGAGGTAAATCGTACCCACATTTGTGGATTGTGGGATGACCAATTGCAATCGGAACCCTGGCGAATTCTATTGTGTATTCAAAAATAATGTAAGAAACAAAGCTACAGCACATAGGACACTTCCACTCAAGGACGTATATTTTCAAGAAAACCAAAGAACCTCAGGTCACAGGCAACCCAACGTTTACTGCTTCTCTCTTTACAAAAGCCTCGACTAGGATACAATCTAAATTTCCTTGGACGGAAAACATGGATGGAGAATATGTGATTCTTATCTACAATGATATATTACTGAGCCAGGAAATCAATGAAGTAACGTCACTTGCCGCCAAAGGAGTGTTCGTAGTTACAATCATTCTCAGTAAATTTAGTCACATAGAAAAAAGTGGTTTATCAAAGATATGAGGTACAGGTGGAATACAAAATTGCGTCCCATGAATGAAATGGCAGACGAGAGAAAGCATCACACATTTAGCAAACACACTTATGCCTCTGGGAGCGCGAAGGTCACTTGAGGTGAAGAAAAACCAGGTGTTTTCAATGAGCACAGATACCATTCCATATAGACCAAGGAGGGAATCAAGACAACTTACTCTAAACCTCAAAGGACTGAACTCAGCCCACTTTACACACCAGAAAAGATTATTTACAACTGGTTAGAATTTGAAAAACAATTTATCGATGTCTCTCTGGAAGAGAATCAAGTGGATGCACAGCAGCAAGCAACACAGCACTCAAAATCGGCTACACCCCGTGAGAAAAATAAACTGCAAAATAAAGGCAGTGAGTGAGAGATAAATTCTTCGAGACTTCGTTCAGGGGCTGTCATTGAAGTTGTTTTGAGCATATATTAACACACAGAATGATCGGACCTAAGGAAGGACACTCGTGGGTCTGAGTGTCTTCGTGAGCATGAGTCAGCAAATGCAGCCCTTGTCGAATAACACTGCCTTTTCCTGATTCCATGGACCCAAAATTTCCAAATGCAGACGACCCTTCGTACAGCGAACACATGCATGGGACAGCCACAGGATGCTACCCCATTGGAACGGCAAAAAAACATGAAAAGCCACCTCATCTTCTCATATCCTGGTGCTCGGGTTCAAGCTTTCAGCCGCTTTTCTGAAAATATACCCAATTGGGGAAGTCAGCACTTTCAAAACACTCTTACTTATAACTTGGAATTGGTTCCATGGATGAACTACAATGGGGAAGAATAAGAGACGATGGCTATATATTTGGACAGGCACATGGCGCTCTAATTTCCAATGCTGAACAAGAATTGACCCAAGTCTAAGCTTGCTCTCGGAAGGAGAATTGGGCTTGAAAATTTCCTGCTGCTTTGGGACCAGTTCTGAAAGTGGGAAGTTGAGCCGGGGATCTCAGGGAGCCTATAATTCATGGCCCTGCAGGATGGTAAAAGACACCTAATGTGGACAAATGACTTGGGTTGAGCCAGAGAAAAGAACTTGAGAGCAAGGCAGAATTGCAAAAATGGGATTTCAAGAGGGAGACGCGTCTCGCCTGGTAATAACCTAGGATGTGGCAGTACTTCTTCAAACATGCCTTTGTCGAAAAAGGGTGTATGCCTTTATCCTGAATATCTTTAGGATAAAGGCATACACCGTTTTTGGGCAACCAGGCAGGGGCTCTGTGCAAATCAACACTACATAATGCTATCACTTCCCATCAAAACAAAGGGTCATGTACGAAAAGTGTAAAGACCAGAAATGCAGGGTAACGTGGAGGTAAATCGTACCCACATTTTGTGGATTGTGGGATGACCAATTGCAATCGGCACCCTGGCGAATTCTATGGTGTATTCGAAGATAAAGTAAGAAACAATGCTACAGCACATAGGACACTTCCATTCAAGGACGTATATTTTCAGGAAAACCAAAGAACCTCAGGTCACAGGCAACCCAACGTTTACTGCTTCTCTCTTTACAAAAGCCTCGACTAGGATACAATCTAAATTTCCTTGGACGGAAAACATGGATGGAGAATATGTGATTCTTATATACAATGATATATTACTGAGCCAGGAAATCAATGAAGTAACGTCACTTGCCGCCACCGGAGTGTTCTTAGTTACAATCATTCTCAGTGAATTTAGTCACATAGAAAAAAGTGGTTTATCAAAGATATGAGGTACAGGTGGAATATAAAATTGCATCCCTTGAACGAAATGGCAGATGACAGAGAGAATTACACATTTAGCAAACACACTTATGCCTGTAGGAGCGCAAAGGTCACATGAGGTGAGGAAAAACCAGGTGTTTTCAATGAGCACAGATACCATTCCATATAGACCAAGGAGGGAATCAAGACAACTTACTCTAAACCTCAAAGGACTGAACTCAGCCCACTTTACACACCAGAAAAGATTATTGACAACTGGTCAGAATTTGAAAAACAATTTATCTATGTCTCTCTGGAAGAGAATCTAGTGGATGCACAGCAGCAAGCAACACAGCACGGAAAATCGGCTACAGCCGGTGAGAAAAATAAACTGCAAAATAAAGGCAGTGAGTGACAGATAAATTTTTCAAGACTTCGTTCAGGGGCTGTGATTGGAGTTGTTTTCATCATATATTCACACACAGAAAGATGGGACCTAAGGGAGGACAATCGTGGGTCTGAGTGTCTTCGTGAGCATGAGTCAGCAAATGCAGCCCTTGTAGAATAACACTGCCTTGCCCTGATTCCATTGACCCGAAATCTCCAAATGTAGACGACCCTTCTACAGCAAACACATGCATGGGTCAGCCACAGGATGCTACCCCATTGGAATGGCAAAAAAACATGAAAAGGCACCTCATCTTCTCATATCCTGGTACTCGGGTTCAAGCTTCCAGCCACTTTCCTGAAAATATCCCCACTTGGGGAAGTCAGCACTTTCAAAACCTTCTTTCTTATAGCTTGGAATTGGTTCCATGGATGAACTACAACGGGGAAGAATAAGACACGATGCCTATATATTTGGACAGGCATATGGTGCTCTAATTTCAACTGCTGAACAAGAATTGACCCAAGTCTAAGCTTGCTCTCAGAAGGAGAATAGGGCTTGAAAATTTCCCGCTGATTTGTGACCAGTTCCAAAAGTGGGAAGTTGAGCAGGGGATCTCAGGGAGCCTATAATTCATGGCCCTGCAGGATGGTCAAAGGCACCTAATGTGGACAAATGACTTGGGTTGAGCCAGAGAAAAGAACTTGAGAGCAAGGCAGAATTGCAAAAATGGGATTTCAAGAGGGAGACGCGTCTCGCCTGGTAAGAACCTAGAATGTGGCAGTACTTCTTCAACCATGCCTTTGTCGAAAAACGGTGTATGCCTTTATCCTGAATATATTCCGAATAAAGGCATACACCGTTTTTGGGCAACCAGGCAGGGGCTCGGTGCAAATCAACACTACATAGTGCTATCACTTCCCATCTAAACAAAGGGTCATCTACGAAAAGTGTAAAGACTAGAAATTCAGGGTAGCATGGAGGTAAATCGTACCCACATTTGTGGATTGTGGGATGACCAATTGCAATCGGAACCCTGGCGAATTCTATTGTGTATTCAAAAATAATGTAAGAAACAAAGCTACAGCACATAGGACACTTCCACTCAAGGACGTATATTTTCAAGAAAACCAAAGAACCTCAGGTCACAGGCAACCCAACGTTTACTGCTTCTCTCTTTACAAAAGCCTCGACTAGGATACAATCTAAATTTCCTTGGACGGAAAACATGGATGGAGAATATGTGATTCTTATCTACAATGATATATTACTGAGCCAGGAAATCAATGAAGTAACGTCACTTGCCGCCAAAGGAGTGTTCGTAGTTACAATCATTCTCAGTAAATTTAGTCACATAGAAAAAAGTGGTTTATCAAAGATATGAGGTACAGGTGGAATACAAAATTGCGTCCCATGAATGAAATGGCAGACCAGAGAAAGCATCACACATTTAGCAAACACACTTATGCCTCTGGGAGCGCGAAGGTCACTTGAGGTGAAGAAAAACCAGGTGTTTTCAATGAGCACAGATATCATTCCATATAGACCAAGGAGGGAATCAAGACAACTTACTCTAAACCTCAAAGGACTGAACTCAGCCCACTTTACACACCAGAAAAGATTATTTACAACTGGTTAGAATTTGAAAAACAATTTATCGATGTCTCTCTGGAAGAGAATCAAGTGGATGCACAGCAGCAAGCAACACAGCACTCAAAATCGGCTACACCCCGTGAGAAAAATAAACTGCAAAATAAAGGCAGTGAGTGAGAGATAAATTCTTCGAGACTTCGTTCAGGGGCTGTCATTGAAGTTGTTTTGAGCATATATTAACACACAGAATGATCGGACCTAAGGAAGGACACTCGTGGGTCTGAGTGTCTTCGTGAGCATGAGTCAGCAAATGCAGCCCTTGTCGAATAACACTGCCTTTTCCTGATTCCATGGACCCAAAATTTCCAAATGCAGACGACCCTTCCTACAGGGAACACATGCATGGGACAGCCACAGGATGCTACCCCATTGGAACGGCAAAAAAACATGAAAAGCCACCTCATCTTCTCATATCCTGGTGCTCGGGTTCAAGCTTTCAGCCGCTTTTCTGAAAATATACCCAATTGGGGAAGTCAGCACTTTCAAAACACTCTTACTTATAACTTGGAATTGGTTCCATGGATGAACTACAATGGGGAAGAATAAGAGACGATGGCTATATATTTGGACAGGCACATGGCGCTCTAATTTCCAATGCTGAACAAGAATTGACCCAAGTCTAAGCTTGCTCTCGGAAGGAGAATTGGGCTTGAAAATTTCCTGCTGCTTTGGGACCAGTTCCGAAAGTGGGAAGTTGAGCCGGGGATCTCAGGGAGCCTATAATTCATGGCCCTGCAGGATGGTAAAAGACACCTAATGTGGACAAATGACTTGGGTTGAGCCAGAGAAAAGAACTTGAGAGCAAGGCAGAATTGCAAAAATGGGATTTCAAGAGGGAGACGCGTCTCGCCTGGTAAGAACCTAGGATGTGGCAGTACTTCTTCAAACATGCCTTTGTCGAAAAAGGGTGTATGCCTTTATCCTGAATATCTTTAGGATAAAGGCATACACCGTTTTTGGGCAACCAGGCAGGGGCTCTGTGCAAATCAACACTACATAATGCTATCACTTCCCATCAAAACAAAGGGTCATGTACGAAAAGTGTAAAGACCAGAAATGCAGGGTAACGTGGAGGTAAATCGTACCCACATTTTGTGGATTGTGGGATGACCAATTGCAATCGGCACCCTGGCGAATTCTATGGTGTATTCGAAGATAAAGTAAGAAACAATGCTACAGCACATAGGACACTTCCATTCAAGGACGTATATTTTCAGGAAAACCAAAGAACCTCAGGTCACAGGCAACCCAACGTTTACTGCTGCTCTCTTTACAAAAGCCTCGACTAGGATACAATCTAAATTTCCTTGGACGGAAAACATGGATGGAGAATATGTGATTCTTATCTACAATGATATATTACTGAGCCAGGAAATCAATGAAGTAACGTCACTTGCCGCCACCGGAGTGTTCTTAGTTACAATCATTCTCAGTGAATTTAGTCACATAGAAAAAAGTGGTTTATCAAAGATATGAGGTACAGGTGGAATATAAAATTGCATCCCTTGAACGAAATGGCAGATGACAGAGAGAATTACACATTTAGCAAACACACTTATGCCTGTAGGAGCGCAAAGGTCACATGAGGTGAGGAAAAACCAGGTGTTTTCAATGAGCACAGATACCATTCCATATAGACCAAGGAGGGAATCAAGACAACTTACTCTAAACCTCAAAGGACTGAACTCAGCCCACTTTACACACCAGAAAAGATTATTGACAACTGGTCAGAATTTGAAAAACAATTTATCTATGTCTCTCTGGAAGAGAATCTAGTGGATGCACAGCAGCAAGCAACACAGCACGGAAAATCGGCTACAGCCGGTGAGAAAAATAAACTGCAAAATAAAGGCAGTGAGTGACAGATAAATTTTTCAAGACTTCGTTCAGGGGCTGTGATTGGAGTTGTTTTCAGCATATATTCACACACAGAAAGATGGGACCTAAGGGAGGACAATCGTGGGTCTGAGTGTCTTCGTGAGCATGAGTCAGCAAATGCAGCCCTTGTAGAATAACACTGCCTTGCCCTGATTCCATTGACCCGAAATCTCCAAATGTAGACGACCCTTCTACAGCAAACACATGCATGGGTCAGCCACAGGATGCTACCCCATTGGAACGGCAAAAAAACATGAAAAGGCACCTCATCTTCTCATATCCTGGTACTCGGGTTCAAGCTTCCAGCCACTTACCTGAAAATATCCCCACTTGGGGAAGTCAGCACTTTCAAAACCTTCTTTCTTATAGCTTGGAATTGGTTCCATGGATGAACTACAACGGGGAAGAATAAGACACGATGCCTATATATTTGGACAGGCATAGGGTGCTCTAATTTCAACTGCTGAACAAGAATTGACCCAAGTCTAAGCTTGCTCTCAGAAGGAGAATAGGGCTTGAAAATTTCCCGCTGATTTGTGACCAGTTCCAAAAGTGGGAAGTTGAGCAGGGGATCTCAGGGAGCCTATAATTCATGGCCCTGCAGGATGGTCAAAGGCACCTAATGTGGACAAATGACTTGGGTTGAGCCAGAGAAAAGAACTTGAGAGCAAGGCAGAATTGCAAAAATGGGATTTCAAGAGGGAGACGCGTCTCGCCTGGTAAGAACCTAGAATGTGGCAGTACTTCTTCAACCATGCCTTTGTCGAAAAACGGTGTATGCCTTTATCCTGAATATATTCCGAATAAAGGCATACACCGTTTTTGGGCAACCAGGCAGGGGCTCGGTGCAAATCAACACTACATAGTGCTATCACTTCCCATCTAAACAAAGGGTCATCTACGAAAAGTGTAAAGACTAGAAATTCAGGGTAGCATGGAGGTAAATCGTACCCACATTTGTGGATTGTGGGATGACCAATTGCAATCGGAACCCTGGCGAATTCTATTGTGTATTCAAAAATAATGTAAGAAACAAAGCTACAGCACATAGGACACTTCCACTCAAGGACGTATATTTTCAAGAAAACCAAAGAACCTCAGGTCACAGGCAACCCAACGTTTACTGCTTCTCTCTTTACAAAAGCCTCGACTAGGATACAATCTAAATTTCCTTGGACGGAAAACATGGATGGAGAATATGTGATTCTTATCTACAATGATATATTACTGAGCCAGGAAATCAATGAAGTAACGTCACTTGCCGCCAAAGGAGTGTTCGTAGTTACAATCATTCTCAGTAAATTTAGTCACATAGAAAAAAGTGGTTTATCAAAGATATGAGGTACAGGTGGAATACAAAATTGCGTCCCATGAATGAAATGGCAGACGAGAGAAAGCATCACACATTTAGCAAACACACTTATGCCTCTGGGAGCGCGAAGGTCACTTGAGGTGAAGAAAAACCAGGTGTTTTCAATGAGCACAGATATCATTCCATATAGACCAAGGAGGGAATCAAGACAACTTACTCTAAACCTCAAAGGACTGAACTCAGCCCACTTTACACACCAGAAAAGATTATTTACAACTGGTTAGAATTTGAAAAACAATTTATCGATGTCTCTCTGGAAGAGAATCAAGTGGATGCACAGCAGCAAGCAACACAGCACTCAAAATCGGCTACACCCCGTGAGAAAAATAAACTGCAAAATAAAGGCAGTGAGTGAGAGATAAATTCTTCGAGACTTCGTTCAGGGGCTGTCATTGAAGTTGTTTTGAGCATATATTAACACACAGAATGATCGGACCTAAGGGAGGACACTCGTGGGTCTGAGTGTCTTCGTGAGCATGAGTCAGCAAATGCAGCCCTTGTCGAATAACACTGCCTTTTCCTGATTCCATGGACCCAAAATTTACAAATGCAGACGACCCTTCCTACAGCGAACACATGCATGGGACAGCCACAGGATGCTACCCCATTGGAACGGCAAAAAAACATGAAAAGCCACCTCATCTTCTCATATCCTGGTGCTCGGGTTCAAGCTTTCAGCCGCTTTTCTGAAAATATACCCAATTGGGGAAGTCAGCACTTTCAAAACACTCTTACTTATAACTTGGAATTGGTTCCATGGATGAACTACAATGGGGAAGAATAAGAGACGATGGCTATATATTTGGACAGGCACATGGCGCTCTAATTTCCAATGCTGAACAAGAATTGACCCAAGTCTAAGCTTGCTCTCGGAAGGAGAATTGGGCTTGAAAATTTCCTGCTGCTTTGGGACCAGTTCCGAAAGTGGGAAGTTGAGCCGGGGATCTCAGGGAGCCTATAATTCATGGCCCTGCAGGATGGTAAAAGACACCTAATGTGGACAAATGACTTGGGTTGAGCCAGAGAAAAGAACTTGAGAGCAAGGCAGAATTGCAAAAATGGGATTTCAAGAGGGAGACGCGTCTCGCCTGGTAAGAACCTAGGATGTGGCAGTACTTCTTCAAACATGCCTTTGTCGAAAAAGGGTGTATGCCTTTATCCTGAATATCTTTAGGATAAAGGCATACACCGTTTTTGGGCAACCAGGCAGGGGCTCTGTGCAAATCAACACTACATAATGCTATCACTTCCCATCAAAACAAAGGGTCATGTACGAAAAGTGTAAAGACCAGAAATGCAGGGTAACGTGGAGGTAAATCGTACCCACATTTTGTGGATTGTGGGATGACCAATTGCAATCGGCACCCTGGCGAATTCTATGGTGTATTCGAAGATAAAGTAAGAAACAATGCTACAGCACATAGGACACTTCCATTCAAGGACGTATATTTTCAGGAAAACCAAAGAACCTCAGGTCACAGGCAACCCAACGTTTACTGCTGCTCTCTTTACAAAAGCCTCGACTAGGATACAATCTAAATTTCCTTGGACGGAAAACATGGATGGAGAATATGTGATTCTTACCTACAATGATATATTACTGAGCCAGGAAATCAATGAAGTAACGTCACTTGCCGCCACCGGAGTGTTCTTAGTTACAATCATTCTCAGTGAATTTAGTCACATAGAAAAAAGTGGTTTATCAAAGATATGAGGTACAGGTGGAATATAAAATTGCATCCCTTGAACGAAATGGCAGATGACAGAGAGAATTACACATTTAGCAAACACACTTATGCCTGTAGGAGCGCAAAGGTCACATGAGGTGAGGAAAAACCAGGTGTTTTCAATGAGCACAGATACCATTCCATATAGACCAAGGAGGGAATCAAGACAACTTACTCTAAACCTCAAAGGACTGAACTCAGCCCACTTTACACACCAGAAAAGATTATTGACAACTGGTCAGAATTTGAAAAACAATTTATGTATGTCTCTCTGGAAGAGAATCTAGTGGATGCACAGCAGCAAGCAACACAGCACGGAAAATCGGCTACAGCCGGTGAGAAAAATAAACTGCAAAATAAAGGCAGTGAGTGACAGATAAATTTTTCAAGACTTCGTTCAGGGGCTGTGATTGGAGTTGTTTTCAGCATATATTCACACACAGAAAGATGGGACCTAAGGGAGGACAATCGTGGGTCTGAGTGTCTTCGTGAGCATGAGTCAGCAAATGCAGCCCTTGTAGAATAACACTGCCTTGCCCTGATTCCATTGACCCGAAATCTCCAAATGTAGACGACCCTTCTACAGCAAACACATGCATGGGTCAGCCACAGGATGCTACCCCATTGGAACGGCAAAAAAACATGAAAAGGCACCTCATCTTCTCATATCCTGGTACTCGGTTTCAAGCTTCCAGCCACTTACCTGAAAATATCCCCACGTGGGGAAGTCAGCACTTTCAAAACCTTCTTTCTTATAGCTTGGAATTGGTTCCATGGATGAACTACAACGGGGAAGAATAAGACACGATGCCTATATATTTGGACAGGCATAGGGTGCTCTAATTTCAACTGCTGAACAAGAATTGACCCAAGTCTAAGCTTGCTCTCAGAAGGAGAATAGGGCTTGAAAATTTCCCGCTGATTTGTGACCAGTTCCAAAAGTGGGAAGTTGAGCAGGGGATCTCAGGGAGCCTATAATTCATGGCCCTGCAGGATGGTCAAAGGCACCTAATGTGGACAAATGACTTGGGTTGAGCCAGAGAAAAGAACTTGAGAGCAAGGCAGAATTGCAAAAATGGGATTTCAAGAGGGAGACGCGTCTCG
Source organism: Kogia breviceps (assembly GCF_026419965.1). Lineage (NCBI taxonomy): Eukaryota > Metazoa > Chordata > Mammalia > Artiodactyla > Physeteridae > Kogia > Kogia breviceps. The sequence goes on from NC_081329.1 coordinate 36,210,992, forward strand.
CCTGGTAAGAACCTAGAATGTGGCAGTACTTCTTCAACCATGCCTTTGTCGAAAAACGGTGTATGCCTTTATCCTGAATATATTCCGAATAAAGGCATACACCGTTTTTGGGCAACCAGGCAGGGGCTCGGTGCAAATCAACACTACATAGTGCTATCACTTCCCATCTAAACAAAGGGTCATCTACGAAAAGTGTAAAGACTAGAAATTCAGGGTAGCATGGAGGTAAATCGTACCCACATTTGTGGATTGTGGGATGACCAATTGCAATCGGAACCCTGGCGAATTCTATTGTGTATTCAAAAATAATGTAAGAAACAAAGCTACAGCACATAGGACACTTCCACTCAAGGACGTATATTTTCAAGAAAACCAAAGAACCTCAGGTCACAGGCAACCCAACGTTTACTGCTTCTCTCTTTACAAAAGCCTCGACTAGGATACAATCTAAATTTCCTTGGACGGAAAACATGGATGGAGAATATGTGATTCTTATCTACAATGATATATTACTGAGCCAGGAAATCAATGAAGTAACGTCACTTGCTGCCAAAGGAGTGTTCGTAGTTACAATCATTCTCAGTAAATTTAGTCACATAGAAAAAAGTGGTTTATCAAAGATATGAGGTACAGGTGGAATACAAAATTGCGTCCCATGAATGAAATGGCAGACGAGAGAAAGCATCACACATTTAGCAAACACACTTATGCCTCTGGGAGCGCGAAGGTCACTTGAGGTGAAGAAAAACCAGGTGTTTTCAATGAGCACAGATATCATTCCATATAGACCAAGGAGGGAATCAAGACAACTTACTCTAAACCTCAAAGGACTGAACTCAGCCCACTTTACACACCAGAAAAGATTATTTACAACTGGTTAGAATTTGAAAAACAATTTATCGATGTCTCTCTGGAAGAGAATCAAGTGGATGCACAGCAGCAAGCAACACAGCACTCAAAATCGGCTACACCCCGTGAGAAAAATAAACTGCAAAATAAAGGCAGTGAGTGAGAGATAAATTCTTCGAGACTTCGTTCAGGGGCTGTCATTGAAGTTGTTTTGAGCATATATTAACACACAGAATGATCGGACCTAAGGGAGGACACTCGTGGGTCTGAGTGTCTTCGTGAGCATGAGTCAGCAAATGCAGCCCTTGTCGAATAACACTGCCTTTTCCTGATTCCATGGACCCAAAATTTACAAATGCAGACGACCCTTCCTACAGCGAACACATGCATGGGACAGCCACAGGATGCTACCTCATTGGAACGGCAAAAAAACATGAAAAGCCACCTCATCTTCTCATATCCTGGTGCTCGGGTTCAAGCTTTCAGCCGCTTTTCTGAAAATATACCCAATTGGGGAAGTCAGCACTTTCAAAACACTCTTACTTATAACTTGGAATTGGTTCCATGGATGAACTACAATGGGGAAGAATAAGAGACGATGGCTATATATTTGGACAGGCACATGGCGCTCTAATTTCCAATGCTGAACAAGAATTGACCCAAGTCTAAGCTTGCTCTCGGAAGGAGAATTGGGCTTGAAAATTTCCTGCTGCTTTGGGACCAGTTCCGAAAGTGGGAAGTTGAGCCGGGGATCTCAGGGAGCCTATAATTCATGGCCCTGCAGGATGGTAAAAGACACCTAATGTGGACAAATGACTTGGGTTGAGCCAGAGAAAAGAACTTGAGAGCAAGGCAGAATTGCAAAAATGGGATTTCAAGAGGGAGACGCGTCTCGCCTGGTAAGAACCTAGGATGTGGCAGTACTTCTTCAAACATGCCTTTGTCGAAAAAGGGTGTATGCCTTTATCCTGAATATCTTTAGGATAAAGGCATACACCGTTTTTGGGCAACCAGGCAGGGGCTCTGTGCAAATCAACACTACATAATGCTATCACTTCCCATCAAAACAAAGGGTCATGTACGAAAAGTGTAAAGACCAGAAATGCAGGGTAACGTGGAGGTAAATCGTACCCACATTTTGTGGATTGTGGGATGACCAATTGCAATCGGCACCCTGGCGAATTCTATGGTGTATTCGAAGATAAAGTAAGAAACAATGCTACAGCACATAGGACACTTCCATTCAAGGACGTATATTTTCAGGAAAACCAAAGAACCTCAGGTCACAGGCAACCCAACGTTTACTGCTGCTCTCTTTACAAAAGCCTCGACTAGGATACAATCTAAATTTCCTTGGACGGAATACATGGATGGAGAATATGTGATTCTTATCTACAATGATATATTACAGAGCCAGGAAATCAATGAAATAACGTCACTTGCCGCCACCGGAGTGTTCTTAGTTACAATCATTCTCAGTGAATTTAGTCACATAGAAAAAAGTGGTTTATCAAAGATATGAGGTACAGGTGGAATATAAAATTGCATCCCTTGAACGAAATGGCAGACGACAGAGAGAATTACACATTTAGCAAACACACTTATGCCTGTAGGAGCGCAAAGGTCACATGAGGTGAGGGAAAACCAGGTGTTTTCAATGAGCACAGATACCATTCCATATAGACCAAGGAGGGAATCAAGACAACTTACTCTAAACCTCAAAGGACTGAACTCAGCCCACTTTACACACCAGAAAAGATTATTGACAACTGGTCAGAATTTGAAAAACAATTTATCTATGTCTCTCTGGAAGAGAATCTAGTGGATGCACAGCAGCAAGCAACACAGCACGGAAAGTCGGCTACACCCGGTGAGAAAAATAAACTGCAAAATAAAGGCAGTGAGTGACAGATAAATTTTTCAAGACTTCGTTCATGGGCTGTGATTGGAGTTGTTTTCAGCATATATTCACACACAGAAAGATGGGACCTAAGGGAGGACAATCGTGGGTCTGAGTGTCTTCGTGAGCATGAGTCAGCAAATGCAGCCCTTGTAGAATAACACTGCCTTGCCCTGATTCCATTGACCCGAAATCTCCAAATGTAGACGACCCTTCTACAGCAAACACATGCATGGGTCAGCCACAGGATGCTACGCCATTGGAACGGCAAAAGAACATGAAAAGGCACCTCATCTTCTCATATCCTGGTACTCGGGTTCAAGCTTCCAGCCACTTTCCTGAAAATATCCCCACTTGGGGAAGTCAGCACTTTCAAAACCTTCTTTCTTATAGCTTGGAATTGGTTCCATGGATGAACTACAATGGGGAAGAATAAGACACGATGCCTATATATTTGGACAGGCATATGGTGCTCTAATTTCAACTGCTGAACAAGAATTGACCCAAGTCTAAGCTTGCTCTCAGAAGGAGAATAGGGCTTGAAAATTTCCCGCTGATTTGTGACCAGTTCCAAAAGTGGGAAGTTGAGCAGGGGATCTCAGGGAGCCTATAATTCATGGCCCTGCAGGATGGTCAAAGGCACCTAATGTGGACAAATGACTTGGGTTGAGCCAGAGAAAAGAACTTGAGAGCAAGGCAGAATTGCAAAAATGGGATTTCAAGAGGGAGACGCGTCTCGCCTGGTAAGAACCTAGAATGTGGCAGTACTTCTTCAACCATGCCTTTGTCGAAAAACGGTGTATGCCTTTATCCTGAATATATTCCGAATAAAGGCATACACCGTTTTTGGGCAACCAGGCAGGGGCTCGGTGCAAATCAACACTACATAGTGCTATCACTTCCCATCTAAACAAAGGGTCATCTACGAAAAGTGTAAAGGCTAGAAATTCAGGGTAGCATGGAGGTAAATCGTACCCACATTTTGTGCATTCCAGGATGAACAATGGCAATCGGCACCCTGGCGAAGTCTATGGTGTATTCAAAAATAATGTAAGAAACAAAGCTACAGCACATAGGAAATTTCCACTCAAGGACGTATATTTTCAAGAAAACCAAAGAACCTCAGGTCACAGGCAACCCAACGTTTACTGCTTCTCTCTTTACAAAAGCCTCGACTAGGATACAATCTAAATTTCCTTGGACGGAAAACATGGATGGAGAATATGTGATTCTTATCTACAATGATATATTACTGAGCCAGGAAATCAAAGAAATAACGTCACTTGCCACCAAAGGAGTGTTCGTAGTTACAATCATTCTCAGTAAATTTAGTCACATAGAAAAAAGTGGTTTATCAAAGATATGAGGTACAGGTGGAATACAAAATTGCGTCCCATGAATGAAATGGCAGACGAGAGAAAGCATCACACATTTAGCAAACACACTTATGCCTGTAGGAGCGCGAAGGTCACTTGAGGTGAGGAAAAACCAGGTGTTTTCAATGAGCACAAATACCATTCCATATAGACCAAAGAGGGCATCAAGACAACTTACTCTAAACCTCAAAGGACTGAACTCAGCCCACTTTACACACCAGAAAAGATTATTTACAACTGGTTAGAATTTGAAAAACAATTTATCGATGTCTCTCTGGAAGAGAATCAAGTGGATGCACAGCAGCAAGCAACACAGCACTCAAAATCGGCTACACCCCGTGAGAAAAATGAACTGCAAATTAAGGGCAGTGAGTGAGAGATAAATTCTTCGAGACTTCGTTCAGGGGCTGTCATTGAAGTTGTTTTGAGCATATATTAACACACAGAAGGATCGGACCTAAGGGAGGACACTCGTGGGTCTGAGTGTCTTCGTGAGCATGAGTCAGCAAATGCAGCCCTTGTTGAATAACACTGCCTTTTCCTGATTCCATGGACCCGAAATCTCCAAATGTAGACGACCCTTCCTACAGCGAACACATGCATGGGACAGCCACAGGATGCTACCCCATTGGAACGGCAAAAAAACATGAAAAGCCACCTCATCTTCTCATATCCTGGTGCTCGGGTTCAAGCTTTCAGCCGCTTTTCTGAAAATTTACCCAATTGGGGAAGTCAGCACTTTCAAAACACTCTTACTTATAACTTGGAATTGGTTCCATGGATGAACTACAATGGGGAGGAATAAGAGACGATGGCTATATATTTGGACAGGCACATGGCGCTCTAATTTCCAATGCTGAACAAGAATTGACCCAAGTCTAAGCTTGCTCTCGGAAGGAGAATTGGGCATAAAAATTTCCTGCTGCTTTGGGACCAGTTCCGAAAGTGGGAAGTTGAGCAGGGGATCTCAGGGAGCCTATAATTCATGGCCCTGCAGGATGGTAAAAGGCACGTAATGTGGATAAATGACTTGGGTTGAACCAGAGAAAAGAACTTGAGAGCAAGGCAGAATTGCAAAACTGGGATTCCAAGAGGGAGAAGCGTCTCGCCTGGTAAGAACCTAGGATGTGGCAGTACTTCTTCAAACATGCCTTTGTCGAAAAAGGGTGTATGCCTTTATCCTGAATATCTTTAGGATAAAGGCATACACCGTTTTTGGGCAACCAGGCAGGGGCTCTGTGCAAATCAACACTACATAATGCTATCACTTCCCATCAAAACAAAGGGTCATGTACGAAAAGTGTAAAGACCAGAAATGCAGGGTAACGTGGAGGTAAATCGTACCCACATTTTGTGGATTGTGGGATGAGCAATTGCAATCGGCACCCTGGCGAATTCTATGGTGTATTCGAAGATAAAGTAAGAAACAATGCTACAGCACATAGGACACTTCCATTCAAGGACGTATATTTTCAGGAAAACCAAAGAACCTCAGGTCACAGGCAACCCAACGTTTACTGCTGCTCTCTTTACAAAAGCCTCGACTAGGATACAATCTAAATTTCCTTGGACGGAATATATGGATGGAGAATATGTGATTCTTATCTACAATGATATATTACTGAGCCAGGAAATCAATGAAATAACGTCACTTGCCGCGACTGGAGTGTTCTTAGTTACAATCATTCTCAGTGAATTTAGTCACATAGAAAAAAGTGGTTTATCAAAGATATGAGGTACAGGTGGAATATAAAATTGCATCCCTTGAACGAAATGGCAGATGACAGAGAGAATTACACATTTAGCAAACACACTTATGCCTGTAGGAGCGCAAAGGTCACATGAGGTGAGGAAAAAACAGGTGTTTTCAATGAGCACAGATACCATTCCATATAGACCAAAGAGGGAATCAAGACAACTTACTCTAAACCTCAAAGGACTGAACTCAGCCCACTTTACACACCAGAAAAGATTATTGACAACTGGTCAGAATTTTAAAAACAATTTATCTATGTCTCTCTGGAAGAGAATCTAGTGGATGCACAGCAGCAAGCAACACAGCACGGAAAATCGGCTACACCCGGTGAGAAAAATAAACTGCAAAATAAAGGCAGTGAGTGACAGATAAATTTTTCAAGACTTCGTTCAGGGGCTGTGATTGGAGTTGTTTTCAGCATATATTCACACACAGAAAGATGGGACCTAAGGGAGGACAATCGTGGGTCTGAGTGTCTTCGTGAGCATGAGTCAGCAAATGCAGCCCTTGTAGAATAACACTGCCTTGCCCTGATTCCATTGACCCGCAATCTCCAAATGTAGACGACCCTTCTACAGCAAACACATGCATGGGTCAGCCACAGGATGCTACCCCATTGGAACGGCAAAAAAACATGAAAAGGCACCTCATCTTCTCATATCCTGGTACTCGGGTTCAAGCTTCCAGCCACTTACCTGAAAATATCCCCACTTGGGGAAGTCAGCACTTTCAAAACCTTCTTTCTTATAGCTTGGAATTGGTTCCATGGATGAACTACAACGGGGAAGAATAAGACACGATGCCTATATATTTGGACAGGCATATGGTGCTCTAATTTCAACTGCTGAACAAGAATTGACCCAAGTCTAAGCTTGCTCTCAGAAGGAGAATAGGGCTTGAAAATTTCCCGCTGATTTGTGACCAGTTCCAAAAGTGGGAAGTTGAGCAGGGGATCTCAGGGAGCCTATAATTCATGGCCCTGCAGGATGGTCAAAGGCACCTAATGTGGACAAATGATTTGGGGTGAGCCAGAGAAAAGAACTTGAGAGCAAGGCAGAATTGCAAAAATGGGATTTCAAGAGGGAGACGCGTCTCGCCTGGTAAGAACCTAGAATGTGGCAGTACTTCTTCAATCATGCCTTTGTCGAAAAACGGTGTATGCCTTTATCCTGAATATATTCCGAATAAAGGCATACACCGTTTTTGGGCAACCAGGCAGGGGCTCGGTGCAAATCAACACTACATAGTGCAATCACTTCCCATCTAAACAAAGGGTCATCTACGAAAAGTGTAAAGACTAGAAATTCAGGGTAGCATGGAGGTAAATCGTACCCACATTTTGTGGATTCCAGGATGAACAATGGCAATCGGCACCCTGGCGAAGTCTATGGTGTATTCAAAAATAATGTAAGAAACAAAGCTACAGCACATAGGAAATTTCCACTCAAGGACGTATATTTTCAAGAAAACCAAAGAACCTCAGGTCACAGGCATCCCAACGTTTCCTGCTGCTCTCTTTACAAAAGCCTCTACTAGGATACAATCTAAATTTCCTTGGACGGAAAACATGGATGGAGAATATGTGATTCTTATCTACAATGATATATTACAGAGCCAGGAAATCAATGAAATAACGCCACTTGCCGCCAAAGGAGTGTTCGTAGTTACAATCATTCTCAGTAAATTTAGTCACATAGAAAAAAGTGGTTTATCAAAGATATGAGGTTCAGGTGGAATACAAAATTGCGTCCAATGCATGAAATGGCAGAGGAGAGAAAGCATCACACATTTAGCAAACACACTTATGCCTGTAGGAGCGCGAAGGTCACTTGAGGTGAGGAAAAACCAGGTGTTTTCAATGAGCACAGATACCATTCCATATAGACCAAAGAGGGAATCAAGACAACTTACTCTAAACCTCAAAGGACTGAACTCAGCCCACTTTACACACCAGAAAAGATTATTTACAACTGGTTAGAATTTGAAAAACAATTTATCGATGTCTCTCTGGAAGAGAATCAAGTGGATGCACAGCAGCAAGCAACACAGCACTCAAAATCGGCTACACCCCGTGAGAAAAATGAACTGCAAATTAAAGGCAGTGAGTGAGAGATAAATTCTTCGAGACTTCGTTCAGGGGCTGTCATTGAAGTTGTTTTGAGCATATATTAACACACAGAAGGATCGGACCTAAGGGAGGACACTCGTGGGTCTGAGTGTCTTCGTGAGCATGAGTCAGCAAATGCAGCCCTTGTCGAATTACACTGCCTTTTCCTGATTCCATGGACCCGAAATCTCCAAATGCAGACGACCCTTCCTACAGCGAACACATGCATGGGACAGCCACAGGATGCTACCCCATTGGAACGGCAAAAAAACATGAAAAGCCACCTCATCTTCTCATATCCTGGTGCTCGGGTTCAAGCTTTCAGCCGCTTTTCTGAAAATTTACCCAATTGGGGAAGTCAGCACTTTCAAAACACTCTTACTTATAACTTGGAATTGGTTCCATGGATGAACTACAATGGGGAGGAATAAGAGACGATGGCTATATATTTGGACAGGCACATGGCGCTCTAATTTCCAATGCTGAACAAGAATTGACCCAAGTCTAAGCTTGCTCTCGGAAGGAGAATTGGGCATAAAAATTTCCTGCTGCTTTGGGACCAGTTCCGAAAGTGGGAAGTTGAGCAGGGGATCTCAGGGAGCCTATAATTCATGGCCCTGCAGGATGGTAAAAGGCACGTAATGTGGATAAATGACTTGGGTTGAACCAGAGAAAAGAACTTGAGAGCAAGGCAGAATTGCAAAACTGGGATTCCAAGAGGGAGAAGCGTCTCGCCTGGTAAGAACCTAGGATGTGGCAGTACTTCTTCAAACATGCCTTTGTCGAAAAAGGGTGTATGCCTTTATCCTGAATATCTTTAGGATAAAGGCATACACCGTTTTGGGGCAACCAGGCAGGGGCTCTGTGCAAATCAACACTACATAATGCTATCACTTCCCATCAAAACAAAGGGTCATGTACGAAAAGTTTAAAGACCAGAAATGCAGGGTAACGTGGAGGTAAATCGTACCCACATTTTGTGGATTGTGGGATGACCAATTGCAATCGGCACCCTGGCGAATTCTATGGTGTATTCGAAGATAAAGTAAGAAACAATGCTACAGCACATAGGACACTTCCATTCAAGGACGTATATTTTCAGGAAAACCAAAGAACCTCAGGTCACAGGCAACCCAACGTTTACTGCTGCTCTCTTTACAAAAGCCTCGACGAGGATACAATCTAAATTTCCTTGGATGGAAAACATGGATGGAGAATATGTGATTCTTTTCTACAATGATATATTACTGAGCCAGGAAATCAATGAAATAACGTCACTTGGCGCCAAAGGAGTGTTCTTAGTTACAATCATTCTCAGTGAATTTAGTCACATAGAAAAAAGTGGTTTATCAAAGATATGAGGTACAGGTGGAATATAAAATTGAGTCCCTTGAACGAAATGGCAGACCACAGAGAGAATTACACATTTAGCAAACACACTTATGCCTGTAGGAGCGCAAAGGTCACATGAGGTGAGGAAAAACCAGGTGTTTTCAATGAGCACAGATACCATTCCATATAGACCAAGGAGGGAATCAAGACAACTTACTCTAAACCTCAAAGGACTGAACTCAGCCCACTTTACACACCAGAAAAGATTATTGACAACTGGTCAGAATTTGAAAAACTATTTATCTATGTCTCTCTGGAAGAGAATCTAGTGGATGCACAGCAGCAAGCAACACAGCACGGAAAATCGGCTACACCCGGTGAGAAAAATAAACTGCAAAATAAAGGCAGTGAGTGACAGATAAATTTTTCAAGACTTCGTTCAGGGGCTGTGATTGGAGTTGTTTTCAGCATATATTCACACACAGAAAGATGGGACCTAAGGGAGGACAATCGTGGGTCTGAGTGTCTTCGTGAGCATGAGTCAGCAAATGCAGCCCTTGTAGAATAACACTGCCTTGCCCTGATTCCATTGACCTGAAATCTCCAAATGTAGACGACCCTTCTACAGCAAACACATGCATGTGTCAGCCACAGGATGCTACCCCATTGGAATGGGAAAAAACATGAAAAGGCACCTCATCTTCTCATATCCTGGTGCTCGGGTTCAAGCTTCCAGCCACTTTCCTGAAAATATCCCCACTTGGGGAAGTCAGCACTTTCAAAACCTTCTTTCTTATAGCTTGGAATTGGTTCCATGGATGAACTACAACGGGGAAGAATAAGAATCGATGCCTATATATTTGGACAGGCATATGGTGCTCTAATTTCAACTGCTGAACAAGAATTGACCCAAGTCTAAGCTTGCTCTCAGAAGGAGAATAGGGCTTGAAAATTTCCCGCTGCTTTGTGACCAGTTCCAAAAGTGGGAAGTTGAGCAGGGTATCTCAGGGAGCTTATAATTCATGGGCCTGCAGGATGGTCAAAGACACCTAATGTGGACAAATGACTTGGGTTGAGCCAGAGAAAAGAACTTGAGAGCAAGGCAGAATTGCAAAAATGGGATTTCAAGAGGGAGACGCGTCTCGCCTGGTAAGAACCTAGAATGTGGCAGTACTTCTTCAACCATGCCTTTGTCGAAAAACGGTGTATGCCTTTATCCTGAATATATTCCGAATAAAGGCATACACCGTTTTTGGGCAACCAGGCAGGGGCTCGGTGCAAATCAACACTACATAGTGCTATCACTTCCCATCTAAACAAAGGGTCATCTACGAAAAGTGTAAAGACTAGAAATTCAGGGTAGCATGGAGGTAAATCGTACCCACATTTTGTGGATTGTGGGATGAGCAATTGCAATCGGCACCCTGGCGAATTCTATGGTGTATTCGAAGATAAAGTAAGAAACAATGCTACAGCACATAGGACACTTCCATTCAAGGACGTATATTTTCAGGAAAACCAAAGAACCTCAGGTCACAGGCAACCCAACGTTTACTGCTGCTCTCTTTACAAAAGCCTCGACTAGGATACAATCTAAAATTCCTTGGACGGAAAACATGGATGGAGAATATGTGATTCTTATCTACAGTGATATATTACGGAGCCAGGAAATCAATGAAATAACGTCACTTGCCGCCAAAGGAGTGTTCGTAGTTACAATCATTCTCAGTAAATTTAGTCACATAGAAAAAAGTGGTTTATCAAAGATATGAGGTACAGGTGGAATACAAAATTGCGTCCCATGAATGAAATGGCAGACGAGAGAAAAGCATCACACATTTAGCAAACACACTTATGCCTGTAGGAGCGCGAAGGTCACTTGAGGTGAGGAAAAACCACGTGTTTTCAATGAGCACAGATACCATTCCATATAGACCAAAGAGGGAATCAAGACAACTTACTCTAAACCTCAAAAGACTGAACTCAGCCCACTTTACACACCAGAAAAGATTATTTACAACTGGTTAGAATTTGAAAAACAATTTATCGATGTCTCTCTGGAAGAGAATCAAGTGGATGCACAGCAGCAAGCAACACAGCACTCAAAATCGGCTACACCCCTTGAGAAAAATAAACTGCAAAATAAAGGCAGTGAGTGAGAGATAAATTCTTCGAGACTTCGTTCAGGGGCTGTCATTGAAGTTGTTTTGAGCATATATTAACACACAGAAGGATCGGAACTAAGGGAGGACACTCGTGGGTCTGAGTGTCTTCGTGAGCATGAGTCAGCAAATGCAGCCCTTGTCGAATAACACTGCCTTTTCCTGTTTCCATGGACCCGAAATCTCCAAATGCAGACGACCCTTCCTACAGCGAACACATGCATGGGACAGCCACAGGATGCTACCCCATTGGAACGGCAAAAAAACATGAAAAGCCACCTCATCTTCTCATATCCTGGTGCTCGGGTTCAAGCTTTCAGCCGCTTTTCTGAAAATATACCCAATTGGGGAAGTCAGCACTTTCAAAACACTCTTACTTATAACTTGGAATTGGTTCCATGGATGAACTACAATGGGGAAGAATAAGAGACGATGGCTATATATTTGGACAGGCACATGGCGCTCTAATTTCCAATGCTGAACAAGAATTGACCCAAGTCTAAGCTTGCTCTCGGAAGGAGAATTGGGCTTGAAAATGTCCTGCTGCTTTGGGACCAGTTCCGAAAGTGGGAAGTTGAGCCGGGGATCTCAGGGAGCCTATAATTCATGGCCCTGCAGGATGGTAAAAGGCACGTAATGTGGAAAAATGACTTGGGTTGAACCAGAGAAAAGAACTTGAGAGCAAGGCAGAATTGCAAAACTTGGATTTCAAGAGGGAGAAGCGTCTCGCCTGGTAAGAACCTAGGATGTGGCAGTACTTCTTCAAACATGCCTTTGTCGAAAAAGAGTGTATGCCTTTATCCTGAATATATTCCGAATAAAGGCATACACCGTTTTTGGGCAACCAGGCAGAGGCTCGGTGCAAATCAACACTACATAGTGCTATCACTTCCCATCTAAACAAAGGGTCATCTACGAAAAGTGTAAAGACTAGAAATTCAGGGTAGCATGGAGGTAAATCGTACCCACATTTTGTGGATTCCAGGATGAACAATGGCAATCGGCACCCTGGCGAAGTCTATGGTGTATTCAAAAATAATGTAAGAAACAAAGCTACAGCACATAGGACACTTCCACTCAAGGACGAATATTTTCAAGAAAACCAAAGAACCTCAGGTCACAGGCAACCCAACGTTTTCTGCTGCTCTCTTTACAAAAGCCTCGACTAGGATACAATCTAAATTTCCTTGGACGGAAAACATGGATGGAGAATATGTGATTCTTATCTACAATGATATATTACTGAGCCAGGAAATCAATGAAATAACGTCACTTGCCGCCAAAGGGGTGTTCGTAGTTACAATCATTCTCAGTAAATTTAGTCACATAGAAAAAAGTGGTTTATCAAAGATATGAGGTACAGGTGGAATACAAAATTGCGTCCCATGAATGAAATGGCAGACGAGAGAAAGCATCACACATTTAGCAAACACACTTATGCCTGTAGGAGCGCGAAGGTCACTTGAGGTGAGGAAAAAACAGGTGTTTTGAATGAGCACAGATACCATTCCATATAGACCAAGGAGGGAATCAAGACAACTTACTCTAAACCTCAAAGGACTGAACTCAGCCCACTTTACACACCAGAAAAGATTATTTACAAGTGGTTAGAATTTGAAAAACAATTTATCGATGTCTCTCTGGAAGAGAATCAAGTGGATGCACAGCAGCAATCAACACAGCACTCAAAATCGGCTACACCCCGTGAGAAAAATAAACTGCAAAATAAAGGCAGTGAGTGAGAGATAAATTCTTCGAGACTTCGTTCAGGGGCTGTGATTGAAGTTGTTTTGAGCATATATTAACACACAGAAGGATCGGAGCTATGGGAGGACACTCGTGGGTCTGAGTGTCTTCGTGAGCATGAGTCAGCAAATGCAGCCCTTGTCGAATAACACTGCCTTTTCCTGATTCCATGGACCCGAAATCTCCAAATGCAGACGACCCTTCCTACAGCGAACACATGCATGGGACAGCCACAGGATGCTACCCCATTGGAACGGCAAAAAACATGAAAAGCCACCTCATCTTCTCATATCCTGGTGCTCGGGTTCAAGCTTTCAGCCGCTTTTCTGAAAATATACCCAATTGGGGAAGTCAGCACTTTCAAAACACTCTTACTTATAACTTGGAATTGGTGCCATGGATGAACTACAATGGGGAAGAATAAGAGACGATGGCTATATATTTGGACAGGAACATGGCGCTCTAATTTCCAATGCTGAACAAGAATTGACCCAAGTCTAAGCTTGCTCTCGGAAGGAGAATTGGGCTTGAAAATGTCCCGCTGCTTTGGGACCAGTTCCGAAAGTGGGAAGTTGAGCCGGGGATCTCAGGGAGCCTATAATTCATGGCCCTGCAGGATGGTAAAAGGCACGTAATGTGGAAAAATGACTTGGGTTGAACCAGAGAAAAGAACTTGAGAGCAAGGCAGAATTGCAAAACTAGGATTTCAAGAGGGAGAAGCGTCTCGCCTGGTAAGAACTTAGGATGTGGCAGTACTTCTTCAAACATGCCTTTGTCGAAAAAGGGTGTATGTCTTTATCCTGAATATCTTTAGGATAAAGGCATACACCGTTTTTGGGGAACCAGGCAGGGGCTCGGTGCAAATCAACACTACATAATGCTATCACTTCCCATCAAAACAAAGGGTCATGTACGAAAAGTGTAAAGACCAGAAATGCATGGTAACATGGAGGTAAATTGTACCCACATTTTGTGGATTGTGGGATGAACAATGGCAATCGGCACCCTGGCGAATTCTATGGTGTATTCGAAGATAAAGTAAGAAACAATGCTACAGCACATAGGACACTTCCACTCAAGGACATATATTTTCACGGAAACCAAAGAACCTCAGGTCACAGGCAACCCAACCTTTACTGCTGCTCTCTTTACAAAAGCCTCGACGAGGATACAATCTAAATTTCCTTGTACAGAAACATGGATGAAGAATATGTGATTCTTATCTACAATGATATATTACAGAGCCAGGAAATCAATGAAATAACGTCACTTGCGCCACCGGAGTGTTCTTAGTTACAATCATTCTCAGTGAATTTAGTCACATAGAAAAAAGTGGTTTATCAAAGATATGAGGTACAGGTGGAATATAAAATTGCGTCCCTTGAACGAAATGGCAGACGACAGAGAGAATTACACATTTAGCAAACACACTTATGCCTGTAGGAGCGCAAAGGTCACATGAGGTGAGGAAAAACCAGGTGTTTTCAATGAGCACAGATACCATTCCATATAGACCAAGGAGGGAATCAAGACAACTTACTCTAAACCTCAAAGGACTGAACTCAGCCCACTTTACACACCAGAAAAGATTATTGACAACTGGTCAGAATTTGAAAAACTATTTATCTATGTCTCTCTGGAAGAGAATCTAGTGGATGCACAGCAGCAAGCAACACAGCACGGAAAATCGGCTACACCCGGTGAGAAAAATAAACTGCAAAATAAAGGCAGTGAGTGACAGATAAATTCTTCGAGACTTCGTTCAGGGGCTGTGATTGGAGTTGTTTTCAGCATATATTCACACACAGAAAGATGGGACCTAAGGGAGGACACTCGTGGGTCTGAGTGTCTTCGTGAGCATGAGTCAGCAAATGCAGCCCTTGTAGAATAACACTGCCTTGCCCTGATTCCATTGACCTGAAATCTCCAAATGTAGACGACCATTCTACAGCGAACACATGCATGTGTCAGCCACAGGATGCTACCCCATTGGAATGGGAAAAAACATGAAAAGGCACCTCATCTTCTCATATCCTGGTGCTCGGGTTCAAGCTTCCAGCCACTTTCCTGAAAATATCCCCACTTGGGGAAGTCAGCACTTTCAAAACCTTCTTTCTTATAGCTTGGAATTGGTTCCATGGATGAACTACAACGGGGAAGAATAAGAATCGATGCCTATATATTTGGACAGGCATATGGTGCTCTAATTTCAACTGCTGAACAAGAATTGACCCAAGTCTAAGCTTGCTCTCAGAAGGAGAATAGGGCTTGAAAATTTCCCGCTGCTTTGTGACCAGTTCCAAAAGTGGGAAGTTGAGCAGGGTATCTCAGGGAGCCTATAATTCATGGGCCTGCAGGATGGTCAAAGACACCTAATGTGGACAAATGACTTGGGTTGAGCCAGAGAAAAGAACTTGAGAGCAAGGCAGAATTGCAAAAATGGGATTTCAAGAGGGAGACGCGTCTCGCCTGGTAAGAACCTAGAATGTGGCAGTACTTCTTCAACCATGCCTTTGTCGAAAAACGGTGTATGCCTTTATCCTGAATATATTCCGAATAAAGGCATACACCGTTTTTGGGCAACCAGGCAGGGGCTCGGTCCAAATCAACACTACATAGTGCTATCACTTCCCATCTAAACAAAGGGTCATCTACGAAATGTGTAAAGACTAGAAATTCAGGGTAGCATGGAGGTAAATCGTACCCACATTTTGTGGATTGTGGGATGAGCAATTGCAATCGGCACCCTGGCGAATTCTATGGTGTATTCGAAGATAAAGTAAGAAACAATGCTACAGCACATAGGACACTTCCATTCAAGGACGTATATTTTCAGGAAAACCAAAGAACCTCAGGTCACAGGCAACCCAACGTTTACTGCTGCTCTCTTTACAAAAGCCTCGACTAGGATACAATCTAAATTTCCTTGGACGGAAAACATGGATGGAGAATATGTGATTCTTATCTACAGTGATATATTACAGAGCCAGGAAATCAATGAAATAACGTCACTTGCCGCCAAAGGAGTGTTCGTAGTTACAATCATTCTCAGTAAATTTAGTCACATAGAAAAAAGTGGTTTATCAAAGATATGAGGTACAGGTGGAATACAAAATTGCGTCCCATGAATGAAATGGCAGACGAGAGAAAAGCATCACACATTTAGCAAACACACTTATGCCTGTAGGAGCGCGAAGGTCACTTGAGGTGAGGAAAAACCACGTGTTTTCAATGAGCACAGATACCATTCCATATAGACCAAAGAGGGAATCAAGACAACTTACTCTAAACCTCAAAGGACTGAACTCAGCCCTCTTTACACACCAGAAAAGATTATTTACAACTGGTTAGAATTTGAAAAACAATTTATCGATGTCTCTCTGGAAGAGAATCAAGTGGATGCACAGCAGCAAGCAACACAGCACTCAAAATCGGCTACACCCCTTGAGAAAAATAAACTGCAAAATAAAGGCAGTGAGTGAGAGATAAATTCTTCGAGACTTCGTTCAGGGGCTGTCATTGAAGTTGTTTGGAGCATATATTAACACACAGAAGGATCGGAACTAAGGGAGGACACTCGTGGGTCTGAGTGTCTTCGTGAGCATGAGTCAGCAAATGCAGCCCTTGTCGAATAACACTGCCTTTTCCTGATTCCATGGACCCGAAATCTCCAAATGCAGACGACCCTTCCTACAGCGAACACATGCATGGGACAGCCACAGGATGCTACCCCATTGGAACGGCAAAAAACATGAAAAGCCACCTCATCTTCTCATATCCTGGTGCTCGGGTTCAAGCTTTCAGCCGCTTTTCTGAAAATATACCCAATTGGGGAAGTCAGCACTTTCAAAACACTCTTACTTATAACTTGGAATTGGTGCCATGGATGAACTACAATGGGGAAGAATAAGAGACGATGGCTATATATTTGGACAGGAACATGGCGCTCTAATTTCCAATGCTGAACAAGAATTGACCCAAGTCTAAGCTTGCTCTCGGAAGGAGAATTGGGCTTGAAAATGTCCCGCTGCTTTGGGACCAGTTCCGAAAGTGGGAAGTTGAGCCGGGGATCTCAGGGAGCCTATAATTCATGGCCCTGCAGGATGGTAAAAGGCACCTAATGTGGACAAATGACTTGGGTTGAGCCAGAGAAAAGAACTTGAGAGCAAGGCAGAATTGCAAAAATGGGATTTCAAGAGGGAGACGCGTCTCGCCTGGTAAGAACCTAGGATGTGGCAGTACTTCTTCAAACATGCCTTTGTCGAAAAAGGGTGTATGCCTTTATCCTGAATATCTTTAGGATAAAGGCATACACCGTTTTTGGGGAACCAGGCAGGGGCTCGGTGTAAATCAACACTACATAATGCTATCACTTCCCATCAAAACAAAGGGTCATGTACGAAATGTGTAAAGACCAGAAATGCAGGGTAACGTGGAGGTAAATCGTACCCACATTTTGTGGATTGTGGGATGACCAATTGCAATCGGCACCCTGGCGAATTCTATGGTGTATTCGAAGATAAAGTAAGAAACAATGCTACAGCACATAGGACACTTCCATTCAAGGACGTATATTTTCAGGAAAACCAAAGAACCTCAGGTCCCAGGCAACCCAACGTTTACTGCTGCTCTCTTTACAAAATCCTCGACGAGGATACAATCTAAATTTCCTTGGACAGAAACATGGATGAAGAATATGTGATTCTTATCTACAATGATATATTACAGAGCCAGGAAATCAATGAAATAACGGCACTTGCGCCACCGGAGTGTTCTTAGTTACAATCATTCTCAGTGAATTTAGTCACATAGAAAAAAGTGGTTTATCAAAGATATGAGTTACAGGTGGAATATAAAATTGCGTCCCTTGAACGAAATGGCAGACGACAGAGAGAATTACACATTTAGCAAACACACTTATGCCTGTAGGAGCGCAAAGGTCACATGAGGTGAGGAAAAACCAGGTGTTTTCAATGAGCACAGATACCATTCCATATAGACCAAGGAGGGAATCAAGACAACTTACTCTAAACCTCAAAGGACTGAACTCAGCCCACTTTACACACCAGAAAAGATTATTGACAACTGGTCAGAATTTGAAAAACTATTTATCTATGTCTCTCTGGAAGACAATCTAGTGGATGCACAGCAGCAAGCAACACAGCACGGAAAATCGGCTACACCCGGTGAGAAAAATAAACTGCAAAATAAAGGCAGTGAGTGACAGATAAATTCTTCGAGACTTCGTTCAGGGGCTGTGATTGGAGTTGTTTTCAGCATATATTCACACACAGAAAGATGGGACCTAAGGGAGGACAATCGTGGGTCTGAGTGTCTTCGTGAGCATGAGTCAGCAAATGCAGCCCTTGTAGAATAACACTGCCTTGCCCTGATTCCATTGACCTGAAATCTCCAAATGTAGACGACCCTTCTACAGCGAACACATGCATGTGTCAGCCACAGGATGCTACCCCATTGGAATGGGAAAAAACATGAAAAGGCACCTCATCTTCTCATATCCTGGTGCTCGGGTTCAAGCTTCCAGCCACTTTCCTGAAAATATCCCCACTTGGGGAAGTCAGCACTTTCAAAACCTTCTTTCTTATAGCTTGGAATTGGTTCCATGGATGAACTACAACGGGGAAGAATAAGAATCGATGCCTATATATTTGGACAGGCATATGGTGCTCTAATTTCAACTGCTGAACAAGAATTGACCCAAGTCTAAGCTTGCTCTCAGAAGGAGAATAGGGCTTGAAAATTTCCCGCTGCTTTGTGACCAGTTCCAAAAGTGGGAAGTTGAGCAGGGGATCTCAGGGAGCCTATAATTCATGGGCCTGCAGGATGGTCAAAGACACCTAATGTGGACAAATGACTTGGGTTGAGCCAGAGAAAAGAACTTGAGAGCAAGGCAGAATTGCAAAAATGGGATTTCAAGAGGGAGACGCGTCTCGCCTGGTAAGAACCTAGAATGTGGCAGTACTTCTTCAACCATGCCTTTGTCGAAAAACGGTGTATGCCTTTATCCTGAATATATTCCGAATAAAGGCATACACCGTTTTTGGGCAACCAGGCAGGGGCTCGGTCCAAATCAACACTACATAGTGCTATCACTTCCCATCTAAACAAAGGGTCATCTACGAAAAGTGTAAAGACTAGAAATTCAGGGTAGCATGGAGGTAAATCGTACCCACATTTTGTGGATTGTGGGATGACCAATTGCAATCGGCACCCTGGCGAATTCTATGGTGTATTCGAAGATAAAGTAAGAAACAATGCTACAGCACATAGGACACTTCCATTCAAGGACGTATATTTTCAGGAAAAACAAAGAACCTCAGGTCACAGGCAACCCAACGTTTACTGCTGCTCTCTTTACAAAAGCCTCGACTAGGATACAATCTAAATTTCCTTGGACGGAAAACATGGATGGAGAATATGTGATTCTTATCTACAATGATATATTACGGAGCCAGGAAATCAATGAAATAACGTCACTTGCCGCCAAAGGAGTGTTCGTAGTTACAATCATTCTCAGTAAATTTAGTCACATAGAAAAAAGTGGTTTATCAAAGATATGAGGTACAGGTGGAATACAAAATTGCGTCCCATGAATGAAATGGCAGACGAGAGAAAAGCATCACACATTTAGCAAACACACTTATGCCTGTAGGAGCGCGAAGGTCACTTGAGGTGAGGAACAACCAGGTGTTTTCAATGAGCACAGATACCATTCCATATAGACCAAAGAGGGAATCAAGACAACTTACTCTAAACCTCAAAGGACTGAACTCAGCCCACTTTACACACCAGAAAAGATTATTTACAACTGGTTAGAATTTGAAAAACAATTTATCGATGTCTCTCTGGAAGAGAATCAAGTGGATGCACAGCAGCAAGCAACACAGCACTGAAAATCGGCTACACCCCGTGAGAAAAATAAACTGCAAATTAAAGGCAGTGAGTGAGAGATAAATTCTTCGAGACTTCGTTCAGGGGCTGTCATTGAAGTTGTTTTGAGCATATATTAACACACAGAAGGATCGGACCTAAGGGAGGACACTCGTGGGTCTGAGTGTCTTCGTGAGCATGAGTCAGCAAATGCAGCCCTTGTCGAATAACACTGCCTTTTCCTGATACCATGGACCCGAAATCTCCAAATGCAGACGACCCTTCCTACAGCGAACACATGCATGGGACAGCCACAGGATGCTACCCCATTGGAACGGCAAAAAACATGAAAAGCCACCTCATCTTCTCATATCCTGGTGCTCGGGTTCAAGCTTTCAGCCGCTTTTCTGAAAATATACCCAATTGGGGAAGTCAGCACTTTCAAAACACTCTTACTTATAACTTGGAATTGGTTCCATGGATGAACTACAACGGGGAAGAATAAGAGACGATGGCTATATATTTGGACAGGCACATGGCGCTCTAATTTCCAATGCTGAACAAGAATTGACCCAAGTCTAAGCTTGCTCTCAGAAGGAGAATTGGGCTTGAAAATGTCCTGCTGCTTTGGGACCTGTTCCGAAAGTGGGAAGTTGAGCCAGGGATCTCAGGGAGCCTATAACTCATGGCCCTACAGGATGGTAAAAGGCACGTAATGTGGAAAAATGACTTGGGTTGAACCAGAGAAAAGAACTTGAGAGCAAGGCAGAATTGCAAAACTAGGATTTCAAGAGGGAGAAGCGTCTCGCCTGGTAAGAACCTAGGATGTGGCAGTACTTCTTCAAACATGCCTTTGTCGAAAAACGGTGTATGCCTTTATCCTGAATATATTCCGAATAAAGGCATACACCGTTTTTGGGCAACCAGGCAGGGGCTCGGTGCAAATCAACACTACATAGTGCTATCACTTCCCATCTAAACAAAGGGTCATCTACGAAAAGTGTAAAGACTAGAAATTCAGGGTAGCATGGAGGTAAATCGTACCCACATTTTGTGGATTCCAGGATGAACAATGGCAATCGGCACCCTGGCGAAGTCTATGGTGTATTCAAAAATAATGTAAGAAACAAAGCTACAGCACATAGGACACTTCCACTCAAGGACGTATATTTTCAAGAAAACCAAAGAACCTCAGGTCACAGGCAACCCAACGTTTACTGCTGCTCTCTTTACAAAAGCCTCGACTAGGATACAATCTAAATTTCCTTGGACGGAAAACATGGATGGAGAATATGTGATTCTTATCTACAATGATATATTACTGAGCCAGGAAATCAATGAAATAACGTCACTTGCCGCCAAAGGAGTGTTCGTAGTTACAATCATTCTCAGTAAATTTAGTCACATAGAAAAAAGTGGTTTATCAAAGATATGAGGTACAGGTGGAATACAAAATTGCGTCCCATGAATGAAATGGCAGACGAGAGAAAGCATCACACATTTAGCAAACACACTTATGCCTGTAGGAGCGCGTAGGTCACTTGAGGTGAGGAACAACCAGGTGTTTCCAATGAGCACAGATACCATTCCATATAGACCAAGGAGGGAATCAAGACAACTTACTCTAAACCTCAAAGGAATGAACTCAGCCCACTTTACACAGCAGAAAAGATTATTTACAACTGGTTAGAATTTGAAAAACAATTTATCGATGTCTCTCTGGAAGAGACTCAAGTGGATGCACAGCAGCAAGCAACACAGCACTGAAAATCGGCTACACCCCATGAGAAAAATAAACTGCAAAATAAAGGCAGTGAGTGAGAGATAAATTCTTCGAGACTTCGTTCAGGGGCTGTCATTGAAGTTGTTTTGAGCATATATTAACACACAGAAGGATCGGACCTAAGGGAGGACACTCGTGGGTCTGAGTGTCTTCGTGAGCATGAGTCAGCAAATGCAGCCCTTGTCGAATAACACTGCCTTTTCCTGATTCCATGGACCCGAAATCTCCAAATGCAGACGACCCTTCCTACAGCGAACACATGCATGGGACAGCCACAGGATGCTACCCCATTGCAACGGCAAAAAAACATGAAAAGCCACCTCATCTTCTCATATCCTGGTGCTCGGGTTCAAGCTTTCAGCCGCTTTTCTGAAAATATACCCAATTGGGGAAGTCAGCACTTTCAAAACACTCTTACTTATAACTTGGAATTGGTTCCATGGATGAACTACAACGGGGAAGAATAAGAGACGATGGCTATATATTTGGACAGGCACATGGCGCTCTAATTTCCAATGCTGAACAAGAATTGACCCAAGTCTAAGCTTGCTCTCAGAAGGAGAATTGGGCTTGAAAATTTCCTGCTGCTTTGGGACCTGTTCCGAAAGTGGGAAGTTGAGCCGGGGATCTCAGGGAGCCTATAATTCATGGCCCTACAGGATGGTAAAAGGCACGTAATGTGGAAAAATGACTTGGGTTGAACCAGAGAAAAGAACTTGAGAGCAAGGCAGAATTGCAAAACTAGGATTTCAAGAGGGAGAAGCGTCTCGCCTGGTAAGAACCTAGGATGTGCCAGTACTTCTTCAAACATGCCTTTGTCGAAAAAGGGTGTATGTCTTTATCCTGAATATCTTTAGGATAAAGGCATACACCGTTTTTGGGGAACCAGGCAGGGGCTCGGTGCAAATCAACACTACATAATGCTATCACTTCCCATCAAAACAAAGGGTCATGTACTAAAAGTGTAAAGACCAGAAATGCAGGGTAACGTGGAGGTAAATCGTACCCACATTTTGTGGATTGTGGGATGAACAATGGCAATCGGCACCCTGGCGAATTCTATGGTGTATTCGAAGATAAAGTAAGAAACAATGCTACAGCACATAGGACACTTCCACTCAAGGACGTATATTTTAAAGGAATCCAAAGAACCTCAGGTCACAGGCAACCCAACGTTTACTGCTGCTCTCTTTACAAAAGCCTCGACGAGGATACAATCTAAATTTCCTTGGACAGAAACATGGATGAAGAATATGTGATTCTTATCTACAATGATATATTACAGAGCCAGGAAATCAATGAAATAACGTCACTTGCGCCACCGGAGTGTTCTTAGTTACAATCATTCTCAGTGAATTTAGTCACATAGAAAAAAGTGGTTTATCAAAGATATGAGGTACAGGTGGAATATAAAATTGCGTCCCTTGAACGAAATGGCAGACGACAGAGAGAATTACACATTTAGCAAACACACTTATGCCTGTAGGAGCGCAAAGGTCACATGAGGTGAGGAAAAACCAGGTGTTTTCAATGAGCACAGATACCATTCCATATAGACCAAGGAGGGAATCAAGACAACTTACTCTAAACCTCAAAGGACTGAACTCAGCCCACTTTACACACCAGAAAAGATTATTGACAACTGGTCAGAATTTGAAAAACTATTTATCTATGTCTCTCTGGAAGAGAATCTAGTGGATGCACAGCAGCAAGCAACACAGCACGGAAAATCGGCTACACCCGGTGAGAAAAATAAACTGCAAAATAAAGGCAGTGAGTGACAGATAAATTCTTCGAGACTTCGTTCAGGGGCTGTGATTGGAGTTGTTTTCAGCATATATTCACACACAGAAAGATGGGACCTAAGGGAGGACAATCGTGGGTCTGAGTGTCTTCGTGAGCATGAGTCAGCAAATGCAGCCCTTGTAGAATAACACTGCCTTGCCCTGATTCCATTGACCTGAAATCTCCAAATGTAGACGACCCTTCTACAGCGAACACATGCATGTGTCAGCCACAGGATGCTACCCCATTGGAATGGGAAAAAACATGAAAAGGCACCTCATCTTCTCATATCCTGGTGCTCGGGTTCAAGCTTCCAGCCACTTTCCTGAAAATATCCCCACTTGGGGAAGTCAGCACTTTCAAAACCTTCTTTCTTAGAGCTTGGAATTGCTTCCCTGGATGAACTACAACGGGGAAGAATAAGACACGATGCCTTTATATTTGGACAGGCATATGGTGCTCTAATTACAACTGCTGAACAAGAATTGACCCAAGTCTAAGCTTGCTCTCAGAAGGAGAATAGGGCTTGAAAATTTCCCGCTGCTTTGTGACCAGTTCCAAAAGTGGGAAGTTGAGCAGGGGATCTCAGGGAGCCTATAATTCATGGGCCTGCAGGATGGTCAAAGACACCTAATGTGGACAAATGACTTGGGTTGAGCCAGAGAAAAGAACTTGAGAGCAAGGCAGAATTGCAAAAATGGGATTTCAAGAGGGAGACGCGTCTCGCCTGGTAAGAACATAGAATGTGGCAGTACTTCTTCAACCATGCCTTTGTCGAAAAACGGTGTATGCCTTTATCCTGAATATATTCCGAATAAAGGCATACACCGTTTTTGGGCAACCAGGCAGGGGCTCGGTCCAAATCAACACTACATAATGCTATCAATTCCCATCTAAACAAAGGGTCATCTACGAAAAGTGTAAAGACTAGAAATTCAGGGTAGCATGGAGGTAAATCATACCCACATTTTGTGGATTGTGGGATGACCAATTGCAATCGGCACCCTGGCGAATTCTATGGTGTATTCGAAGATAAAGTAAGAAACAATGCTACAGCACATAGGACACTTCCATTCAAGGACATATATTTTCAGGAAAACCAAAGAACCTCAGGTCACAGGCAACCCAACGTTTACTGCTGCTCTCTTTACAAAAGCCTCGACTAGGATACAATCTAAATTTCCTTGGATGGAAAACATGGATGGAGAATATGTGATTCTTATCTACAATGATATATTACGGAGCCAGGAAATCAATGAAATAACGTCACTTGCCACCAAAGGAGTGTTCGTAGTTACAATCATTCTCAGTAAATTTAGTCACATAGAAAAAAGTGGTTTATCAAAGATATGAGGTACAGGTGGAATACAAAATTGTGTCCCATGAATGAAATGGCAGACGAGAGAAAAGCATCACACATTTAGCAAACACACTTATGCCTGTAGGAGCGCGAAGGTCACTTGAGGTGAGGAAAAACCAGGTGTTTTCAATGAGCACAGATACCATTCCATATAGACCAAAGAGGGAATCAAGACAACTTACTCTAAACCTCAAAGGACTGAACTCAGCCCACTTTACACACCAGAAAAGATTATTTACAACTGGTTAGAATTTGAAAAACAATTTATCGATGTCTCTCTGGAAGAGAATCAAGTGGATGCACAGCAGCAAGCAACACAGCACTGAAAATCGGCTACACCCCGTGAGAAAAATAAACTGCAAAATAAAGGCAGTGAGTGAGAGATAAATTCTTCGAGACTTCGTTCAGGGGCTGTCATTGAAGTTGTTTTGAGCATATATTAACACACAGAAGGATCGGACCTAAGGGAGGACACTCGTGGGTCTGAGTGTCTTCGTGAGCATGAGTCAGCAAATGCAGCCCTTGTCGAATAACACTGCCTTTTCCTGTTTCCATGGACCCGATATCTCCAAATGCAGACGACCCTTCCTACAGCGAACACATGCATGGGACAGCCACAGGATGCTACCCCATTGGAACGGCAAAAAAACATGAAAAGCCACCTCATCTTCTCATATCCTGGTGCTCGGGTTCAAGCTTTCAGCCGCTTTTCTGAAAATATACCCAATTGGGGAAGTCAGCACTTTCAAAACACTCTTACTTATAACTTGGAATTGGTTCCATGGATGAACTACAATGGGGAAGAATAAGAGACGATGGCTATATATTTGGACAGGCACATGGCGCTCTAATTTCCAATGCTGAACAAGAATTGACCCAAGTCTAAGCTTGCTCTCGGAAGGAGAATTGGGCTTGAAAATCTCCTGCTGCTTTGGGACCAGTTCCGAAAGTGGGAAGTTGAGCCGGGGATCTCAGGGAGCCTATAATTCATGGCCCTGCAGGATGGTAAAAGGCACGTAATGTGGAAAAATGACTTGGGTTGAACCAGAGAAAAGAACTTGAGAGCAAGGCAGAATTGCAAAACTGGGATATCAAGAGGGAGAAGCGTCTCGCCTGGTAAGAACCTAGGATGTGGCAGTACTTCTTCAAACATGCCTTTGTCGAAAAAGGGTGTATGCCTTTATCCTGAATATATTCCGAATAAAGGCATACACCGTTTTTGGGCAACCAGGCAGGGGCTCGGTGCAAATCAACACTACATAGTGCTATCACTTCCCATCTAAACAAAGGGTCATCTACGAAAAGTGTAAAGACTAGAAATTCAGGGTAGCATGGAGGTAAATCGTACCCACATTTTGTGGATTCCAGGATGAACAATGGCAATCGGCACCCTGGCGAAGTCTATGGTGTATTCAAAAATAATGTATGAAACAAAGCTACAGCACATAGGACACTTCCACTCAAGGACGTATATTTTCAAGAAAACCAAAGAACCTCAGGTCACAGGCAACCCAACGTTTTCTGCTGCTCTCTTTACAAAAGCCTCGACTAGGATACAATCTAAATTTCCTTGGACGGAAAACATGGATGGAGAATATGTGATTCTTATCTACAATGATATATTACTGAGCCAGGAAATCAATGAAATAACGTCACTTGCCGCCAAAGGGGTGTTCGTAGTTACAATCATTCTCAGTAAATTTAGTCACATAGAAAAAAGTGGTTTATCAAAGATATGAGGTACAGGTGGAATACAAAATTGCGTCCCATGAATGAAATGGCAGACGAGAGAAAGCATCACACATTTAGCAAACACACTTATGCCTGTAGGAGCGCGAAGGTCACTTGAGGTGAGGAAAAAACAGGTGTTTTGAATGAGCACAGATACCATTCCATACAGACCAAGGAGGGAATCAAGACAACTTACTCTAAACCTCAAAGGACTGAACTCAGCCCACTTTACACACCAGAAAAGATTATTTACAACTGGTTAGAATTTGAAAAACAATTTATCGATGTCTCTCTGGAAGAGAATCAAGTGGATGCACAGCAGCAAGCAACACAGCACTGAAAATCGGCTACACCCCGTGAGAAAAATAAACTGCAAAATAAAGGCAGTGAGTGAGAGATAAATTCTTCGAGACTTCGTTCAGGGGCTGTCATTGAAGTTGTTTTGAGCATATATTAACACACAGAAGGATCGGACCTAAGGGAGGACACTCGTGGGTCTGAGTGTCTTCGTGAGCATGAGTCAGCAAATGCAGCCCTTGTCGAATAACACTGCCTTTTCCTGATTCCATGGACCCGAAATCTCCAAATGCAGACGACCCTTCCTACAGCGAACACATGCATGGGACAGCCACAGGATGCTACCCCATTGGAACGGCAAAAAACATGAAAAGCCACCTCGTCTTCTCATATCCTGGTGCTCGGGTTCAAGCTTTCAGCCACTTTTCTGAAAATATACCCAATTGGGGAAGTCAGCACTTTCAAAACACTCTTACTTATAACTTGGAATTGGTTCCATGGATGAACTACAACGGGGAAGAATAAGAGACGATGGCTATATATTTGGACAGGCACATGGCGCTCTAATTTCCAATGCTGAACAAGAATTGACCCAAGTCTAAGCTTGCTCTCAGAAGGAGAATTGGGCTTGAAAATTTCCTGCTGCTTTGGGACCAGTTCCGAAAGTGGGAAGTTGAGCCGGGGATCTCAGGGAGCCTATAATTCATGGCCCTACAGGATGGTAAAAGGCACGTAATGTGGAAAAATGACTTGGGTTGAACCAGAGAAAAGAACTTGAGAGCAAGGCAGAATTGCAAAACTAGGATTTCAAGAGGGAGAAGCGTCTCGCCTGGTAAGAACCTAGGATGTGGCAGTACTTCTTCAAACATGCCTGTGTCGAAAAAGGGTGTATGTCTTTATCCTGAATATCTTTAGGATAAAGGCATACACCGTTTTTGGGGAACCAGGCAGGGGCTCGGTGCAAATCAACACTACATAATGCTATCACTTCCCATCAAAACAAAGGGTCATGTACGAAAATTGTAAAGACCAGAAATGCAGGGTAACGTGGAGGTAAATCGTACCCACATTTTGTGGATTGTGGGATGAACAATGGCAATCGGCACCCTGGCGAATTCTATGGTGTATTCGAAGATAAAGTAAGAAACAATGCTACAGCACATAGGACACTTCCACTCAAGGACGTATATTTTCAAGGAAACCAAAGAACCTCAGGTCACAGGCAACCCAACGTTTACTGCTGCTCTTTTTAAAAAAGCCTCGACGAGGATACAATCTAAATTTCCTTGGACAGAAACATGGATGAAGAATATGTGATTCTTATCTACAGTGATATATTACAGAGCCAGGAAATCAATGAAATAACGTCACTTGCGCCACCGGAGTGTTCTTAGTTACAATCATTCTCAGTGAATTTAGTCACATAGAAAAAAGTGGTTTATCAAAGATATGAGGTACAGGTGGAATATAAAATTGCGTCCCTTGAACGAAATGGCAGACGACAGAGAGAATTACACATTTAGCAAACACACTTATGCCTGTAGGAGCGCAAAGGTCACATGAGGTGAGGAAAAACCAGGTGTTTTCAATGAGCACAGATACCATTCCATATAGACCAAGGAGGGAATCAAGACAACTTACTCTAAACCTCAAAGGACTGAACTCAGCCCACTTTACACACCAGAAAAGATTATTGACAACTGGTCAGAATTTGAAAAACTATTTATCTATGTCTCTCTGGAAGAGAATCTAGTGGATGCACAGCAGCAAGCAACACAGCACGGAAAATCGGCTACACCCGGTGAGAAAAATAAACTGCAAAATAAAGGCAGTGAGTGACAGATAAATTCTTCGAGACTTCGTTCAGGGGCTGTGATTGGAGTTGTTTTCAGCATATATTCACACACAGAAAGATGGGACCTAAGGGAGGACAATCGTGGGTCTGAGTGTCTTCGTGAGCATGAGTCAGCAAATGCAGCCCTTGTAGAATAACACTGCCTTGCCCTGATTCCATTGACCTGAAATCTCCAAATGTAGACGACCCTTCTACAGCGAACACATGCATGTGTCAGCCACAGGATGCTACCCCATTGGAATGGGAAAAAACATGAAAAGGCACCTCATCTTCTCATATCCTGGTGCTCGGGTTCAAGCTTCCAGCCACTTTCCTGAAAATATCCCCACTTGGGGAAGTCAGCACTTTCAAAACCTTCTTTCTTAGAGCTTGGAATTGCTTCCATGGATGAACTACAACGGGGAAAAATAAGACACGATGCCTTTATATTTGGACAGGCATATGGTGCTCTAATTTCAACTGCTGAACAAGAATTGACCCAAGTCTAAGCTTGCTCTCAGAAGGAGAATAGGGCTTGAAAATTTCCCGCTGCTTTGTGACCAGTTCCAAAAGTGGGAAGTTGAGCAGGGGATCTCAGGGAGCCTATAATTCATGGGCCTGCAGGATGGTCAAAGACACCTAATGTGGACAAATGACTTGGGTTGAGCCAGAGAAAAGAACTTGAGAGCAAGGCAGAATTGCAAAAATGGGATTTCAAGAGGGAGACGCGTCTCGCCTGGTAAGAACCTAGAATGTGGCAGTACTTCTTCAACCATGCCTTTGTCGAAAAACGGTGTATGCCTTTATCCTGAATATATTCCGAATAAAGGCATACACCGTTTTTGGGCAACCAGGCAGGGGCTCGGTCCAAATCAACACTACATAATGCTATCATTTCCCATCAAAACAAAGGGTCATGTACGAAAAGTGTAAAGACCAGAAATGCAGGGTAACGTGGAGGTAAATCGTACCCACATTTTGTGGATTGTGGGATGACCAATTGCAATCGGCACCCTGGCGAATTCTATGGTGTATTCGAAGATAAAGTAAGAAACAATGCTACAGCACATAGGACACTTCCATTCAAGGACGTATATTTTCAGGAAAACCAAAGAACCTCAGGTCACAGGCAACCCAACGTTTACTGCTGCTCTCTTTACAAAAGCCTCGACTAGGATACAATCTAAATTTCCTTGGACGGAAAACATGGATGGAGAATATGTGATTCTTATCTACAATGATATTTTACGGAGCCAGGAAATCAATGAAATAACGTCACTTGCCGCAAAAGGAGTGTTCGTAGTTACAATCATTCTCAGTAAATTTAGTCACATAGAAAAAAGTGGTTTATCAAAGATATGAGGTACAGGTGGAATACAAAATTGCGTCCCATGAATGAAATGGCAGACGAGAGAAAAGCATCACACATTTAGCAAACACACTTATGCCTGTAGGAGCGCGAAGGTCACTTGAGGTGAGGAAAAACCAGGTGTTTTCAATGAGCACAGATACCATTCCATATAGACCAAAGAGGGAATCAAGACAACTTACTCTAAACCTCAAAGGACTGAACTCAGCCCACTTTACACACCAGAAAAGATTATTTACAACTGGTTAGAATTTGAAAAACAATTTATCGATGTCTCTCTGGAAGAGAATCAAGTGGATGCACAGCAGCAAGCAACACAGCACTCAAAATCGGCTACACCCCGTGAGAAAAATAAACTGCAAAATAAAGGCAGTGAGTGAGAGATAAATTCTTCGAGACTTCGTTCAGGGGCTGTCATTGAAGTTGTTTTGAGCATATATTAACACACAGAAGGATCGGACCTAAGGGAGGACACTCGTGGGTCTGAGTGTCTTCGTGAGCATGAGTCAGCAAATGCAGCCCTTGTCGAATAACACTGCCTTTTCCTGTTTCCATGGACCCGAAATCTCCAAATGCAGACGACCCTTCCTACAGCGAACACATGCATGGGACAGCCACAGGATGCTACCCCATTGGAACGGCAAAAAAACATGAAAAGCCACCTCATCTTCTCATATCCTGGTGCTCGGGTTCAAGCTTTCAGCCGCTTTTCTGAAAATATACCCAATTGGGGAAGTCAGCACTTTCAAAACACTCTTACTTATAACTTGGAATTGGTTCCATGGATGAACTACAACGGGGAAGAATAAGAGACGATGGCTATATATTTGGACAGGCACATGGCGCTCTAATTTCCAATGCTGAACAAGAATTGACCCAAGTCTAAGCTTGCTCTCGGAAGGAGAATTGGGCTTGAAAATTTCCCGCTGCTTTGGGACCAGTTCCGAAAGTGGGAAGTTGAGCCGGGGATCTCAGGGAGCCTATAATTCATGGCCCTGCAGGATGGTAAAAGGCACCTAATGTGGACAAATGAGTTGGGTTGAGCCAGAGAAAAGAACTTGAGAGCAAGGCAGAATTGCAAAAATGGGATTTCAAGAGGGAGACGCGTCTCGCCTGGTAAGAACCTAGAATGTGGCAGTACTTCTTCAACCATGCCTTTGTCGAAAAACGGTGTATGCCTTTATCCTGAATATATTCCGAATAAAGGCATACACCGTTTTTGGGCAACCAGGCAGGGGCTCGGTGCAAATCAACACTACATAGTGCTATCACTTCCCATCTAAACAAAGGGTCATCTACGAAAAGTGTAAAGACTAGAAATTCAGGGTAGCATGGAGGTAAATCGTACCCACATTTTGTGGATTCCAGGATGAACAATGGCAATCGGCACCCTGGCGAAGTCTATGGTGTATTCAAAAATAATGTAAGAAACAAAGCTACAGCACATAGGACACTTCCACTCAAGGACGTATATTTTCAGGAAAACCAAAGAACCTCAGGTCACAGGCAACCCAACGTTTACTGCTGCTCTTTTTAAAAAAGCCTCGACGAGGATACAATCTAAATTTCCTTGGACGGAATACATGGATGGAGAATATGTGATTCTTATCTACAATGATATATTACAGAGCCAGGAAATCAATGAAATAACGTCACTTGCCGCCACCGGAGTGTTCTTAGTTACAATCATTCTCAGTGAATTTAGTCACATAGAAAAAAGTGGTTTATCAAAGATATGAGGTACAGGTGGAATATAAAATTGCATCCCTTGAACGAAATGGCAGATGACAGAGAGAATTACACATTTAGCAAACACACTTATGCCTGTAGGAGCGCAAAGGTCACATGAGGTGAGGAAAAACCAGGTGTTTTCAATGAGCACAGATACCATTCCATATAGACCAAGGAGGGAATCAAGACAACTTACTCTAAACCTCAAAGGACTGAACTCAGCCCACTTTACACACCAGAAAAGATTATTGACAACTGGTCAGAATTTGAAAAACAATTTATGTATGTCTCTCTGGAAGAGAATCTAGTGGATGCACAGCAGCAAGCAACACAGCACGGAAAATCGGCTACAGCCGGTGAGAAAAATAAACTGCAAAATAAAGGCAGTGAGTGACAGATAAATTTTTCAAGACTTCGTTCAGGGGCTGTGATTGGAGTTGTTTTCAGCATATATTCACACACAGAAAGATGGGACCTAAGGGAGGACAATCGTGGGTCTGAGTGTCTTCGTGAGCATGAGTCAGCAAATGCAGCCCTTGTAGAATAACACTGCCTTGCCCTGATTCCATTGACCCGAAATCTCCAAATGTAGACGACCCTTCTACAGCAAACACATGCATGGGTCAGCCACAGGATGCTACCCCATTGGAACGGCAAAAAAACATGAAAAGGCACCTCATCTTCTCATATCCTGGTACTCGGGTTCAAGCTTCCAGCCACTTACCTGAAAATATCCCCACTTGGGGAAGTCAGCACTTTCAAAACCTTCTTTCTTATAGCTTGGAATTGGTTCCATGGATGAACTACAATGGGGAAGAATAAGACACGATGCCTATATATTTGGACAGGCATATGGTGCTCTAATTTCAACTGCTGAACAAGAATTGACCCAAGTCTAAGCTTGCTCTCAGAAGGAGAATAGGGCTTGAAAATTTCCCGCTGATTTGTGACCAGTTCCAAAAGTGGGAAGTTGAGCAGGGGATCTCAGGGAGCCTATAATTCATGGCCCTGCAGGATGGTCAAAGGCACCTAATGTGGACAAATGACTTGGGTTGAGCCAGAGAAAAGAACTTGAGAGCAAGGCAGAATTGCAAAAATGGGATTTCAAGAGGGAGACGCGTCTCGCCTGGTAAGAACCTAGAATGTGGCAGTACTTCTTCAACCATGCCTTTGTCGAAAAACGGTGTATGCCTTTATCCTGAATATATTCCGAATAAAGGCATACACCGTTTTTGGGCAACCAGGCAGGGGCTCGGTGCAAATCAACACTACATAGTGCTATCACTTCCCATCTAAACAAAGGGTCATCTACGAAAAGTGTAAAGACTAGAAATTCAGGGTAGCATGGAGGTAAATCGTACCCACATTTGTGGATTGTGGGATGACCAATTGCAATCGGAACCCTGGCGAATTCTATTGTGTATTCAAAAATAATGTAAGAAACAAAGCTACAGCACATAGGACACTTCCACTCAAGGACGTATATTTTCAAGAAAACCAAAGAACCTC
This sequence comes from Kogia breviceps, assembly GCF_026419965.1. Lineage (NCBI taxonomy): Eukaryota > Metazoa > Chordata > Mammalia > Artiodactyla > Physeteridae > Kogia > Kogia breviceps. The sequence continues at coordinate 36,244,510 of NC_081329.1, forward strand.
AGGTCACAGGCAACCCAACGTTTACTGCTTCTCTCTTTACAAAAGCCTCGACTAGGATACAATCTAAATTTCCTTGGACGGAAAACATGGATGGAGAATATGTGATTCTTATCTACAATGATATATTACTGAGCCAGGAAATCAATGAAGTAACGTCACTTGCCGCCAAAGGAGTGTTCGTAGTTACAATCATTCTCAGTAAATTTAGTCACATAGAAAAAAGTGGTTTATCAAAGATATGAGGTACAGGTGGAATACAAAATTGCGTCCCATGAATGAAATGGCAGACGAGAGAAAGCATCACACATTTAGCAAACACACTTATGCCTCTGGGCGCGCGAAGGTCACTTGAGGTGAAGAAAAACCAGGTGTTTTCAATGAGCACAGATACCATTCCATATAGACCAAGGAGGGAATCAAGACAACTTACTCTAAACCTCAAAGGACTGAACTCAGCCCACTTTACACACCAGAAAAGATTATTTACAACTGGTTAGAATTTGAAAAACAATTTATCGATGTCTCTCTGGAAGAGAATCAAGTGGATGCACAGCAGCAAGCAACACAGCACTCAAAATCGGCTACACCCCGTGAGAAAAATAAACTGCAAAATAAAGGCAGTGAGTGAGAGATAAATTCTTCGAGACTTCGTTCAGGGGCTGTCATTGAAGTTGTTTTGAGCATATATTAACACACAGAATGATCGGACCTAAGGAAGGACACTCGTGGGTCTGAGTGTCTTCGTGAGCATGAGTCAGCAAATGCAGCCCTTGTCGAATAACACTGCCTTTTCCTGATTCCATGGACCCGAAATTTCCAAATGCAGACGACCCTTCCTACAGCGAACACATGCATGGGACAGCCACAGGATGCTACCCCATTGGAACGGCAAAAAAACATGAAAAGCCACCTCATCTTCTCATATCCTGGTGCTCGGGTTCAAGCTTTCAGCCGCTTTTCTGAAAATATACCCAAATGGGGAAGTCAGCACTTTCAAAACACTCTTACTTATAACTTGGAATTGGTTCCATGGATGAACTACAATGGGGAAGAATAAGAGACGATGGCTATATATTTGGACAGGCACATGGCGCTCTAATTTCCAATGCTGAACAAGAATTGACCCAAGTCTAAGCTTGCTCTCGGAAGGAGAATTGGGCTTGAAAATTTCCTGCTGCTTTGGGACCAGTTCTGAAAGTGGGAAGTTGAGCCGGGGATCTCAGGGAGCCTATAATTCATGGCCCTGCAGGATGGTAAAAGACACCTAATGTGGACAAATGACTTGGGTTGAGCCAGAGAAAAGAACTTGAGAGCAAGGCAGAATTGCAAAAATGGGATTTCAAGAGGGAGACGCGTCTCGCCTGGTAAGAACCTAGGATGTGGCAGTACTTCTTCAAACATGCCTTTGTCGAAAAAGGGTGTATGCCTTTATCCTGAATATCTTTAGGATAAAGGGATACACCGTTTTTGGGCAACCAGGCAGGGGCTCTGTGCAAATCAACACTACATAATGCTATCACTTCCCATCAAAACAAAGGGTCATGTACGAAAAGTGTAAAGACCAGAAATGCAGGGTAACGTGGAGGTAAATCGTACCCACATTTTGTGGATTGTGGGATGACCAATTGCAATCGGCACCCTGGCGAATTCTATGGTGTATTCGAAGATAAAGTAAGAAACAATGCTACAGCACATAGGACACTTCCATTCAAGGACGTATATTTTCAGGAAAACCAAAGAACCTCAGGTCACAGGCAACCCAACGTTTACTGCTGCTCTCTTTACAAAAGCCTCGACTAGGATACAATCTAAATTTCCTTGGACGGAATACATGGATGGAGAATATGTGATTCTTATCTACAATGATATATTACAGAGCCAGGAAATCAATGAAATAACGTCACTTGCCGCCACCGGAGTGTTCTTAGTTACAATCATTCTCAGTGAATTTAGTCACATAGAAAAAAGTGGTTTATCAAAGATATGAGGTACAGGTGGAATATAAAATTGCATCCCTTGAACGAAATGGCAGATGACAGAGAGAATTACACATTTAGCAAACACACTTATGCCTGTAGGAGCGCAAAGGTCACATGAGGTGAGGAAAAACCAGGTGTTTTCAATGAGCACAGATACCATTCCATATAGACCAAGGAGGGAATCAAGACAACTTACTCTAAACCTCAAAGGACTGAACTCAGCCCACTTTACACACCAGAAAAGATTATTGACAACTGGTCAGAATTTGAAAAACAATTTATCTATGTCTCTCTGGAAGAGAATCTAGTGGATGCACAGCAGCAAGCAACACAGCACGGAAAATCGGCTACACCCGGTGAGAAAAATAAACTGCAAAATAAAGGCAGTGAGTGACAGATAAATTTTTCAAGACTTCGTTCAGGGGCTGTGATTGGAGTTGTTTTCAGCATATATTCACACACAGAAAGATGGGACCTAAGGGAGGACAATCGTGGGTCTGAGTGTCTTTGTGAGCATGAGTCAGCAAATGCAGCCCTTGTAGAATAACACTGCCTTGCCCTGATTCCATTGACCCGAAATCTCCAAATGTAGACGACCCTTCTACAGCAAACACATGCATGGGTCAGCCACAGGATGCTACCCCATTGGAACGGCAAAAAAACATGAAAAGGCACCTCATCTTCTCATATCCTGGTACTCGGGTTCAAGCTTCCAGCCACTTACCTGAAAATATCCCCACTTGGGGAAGTCAGCACTTTCAAAACCTTCTTTCTTATAGCTTGGAATTGGTTCCATGGATGAACTACAACGGGGAAGATTAAGACACGATGCCTATATATTTGGACAGGCATATGGTGCTCTAATTACAACTGCTGAACAAGAATTGACCCAAGTCTAAGCTTGCTCTCAGAAGGAGAATAGGGCTTGAAAATTTCCCGCTGATTTGTGACCAGTTCCAAAAGTGGGAAGTTGAGCAGGGGATCTCAGGGAGCCTATAATTCATGGGCCTGCAGGATGGTCAAAGGCACCTAATGTGGACAAATGACTTGGGTTGAGCCAGAGAAAAGAACTTGAGAGCAAGGCAGAATTGCAAAAATGGGATTTCAAGAGGGAGACGCGTCTCGCCTGGTAAGAACCTAGAATGTGGCAGTACTTCTTCAACCATGCCTTTGTCGAAAAACGGTGTATGCCTTTATCCTGAATATATTCCGAATAAAGGCATACACCGTTTTTGGGCAACCAGGCAGGGGCTCGGTGCAAATCAACACTACATAGTGCTATCACTTCCCATCTAAACAAAGGGTTATCTACGAAAATTGTAAAGACTAGAAATTCAGGGTAGCATGGAGGTAAATCGTACCCACATTTGTGGATTGTGGGATGACCAATTGCAATCGGAACCCTGGCGAATTCTATTGTGTATTCAAAAATAATGTAAGAAACAAAGCTACAGCACATAGGACACTTCCACTCAAGGACGTATATTTTCAAGAAAACCAAAGAACCTCAGGTCACAGGCAACCCAACGTTTACTGCTTCTCTCTTTACAAAAGCCTCGACTAGGATACAATCTAAATTTCCTTGGACGGAAAACATGGATGGAGAATATGTGATTCTTATCTACAATGATATATTACTGAGCCAGGAAATCAATGAAGTAACGTCACTTGCCGCCACCGGAGTGTTCTTAGTTACAATCATTCTCAGTGAATTTAGTCACATAGAAAAAAGTGGTTTATCAAAGATATGAGGTACAGGTGGAATATAAAATTGCATCCCTTGAACGAAATGGCAGATGACAGAGAGAATTACACATTTAGCAAACACACTTATGCCTGTAGGAGCGCAAAGGTCACATGAGGTGAGGAAAAACCAGGTGTTTTCAATGAGCACAGATACCATTCCATATAGACCAAGGAGGGAATCAAGACAACTTACTCTAAACCTCAAAGGACTGAACTCAGCCCACTTTACACACCAGAAAAGATTATTGACAACTGGTCAGAATTTGAAAAACAATTTATCTATGTCTCTCTGGAAGAGAATCTAGTGGATGCACAGCAGCAAGCAACACAGCACGGAAAATCGGCTACACCCGGTGAGAAAAATAAACTGCAAAATAAAGGCAGTGAGTGACAGATAAATTTTTCAAGACTTCGTTCAGGGGCTGTGATTGGAGTTGTTTTCATCATATATTCACACACAGAAAGATGGGACCTAAGGGAGGACAATCGTGGGTCTGAGTGTCTTCGTGAGCATGAGTCAGCAAATGCAGCCCTTGTAGAATAACACTGCCTTGCCCTGATTCCATTGACCCGAAATCTCCAAATGTAGACGACCCTTCTACAGCAAACACATGCATGGGTCAGCCACAGGATGCTACCCCATTGGAATGGCAAAAAAACATGAAAAGGCACCTCATCTTCTCATATCCTTGTACTCGGGTTCAAGCTTCCAGCCACTTACCTGAAAATATCCCCACTTGGGGAAGTCAGCACTTTCAAAACCTTCTTTCTTATAGCTTGGAATTGGTTCCATGGATGAACTACAACGGGGAAGAATAAGACACGATGCCTATATATTTGGACAGGCATATGGTGCTCTAATTTCAACTGCTGAACAAGAATTGACCCAAGTCTAAGCTTGCTCTCAGAAGGAGAATAGGGCTTGAAAATTTCCCGCTGATTTGTGACCAGTTCCAAAAGTGGGAAGTTGAGCAGGGGATCTCAGGGAGCCTATAATTCATGGCCCTGCAGGATGGTCAAAGGCACCTAATGTGGACAAATGACTTGGGTTGAGCCAGAGAAAAGAACTTGAGAGCAAGGCAGAATTGCAAAAATGGGATTTCAAGAGGGAGACGCGTCTCGCCTGGTAAGAACCTAGAATGTGGCAGTACTTCTTCAACCATGCCTTTGTCGAAAAACGGTGTATGCCTTTATCCTGAATATATTCCGAATAAAGGCATACACCGTTTTTGGGCAACCAGGCAGGGGCTCGGTGCAAATCAACACTACATAGTGCTATCACTTCCCATCTAAACAAAGGGTCATCTACGAAAAGTGTAAAGACTAGAAATTCAGGGTAGCATGGAGGTAAATCGTACCCACATTTGTGGATTGTGGGATGACCAATTGCAATCGGAACCCTGGCGAATTCTATTGTGTATTCAAAAATAATGTAAGAAACAAAGCTACAGCACATAGGACACTTCCACTCAAGGACGTATATTTTCAAGAAAACCAAAGAACCTCAGGTCACAGGCAACCCAACGTTTACTGCTTCTCTCTTTACAAAAGCCTCGACTAGGATACAATCTAAATTTCCTTGGACGGAAAACATGGATGGAGAATATGTGATTCTTATCTACAATGATATATTACTGAGCCAGGAAATCAATGAAGTAACGTCACTTGCCGCCAAAGGAGTGTTCGTAGTTACAATCATTCTCAGTAAATTTAGTCACATAGAAAAAAGTGGTTTATCAAAGATATGAGGTACAGGTGGAATACAAAATTGCGTCCCATGAATGAAATGGCAGACGAGAGAAAGCATCACACATTTAGCAAACACACTTATGCCTCTGGGAGCGCGAAGGTCACTTGAGGTGAAGAAAAACCAGGTGTTTTCAATGAGCACAGATATCATTCCATATAGACCAAGGAGGGAATCAAGACAACTTACTCTAAACCTCAAAGGACTGAACTCAGCCCACTTTACACACCAGAAAAGATTATTTACAACTGGTTAGAATTTGAAAAACAATTTATCGATGTCTCTCTGGAAGAGAATCAAGTGGATGCACAGCAGCAAGCAACACAGCACTCAAAATCGGCTACACCCCGTGAGAAAAATAAACTGCAAAATAAAGGCAGTGAGTGAGAGATAAATTCTTCGAGACTTCGTTCAGGGGCTGTCATTGAAGTTGTTTTGAGCATATATTAACACACAGAATGATCGGACCTAAGGAAGGACACTCGTGGGTCTGAGTGTCTTCGTGAGCATGAGTCAGCAAATGCAGCCCTTGTCGAATAACACTGCCTTTTCCTGATTCCATGGACCCAAAATTTCCAAATGCAGACGACCCTTCCTACAGCGAACACATGCATGGGACAGCCACAGGATGCTACCCCATTGGAACGGCAAAAAAACATGAAAAGCCACCTCATCTTCTCATATCCTGGTGCTCGGGTTCAAGCTTTCAGCCGCTTTTCTGAAAATATACCCAATTGGGGAAGTCAGCACTTTCAAAACACTCTTACTTATAACTTGGAATTGGTTCCATGGATGAACTACAATGGGGAAGAATAAGAGACGATGGCTATATATTTGGACAGGCACATGGCGCTCTAATTTCCAATGCTGAACAAGAATTGACCCAAGTCTAAGCTTGCTCTCGGAAGGAGAATTGGGCTTGAAAATTTCCTGCTGCTTTGGGACCAGTTCCGAAAGTGGGAAGTTGAGCCGGGGATCTCAGGGAGCCTATAATTCATGGCCCTGCAGGATGGTAAAAGACACCTAATGTGGACAAATGACTTGGGTTGAGCCAGAGAAAAGAACTTGAGAGCAAGGCAGAATTGCAAAAATGGGATTTCAAGAGGGAGACGCGTCTCGCCTGGTAAGAACCTAGGATGTGGCAGTACTTCTTCAAACATGCCTTTGTCGAAAAAGGGTGTATGCCTTTATCCTGAATATCTTTAGGATAAAGGCATACACCGTTTTTGGGCAACCAGGCAGGGGCTCTGTGCAAATCAACACTACATAATGCTATCACTTCCCATCAAAACAAAGGGTCATGTACGAAAAGTGTAAAGACCAGAAATGCAGGGTAACGTGGAGGTAAATCGTACCCACATTTTGTGGATTGTGGGATGACCAATTGCAATCGGCACCCTGGCGAATTCTATGGTGTATTCGAAGATAAAGTAAGAAACAATGCTACAGCACATAGGACACTTCCATTCAAGGACGTATATTTTCAGGAAAACCAAAGAACCTCAGGTCACAGGCAACCCAACGTTTACTGCTGCTCTCTTTACAAAAGCCTCGACTAGGATACAATCTAAATTTCCTTGGACGGAAAACATGGATGGAGAATATGTGATTCTTATCTACAATGATATATTACTGAGCCAGGAAATCAATGAAGTAACGTCACTTGCCGCCACCGGAGTGTTCTTAGTTACAATCATTCTCAGTGAATTTAGTCACATAGAAAAAAGTGGTTTATCAAAGATATGAGGTACAGGTGGAATATAAAATTGCATCCCTTGAACGAAATGGCAGATGACAGAGAGAATTACACATTTAGCAAACACACTTATGCCTGTAGGAGCGCAAAGGTCACATGAGGTGAGGAAAAACCAGGTGTTTTCAATGAGCACAGATACCATTCCATATAGACCAAGGAGGGAATCAAGACAACTTACTCTAAACCTCAAAGGACTGAACTCAGCCCACTTTACACACCAGAAAAGATTATTGACAACTGGTCAGAATTTGAAAAACAATTTATCTATGTCTCTCTGGAAGAGAATCTAGTGGATGCACAGCAGCAAGCAACACAGCACGGAAAATCGGCTACAGCCGGTGAGAAAAATAAACTGCAAAATAAAGGCAGTGAGTGACAGATAAATTTTTCAAGACTTCGTTCAGGGGCTGTGATTGGAGTTGTTTTCAGCATATATTCACACACAGAAAGATGGGACCTAAGGGAGGACAATCGTGGGTCTGAGTGTCTTCGTGAGCATGAGTCAGCAAATGCAGCCCTTGTAGAATAACACTGCCTTGCCCTGATTCCATTGACCCGAAATCTCCAAATGTAGACGACCCTTCTACAGCAAACACATGCATGGGTCAGCCACAGGATGCTACCCCATTGGAACGGCAAAAAAACATGAAAAGGCACCTCATCTTCTCATATCCTGGTACTCGGGTTCAAGCTTCCAGCCACTTACCTGAAAATATCCCCACTTGGGGAAGTCAGCACTTTCAAAACCTTCTTTCTTATAGCTTGGAATTGGTTCCATGGATGAACTACAACGGGGAAGAATAAGACACGATGCCTATATATTTGGACAGGCATATGGTGCTCTAATTTCAACTGCTGAACAAGAATTGACCCAAGTCTAAGCTTGCTCTCAGAAGGAGAATAGGGCTTGAAAATTTCCCGCTGATTTGTGACCAGTTCCAAAAGTGGGAAGTTGAGCAGGGGATCTCAGGGAGCCTATAATTCATGGCCCTGCAGGATGGTCAAAGGCACCTAATGTGGACAAATGACTTGGGTTGAGCCAGAGAAAAGAACTTGAGAGCAAGGCAGAATTGCAAAAATGGGATTTCAAGAGGGAGACGCGTCTCGCCTGGTAAGAACCTAGAATGTGGCAGTACTTCTTCAACCATGCCTTTGTCGAAAAACGGTGTATGCCTTTATCCTGAATATATTCCGAATAAAGGCATACACCGTTTTTGGGCAACCAGGCAGGGGCTCGGTGCAAATCAACACTACATAGTGCTATCACTTCCCATCTAAACAAAGGGTCATCTACGAAAAGTGTAAAGACTAGAAATTCAGGGTAGCATGGAGGTAAATCGTACCCACATTTGTGGATTGTGGGATGACCAATTGCAATCGGAACCCTGGCGAATTCTATTGTGTATTCAAAAATAATGTAAGAAACAAAGCTACAGCACATAGGACACTTCCACTCAAGGACGTATATTTTCAAGAAAACCAAAGAACCTCAGGTCACAGGCAACCCAACGTTTACTGCTTCTCTCTTTACAAAAGCCTCGACTAGGATACAATCTAAATTTCCTTGGACGGAAAACATGGATGGAGAATATGTGATTCTTATCTACAATGATATATTACTGAGCCAGGAAATCAATGAAGTAACGTCACTTGCCGCCAAAGGAGTGTTCGTAGTTACAATCATTCTCAGTAAATTTAGTCACATAGAAAAAAGTGGTTTATCAAAGATATGAGGTACAGGTGGAATACAAAATTGCGTCCCATGAATGAAATGGCAGACGAGAGAAAGCATCACACATTTAGCAAACACACTTATGCCTCTGGGAGCGCGAAGGTCACTTGAGGTGAAGAAAAACCAGGTGTTTTCAATGAGCACAGATATCATTCCATATAGACCAAGGAGGGAATCAAGACAACTTACTCTAAACCTCAAAGGACTGAACTCAGCCCACTTTACACACCAGAAAAGATTATTTACAACTGGTTAGAATTTGAAAAACAATTTATCGATGTCTCTCTGGAAGAGAATCAAGTGGATGCACAGCAGCAAGCAACACAGCACTCAAAATCGGCTACACCCCGTGAGAAAAATAAACTGCAAAATAAAGGCAGTGAGTGAGAGATAAATTCTTCGAGACTTCGTTCAGGGGCTGTCATTGAAGTTGTTTTGAGCATATATTAACACACAGAATGATCGGACCTAAGGGAGGACACTCGTGGGTCTGAGTGTCTTCGTGAGCATGAGTCAGCAAATGCAGCCCTTGTCGAATAACACTGCCTTTTCCTGATTCCATGGACCCAAAATTTACAAATGCAGACGACCCTTCCTACAGCGAACACATGCATGGGACAGCCACAGGATGCTACCCCATTGGAACGGCAAAAAAACATGAAAAGCCACCTCATCTTCTCATATCCTGGTGCTCGGGTTCAAGCTTTCAGCCGCTTTTCTGAAAATATACCCAATTGGGGAAGTCAGCACTTTCAAAACACTCTTACTTATAACTTGGAATTGGTTCCATGGATGAACTACAATGGGGAAGAATAAGAGACGATGGCTATATATTTGGACAGGCACATGGCGCTCTAATTTCCAATGCTGAACAAGAATTGACCCAAGTCTAAGCTTGCTCTCGGAAGGAGAATTGGGCTTGAAAATTTCCTGCTGCTTTGGGACCAGTTCCGAAAGTGGGAAGTTGAGCCGGGGATCTCAGGGAGCCTATAATTCATGGCCCTGCAGGATGGTAAAAGACACCTAATGTGGACAAATGACTTGGGTTGAGCCAGAGAAAAGAACTTGAGAGCAAGGCAGAATTGCAAAAATGGGATTTCAAGAGGGAGACGCGTCTCGCCTGGTAAGAACCTAGGATGTGGCAGTACTTCTTCAAACATGCCTTTGTCGAAAAAGGGTGTATGCCTTTATCCTGAATATCTTTAGGATAAAGGCATACACCGTTTTTGGGCAACCAGGCAGGGGCTCTGTGCAAATCAACACTACATAATGCTATCACTTCCCATCAAAACAAAGGGTCATGTACGAAAAGTGTAAAGACCAGAAATGCAGGGTAACGTGGAGGTAAATCGTACCCACATTTTGTGGATTGTCGGATGACCAATTGCAATCGGCACCCTGGCGAATTATATGGTGTATTCGAAGATAAAGTAAGAAACAATGCTACAGCACATAGGACACTTCCATTCAAGGACGTATATTTTCAGGAAAACCAAAGAACCTCAGGTCACAGGCAACCCAACGTTTACTGCTGCTCTCTTTACAAAAGCCTCGACTAGGATACAATCTAAATTTCCTTGGACGGAAAACATGGATGGAGAATATGTGATTCTTATCTACAATGATATATTACTGAGCCAGGAAATCAATGAAGTAACGTCACTTGCCGCCACCGGAGTGTTCTTAGTTACAATCATTCTCAGTGAATTTAGTCACATAGAAAAAAGTGGTTTATCAAAGATATGAGGTACAGGTGGAATATAAAATTGCATCCCTTGAACGAAATGGCAGATGACAGAGAGAATTACACATTTAGCAAACACACTTATGCCTGTAGGAGCGCAAAGGTCACATGAGGTGAGGGAAAACCAGGTGTTTTCAATGAGCACAGATACCATTCCATATAGACCAAGGAGGGAATCAAGACAACTTACTCTAAACCTCAAAGGACTGAACTCAGCCCACTTTACACACCAGAAAAGATTATTGACAACTGGTCAGAATTTGAAAAACAATTTATCTATGTCTCTCTGGAAGAGAATCTAGTGGATGCACAGCAGCAAGCAACACAGCACGGAAAGTCGGCTACACCCGGTGAGAAAAATAAACTGCAAAATAAAGGCAGTGAGTGACAGATAAATTTTTCAAGACTTCGTTCATGGGCTGTGATTGGAGTTGTTTTCAGCATATATTCACACACAGAAAGATGGGACCTAAGGGAGGACAATCGTGGGTCTGAGTGTCTTCGTGAGCATGAGTCAGCAAATGCAGCCCTTGTAGAATAACACTGCCTTGCCCTGATTCCATTGACCCGAAATCTCCAAATGTAGACGACCCTTCTACAGCAAACACATGCATGGGTCAGCCACAGGATGCTACGCCATTGGAACGGCAAAAGAACATGAAAAGGCACCTCATCTTCTCATATCCTGGTACTCGGGTTCAAGCTTCCAGCCACTTTCCTGAAAATATCCCCACTTGGGGAAGTCAGCACTTTCAAAACCTTCTTTCTTATAGCTTGGAATTGGTTCCATGGATGAACTACAATGGGGAAGAATAAGACACGATGCCTATATATTTGGACAGGCATATGGTGCTCTAATTTCAACTGCTGAACAAGAATTGACCCAAGTCTAAGCTTGCTCTCAGAAGGAGAATAGGGCTTGAAAATTTCCCGCTGATTTGTGACCAGTTCCAAAAGTGGGAAGTTGAGCAGGGGATCTCAGGGAGCCTATAATTCATGGCCCTGCAGGATGGTCAAAGGCACCTAATGTGGACAAATGACTTGGGTTGAGCCAGAGAAAAGAACTTGAGAGCAAGGCAGAATTGCAAAAATGGGATTTCAAGAGGGAGACGCGTCTCGCCTGGTAAGAACCTAGAATGTGGCAGTACTTCTTCAACCATGCCTTTGTCGAAAAACGGTGTATGCCTTTATCCTGAATATATTCCGAATAAAGGCATACACCGTTTTTGGGCAACCAGGCAGGGGCTCGGTGCAAATCAACACTACATAGTGCTATCACTTCCCATCTAAACAAAGGGTCATCTACGAAAAGTGTAAAGGCTAGAAATTCAGGGTAGCATGGAGGTAAATCGTACCCACATTTTGTGCATTCCAGGATGAACAATGGCAATCGGCACCCTGGCGAAGTCTATGGTGTATTCAAAAATAATGTAAGAAACAAAGCTACAGCACATAGGAAATTTCCACTCAAGGACGTATATTTTCAAGAAAACCAAAGAACCTCAGGTCACAGGCAACCCAACGTTTACTGCTTCTCTCTTTACAAAAGCCTCGACTAGGATACAATCTAAATTTCCTTGGACGGAAAACATGGATGGAGAATATGTGATTCTTATCTACAATGATATATTACTGAGCCAGGAAATCAAAGAAATAACGTCACTTGCCACCAAAGGAGTGTTCGTAGTTACAATCATTCTCAGTAAATTTAGTCACATAGAAAAAAGTGGTTTATCAAAGATATGAGGTACAGGTGGAATACAAAATTGCGTCCCATGAATGAAATGGCAGACGAGAGAAAGCATCACACATTTAGCAAACACACTTATGCCTGTAGGAGCGCGAAGGTCACTTGAGGTGAGGAAAAACCAGGTGTTTTCAATGAGCACAAATACCATTCCATATAGACCAAAGAGGGCATCAAGACAACTTACTCTAAACCTCAAAGGACTGAACTCAGCCCACTTTACACACCAGAAAAGATTATTTACAACTGGTTAGAATTTGAAAAACAATTTATCGATGTCTCTCTGGAAGAGAATCAAGTGGATGCACAGCAGCAAGCAACACAGCACTCAAAATCGGCTACACCCCGTGAGAAAAATGAACTGCAAATTAAGGGCAGTGAGTGAGAGATAAATTCTTCGAGACTTCGTTCAGGGGCTGTCATTGAAGTTGTTTTGAGCATATATTAACACACAGAAGGATCGGACCTAAGGGAGGACACTCGTGGGTCTGAGTGTCTTCGTGAGCATGAGTCAGCAAATGCAGCCCTTGTTGAATAACACTGCCTTTTCCTGATTCCATGGACCCGAAATCTCCAAATGTAGACGACCCTTCCTACAGCGAACACATGCATGGGACAGCCACAGGATGCTACCCCATTGGAACGGCAAAAAAACATGAAAAGCCACCTCATCTTCTCATATCCTGGTGCTCGGGTTCAAGCTTTCAGCCGCTTTTCTGAAAATTTACCCAATTGGGGAAGTCAGCACTTTCAAAACACTCTTACTTATAACTTGGAATTGGTTCCATGGATGAACTACAATGGGGAGGAATAAGAGACGATGGCTATATATTTGGACAGGCACATGGCGCTCTAATTTCCAATGCTGAACAAGAATTGACCCAAGTCTAAGCTTGCTCTCGGAAGGAGAATTGGGCATAAAAATTTCCTGCTGCTTTGGGACCAGTTCCGAAAGTGGGAAGTTGAGCAGGGGATCTCAGGGAGCCTATAATTCATGGCCCTGCAGGATGGTAAAAGGCACGTAATGTGGATAAATGACTTGGGTTGAACCAGAGAAAAGAACTTGAGAGCAAGGCAGAATTGCAAAACTGGGATTCCAAGAGGGAGAAGCGTCTCGCCTGGTAAGAACCTAGGATGTGGCAGTACTTCTTCAAACATGCCTTTGTCGAAAAAGGGTGTATGCCTTTATCCTGAATATCTTTAGGATAAAGGCATACACCGTTTTTGGGCAACCAGGCAGGGGCTCTGTGCAAATCAACACTACATAATGCTATCACTTCCCATCAAAACAAAGGGTCATGTACGAAAAGTGTAAAGACCAGAAATGCAGGGTAACGTGGAGGTAAATCGTACCCACATTTTGTGGATTGTGGGATGAGCAATTGCAATCGGCACCCTGGCGAATTCTATGGTGTATTCGAAGATAAAGTAAGAAACAATGCTACAGCACATAGGACACTTCCATTCAAGGACGTATATTTTCAGGAAAACCAAAGAACCTCAGGTCACAGGCAACCCAACGTTTACTGCTGCTCTCTTTACAAAAGCCTCGACTAGGATACAATCTAAATTTCCTTGGACGGAATATATGGATGGAGAATATGTGATTCTTATCTACAATGATATATTACTGAGCCAGGAAATCAATGAAATAACGTCACTTGCCGCGACTGGAGTGTTCTTAGTTACAATCATTCTCAGTGAATTTAGTCACATAGAAAAAAGTGGTTTATCAAAGATATGAGGTACAGGTGGAATATAAAATTGCATCCCTTGAACGAAATGGCAGATGACAGAGAGAATTACACATTTAGCAAACACACTTATGCCTGTAGGAGCGCAAAGGTCACATGAGGTGAGGAAAAAACAGGTGTTTTCAATGAGCACAGATACCATTCCATATAGACCAAAGAGGGAATCAAGACAACTTACTCTAAACCTCAAAGGACTGAACTCAGCCCACTTTACACACCAGAAAAGATTATTGACAACTGGTCAGAATTTGAAAAACAATTTATCTATGTCTCTCTGGAAGAGAATCTAGTGGATGCACAGCAGCAAGCAACACAGCACGGAAAATCGGCTACACCCGGTGAGAAAAATAAACTGCAAAATAAAGGCAGTGAGTGACAGATAAATTTTTCAAGACTTCGTTCAGGGGCTGTGATTGGAGTTGTTTTCAGCATATATTCACACACAGAAAGATGGGACCTAAGGGAGGACAATCGTGGGTCTGAGTGTCTTCGTGAGCATGAGTCAGCAAATGCAGCCCTTGTAGAATAACACTGCCTTGCCCTGATTCCATTGACCCGCAATCTCCAAATGTAGACGACCCTTCTACAGCAAACACATGCATGGGTCAGCCACAGGATGCTACCCCATTGGAACGGCAAAAAAACATGAAAAGGCACCTCATCTTCTCATATCCTGGTACTCGGGTTCAAGCTTCCAGCCACTTACCTGAAAATATCCCCACTTGGGGAAGTCAGCACTTTCAAAACCTTCTTTCTTATAGCTTGGAATTGGTTCCATGGATGAACTACAACGGGGAAGAATAAGACACGATGCCTATATATTTGGACAGGCATATGGTGCTCTAATTTCAACTGCTGAACAAGAATTGACCCAAGTCTAAGCTTGCTCTCAGAAGGAGAATAGGGCTTGAAAATTTCCCGCTGATTTGTGACCAGTTCCAAAAGTGGGAAGTTGAGCAGGGGATCTCAGGGAGCCTATAATTCATGGCCCTGCAGGATGGTCAAAGGCACCTAATGTGGACAAATGATTTGGGGTGAGCCAGAGAAAAGAACTTGAGAGCAAGGCAGAATTGCAAAAATGGGATTTCAAGAGGGAGACGCGTCTCGCCTGGTAAGAACCTAGAATGTGGCAGTACTTCTTCAACCATGCCTTTGTCGAAAAACGGTGTATGCCTTTATCCTGAATATATTCCGAATAAAGGCATACACCGTTTTTGGGCAACCAGGCAGGGGCTCGGTGCAAATCAACACTACATAGTGCAATCACTTCCCATCTAAACAAAGGGTCATCTACGAAAAGTGTAAAGACTAGAAATTCAGGGTAGCATGGAGGTAAATCGTACCCACATTTTGTGGATTCCAGGATGAACAATGGCAATCGGCACCCTGGCGAAGTCTATGGTGTATTCAAAAATAATGTAAGAAACAAAGCTACAGCACATAGGAAATTTCCACTCAAGGACGTATATTTTCAAGAAAACCAAAGAACCTCAGGTCACAGGCATCCCAACGTTTCCTGCTGCTCTCTTTACAAAAGCCTCTACTAGGATACAATCTAAATTTCCTTGGACGGAAAACATGGATGGAGAATATGTGATTCTTATCTACAATGATATATTACAGAGCCAGGAAATCAATGAAATAACGCCACTTGCCGCCAAAGGAGTGTTCGTAGTTACAATCATTCTCAGTAAATTTAGTCACATAGAAAAAAGTGGTTTATCAAAGATATGAGGTACAGGTGGAATACAAAATTGCGTCCAATGCATGAAATGGCAGAGGAGAGAAAGCATCACACATTTAGCAAACACACTTATGCCTGTAGGAGCGCGAAGGTCACTTGAGGTGAGGAAAAACCAGGTGTTTTCAATGAGCACAGATATCATTCCATATAGACCAAAGAGGGAATCAAGACAACTTACTCTAAACCTCAAAGGACTGAACTCAGCCCACTTTACACACCAGAAAAGATTATTTACAACTGGTTAGAATTTGAAAAACAATTTATCGATGTCTCTCTGGAAGAGAATCAAGTGGATGCACAGCAGCAAGCAACACAGCACTGAAAATCGGCTACACCCCGTGAGAAAAATGAACTGCAAATTAAAGGCAGTGAGTGAGAGATAAATTCTTCGAGACTTCGTTCAGGGGCTGTCATTGAAGTTGTTTTGAGCATATATTAACACACAGAAGGATCGGACCTAAGGGAGGACACTCGTGGGTCTGAGTGTCTTCGTGAGCATGAGTCAGCAAATGCAGCCCTTGTCGAATAACACTGCCTTTTCCTGATTCCATGGACCCGAAATCTCCAAATGCAGACGACCCTTCCTACAGCGAACACATGCATGGGACAGCCACAGGATGCTACCCCATTGCAACGGCAAAAAAACATGAAAAGCCACCTCATCTTCTCATATCCTGGTGCTCGGGTTCAAGCTTTCAGCCGCTTTTCTGAAAATTTACCCAATTGGGGAAGTCAGCACTTTCAAAACACTCTTACTTATAACTTGGAATTGGTTCCATGGATGAACTACAATGGGGAGGAATAAGAGACGATGGCTATATATTTGGACAGGCACATGGCGCTCTAATTTCCAATGCTGAACAAGAATTGACCCAAGTCTAAGCTTGCTCTCGGAAGGAGAATTGGGCATAAAAATTTCCTGCTGCTTTGGGACCAGTTCCGAAAGTGGGAAGTTGAGCAGGGGATCTCAGGGAGCCTATAATTCATGGCCCTGCAGGATGGTAAAAGGCACGTAATGTGGATAAATGACTTGGGTTGAACCAGAGAAAAGAACTTGAGAGCAAGGCAGAATTGCAAAACTGGGATTCCAAGAGGGAGAAGCGTCTCGCCTGGTAAGAACCTAGGATGTGGCAGTACTTCTTCAAACATGCCTTTGTCGAAAAAGGGTGTATGCCTTTATCCTGAATATCTTTAGGATAAAGGCATACACCGTTTTGGGGCAACCAGGCAGGGGCTCTGTGCAAATCAACACTACATAATGCTATCACTTCCCATCAAAACAAAGGGTCATGTACGAAAAGTTTAAAGACCAGAAATGCAGGGTAACGTGGAGGTAAATCGTACCCACATTTTGTGGATTGTGGGATGACCAATTGCAATCGGCACCCTGGCGAATTCTATGGTGTATTCGAAGATAAAGTAAGAAACAATGCTACAGCACATAGGACACTTCCATTCAAGGACGTATATTTTCAGGAAAACCAAAGAACCTCAGGTCACAGGCAACCCAACGTTTACTGCTGCTCTCTTTACAAAAGCCTCGACGAGGATACAATCTAAATTTCCTTGGATGGAAAACATGGATGGAGAATATGTGATTCTTTTCTACAATGATATATTACTGAGCCAGGAAATCAATGAAATAACGTCACTTGGCGCCAAAGGAGTGTTCTTAGTTACAATCATTCTCAGTGAATTTAGTCACATAGAAAAAAGTGGTTTATCAAAGATATGAGGTACAGGTGGAATATAAAATTGAGTCCCTTGAACGAAATGGCAGACCACAGAGAGAATTACACATTTAGCAAACACACTTATGCCTGTAGGAGCGCAAAGGTCACATGAGGTGAGGAAAAACCAGGTGTTTTCAATGAGCACAGATACCATTCCATATAGACCAAGGAGGGAATCAAGACAACTTACTCTAAACCTCAAAGGACTGAACTCAGCCCACTTTACACACCAGAAAAGATTATTGACAACTGGTCAGAATTTGAAAAACTATTTATCTATGTCTCTCTGGAAGAGAATCTAGTGGATGCACAGCAGCAAGCAACACAGCACGGAAAATCGGCTACACCCGGTGAGAAAAATAAACTGCAAAATAAAGGCAGTGAGTGACAGATAAATTTTTCAAGACTTCGTTCAGGGGCTGTGATTGGAGTTGTTTTCAGCATATATTCACACACAGAAAGATGGGACCTAAGGGAGGACAATCGTGGGTCTGAGTGTCTTCGTGAGCATGAGTCAGCAAATGCAGCCCTTGTAGAATAACACTGCCTTGCCCTGATTCCATTGACCTGAAATCTCCAAATGTAGACGACCCTTCTACAGCAAACACATGCATGTGTCAGCCACAGGATGCTACCCCATTGGAATGGGAAAAAACATGAAAAGGCACCTCATCTTCTCATATCCTGGTGCTCGGGTTCAAGCTTCCAGCCACTTTCCTGAAAATATCCCCACTTGGGGAAGTCAGCACTTTCAAAACCTTCTTTCTTATAGCTTGGAATTGGTTCCATGGATGAACTACAACGGGGAAGAATAAGAATCGATGCCTATATATTTGGACAGGCATATGGTGCTCTAATTTCAACTGCTGAACAAGAATTGACCCAAGTCTAAGCTTGCTCTCAGAAGGAGAATAGGGCTTGAAAATTTCCCGCTGCTTTGTGACCAGTTCCAAAAGTGGGAAGTTGAGCAGGGTATCTCAGGGAGCTTATAATTCATGGGCCTGCAGGATGGTCAAAGACACCTAATGTGGACAAATGACTTGGGTTGAGCCAGAGAAAAGAACTTGAGAGCAAGGCAGAATTGCAAAAATGGGATTTCAAGAGGGAGACGCGTCTCGCCTGGTAAGAACCTAGAATGTGGCAGTACTTCTTCAACCATGCCTTTGTCGAAAAACGGTGTATGCCTTTATCCTGAATATATTCCGAATAAAGGCATACACCGTTTTTGGGCAACCAGGCAGGGGCTCGGTGCAAATCAACACTACATAGTGCTATCACTTCCCATCTAAACAAAGGGTCATCTACGAAAAGTGTAAAGACTAGAAATTCAGGGTAGCATGGAGGTAAATCGTACCCACATTTTGTGGATTGTGGGATGAGCAATTGCAATCGGCACCCTGGCGAATTCTATGGTGTATTCGAAGATAAAGTAAGAAACAATGCTACAGCACATAGGACACTTCCATTCAAGGACGTATATTTTCAGGAAAACCAAAGAACCTCAGGTCACAGGCAACCCAACGTTTACTGCTGCTCTCTTTACAAAAGCCTCGACTAGGATACAATCTAAAATTCCTTGGACGGAAAACATGGATGGAGAATATGTGATTCTTATCTACAGTGATATATTACGGAGCCAGGAAATCAATGAAATAACGTCACTTGCCGCCAAAGGAGTGTTCGTAGTTACAATCATTCTCAGTAAATTTAGTCACATAGAAAAAAGTGGTTTATCAAAGATATGAGGTACAGGTGGAATACAAAATTGCGTCCCATGAATGAAATGGCAGACGAGAGAAAAGCATCACACATTTAGCAAACACACTTATGCCTGTAGGAGCGCGAAGGTCACTTGAGGTGAGGAAAAACCACGTGTTTTCAATGAGCACAGATACCATTCCATATAGACCAAAGAGGGAATCAAGACAACTTACTCTAAACCTCAAAAGACTGAACTCAGCCCACTTTACACACCAGAAAAGATTATTTACAACTGGTTAGAATTTGAAAAACAATTTATCGATGTCTCTCTGGAAGAGAATCAAGTGGATGCACAGCAGCAAGCAACACAGCACTCAAAATCGGCTACACCCCTTGAGAAAAATAAACTGCAAAATAAAGGCAGTGAGTGAGAGATAAATTCTTCGAGACTTCGTTCAGGGGCTGTCATTGAAGTTGTTTTGAGCATATATTAACACACAGAAGGATCGGAACTAAGGGAGGACACTCGTGGGTCTGAGTGTCTTCGTGAGCATGAGTCAGCAAATGCAGCCCTTGTCGAATAACACTGCCTTTTCCTGTTTCCATGGACCCGAAATCTCCAAATGCAGACGACCCTTCCTACAGCGAACACATGCATGGGACAGCCACAGGATGCTACCCCATTGGAACGGCAAAAAAACATGAAAAGCCACCTCATCTTCTCATATCCTGGTGCTCGGGTTCAAGCTTTCAGCCGCTTTTCTGAAAATATACCCAATTGGGGAAGTCAGCACTTTCAAAACACTCTTACTTATAACTTGGAATTGGTTCCATGGATGAACTACAATGGGGAAGAATAAGAGACGATGGCTATATATTTGGACAGGCACATGGCGCTCTAATTTCCAATGCTGAACAAGAATTGACCCAAGTCTAAGCTTGCTCTCGGAAGGAGAATTGGGCTTGAAAATGTCCTGCTGCTTTGGGACCAGTTCCGAAAGTGGGAAGTTGAGCCGGGGATCTCAGGGAGCCTATAATTCATGGCCCTGCAGGATGGTAAAAGGCACGTAATGTGGAAAAATGACTTGGGTTGAACCAGAGAAAAGAACTTGAGAGCAAGGCAGAATTGCAAAACTTGGATTTCAAGAGGGAGAAGCGTCTCGCCTGGTAAGAACCTAGGATGTGGCAGTACTTCTTCAAACATGCCTTTGTCGAAAAAGAGTGTATGCCTTTATCCTGAATATATTCCGAATAAAGGCATACACCGTTTTTGGGCAACCAGGCAGAGGCTCGGTGCAAATCAACACTACATAGTGCTATCACTTCCCATCTAAACAAAGGGTCATCTACGAAAAGTGTAAAGACTAGAAATTCAGGGTAGCATGGAGGTAAATCGTACCCACATTTTGTGGATTCCAGGATGAACAATGGCAATCGGCACCCTGGCGAAGTCTATGGTGTATTCAAAAATAATGTAAGAAACAAAGCTACAGCACATAGGACACTTCCACTCAAGGACGAATATTTTCAAGAAAACCAAAGAACCTCAGGTCACAGGCAACCCAACGTTTTCTGCTGCTCTCTTTACAAAAGCCTCGACTAGGATACAATCTAAATTTCCTTGGACGGAAAACATGGATGGAGAATATGTGATTCTTATCTACAATGATATATTACTGAGCCAGGAAATCAATGAAATAACGTCACTTGCCGCCAAAGGGGTGTTCGTAGTTACAATCATTCTCAGTAAATTTAGTCACATAGAAAAAAGTGGTTTATCAAAGATATGAGGTACAGGTGGAATACAAAATTGCGTCCCATGAATGAAATGGCAGACGAGAGAAAGCATCACACATTTAGCAAACACACTTATGCCTGTAGGAGCGCGAAGGTCACTTGAGGTGAGGAAAAAACAGGTGTTTTGAATGAGCACAGATACCATTCCATATAGACCAAGGAGGGAATCAAGACAACTTACTCTAAACCTCAAAGGACTGAACTCAGCCCACTTTACACACCAGAAAAGATTATTTACAAGTGGTTAGAATTTGAAAAACAATTTATCGATGTCTCTCTGGAAGAGAATCAAGTGGATGCACAGCAGCAATCAACACAGCACTCAAAATCGGCTACACCCCGTGAGAAAAATAAACTGCAAAATAAAGGCAGTGAGTGAGAGATAAATTCTTCGAGACTTCGTTCAGGGGCTGTGATTGAAGTTGTTTTGAGCATATATTAACACACAGAAGGATCGGAGCTATGGGAGGACACTCGTGGGTCTGAGTGTCTTCGTGAGCATGAGTCAGCAAATGCAGCCCTTGTCGAATAACACTGCCTTTTCCTGATTCCATGGACCCGAAATCTCCAAATGCAGACGACCCTTCCTACAGCGAACACATGCATGGGACAGCCACAGGATGCTACCCCATTGGAACGGCAAAAAACATGAAAAGCCACCTCATCTTCTCATATCCTGGTGCTCGGGTTCAAGCTTTCAGCCGCTTTTCTGAAAATATACCCAATTGGGGAAGTCAGCACTTTCAAAACACTCTTACTTATAACTTGGAATTGGTGCCATGGATGAACTACAATGGGGAAGAATAAGAGACGATGGCTATATATTTGGACAGGAACATGGCGCTCTAATTTCCAATGCTGAACAAGAATTGACCCAAGTCTAAGCTTGCTCTCGGAAGGAGAATTGGGCTTGAAAATGTCCTGCTGCTTTGGGACCAGTTCCGAAAGTGGGAAGTTGAGCCGGGGATCTCAGGGAGCCTATAATTCATGGCCCTGCAGGATGGTAAAAGGCACGTAATGTGGAAAAATGACTTGGGTTGAACCAGAGAAAAGAACTTGAGAGCAAGGCAGAATTGCAAAACTAGGATTTCAAGAGGGAGAAGCGTCTCGCCTGGTAAGAACCTAGGATGTGGCAGTACTTCTTCAAACATGCCTTTGTCGAAAAAGGGTGTATGTCTTTATCCTGAATATCTTTAGGATAAAGGCATACACCGTTTTTGGGGAACCAGGCAGGGGCTCGGTGCAAATCAACACTACATAATGCTATCACTTCCCATCAAAACAAAGGGTCATGTACGAAAAGTGTAAAGACCAGAAATGCATGGTAACGTGGAGGTAAATTGTACCCACATTTTGTGGATTGTGGGATGAACAATGGCAATCGGCACCCTGGCGAATTCTATGGTGTATTCGAAGATAAAGTAAGAAACAATGCTACAGCACATAGGACACTTCCACTCAAGGACATATATTTTCACGGAAACCAAAGAACCTCAGGTCACAGGCAACCCAACCTTTACTGCTGCTCTCTTTACAAAAGCCTCGACGAGGATACAATCTAAATTTCCTTGTACAGAAACATGGATGAAGAATATGTGATTCTTATCTACAATGATATATTACAGAGCCAGGAAATCAATGAAATAACGTCACTTGCGCCACCGGAGTGTTCTTAGTTACAATCATTCTCAGTGAATTTAGTCACATAGAAAAAAGTGGTTTATCAAAGATATGAGGTACAGGTGGAATATAAAATTGCGTCCCTTGAACGAAATGGCAGACGACAGAGAGAATTACACATTTAGCAAACACACTTATGCCTGTAGGAGCGCAAAGGTCACATGAGGTGAGGAAAAACCAGGTGTTTTCAATGAGCACAGATACCATTCCATATAGACCAAGGAGGGAATCAAGACAACTTACTCTAAACCTCAAAGGACTGAACTCAGCCCACTTTACACACCAGAAAAGATTATTGACAACTGGTCAGAATTTGAAAAACTATTTATCTATGTCTCTCTGGAAGAGAATCTAGTGGATGCACAGCAGCAAGCAACACAGCACGGAAAATCGGCTACACCCGGTGAGAAAAATAAACTGCAAAATAAAGGCAGTGAGTGACAGATAAATTCTTCGAGACTTCGTTCAGGGGCTGTGATTGGAGTTGTTTTCAGCATATATTCACACACAGAAAGATGGGACCTAAGGGAGGACACTCGTGGGTCTGAGTGTCTTCGTGAGCATGAGTCAGCAAATGCAGCCCTTGTAGAATAACACTGCCTTGCCCTGATTCCATTGACCTGAAATCTCCAAATGTAGACGACCATTCTACAGCGAACACATGCATGTGTCAGCCACAGGATGCTACCCCATTGGAATGGGAAAAAACATGAAAAGGCACCTCATCTTCTCATATCCTGGTGCTCGGGTTCAAGCTTCCAGCCACTTTCCTGAAAATATCCCCACTTGGGGAAGTCAGCACTTTCAAAACCTTCTTTCTTATAGCTTGGAATTGGTTCCATGGATGAACTACAACGGGGAAGAATAAGAATCGATGCCTATATATTTGGACAGGCATATGGTGCTCTAATTTCAACTGCTGAACAAGAATTGACCCAAGTCTAAGCTTGCTCTCAGAAGGAGAATAGGGCTTGAAAATTTCCCGCTGCTTTGTGACCAGTTCCAAAAGTGGGAAGTTGAGCAGGGTATCTCAGGGAGCCTATAATTCATGGGCCTGCAGGATGGTCAAAGACACCTAATGTGGACAAATGACTTGGGTTGAGCCAGAGAAAAGAACTTGAGAGCAAGGCAGAATTGCAAAAATGGGATTTCAAGAGGGAGACGCGTCTCGCCTGGTAAGAACCTAGAATGTGGCAGTACTTCTTCAACCATGCCTTTGTCGAAAAACGGTGTATGCCTTTATCCTGAATATATTCCGAATAAAGGCATACACCGTTTTTGGGCAACCAGGCAGGGGCTCGGTCCAAATCAACACTACATAGCGCTATCACTTCCCATCTAAACAAAGGGTCATCTACGAAATGTGTAAAGACTAGAAATTCAGGGTAGCATGGAGGTAAATCGTACCCACATTTTGTGGATTGTGGGATGAGCAATTGCAATTGGCACCCTGGCGAATTCTATGGTGTATTCGAAGATAAAGTAAGAAACAATGCTACAGCACATAGGACACTTCCATTCAAGGACGTATATTTTCAGGAAAACCAAAGAACCTCAGGTCACAGGCAACCCAACGTTTACTGCTGCTCTCTTTACAAAAGCCTCGACTAGGATACAATCTAAATTTCCTTGGACGGAAAACATGGATGGAGAATATGTGATTCTTATCTACAGTGATATATTACAGAGCCAGGAAATCAATGAAATAACGTCACTTGCCGCCAAAGGAGTGTTCGTAGTTACAATCATTCTCAGTAAATTTAGTCACATAGAAAAAAGTGGTTTATCAAAGATATGAGGTACAGGTGGAATACAAAATTGCGTCCCATGAATGAAATGGCAGACGAGAGAAAAGCATCACACATTTAGCAAACACACTTATGCCTGTAGGAGCGCGAAGGTCACTTGAGGTGAGGAAAAACCACGTGTTTTCAATGAGCACAGATACCATTCCATATAGACCAAAGAGGGAATCAAGACAACTTACTCTAAACCTCAAAGGACTGAACTCAGCCCTCTTTACACACCAGAAAAGATTATTTACAACTGGTTAGAATTTGAAAAACAATTTATCGATGTCTCTCTGGAAGAGAATCAAGTGGATGCACAGCAGCAAGCAACACAGCACTCAAAATCGGCTACACCCCTTGAGAAAAATAAACTGCAAAATAAAGGCAGTGAGTGAGAGATAAATTCTTCGAGACTTCGTTCAGGGGCTGTCATTGAAGTTGTTTGGAGCATATATTAACACACAGAAGGATCGGAACTAAGGGAGGACACTCGTGGGTCTGAGTGTCTTCGTGAGCATGAGTCAGCAAATGCAGCCCTTGTCGAATAACACTGCCTTTTCCTGATTCCATGGACCCGAAATCTCCAAATGCAGACGACCCTTCCTACAGCGAACACATGCATGGGACAGCCACAGGATGCTACCCCATTGGAACGGCAAAAAACATGAAAAGCCACCTCATCTTCTCATATCCTGGTGCTCGGGTTCAAGCTTTCAGCCGCTTTTCTGAAAATATACCCAATTGGGGAAGTCAGCACTTTCAAAACACTCTTACTTATAACTTGGAATTGGTGCCATGGATGAACTACAATGGGGAAGAATAAGAGACGATGGCTATATATTTGGACAGGAACATGGCGCTCTAATTTCCAATGCTGAACAAGAATTGACCCAAGTCTAAGCTTGCTCTCGGAAGGAGAATTGGGCTTGAAAATGTCCCGCTGCTTTGGGACCAGTTCCGAAAGTGGGAAGTTGAGCCGGGGATCTCAGGGAGCCTATAATTCATGGCCCTGCAGGATGGTAAAAGGCACCTAATGTGGACAAATGACTTGGGTTGAGCCAGAGAAAAGAACTTGAGAGCAAGGCAGAATTGCAAAAATGGGATTTCAAGAGGGAGACGCGTCTCGCCTGGTAAGAACCTAGGATGTGGCAGTACTTCTTCAAACATGCCTTTGTCGAAAAAGGGTGTATGCCTTTATCCTGAATATCTTTAGGATAAAGGCATACACCGTTTTTGGGGAACCAGGCAGGGGCTCGGTGTAAATCAACACTACATAATGCTATCACTTCCCATCAAAACAAAGGGTCATGTACGAAATGTGTAAAGACCAGAAATGCAGGGTAACGTGGAGGTAAATCGTACCCACATTTTGTGGATTGTGGGATGACCAATTGCAATCGGCACCCTGGCGAATTCTATGGTGTATTCGAAGATAAAGTAAGAAACAATGCTACAGCACATAGGACACTTCCATTCAAGGACGTATATTTTCAGGAAAACCAAAGAACCTCAGGTCACAGGCAACCCAACGTTTACTGCTGCTCTCTTTACAAAAGCCTCGACGAGGATACAATCTAAATTTCCTTGGACAGAAACATGGATGAAGAATATGTGATTCTTATCTACAATGATATATTACAGAGCCAGGAAATCAATGAAATAACGGCACTTGCGCCACCGGAGTGTTCTTAGTTACAATCATTCTCAGTGAATTTAGTCACATAGAAAAAAGTGGTTTATCAAAGATATGAGTTACAGGTGGAATATAAAATTGCGTCCCTTGAACGAAATGGCAGACGACAGAGAGAATTACACATTTAGCAAACACACTTATGCCTGTAGGAGCGCAAAGGTCACATGAGGTGAGGAAAAACCAGGTGTTTTCAATGAGCACAGATACCATTCCATATAGACCAAGGAGGGAATCAAGACAACTTACTCTAAACCTCAAAGGACTGAACTCAGCCCACTTTACACACCAGAAAAGATTATTGACAACTGGTCAGAATTTGAAAAACTATTTATCTATGTCTCTCTGGAAGAGAATCTAGTGGATGCACAGCAGCAAGCAACACAGCACGGAAAATCGGCTACACCCGGTGAGAAAAATAAACTGCAAAATAAAGGCAGTGAGTGACAGATAAATTCTTCGAGACTTCGTTCAGGGGCTGTGATTGGAGTTGTTTTCAGCATATATTCACACACAGAAAGATGGGACCTAAGGGAGGACAATCGTGGGTCTGAGTGTCTTCGTGAGCATGAGTCAGCAAATGCAGCCCTTGTAGAATAACACTGCCTTGCCCTGATTCCATTGACCTGAAATCTCCAAATGTAGACGACCCTTCTACAGCGAACACATGCATGTGTCAGCCACAGGATGCTACCCCATTGGAATGGGAAAAAACATGAAAAGGCACCTCATCTTCTCATATCCTGGTGCTCGGGTTCAAGCTTCCAGCCACTTTCCTGAAAATATCCCCACTTGGGGAAGTCAGCACTTTCAAAACCTTCTTTCTTATAGCTTGGAATTGGTTCCATGGATGAACTACAACGGGGAAGAATAAGAATCGATGCCTATATATTTGGACAGGCATATGGTGCTCTAATTTCAACTGCTGAACAAGAATTGACCCAAGTCTAAGCTTGCTCTCAGAAGGAGAATAGGGCTTGAAAATTTCCCGCTGCTTTGTGACCAGTTCCAAAAGTGGGAAGTTGAGCAGGGGATCTCAGGGAGCCTATAATTCATGGGCCTGCAGGATGGTCAAAGACACCTAATGTGGACAAATGACTTGGGTTGAGCCAGAGAAAAGAACTTGAGAGCAAGGCAGAATTGCAAAAATGGGATTTCAAGAGGGAGACGCGTCTCGCCTGGTAAGAACCTAGAATGTGGCAGTACTTCTTCAACCATGCCTTTGTCGAAAAACGGTGTATGCCTTTATCCTGAATATATTCCGAATAAAGGCATACACCGTTTTTGGGCAACCAGGCAGGGGCTCGGTCCAAATCAACACTACATAGTGCTATCACTTCCCATCTAAACAAAGGGTCATCTACGAAAAGTGTAAAGACTAGAAATTCAGGGTAGCATGGAGGTAAATCGTACCCACATTTTGTGGATTGTGGGATGACCAATTGCAATCGGCACCCTGGCGAATTCTATGGTGTATTCGAAGATAAAGTAAGAAACAATGCTACAGCACATAGGACACTTCCATTCAAGGACGTATATTTTCAGGAAAAACAAAGAACCTCAGGTCACAGGCAACCCAACGTTTACTGCTGCTCTCTTTACAAAAGCCTCGACTAGGATACAATCTAAATTTCCTTGGACGGAAAACATGGATGGAGAATATGTGATTCTTATCTACAATGATATATTACGGAGCCAGGAAATCAATGAAATAACGTCACTTGCCGCCAAAGGAGTGTTCGTAGTTACAATCATTCTCAGTAAATTTAGTCACATAGAAAAAAGTGGTTTATCAAAGATATGAGGTACAGGTGGAATACAAAATTGCGTCCCATGAATGAAATGGCAGACGAGAGAAAAGCATCACACATTTAGCAAACACACTTATGCCTGTAGGAGCGCGAAGGTCACTTGAGGTGAGGAACAACCAGGTGTTTTCAATGAGCACAGATACCATTCCATATAGACCAAAGAGGGAATCAAGACAACTTACTCTAAACCTCAAAGGACTGAACTCAGCCCACTTTACACACCAGAAAAGATTATTTACAACTGGTTAGAATTTGAAAAACAATTTATCGATGTCTCTCTGGAAGAGAATCAAGTGGATGCACAGCAGCAAGCAACACAGCACTGAAAATCGGCTACACCCCGTGAGAAAAATAAACTGCAAATTAAAGGCAGTGAGTGAGAGATAAATTCTTCGAGACTTCGTTCAGGGGCTGTCATTGAAGTTGTTTTGAGCATATATTAACACACAGAAGGATCGGACCTAAGGGAGGACACTCGTGGGTCTGAGTGTCTTCGTGAGCATGAGTCAGCAAATGCAGCCCTTGTCGAATAACACTGCCTTTTCCTGATACCATGGACCCGAAATCTCCAAATGCAGACGACCCTTCCTACAGCGAACACATGCATGGGACAGCCACAGGATGCTACCCCATTGGAACGGCAAAAAACATGAAAAGCCACCTCATCTTCTCATATCCTGGTGCTCGGGTTCAAGCTTTCAGCCGCTTTTCTGAAAATATACCCAATTGGGGAAGTCAGCACTTTCAAAACACTCTTACTTATAACTTGGAATTGGTTCCATGGATGAACTACAACGGGGAAGAATAAGAGACGATGGCTATATATTTGGACAGGCACATGGCGCTCTAATTTCCAATGCTGAACAAGAATTGACCCAAGTCTAAGCTTGCTCTCAGAAGGAGAATTGGGCTTGAAAATGTCCTGCTGCTTTGGGACCTGTTCCGAAAGTGGGAAGTTGAGCCGGGGATCTCAGGGAGCCTATAACTCATGGCCCTACAGGATGGTAAAAGGCACGTAATGTGGAAAAATGACTTGGGTTGAACCAGAGAAAAGAACTTGAGAGCAAGGCAGAATTGCAAAACTAGGATTTCAAGAGGGAGAAGCGTCTCGCCTGGTAAGAACCTAGGATGTGGCAGTACTTCTTCAAACATGCCTTTGTCGAAAAAGGGTGTATGCCTTTATCCTGAATATATTCCGAATAAAGGCATTCACCGTTTTTGGGCAACCAGGCAGGGGCTCGGTGCAAATCAACACTACATAGTGCTATCACTTCCCATCTAAACAAAGGGTCATCTACGAAAAGTGTAAAGACTAGAAATTCAGGGTAGCATGGAGGTAAATCGTACCCACATTTTGTGGATTCCAGGATGACCAATTGCAATCGGCACCCTGGCGAATTCTATGGTGTATTCGAAGATAAAGTAAGAAACAATGCTACAGCACATAGGACACTTCCATTCAAGGACGTATATTTTCAGGAAAAACAAAGAACCTCAGGTCACAGGCAACCCAACGTTTACTGCTGCTCTCTTTACAAAAGCCTCGACTAGGATACAATCTAAATTTCCTTGGACGGAAAACATGGATGGAGAATATGTGATTCTTATCTACAATGATATATTACTGAGCCAGGAAATCAATGAAATAACGTCACTTGCCGCCAAAGGAGTGTTCGTAGTTACAATCATTCTCAGTAAATTTAGTCACATAGAAAAAAGTGGTTTATCAAAGATATGAGGTACAGGTGGAATACAAAATTGCGTCCCATGAATGAAATGGCAGACGAGAGAAAGCATCACACATTTAGCAAACACACTTATGCCTGTAGGAGCGCGTAGGTCACTTGAGGTGAGGAACAACCAGGTGTTTCCAATGAGCACAGATACCATTCCATATAGACCAAGGAGGGAATCAAGACAACTTACTCTAAACCTCAAAGGAATGAACTCAGCCCACTTTACACAGCAGAAAAGATTATTTACAACTGGTTAGAATTTGAAAAACAATTTATCGATGTCTCTCTGGAAGAGACTCAAGTGGATGCACAGCAGCAAGCAACACAGCACTGAAAATCGGCTACACCCCATGAGAAAAATAAACTGCAAAATAAAGGCAGTGAGTGAGAGATAAATTCTTCGAGACTTCGTTCAGGGGCTGTCATTGAAGTTGTTTTGAGCATATATTAACACACAGAAGGATCGGACCTAAGGGAGGACACTCGTGGGTCTGAGTGTCTTCGTGAGCATGAGTCAGCAAATGCAGCCCTTGTCGAATAACACTGCCTTTTCCTGATTCCATGGACCCGAAATCTCCAAATGCAGACGACCCTTCCTACAGCGAACACATGCATGGGACAGCCACAGGATGCTACCCCATTGCAACGGCAAAAAAACATGAAAAGCCACCTCATCTTCTCATATCCTGTTGCTCGGGTTCAAGCTTTCAGCCGCTTTTCTGAAAATATACCCAATTGGGGAAGTCAGCACTTTCAAAACACTCTTACTTATAACTTGGAATTGGTTCCATGGATGAACTACAACGGGGAAGAATAAGAGACGATGGCTATATATTTGGACAGGCACATGGCGCTCTAATTTCCAATGCTGAACAAGAATTGACCCAAGTCTAAGCTTGCTCTCAGAAGGAGAATTGGGCTTGAAAATTTCCTGCTGCTTTGGGACCTGTTCCGAAAGTGGGAAGTTGAGCCGGGGATCTCAGGGAGCCTATAATTCATGGCCCTACAGGATGGTAAAAGGCACGTAATGTGGAAAAATGACTTGGGTTGAACCAGAGAAAAGAACTTGAGAGCAAGGCAGAATTGCAAAACTAGGATTTCAAGAGGGAGAAGCGTCTCGCCTGGTAAGAACCTAGGATGTGCCAGTACTTCTTCAAACATGCCTTTGTCGAAAAAGGGTGTATGTCTTTATCCTGAATATCTTTAGGATAAAGGCATACACCGTTTTTGGGGAACCAGGCAGGGGCTCGGTGCAAATCAACACTACATAATGCTATCACTTCCCATCAAAACAAAGGGTCATGTACTAAAAGTGTAAAGACCAGAAATGCAGGGTAACGTGGAGGTAAATCGTACCCACATTTTGTGGATTGTGGGATGAACAATGGCAATCGGCACCCTGGCGAATTCTATGGTGTATTCGAAGATAAAGTAAGAAACAATGCTACAGCACATAGGACACTTCCACTCAAGGACGTATATTTTAAAGGAAACCAAAGAACCTCAGGTCACAGGCAACCCAACGTTTACTGCTGCTCTCTTTACAAAAGCCTCGAAGAGGATACAATCTAAATTTCCTTGGACAGAAACATGGATGAAGAATATGTGATTCTTATCTACAATGATATATTACAGAGCCAGGAAATCAATGAAATAACGTCACTTGCGCCACCGGAGTGTTCTTAGTTACAATCATTCTCAGTGAATTTAGTCACATAGAAAAAAGTGGTTTATCAAAGATATGAGGTACAGGTGGAATATAAAATTGCGTCCCTTGAACGAAATGGCAGACGACAGAGAGAATTACACATTTAGCAAACACACTTATGCCTGTAGGAGCGCAAAGGTCACATGAGGTGAGGAAAAACCAGGTGTTTTCAATGAGCACAGATACCATTCCATATAGACCAAGGAGGGAATCAAGACAACTTACTCTAAACCTCAAAGGACTGAACTCAGCCCACTTTACACACCAGAAAAGATTATTGACAACTGGTCAGAATTTGAAAAACTATTTATCTATGTCTCTCTGGAAGACAATCTAGTGGATGCACAGCAGCAAGCAACACAGCACGGAAAATCGGCTACACCCGGTGAGAAAAATAAACTGCAAAATAAAGGCAGTGAGTGACAGATAAATTCTTCGAGACTTCGTTCAGGGGCTGTGATTGGAGTTGTTTTCAGCATATATTCACACACAGAAAGATGGGACCTAAGGGAGGACAATCGTGGGTCTGAGTGTCTTCGTGAGCATGAGTCAGCAAATGCAGCCCTTGTAGAATAACACTGCCTTGCCCTGATTCCATTGACCTGAAATCTCCAAATGTAGACGACCCTTCTACAGCGAACACATGCATGTGTCAGCCACAGGATGCTACCCCATTGGAATGGGAAAAAACATGAAAAGGCACCTCATATTCTCATATCCTGGTGCTCGGGTTCAAGCTTCCAGCCACTTTCCTGAAAATATCCCCACTTGGGGAAGTCAGCACTTTCAAAACCTTCTTTCTTAGAGCTTGGAATTGCTTCCCTGGATGAACTACAACGGGGAAGAATAAGACACGATGCCTTTATATTTGGACAGGCATATGGTGCTCTAATTACAACTGCTGAACAAGAATTGACCCAAGTCTAAGCTTGCTCTCAGAAGGAGAATAGGGCTTGAAAATTTCCCGCTGCTTTGTGACCAGTTCCAAAAGTGGGAAGTTGAGCAGGGGATCTCAGGGAGCCTATAATTCATGGGCCTGCAGGATGGTCAAAGACACCTAATGTGGACAAATGACTTGGGTTGAGCCAGAGAAAAGAACTTGAGAGCAAGGCAGAATTGCAAAAATGGGATTTCAAGAGGGAGACGCGTCTCGCCTGGTAAGAACATAGAATGTGGCAGTACTTCTTCAACCATGCCTTTGTCGAAAAACGGTGTATGCCTTTATCCTGAATATATTCCGAATAAAGGCATACACCGTTTTTGGGCAACCAGGCAGGGGCTCGGTCCAAATCAACACTACATAATGCTATCAATTCCCATCTAAACAAAGGGTCATCTACGAAAAGTGTAAAGACTAGAAATTCAGGGTAGCATGGAGGTAAATCATACCCACATTTTGTGGATTGTGGGATGACCAATTGCAATCGGCACCCTGGCGAATTCTATGGTGTATTCGAAGATAAAGTAAGAAACAATGCTACAGCACATAGGACACTTCCATTCAAGGACATATATTTTCAGGAAAACCAAAGAACCTCAGGTCACAGGCAACCCAACGTTTACTGCTGCTCTCTTTACAAAAGCCTCGACTAGGATACAATCTAAATTTCCTTGGATGGAAAACATGGATGGAGAATATGTGATTCTTATCTACAATGATATATTACGGAGCCAGGAAATCAATGAAATAACGTCACTTGCCACCAAAGGAGTGTTCGTAGTTACAATCATTCTCAGTAAATTTAGTCACATAGAAAAAAAGTGGTTTATCAAAGATATGAGGTACAGGTGGAATACAAAATTGTGTCCCATGAATGAAATGGCAGACGAGAGAAAAGCATCACACATTTAGCAAACACACTTATGCCTGTAGGAGCGCGAAGGTCACTTGAGGTGAGGAAAAACCAGGTGTTTTCAATGAGCACAGATACCATTCCATATAGACCAAAGAGGGAATCAAGACAACTTACTCTAAACCTCAAAGGACTGAACTCAGCCCACTTTACACACCAGAAAAGATTATTTACAACTGGTTAGAATTTGAAAAACAATTTATCGATGTCTCTCTGGAAGAGAATCAAGTGGATGCACAGCAGCAAGCAACACAGCACTGAAAATCGGCTACACCCCGTGAGAAAAATAAACTGCAAAATAAAGGCAGTGAGTGAGAGATAAATTCTTCGAGACTTCGTTCAGGGGCTGTCATTGAAGTTGTTTTGAGCATATATTAACACACAGAAGGATCGGACCTAAGGGAGGACACTCGTGGGTCTGAGTGTCTTCGTGAGCATGAGTCAGCAAATGCAGCCCTTGTCGAATAACACTGCCTTTTCCTGTTTCCATGGACCCGATATCTCCAAATGCAGACGACCCTTCCTACAGCGAACACATGCATGGGACAGCCACAGGATGCTACCCCATTGGAACGGCAAAAAAACATGAAAAGCCACCTCATCTTCTCATATCCTGGTGCTCGGGTTCAAGCTTTCAGCCGCTTTTCTGAAAATATACCCAATTGGGGAAGTCAGCACTTTCAAAACACTCTTACTTATAACTTGGAATTGGTTCCATGGATGAACTACAATGGGGAAGAATAAGAGACGATGGCTATATATTTGGACAGGCACATGGCGCTCTAATTTCCAATGCTGAACAAGAATTGACCCAAGTCTAAGCTTGCTCTCGGAAGGAGAATTGGGCTTGAAAATCTCCTGCTGCTTTGGGACCAGTTCCGAAAGTGGGAAGTTGAGCCGGGGATCTCAGGGAGCCTATAATTCATGGCCCTGCAGGATGGTAAAAGGCACGTAATGTGGAAAAATGACTTGGGTTGAACCAGAGAAAAGAACTTGAGAGCAAGGCAGAATTGCAAAACTGGGATATCAAGAGGGAGAAGCGTCTCGCCTGGTAAGAACCTAGGATGTGGCAGTACTTCTTCAAACATGCCTTTGTCGAAAAAGGGTGTATGCCTTTATCCTGAATATATTCCGAATAAAGGCATACACCGTTTTTGGGCAACCAGGCAGGGGCTCGGTGCAAATCAACACTACATAGTGCTATCACTTCCCATCTAAACAAAGGGTCATCTACGAAAAGTGTAAAGACTAGAAATTCAGGGTAGCATGGAGGTAAATCGTACCCACATTTTGTGGATTCCAGGATGAACAATGGCAATCGGCACCCTGGCGAAGTCTATGGTGTATTCAAAAATAATGTATGAAACAAAGCTACAGCACATAGGACACTTCCACTCAAGGACGTATATTTTCAAGAAAACCAAAGAACCTCAGGTCACAGGCAACCCAACGTTTTCTGCTGCTCTCTTTACAAAAGCCTCGACTAGGATACAATCTAAATTTCCTTGGACGGAAAACATGGATGGAGAATATGTGATTCTTATCTACAATGATATATTACTGAGCCAGGAAATCAATGAAATAACGTCACTTGCCGCCAAAGGGGTGTTCGTAGTTACAATCATTCTCAGTAAATTTAGTCACATAGAAAAAAGTGGTTTATCAAAGATATGAGGTACAGGTGGAATACAAAATTGCGTCCCATGAATGAAATGGCAGACGAGAGAAAGCATCACACATTTAGCAAACACACTTATGCCTGTAGGAGCGCGAAGGTCACTTGAGGTGAGGAAAAAACAGGTGTTTTGAATGAGCACAGATACCATTCCATACAGACCAAGGAGGGAATCAAGACAACTTACTCTAAACCTCAAAGGACTGAACTCAGCCCACTTTACACAGCAGAAAAGATTATTTACAACTGGTTAGAATTTGAAAAACAATTTATCGATGTCTCTCTGGAAGAGAATCAAGTGGATGCACAGCAGCAAGCAACACAGCACTGAAAATCGGCTACACCCCGTGAGAAAAATAAACTGCAAAATAAAGGCAGTGAGTGAGAGATAAATTCTTCGAGACTTCGTTCAGGGGCTGTCATTGAAGTTGTTTTGAGCATATATTAACACACAGAAGGATCGGACCTAAGGGAGGACACTCGTGGGTCTGAGTGTCTTCGTGAGCATGAGTCAGCAAATGCAGCCCTTGTCGAATAACACTGCCTTTTCCTGATTCCATGGACCCGAAATCTCCAAATGCAGACGACCCTTCCTACAGCGAACACATGCATGGGACAGCCACAGGATGCTACCCCATTGGAACGGCAAAAAACATGAAAAGCCACCTCGTCTTCTCATATCCTGGTGCTCGGGTTCAAGCTTTCAGCCACTTTTCTGAAAATATACCCAATTGGGGAAGTCAGCACTTTCAAAACACTCTTACTTATAACTTGGAATTGGTTCCATGGATGAACTACAACGGGGAAGAATAAGAGACGATGGCTATATATTTGGACAGGCACATGGCGCTCTAATTTCCAATGCTGAACAAGAATTGACCCAAGTCTAAGCTTGCTCTCAGAAGGAGAATTGGGCTTGAAAATTTCCTGCTGCTTTGGGACCTGTTCCGAAAGTGGGAAGTTGAGCCGGGGATCTCAGGGAGCCTATAATTCATGGCCCTACAGGATGGTAAAAGGCACGTAATGTGGAAAAATGACTTGGGTTGAACCAGAGAAAAGAACTTGAGAGCAAGGCAGAATTGCAAAACTAGGATTTCAAGAGGGAGAAGCGTCTCGCCTGGTAAGAACCTAGGATGTGCCAGTACTTCTTCAAACATGCCTTTGTCGAAAAAGGGTGTATGTCTTTATCCTGAATATCTTTAGGATAAAGGCATACACCGTTTTTGGGGAACCAGGCAGGGGCTCGGTGCAAATCAACACTACATAATGCTATCACTTCCCATCAAAACAAAGGGTCATGTACTAAAAGTGTAAAGACCAGAAATGCAGGGTAACGTGGAGGTAAATCGTACCCACATTTTGTGGATTGTGGGATGAACAATGGCAATCGGCACCCTGGCGAATTCTATGGTGTATTCGAAGATAAAGTAAGAAACAATGCTACAGCACATAGGACACTTCCACTCAAGGACGTATATTTTAAAGGAAACCAAAGAACCTCAGGTCACAGGCAACCCAACGTTTACTGCTGCTCTCTTTACAAAAGCCTCGAAGAGGATACAATCTAAATTTCCTTGGACAGAAACATGGATGAAGAATATGTGATTCTTATCTACAATGATATATTACAGAGCCAGGAAATCAATGAAATAACGTCACTTGCGCCACCGGAGTGTTCTTAGTTACAATCATTCTCAGTGAATTTAGTCACATAGAAAAAAGTGGTTTATCAAAGATATGAGGTACAGGTGGAATATAAAATTGCGTCCCTTGAACGAAATGGCAGACGACAGAGAGAATTACACATTTAGCAAACACACTTATGCCTGTAGGAGCGCAAAGGTCACATGAGGTGAGGAAAAACCAGGTGTTTTCAATGAGCACAGATACCATTCCATATAGACCAAGGAGGGAATCAAGACAACTTACTCTAAACCTCAAAGGACTGAACTCAGCCCACTTTACACACCAGAAAAGATTATTGACAACTGGTCAGAATTTGAAAAACTATTTATCTATGTCTCTCTGGAAGACAATCTAGTGGATGCACAGCAGCAAGCAACACAGCACGGAAAATCGGCTACACCCGGTGAGAAAAATAAACTGCAAAATAAAGGCAGTGAGTGACAGATAAATTCTTCGAGACTTCGTTCAGGGGCTGTGATTGGAGTTGTTTTCAGCATATATTCACACACAGAAAGATGGGACCTAAGGGAGGACAATCGTGGGTCTGAGTGTCTTCGTGAGCATGAGTCAGCAAATGCAGCCCTTGTAGAATAACACTGCCTTGCCCTGATTCCATTGACCTGAAATCTCCAAATGTAGACGACCCTTCTACAGCGAACACATGCATGTGTCAGCCACAGGATGCTACCCCATTGGAATGGGAAAAAACATGAAAAGGCACCTCATATTCTCATATCCTGGTGCTCGGGTTCAAGCTTCCAGCCACTTTCCTGAAAATATCCCCACTTGGGGAAGTCAGCACTTTCAAAACCTTCTTTCTTAGAGCTTGGAATTGCTTCCCTGGATGAACTACAACGGGGAAGAATAAGACACGATGCCTTTATATTTGGACAGGCATATGGTGCTCTAATTACAACTGCTGAACAAGAATTGACCCAAGTCTAAGCTTGCTCTCAGAAGGAGAATAGGGCTTGAAAATTTCCCGCTGCTTTGTGACCAGTTCCAAAAGTGGGAAGTTGAGCAGGGGATCTCAGGGAGCCTATAATTCATGGGCCTGCAGGATGGTCAAAGACACCTAATGTGGACAAATGACTTGGGTTGAGCCAGAGAAAAGAACTTGAGAGCAAGGCAGAATTGCAAAAATGGGATTTCAAGAGGGAGACGCGTCTCGCCTGGTAAGAACATAGAATGTGGCAGTACTTCTTCAACCATGCCTTTGTCGAAAAACGGTGTATGCCTTTATCCTGAATATATTCCGAATAAAGGCATACACCGTTTTTGGGCAACCAGGCAGGGGCTCGGTCCAAATCAACACTACATAATGCTATCAATTCCCATCTAAACAAAGGGTCATCTACGAAAAGTGTAAAGACTAGAAATTCAGGGTAGCATGGAGGTAAATCATACCCACATTTTGTGGATTGTGGGATGACCAATTGCAATCGGCACCCTGGCGAATTCTATGGTGTATTCGAAGATAAAGTAAGAAACAATGCTACAGCACATAGGACACTTCCATTCAAGGACATATATTTTCAGGAAAACCAAAGAACCTCAGGTCACAGGCAACCCAACGTTTACTGCTGCTCTCTTTACAAAAGCCTCGACTAGGATACAATCTAAATTTCCTTGGATGGAAAACATGGATGGAGAATATGTGATTCTTATCTACAATGATATATTACGGAGCCAGGAAATCAATGAAATAACGTCACTTGCCACCAAAGGAGTGTTCGTAGTTACAATCATTCTCAGTAAATTTAGTCACATAGAAAAAAGTGGTTTATCAAAGATATGAGGTACAGGTGGAATACAAAATTGTGTCCCATGAATGAAATGGCAGACGAGAGAAAAGCATCACACATTTAGCAAACACACTTATGCCTGTAGGAGCGCGAAGGTCACTTGAGGTGAGGAAAAACCAGGTGTTTTCAATGAGCACAGATACCATTCCATATAGACCAAAGAGGGAATCAAGACAACTTACTCTAAACCTCAAAGGACTGAACTCAGCCCACTTTACACACCAGAAAAGATTATTTACAACTGGTTAGAATTTGAAAAACAATTTATCGATGTCTCTCTGGAAGAGAATCAAGTGGATGCACAGCAGCAAGCAACACAGCACTGAAAATCGGCTACACCCCGTGAGAAAAATAAACTGCAAAATAAAGGCAGTGAGTGAGAGATAAATTCTTCGAGACTTCGTTCAGGGGCTGTCATTGAAGTTGTTTTGAGCATATATTAACACACAGAAGGATCGGACCTAAGGGAGGACACTCGTGGGTCTGAGTGTCTTCGTGAGCATGAGTCAGCAAATGCAGCCCTTGTCGAATAACACTGCCTTTTCCTGTTTCCATGGACCCGATATCTCCAAATGCAGACGACCCTTCCTACAGCGAACACATGCATGGGACAGCCACAGGATGCTACCCCATTGGAACGGCAAAAAAACATGAAAAGCCACCTCATCTTCTCATATCCTGGTGCTCGGGTTCAAGCTTTCAGCCGCTTTTCTGAAAATATACCCAATTGGGGAAGTCAGCACTTTCAAAACACTCTTACTTATAACTTGGAATTGGTTCCATGGATGAACTACAATGGGGAAGAATAAATGACGATGGCTATATATTTGGACAGGCACATGGCGCTCTAATTTCCAATGCTGAACAAGAATTGACCCAAGTCTAAGCTTGCTCTCGGAAGGAGAATTGGGCTTGAAAATCTCCTGCTGCTTTGGGACCAGTTCCGAAAGTGGGAAGTTGAGCCGGGGATCTCAGGGAGCCTATAATTCATGGCCCTGCAGGATGGTAAAAGGCACGTAATGTGGAAAAATGACTTGGGTTGAACCAGAGAAAAGAACTTGAGAGCAAGGCAGAATTGCAAAACTGGGATATCAAGAGGGAGAAGCGTCTCGCCTGGTAAGAACCTAGGATGTGGCAGTACTTCTTCAAACATGCCTTTGTCGAAAAAGGGTGTATGCCTTTATCCTGAATATATTCCGAATAAAGGCATACACCGTTTTTGGGCAACCAGGCAGGGGCTCGGTGCAAATCAACACTACATAGTGCTATCACTTCCCATCTAAACAAAGGGTCATCTACGAAAAGTGTAAAGACTAGAAATTCAGGGTAGCATGGAGGTAAATCGTACCCACATTTTGTGGATTCCAGGATGAACAATGGCAATCGGCACCCTGGCGAAGTCTATGGTGTATTCAAAAATAATGTATGAAACAAAGCTACAGCACATAGGACACTTCCACTCAAGGACGTATATTTTCAAGAAAACCAAAGAACCTCAGGTCACAGGCAACCCAACGTTTTCTGCTGCTCTCTTTACAAAAGCCTCGACTAGGATACAATCTAAATTTCCTTGGACGGAAAACATGGATGGAGAATATGTGATTCTTATCTACAATGATATATTACTGAGCCAGGAAATCAATGAAATAACGTCACTTGCCGCCAAAGGGGTGTTCGTAGTTACAATCATTCTCAGTAAATTTAGTCACATAGAAAAAAGTGGTTTATCAAAGATATGAGGTACAGGTGGAATACAAAATTGCGTCCCATGAATGAAATGGCAGACGAGAGAAAGCATCACACATTTAGCAAACACACTTATGCCTGTAGGAGCGCGAAGGTCACTTGAGGTGAGGAAAAAACAGGTGTTTTGAATGAGCACAGATACCATTCCATACAGACCAAGGAGGGAATCAAGACAACTTACTCTAAACCTCAAAGGACTGAACTCAGCCCACTTTACACAGCAGAAAAGATTATTTACAACTGGTTAGAATTTGAAAAACAATTTATCGATGTCTCTCTGGAAGAGAATCAAGTGGATGCACAGCAGCAAGCAACACAGCACTGAAAATCGGCTACACCCCGTGAGAAAAATAAACTGCAAAATAAAGGCAGTGAGTGAGAGATAAATTCTTCGAGACTTCGTTCAGGGGCTGTCATTGAAGTTGTTTTGAGCATATATTAACACACAGAAGGATCGGACCTAAGGGAGGACACTCGTGGGTCTGAGTGTCTTCGTGAGCATGAGTCAGCAAATGCAGCCCTTGTCGAATAACACTGCCTTTTCCTGATTCCATGGACCCGAAATCTCCAAATGCAGACGACCCTTCCTACAGCGAACACATGCATGGGACAGCCACAGGATGCTACCCCATTGGAACGGCAAAAAACATGAAAAGCCACCTCGTCTTCTCATATCCTGGTGCTCGGGTTCAAGCTTTCAGCCACTTTTCTGAAAATATACCCAATTGGGGAAGTCAGCACTTTCAAAACACTCTTACTTATAACTTGGAATTGGTTCCATGGATGAACTACAACGGGGAAGAATAAGAGACGATGGCTATATATTTGGACAGGCACATGGCGCTCTAATTTCCAATGCTGAACAAGAATTGACCCAAGTCTAAGCTTGCTCTCAGAAGGAGAATTGGGCTTGAAAATTTCCTGCTGCTTTGGGACCAGTTCCGAAAGTGGGAAGTTGAGCCGGGGATCTCAGGGAGCCTATAATTCATGGCCCTACAGGATGGTAAAAGGCACGTAATGTGGAAAAATGACTTGGGTTGAACCAGAGAAAAGAACTTGAGAGCAAGGCAGAATTGCAAAACTAGGATTTCAAGAGGGAGAAGCGTCTCGCCTGGTAAGAACCTAGGATGTGGCAGTACTTCTTCAAACATGCCTTTGTCGAAAAAGGGTGTATGTCTTTATCCTGAATATCTTTAGGATAAAGGCATACACCGTTTTTGGGGAACCAGGCAGGGGCTCGGTGCAAATCAACACTACATAATGCTATCACTTCCCATCAAAACAAAGGGTCATGTACGAAAATTGTAAAGACCAGAAATGCAGGGTAACGTGGAGGTAAATCGTACCCACATTTTGTGGATTG
Organism: Kogia breviceps; assembly: GCF_026419965.1. Taxonomy (NCBI): domain Eukaryota; kingdom Metazoa; phylum Chordata; class Mammalia; order Artiodactyla; family Physeteridae; genus Kogia; species Kogia breviceps. The sequence goes on from NC_081329.1 coordinate 36,286,233, forward strand.
TGGGATGAACAATGGCAATCGGCACCCTGGCGTATTCTATGGTGTATTCGAAGATAAAGTAAGAAACAATGCTACAGCACATAGGACACTTCCACTCAAGGACGTATATTTTCAAGGAAACCAAAGAACCTCAGGTCACAGGCAACCCAACGTTTACTGCTGCTCTCTTTACAAAAGCCTCGACGAGGATACAATCTAAATTTCCTTGGACAGAAACATGGATGAAGAATATGTGATTCTTATCTACAGTGATATATTACAGAGCCAGGAAATCAATGAAATAACGTCACTTGCGCCACCGGAGTGTTCTTAGTTACAATCATTCTCAGTGAATTTAGTCACATAGAAAAAAGTGGTTTATCAAAGATATGAGGTACAGGTGGAATATAAAATTGCGTCCCTTGAACGAAATGGCAGACGACAGAGAGAATTACACATTTAGCAAACACACTTATGCCTGTAGGAGCGCAAAGGTCACATGAGGTGAGGAAAAACCAGGTGTTTTCAATGAGCACAGATACCATTCCATATAGACCAAGGAGGGAATCAAGACAACTTACTCTAAACCTCAAAGGACTGAACTCAGCCCACTTTACACACCAGAAAAGATTATTGACAACTGGTCAGAATTTGAAAAACTATTTATCTATGTCTCTCTGGAAGAGAATCTAGTGGATGCACAGCAGCAAGCAACACAGCACGGAAAATCGGCTACACCCGGTGAGAAAAATAAACTGCAAAATAAAGGCAGTGAGTGACAGATAAATTCTTCGAGACTTCGTTCAGGGGCTGTGATTGGAGTTGTTTTCAGCATATATTCACACACAGAAAGATGGGACCTAAGGGAGGACAATCGTGGGTCTGAGTGTCTTCGTGAGCATGAGTCAGCAAATGCAGCCCTTGTAGAATAACACTGCCTTGCCCTGATTCCATTGACCTGAAATCTCCAAATGTAGACGACCCTTCTACAGCGAACACATGCATGTGTCAGCCACAGGATGCTACCCCATTGGAATGGGAAAAAACATGAAAAGGCACCTCATCTTCTCATATCCTGGTGCTCGGGTTCAAGCTTCCAGCCACTTTCCTGAAAATATCCCCACTTGGGGAAGTCAGCACTTTCAAAACCTTCTTTCTTAGAGCTTGGAATTGCTTCCGTGGATGAACTACAACGGGGAAAAATAAGACACGATGCCTTTATATTTGGACAGGCATATGGTGCTCTAATTTCAACTGCTGAACAAGAATTGACCCAAGTCTAAGCTTGCTCTCAGAAGGAGAATAGGGCTTGAAAATTTCCCGCTGCTTTGTGACCAGTTCCAAAAGTGGGAAGTTGAGCAGGGGATCTCAGGGAGCCTATAATTCATGGGCCTGCAGGATGGTCAAAGACACCTAATGTGGACAAATGACTTGGGTTGAGCCAGAGAAAAGAACTTGAGAGCAAGGCAGAATTGCAAAAATGGGATTTCAAGAGGGAGACGCGTCTCGCCTGGTAAGAACCTAGAATGTGGCAGTACTTCTTCAACCATGCCTTTGTCGAAAAACGGTGTATGCCTTTATCCTGAATATATTCCGAATAAAGGCATACACCGTTTTTGGGCAACCAGGCAGGGGCTCGGTCCAAATCAACACTACATAGTGCTATCACTTCCCATCTAAACAAAGGGTCATCTACGAAAAGTGTAAAGACCAGAAATGCAGGGTAGCATGGAGGTAAATCGTACCCACATTTTGTGGATTGTGGGATGACCAATTGCAATCGGCACCCTGGCGAATTCTATGGTGTATTCGAAGATAAAGTAAGAAACAATGCTACAGCACATAGGACACTTCCATTCAAGGACGTATATTTTCAGGAAAACCAAAGAACCTCAGGTCACAGGCAACCCAACGTTTACTGCTGCTCTCTTTACAAAAGCCTCGACTAGGATACAATCTAAATTTCCTTGGACGGAAAACATGGATGGAGAATATGTGATTCTTATCTACAATGATATATTACGGAGCCAGGAAATCAATGAAATAACGTCACTTGCCGCCAAAGGAGTGTTCGTAGTTACAATCATTCTCAGTAAATTTAGTCAGATAGAAAAAAGTGGTTTATCAAAGATATGAGGTACAGGTGGAATACAAAATTGCGTCCAATGCATGAAATGGCAGAGGAGAGAAAGCATCACACATTTAGCAAACACACTTATGCCTGTAGGAGCGCGAAGGTCACTTGAGGTGAGGAAAAACCAGGTGTTTTCAATGAGCACAGATACCATTCCATATAGACCAAAGAGGGAATCAAGACAACTTACTCTAAACCTCAAAGGACTGAACTCAGCCCACTTTACACACCAGAAAAGATTATTTACAACTGGTTAGAATTTGAAAAACAATTTATCGATGTCTCTCTGGAAGAGAATCAAGTGGATGCACAGCAGCAAGCAACACAGCACTGAAAATCGGCTACACCCCGTGAGAAAAATAAACTGCAAAATAAAGGCAGTGAGTGAGAGATAAATTCTTCGAGACTTCGTTCAGGGGCTGTCATTGAAGTTGTTTTGAGCATATATTAACACACAGAAGGATCGGACCTAAGGGAGGACACTCGTGGGTCTGAGTGTCTTCGTGAGCATGAGTCAGCAAATGCAGCCCTTGTCGAATAACACTGCCTTTTCCTGTTTCCATGGACCCGAAATCTCCAAATGCAGATGACCCTTCCTACAGCGAACACATGCATGGGACAGCCACAGGATGCTACCCCATTGGAACGGTAAAAAAACATGAAAAGCCACTTCATCTTCTCATACCCTGGTGCTCGGGTTCAAGCTTTCAGCCGCTTTTCTGAAAATATACCCAATTGGGGAAGTCAGCACTTTCAAAACACTCTTACTTATAACTTGGAATTGGTTCCATGGATGAACTACAATGGGGAAGAATAAGAGACGATGGCTATATATTTGGACAGGCACATGGCGCTCTAATTTCCAATGCTGAACAAGAATTGACCCAAGTCTAAGCTTGCTCTCAGAAGGAGAATTGGGCTTGAAAATTTCCTGCTGCTTTGGGACCAGTTCCGAAAGTGGGAAGTTGAGCCGGGGATCTCAGGGAGCCTATAATTCATGGCCCTGCAGGATGGTAAAAGGCACGTAATGTGGAAAAATGACTTGGGTTGAACCAGAGAAAAGAACTTGAGAGCAAGGCAGAATTGCAAAACTGGGATTTCAAGAGGGAGAAGCGTCTCGCCTGGTAAGAACCTAGGATGTGGCAGTCCTTCTTCAAACATGCCTTTGTCGAAAAAGGGTGTATGCCTTTATCCTGAATATATTCCGAATAAAGGCATACACCGTTTTTGGGCAACCAGGCAGGGGCTCGGTGCAAATCAACACTACATAGTGCTATCTCTTCCCATCTAAACAAAGGGTCATCTACGAAAAGTGTAAAGACTAGAAATTCAGGGTAGCATGGAGGTAAATCGTACCCACATTTTGTGGATTCCAGGATGAACAATGGCAATCGGCACCCTGGCGAAGTCTATGGTGTATTCAAAAATAATGTAAGAAACAAAGCTACAGCACATAGGACACTTCCACTCAAGGACATATATTTTCAAGAAAACCAAAGAACCTCAGGTCACAGGCAACCCAACGTTTTCTGCTGCTCTCTTTACAAAAGCCTCGACTAGGATACAATCTAAATTTCCTTGGACGGAAAACATGGATGGAGAATATGTGATTCTTATCTACAATGATATATTACTGAGCCAGGAAATCAATGAAATAACGTCACTTGCCGCCAAAGGGGTGTTCGTAGTTACAATCATTCTCAGTAAATTTAGTCACATAGAAAAAAGTGGTTTATCAAAGATATGAGGTACAGGTGGAATACAAAATTGCGTCCCATGAATGAAATGGCAGACGAGAGAAAGCATCACACATTTAGCAAACACACTTATGCCTGTAGGAGCGCGAAGGTCACTTGAGGTGAGGAAAAAACAGGTGTTTTGAATGAGCACAGATACCATTCCATACAGACCAAGGAGGGAATCAAGACAACTTACTCTAAACCTCAAAGGACTGAACTCAGCCCACTTTACACACCAGAAAAGATTATTTACAACTGGTTAGAATTTGAAAAACAATTTATCGATGTCTCTCTGGAAGAGAATCAAGTGGATGCACAGCAGCAAGCAACACAGCACTGAAAATCGGCTACACCCCGTGAGAAAAATAAACTGCAAAATAAAGGCAGTGAGTGAGAGATAAATTCTTCGAGACTTCGTTCAGGGGCTGTCATTGAAGTTGTTTTGAGCATATATTAACACACAGAAGGATCGGACCTAAGGGAGGACACTCGTGGGTCTGAGTGTCTTCGTGAGCATGAGTCAGCAAATGCAGCCCTTGTCGAATAACACTGCCTTTTCCTGTTTCCATGGACCCGAAATCTCCAAATGCAGACGACCCTTCCTACAGCGAACACATGCATGGGACAGCCACAGGATGCTACCCCATTGGAACGGTAAAAAAACATGAAAAGCCACTTCATCTTCTCATATCCTGGTGCTCGGGTTCAAGCTTTCAGCCGCTTTTCTGAAAATATACCCAATTGGGGAAGTCAGCACTTTCAAAACACTCTTACTTATAACTTGGAATTGGTTCCATGGATGAACTACAATGGGGAAGAATAAGAGACGATGGCTATATATTTGGACAGGCACATGGCGCTCTAATTTCCAATGCTGAACAAGAATTGACCCAAGTCTAAGCTTGCTCTCAGAAGGAGAATTGGGCTTGAAAATTTCCTGCTGCTTTGGGACCAGTTCCGAAAGTGGGAAGTTGAGCCGGGGATCTCAGGGAGCCTATAATTCATGGCCCTACAGGATGGTAAAAGGCACGTAATGTGGAAAAATGACTTGGGTTGAACCAGAGAAAAGAACTTGAGAGCAAGGCAGAATTGCAAAACTGGGATTTCAAGAGGGAGAAGCGTCTCGCCTGGTAAGAACCTAGGATGTGGCAGTCCTTCTTCAAACATGCCTTTGTCGAAAAAGGGTGTATGCCTTTATCCTGAATATATTCCGAATAAAGGCATACACCGTTTTTGGGCAACCAGGCAGGGGCTCGGTGCAAATCAACACTACATAGTGCTATCTCTTCCCATCTAAACAAAGGGTCATCTACGAAAAGTGTAAAGACTAGAAATTCAGGGTAGCATGGAGGTAAATCGTACCCACATTTTGTGGATTCCAGGATGAACAATGGCAATCGGCACCCTGGCGAAGTCTATGGTGTATTCAAAAATAATGTAAGAAACAAAGCTACAGCACATAGGACACTTCCACTCAAGGACATATATTTTCAAGAAAACCAAAGAACCTCAGGTCACAGGCAACCCAACGTTTTCTGCTGCTCTTTTTACAAAAGCCTCGACTAGGATACAATCTAAATTTCCTTGGACGGAAAACATGGATGGAGAATATGTGATTCTTATCTACAATGATATATTACTGAGCCAGGAAATCAATGAAATAACGTCACTTGCCGCCAAAGGGGTGTTCGTAGTTACAATCATTCTCAGTAAATTTAGTCACATAGAAAAAAGTGGTTTATCAAAGATATGAGGTACAGGTGGAATACAAAATTGCGTCCCATGAATGAAATGGCAGACGAGAGAAAGCATCACACATTTAGCAAACACACTTATGCCTGTAGGAGCGCGAAGGTCACTTGAGGTGAGGAAAAAACAGGTGTTTTGAATGAGCACAGATACCATTCCATACAGACCAAGGAGGGAATCAAGACAACTTACTCTAAACCTCAAAGGACTGAACTCAGCCCACTTTACACACCAGAAAAGATTATTTACAACTGGTTAGAATTTGAAAAACAATTTATCGATGTCTCTCTGGAAGAGAATCAAGTGGATGCACAGCAGCAAGCAACACAGCACTGAAAATCGGCTACACCCCGTGAGAAAAATAAACTGCAAAATAAAGGCAGTGAGTGAGAGATAAATTCTTCGAGACTTCGTTCAGGGGCTGTCATTGAAGTTGTTTTGAGCATATATTAACACACAGAAGGATCGGACCTAAGGGAGGACACTCGTGGGTCTGAGTGTCTTCGTGAGCATGAGTCAGCAAATGCAGCCCTTGTCGAATAACACTGCCTTTTCCTGTTTCCATGGACCCGAAATCTCCAAATGCAGACGACCCTTCCTACAGCGAACACATGCATGGGACAGCCACAGGATGCTACCCCATTGGAACGGTAAAAAAACATGAAAAGCCACTTCATCTTCTCATATCCTGGTGCTCGGGTTCAAGCTTTCAGCCGCTTTTCTGAAAATATACCCAATTGGGGAAGTCAGCACTTTCAAAACACTCTTACTTATAACTTGGAATTGGTTCCATGGATGAACTACAATGGGGAAGAATAAGAGACGATGGCTATATATTTGGACAGGCACATGGCGCTCTAATTTCCAATGCTGAACAAGAATTGACCCAAGTCTAAGCTTGCTCTCAGAAGGAGAATTGGGCTTGAAAATTTCCTGCTGCTTTGGGACCAGTTCCGAAAGTGGGAAGTTGAGCCGGGGATCTCAGGGAGCCTATAATTCATGGCCCTACAGGATGGTAAAAGGCACGTAATGTGGAAAAATGACTTGGGTTGAACCAGAGAAAAGAACTTGAGAGCAAGGCAGAATTGCAAAACTGGGATTTCAAGAGGGAGAAGCGTCTCGCCTGGTAAGAACCTAGGATGTGGCAGTCCTTCTTCAAACATGCCTTTGTCGAAAAAGGGTGTATGCCTTTATCCTGAATATATTCCGAATAAAGGCATACACCGTTTTTGGGCAACCAGGCAGGGGCTCGGTGCAAATCAACACTACATAGTGCTATCTCTTCCCATCTAAACAAAGGGTCATCTACGAAAAGTGTAAAGACTAGAAATTCAGGGTAGCATGGAGGTAAATCGTACCCACATTTTGTGGATTCCAGGATGAACAATGGCAATCGGCACCCTGGCGAAGTCTATGGTGTATTCAAAAATAATGTAAGAAACAAAGCTACAGCACATAGGACACTTCCACTCAAGGACATATATTTTCAAGAAAACCAAAGAACCTCAGGTCACAGGCAACCCAACGTTTTCTGCTGCTCTCTTTACAAAAGCCTCGACTAGGATACAATCTAAATTTCCTTGGACGGAAAACATGGATGGAGAATATGTGATTCTTATCTACAATGATATATTACTGAGCCAGGAAATCAATGAAATAACGTCACTTGCCGCCAAAGGGGTGTTCGTAGTTACAATCATTCTCAGTAAATTTAGTCACATAGAAAAAAGTGGTTTATCAAAGATATGAGGTACAGGTGGAATACAAAATTGCGTCCCATGAATGAAATGGCAGACGAGAGAAAGCATCACACATTTAGCAAACACACTTATGCCTGTAGGAGCGCGAAGGTCACTTGAGGTGAGGAAAAAACAGGTGTTTTGAATGAGCACAGATACCATTCCATATAGACCAAGGAGGGAATCAAGACAACTTACTCTAAACCTCAAAGGAATGAACTCAGCCCACTTTACACACCAGAAAAGATTATTTACAACTGGTTAGAATTTGAAAAACAATTTATCGATGTCTCTCTGGAAGAGAATCAAGTGGATGCACAGCAGCAAGCAACACAGCACTCAAAATCGGCTACACCCCGTGAGAAAAATAAACTGCAAAATAAAGGCAGTGAGTGAGAGATAAATTCTTCGAGACTTCGTTCAGGGGCTGTCATTGAAGTTGTTTTGAGCATATATTAACACACAGAAGGATCAGACCTAAGGGAGGACACTCGTGGGTCTGAGTGTCTTCGTGACAATGAGTCAGCAAATGCAGCCCTTGTCGAATAACACTGCCTTTTCCTGATTCCATGGACCCGAAATCTCCAAATGCAGACGACCCTTCCTACAGCGAACACATGCATGGGACAGCCACAGGATGCTACCCCATTGGAACGGCAAAAAACATGAAAAGCCACCTCATCTTCTCATATCCTGGTGCTCGGGTTCAAGCTTTCAGCCGCTTTTCTGAAAATATACCCAATTGGGGAAGTCAGCACTTTCAAAACACTGTTACTTATAACTTGGAATTGGTTCCATGGATGAACTACAACGGGGAAGAATAAGAGACGATGGCTATATATTTGGACAGGCACATGGCGCTCTAATTTCCAATGCTGAACAAGAATTGACCCAAGTCTAAGCTTGCTCTCAGAAGGAGAATTGGGCTTGAAAATTTCCTGCTGCTTTGGGACCTGTTCCGAAAGTGGGAAGTTGAGCCGGGGATCTCAGGGAGCCTATAATTCATGGCCCTACAGGATGGTAAAAGGCACGTAATGTGGAAAAATGACTTGGGTTGAACCAGAGAAAAGAACTTGAGAGCAAGGCAGAATTGCAAAACTAGGATTTCAAGAGGGAGAAGCGTCTCGCCTGGTAAGAACCTAGGATGTGGCAGTACTTCTTCAAACATGCCTTTGTCGAAAAAGGGTGTAAGCCTTTATCCTGAATATATTCCGAATAAAGGCATACACCGTTTTTGGGCAACCAGGCAGGGGCTCGGTGCAAATCAACACTACATAGTGCTATCACTTCCCATCTAAACAAAGGGTCATCTACGAAAAGTGTAAAGACTAGAAATTCAGGGTAGCATGGAGGTAAATCGTACCCACATTTTGTGGATTCCAGGATGAACAATGGCAATCGGCACCCTGGCGAAGTCTATGGTGTATTCAAAAATAATGTAAGAAACAAAGCTACAGCACATAGGACACTTCCACTCAAGGACGTATATTTTCAAGAAAACCAAAGAACCTCAGGTCACAGGCAACCCAACGTTTTCTGCTGCTCTCTTTACAAAAGCCTCGACTAGGATACAATCTAAATTTCCTTGGATGGAAAACATGGATGGAGAATATGTGATTCTTATCTACAATGATATATTACTGAGCCAGGAAATCAATGAAATAACGTCACTTGCCGCCAAAGGGGTGTTCGTAGTTACAATCATTCTCAGTAAATTTAGTCACATAGAAAAAAGTGGTTTATCAAAGATATGAGGTACAGGTGGAATATAAAATTGCGTCCCTTGAACGAAATGGCAGACGACAGAGAGAATTACACATTTAGCAAACACACTTATGCCTGTAGGAGCGCAAAAGTCACATGAGGTGAGGAAAAACCAGGTGTTTTCAATGAGCACAGATACCATTCCATATAGACCAAGGAGGGAATCACGACAACTTACTCTAAACCTCAAAGGACTGAACTCAGCCCACTTTACACACCAGAAAAGATTATTGACAACTGGTCAGAATTTGAAAAACTATTTATCTATGTCTCTCTGGAAGAGAATCTAGTGGATGCACAGCAGCAAGCAACACAGCACGGAAAATCGGCTACACCCGGTGAGAAAAATAAACTGCAAAATAAAGGCAGTGAGTGACAGATAAATTCTTCGAGACTTCGTTCAGGGGCTGTGATTGGAGTTGTTTTCAGCATATATTCACACACAGAAAGATGGGACCTAAGGGAGGACAATCGTGGGTCTGAGTGTCTTCGTGAGCATGAGTCAGCAAATGCAGCCCTTGTAGAATAAGACTGCCTTGCCCTGATTCCATTGACCTGAAATCTCCAAATGTAGACGACCCTTCTACAGCGAACACATGCATGTGTCAGCCACAGGATGCTACCCCATTGGAATGGGAAAAAACTTGAAAAGGCACCTCATCTTCTCATATCCTGGTGCTCGGGTTCAAGCTTCCAGCCACTTTCCTGAAAATATCCCCACTTGGGGAAGTCAGCACTTTCAAAACCTTCTTTCTTATAGCTTGGAATTGGTTCCTTGGATGAACTACAAGGGAAAGAATAAGAATCGATTCCTATATATTTGGACAGGCATATGGTACTCTAATTTCAACTGCTGAACAAGAATTGACTAAGTCTAAGCTTGCTCTCAGAAGGAGAATAGGGCTTGAAAATTTCCCGCTGCTTTGTGACCAGTTCCAAAAGTGGGAAGTTGAGCAGGGGATCTCAGGGAGCCTATAATTCATGGGCCTGCAGGATGGTCAAAGACACCTAATGTGGACAAATGACTTGGGTTGAGCCAGAGAAAAGAACTTGAGAGCAAGGCAGAATTGCAAAAATGGGATTTCAAGAGGGAGACGCGTCTCTCCTGGTAAGAACCTAGAATGTGGCAGTACTTCTTCAACCATGCGTTTGTCGAAAAACGGTGTATGCCTTTATCCTGAATATATTCCGAATAAAGGCATACACCGTTTTTGGGCAACCAGGCAGGGGCTCGGTCCAAATCAACACTACATAGGGCTATCACTTCCCATATAAACAAAGGGTCATCTACGAAAAGGGTAAAGACTAGAAATTCAGGGTAGCATGGAGGTAAATCGTACCCACATTTTGTGGATTTCAGGATGAACAATGGCAATCGGCACCCTGGCGAATTCTATGGTGTGTTCGAAGATAAAGTAAGAAAAAATGCTACAGCACATAGGACACTTCCATTCAAGGACGTATATTTTCAGGAAAACCAAAGAACCTCAGGTCACAGGCAACCCAACGTTTACTGCTGCTCTCTTTACAAAAGCCTCGACTAGGATACAACCTAAATTTCCTTGGACGGAAAACATGGATGGAGAATATGTGATTCTTATCTAAAATGATATATTACTGAGCCAGGAAATCAATGAAATAACGTCACTAGCCGCCAAAGGAGTGTTCGTAGTTACAATCATTCTCAGTAAATTTAGTCACATAGAAAAAAGTGCTTTATCAAAGATATGAGGTACAGGTGGAATACAAAATTGCGTCCCATGAATGAAATGGCAGACGAGAGAAAAGCATCACACATTTAGCAAACACACTTATGCCTGTAGGAGCGCGAAGGTCTCTTGAGGTGAGGAAAAACCAGGTGTTTTCAATGAGCACAGATACCATTCCATATAGACCGAAGAGGGAATCAAGACAACTTACTCTAAACCTCAAAGGACTGAACTCAGCCCACTTTACACACCAGAAAAGATTATTTACAACTGGTTAGAATTTGAAAAACAATTTATCGATGTCTCTCTGGAAGAGAATCAAGTGGATGCACAGCAGCAAGCAACACAGCACTCAAAATCGGCTACACCCCGTGAGAAAAATAAACTGCAAAATAAAGGCAGTGAGTGAGAGATAAATTCTTCGAGACTTCGTTCAGGGGCTGTCATTGAAGTTGTTTTGAGCATATATTAACACACAGAAGGATCGGACCTAAGGGAGGACACTCGTGGGTCTGAATGTCTTCGTGAGCATGAGTCAGCAAATGCAGCCCTTGTCGAATAACACTGCCTTTTCCTGTTTCCATGGACCCGAAATCTCCAAATGCAGACGACCCTTCCTACAGCGAACACATGCATGGGACAGCCACAGGATGCTACCCCATTGGAACGGCAAAAAAACATGAAAAGCCACCTCATCTTCTCATATCCTGGTGCTCGGGTTCAAGCTTTCAGCCGCTTTTCTGAAAATATACCCAATTGGGGAAGTCAGCACTTTCAAAACACTCTTACTTATAACTTGGAATTGGTTCCATGGATGAACTACAATGGGGAAGAATAAGAGACGATGGCTATATATTTGGACAGGCACATGGCGCTCTAATTTCCAATGCTGAACAAGAATTGACCCAAGTCTAAGCTTGCACTCGGAAGGAGAATTGGGCTTGAAAATGTCCTGCTGCTTTGGGACCAGTTCCGAAAGTGGGAAGTTGAGCCGGGGATCTCAGGGAGCCTATAATTCATGGCCCTGCAGGATGGTAAAAGGCACGTAATGTGGAAAAATGACTTGGGTTGAACCAGAGAAAAGAACTTGAGAGCAAAGCAGAATTGCAAAACTGGGATATCAAGAGGGAAAAGCGTCTCGCCTGGTAAGAAACTAGGATGTGGCAGTACTTCTTCAAACATGCCTTTGTCGAAAAAGGGTGTATGCCTTTATCTTGAATATATTCCGAATAAAGGCATACACCGTTTTTGGGCAACCAGGCAGGGGCTCGGTGCAAATCAACACTACATAGTGCTATCACTTCCCATCTAAACAAAGGGTCATCTACGAAAAGTGTAAAGACTAGAAATTCAGGGTATCATGGAGGTAAATCGTACCCACATTTTGTGGATTCCAGGATGAACAATGGCAATCGGCACCCTGGCGAAGTCTATGGTGTATTCAAAAATAATATAAGAAACAAAGCTACAGCGCATAGGACACTTCCACTCAAGGACGTATATTTTCAAGAAAAACAAAGAACCTCAGGTCACAGGCAACCCAACGTTTTCTGCTGCTCTCTTTACAAAAGTCTCGACTAGGATACAATCTAAATTTCCTTGGACGGAAAACATGGATGGAGAATATGTGATTCTTATCTACAATGATATATTACTGAGCCAGGAAATCAATGAAATAACGTCACTTGCCGCCAAAGGGGTGTTCGTAGTTACAATCATTCTCAGTAAATTTAGTCACATAGAAAAAAGTGGTTTATCAAAGATATGAGGTACAGGTGGAATACAAAATTGCGTCCCATGAATGAAATGGCAGACGAGAGAAAGCATCACACATTTAGCAAACACACTTATGCCTGTAGGAGCGCGAAGGTCACTTGAGGTGAGGAAAAAACAGGTGTTTTGAATGAGCACAGATACCATTCCATATAGACCAAGGAGGGAATCAAGACAACTTACTCTAAACCTCAAAGGACTGAACTCAGCCCACTTTACACACCAGAAAAGATTATTTACAACTGGTTAGAATTTGAAAAACAATTTATCGATGTCTCTCTGGAAGAGAATCAAGTGGATGCACAGCAGCAAGCAACACAGCACTGAAAATCGGCTACACCCCGTGAGAAAAATAAACTGCAAAATAAAGGCAGTGAGTGAGAGATAAATTCTTCGAGACTTCGTTCAGGGGCTGTCATTGAAGTTGTTTTGAGCATATATTAACACACAGAAGGATCGGACCTAAGGGAGGACACTCGTGGGTCTGAGTGTCTTCGTGAGCATGAGTCAGCAAATGCAGCCCTTGTCGAATAACACTGCCTTTTCCTGATTCCATGGACCCGAAATCTCCAAATGCAGACGACCCTTCCTACAGCGAACACATGCATGGGACAGCCACAGGATGCTACCCCATTGGAACGGCAAAAAACATGAAAAGCCACCTCATCTTCTCATATCCTGGTGCTCGGGTTCAAGCTTTCAGCCGCTTTTCTGAAAATATACCCAATTGGGGAAGTCAGCACTTTCAAAACACTCTTACTTAGAACTTGGAATTGGTTCCATGGATGAACTACAACGGGGAAGAATAAGAGACGACGGCTATATATTTGGACAGGCACACGGCGCTCTAATTTCCAATGCTGAACAAGAATTGACCCAAGTCTAAGCTTGCTCTCAGAAGGAGAATTGGGCTTGAAAATTTCCTGCTGCTTTGGGACCTGTTCCGAAAGTGGGAAGTTGAGCCGGGGATCTCAGGGAGCCTATAATTCATGGCCCTACAGGATGGTAAAAGGCACGTAATGTGGAAAAATGACTTGGGTTGAACCAGAGAAAAGAACTTGAGAGCAAGGCAGAATTGCAAAACTAGGATTTCAAGAGGGAGAAGCGTCTTGCCTGGTAAGAACCTAGGATGTGGCAGTACTTCTTCAAACATGCCTTTGTCGAAAAAGGGTGTATGTCTTCATCCTGAATATCTTTAGGATAAAGGCATACACCGTTTTTGGGGAACCAGGCAGGGGCTCGGTGCAAATCAACACTACATAATGCTATCACTTCCCATCAAAACAAAGGGTCATGTACGAAATGTGTAAAGACCAGAAATGCAGGGTAACGTGGAGGTAAATCGTACCCACATTTTGTGGATTGTGGGATGAACAATGGCAATCGGCACCCTGGCGAATTCTATGGTGTATTCGAAGATAAAGTAAGAAACAATGCTACAGCACATAGGACACTTCCACTCAAGGACGTATATTTTCAAGGAAACCAAAGAACCTCAGGTCACAGGCAACCCAACGTTTACTGCTGCTCTCTTTACAAAAGCCTCGAGGAGGATACAATCTAAATTTCCTTGGACAGAAACATGGATGAAGAATATGTGATTCTTATCTACAATGATATATTACAGAGCCAGGAAATCAATGAAATAACGTCACTTGGCGCCACCGGAGTGTTCTTAGTTACAATCATTCTCAGTGAATTTAGTCACATAGAAAAAAGTGGTTTATCAAAGATATGAGGTACAGGTGGAATATAAAATTGCGTCCCTTGAACGAAATGGCAGATGACAGAGAGAATTACACATTTAGCAAACACACTTATGCCTGTAGGAGCGCAAAAGTCACATGAGGTGAGGAAAAACCAGGTGTTTTCAATGAGCACAGATACCATTCCATATAGACCAAGGAGGGAATCAAGACAACTTACTCTAAACCTCAAAGGACTGAACTCAGCCCACTTTACACACCAGAAAAGATTATTGACAACTGGTCAGAATTTGAAAAACTATTTATCTATGTCTCTCTGGAAGAGAATCTAGTGGATGCACAGCAGCAAGCAACACAGCACGGAAAATCGGCTACACCCGGTGAGAAAAATAAACTGCAAAATAAAGGCAGTGAGTGACAGATAAATTCTTCGAGACTTCGTTCAGGGGCTGTGATTGGAGTTGTTTTCAGCATATATTCACACACAGAAAGATGGGACCTAAGGGAGGACAATCGTGGGTCTGAGTGTCTTCGTGAGCATGAGTCAGCAAATGCAGCCCTTGTAGAATAAGACTGCCTTGCCCTGATTCCATTGACCTGAAATCTCCAAATGTAGACGACCCTTCTACAGCGAACACATGCATGTGTCAGCCACAGGATGCTACCCCATTGGAATGGGAAAAAACTTGAAAAGGCACCTCATCTTCTCATATCCTGGTGCTCGGGTTCAAGCTTCCAGCCACTTTCCTGAAAATATCCCCACTTGGGGAAGTCAGCACTTTCAAAACCTTCTTTCTTATAGCTTGGAATTGGTTCCTTGGATGAACTACAAGGGAAAGAATAAGAATCGATTCCTATATATTTGGACAGGCATATGGTACTCTAATTTCAACTGCTGAACAAGAATTGACTAAGTCTAAGCTTGCTCTCAGAAGGAGAATAGGGCTTGAAAATTTCCCGCTGCTTTGTGACCAGTTCCAAAAGTGGGAAGTTGAGCAGGGGATCTCAGGGAGCCTATAATTCATGGGCCTGCAGGATGGTCAAAGACACCTAATGTGGACAAATGACTTGGGTTGAGCCAGAGAAAAGAAATTGAGAGCAAGGCAGAATTGCAAAAATGGGATTTCAAGAGGGAGACGCGTCTCTCCTGGTAAGAACCTAGAATGTGGCAGTACTTCTTCAACCATGCGTTTGTCGAAAAACGGTGTATGCCTTTATCCTGAATATATTCCGAATAAAGGCATACACCGTTTTTGGGCAACCAGGCAGGGGCTCGGTCCAAATCAACACTACATAGGGCTATCACTTCCCATCTAAACAAAGGGTCATCTACGAAAAGGGTAAAGACTAGAAATTCAGGGTAGCATGGAGGTAAATCGTACCCACATTTTGTGGATTTCAGGATGAACAATGGCAATCGGCACCCTGGCGAATTCTATGGTGTGTTCGAAGATAAAGTAAGAAAAAATGCTACAGCACATAGGACACTTCCATTCAAGGACGTATATTTTCAGGAAAACCAAAGAACCTCAGGTCACAGGCAACCCAACGTTTACTGCTGCTCTCTTTACAAAAGCCTCGACTAGGATACAACCTAAATTTCCTTGGACGGAAAACATGGATGGAGAATATGTGATTCTTATCTACAATGATATATTACTGAGCCAGGAAATCAATGAAATAACGTCACTAGCCGCCAAAGGAGTGTTCGTAGTTACAATCATTCTCAGTAAATTTAGTCACATAGAAAAAAGTGCTTTATCAAAGATATGAGGTACAGGTGGAATACAAAATTGCGTCCCATGAATGAAATGGCAGACGAGAGAAAAGCATCACACATTTAGCAAACACACTTATGCCTGTAGGAGCGCGAAGGTCACTTGAGGTGAGGAAAAACCAGGTGTTTTCAATGAGCACAGATACCATTCCATATAGACCAAAGAGGGAATCAAGACAACTTACTCTAAACCTCAAAGGACTGAACTCAGCCCACTTTACACACCAGAAAAGATTATTTACAACTGGTTAGAATTTGAAAAACAATTTATCGATGTCTCTCTGGAAGAGAATCAAGTGGATGCACAGCAGCAAGCAACACAGCACTGAAAATCGGCTACACCCCGTGAGAAAAATAAACTGCAAAATAAAGGCAGTGAGTGAGAGATAAATTCTTCGAGACTTCGTTCAGGGGCTGTCATTGAAGTTGTTTTGAGCGTATATTAACACACAGAAGGATCGGACCTAAGGGAGGACACTCGTGGGTCTGAGTGTCTTCGTGAGCATGAGTCAGCAAATGCAGCCCTTGTCGAATAACACTGCCTTTTCCTGTTTCCATGGACCCAAAATCTCCAAATGCAGACGACCCTTCCTACAGCGAACACATGCATGGGACAGCCACAGGATGCTACCCCATTGGAATGGCAAAAAAACATGAAAAGCCACCTCATCTTCTCATATCCTGGTGCTCGGGTTCAAGCTTTCAGCCGCTTTTCTGAAAATATACCCAATTGGGGAAGTCAGCACTTTCAAAACACTCTTACTTATAACTTGGAATTGGTTCCATGGATGAACTACAATGGGGAAGAATAAGAGACGATGGCTATATATTTGGACAGGCACTTGGCGCTCTAATTTCCAATGCTGAACAAGAATTGACCCAAGTCTAAGCTTGCTCTCGGAAGGAGAATTGGGCATGAAAATGTCCCGCTGCTTTGGGACCAGTTCCGAAAGTGGGAAGTTGAGCCGGGGATCTCAGGGAGCCTATAATTCATGGCCCTGCAGGATGGTAAAAGGCACGTAATGTGGAAAAATGACTTGGGTTGAACCAGAGAAAAGAACTTGAGAGCAAGGCAGAATTGCAAAACTGGGATTTCAAGAGGGAGAAGCGTCTCGCCTGGTAAGAACCTAGGATGTGGCAGTACTTCTTCAACCATGCCTTTGTCGAAAAAGGGTGTATGCCTTTATCCTGAATATATTCCGAATAAAGGCATACACCGTTTTTGGGCAACCAGGCAGGGGCTCGGTGCAAATCAACACTACATAGTGCTATCACTTCCCATCTAAACAAAGGGTCATCTACGAAAAGTGTAAAGACTAGAAATTCAGGGTAGCATGGAGGTAAATCTTACCCATATTTTGTGGATTCCAGGATGAACAATGGCAATCGGCACCCTGGCGAAGTCTATCTTGTATTCAAAAATAATGTAAGAAACAAAGCTACAGCACATAGGACACTTCCAGTCAAGGACGTATATTTTCAAGAAAACCAAAGAACCTCAGGTCACAGGCAACCCAACGTTTTCTGCTGCTCTCTTTACAAAAGCCTCGACTAGGATACAATCTAAATTTTCTTGGACGGAAAACATGGATGGAGAATATATGATTCTTATCTACAATGATATATTACTGAGCCAGGAAATCAATGAAATAACGTCACTTGCCGCCAAAGGGGTGTTCGTAGTTACAATCATTCTCAGTAAATTTAGTCACATAGAAAAAAGTGGTTTATCAAAGATATGAGGTACAGGTGGAATACAAAATTGCGTCCCATGAATGAAATGGCAGACGAGAGAAAGCATCACACATTTAGCAAACACACTTATGCCTGTAGGAGCGCGAAGGTCACTTGAGGTGAGGAAAAACCAGGTGTTTTGAATGAGCACAGATACCATTCCATATAGACGAAGGAGGGAATCAAGACAACTTACTCTAAACCTCAAAGGACTGAACTCAGCCCACTTTACACACCAGAAAAGATTATTGACAACTGGTCAGAATTTGAAAAACAATTTATCTATGTCTCTCTGGAAGAGAATCTAGTGGATGCACAGCAGCAAGCAACACAGCACGGAAAATCGGCTACACCCGGTGAGAAAAATAAACTGCAAAATAAAGGCAGTGAGTGACAGATAAATTTTTCGAGACTTCGTTCAGGGGCTGTGATTGGAGTTGTTTTCAGCATATATCAACACACAGAAAGATGGGACCTAAGGGAGGACAATCGTGGGTCTGAGTGTCTTCGTGAGCATGAGTCAGCAAATGCAGCCCTTGTAGAATAACACGGCCTTGCCCAGATTCCATTGACCCGATATCTCCAAATGTAGACGACCCTTCTACAGCGAACACATGCATGGGTCAGCCACAGAATGCTACCCCATTGGAAAGGGAAAAAACATGAAAAGGCACCTCATCTTCTCATATCCTGGTGCTCGGGTTCAAGCTTCCAGCCACTTTCCTGAAAATATCCCCACTTGGGGAAGTCAGCACTTTCAAAACCTTCTTTCTTATAGGTTGGAATTGGTTCCATGGATGAACTACAACGGGGAAGAATAAGACACGATGCCTATATATTTGGACAGGCATATGGTGCTCTAATTTCAACTGCTGAACAAGAATTGACCCAAGTCTAAGCTTGCTCTCAGAAGGATAATAGGGCTTGAAAATTTCCCGCTGATTTGTGACCAGTTCCAAAAGTGGGAAGTTGAGCAGGGGATCTCAGCGAGCCTATTATTCATGGGCCTGCAGGATGGTCAAAGACACCTAATGTGGACAAATGACTTGGGTTGAGCCAGAGAAAAGAACTTGAGAGCAAGGCAGAATTGCAAAAATGGGATTTCAAGAGGGAGACGCGTCTCGCCTGGTAAGAACCTAGAATGTGGCAGTACTTCTTCAACCATGCCTTTGTCGAAAAACGGTGTATGCCTTTATCCTGAATATATTCCGAATAAAGGCATACACCGTTTTTGGGCAACCAGGCAGGGGCTCGGTGCAAATCAACACTACATAGTGCTATCACTTCCCATCTAAACAAAGGGTCATCTAAGAAAAGTGTAAAGACGAGAAATTCAGGGTAGCATGGAGGTAAATCGTACCCACATTTTGTGGATTCCAGGATGAACAATGGCAATCAGCACCCTGGCGAAGTGTATGGTGTATTCAAAAATAATGTAAGAAACAAAGCTACAGCACATAGGACACTTCCACTCAAGGACGTATATTTTCAAGAAAACCAAAGAACCTCAGGTCACAGGCAACCCAACGTTTACTGCTGCTCTCTTTACAAAAGCCTCGACTAGGATACAATCTAAATTTCCTTGGACGGAAAACATGGATGGAGAATATGTGATTCTTATCTACAATGATATATTACTGAGCCAGGAAATCAATGAAATAACGTCACTTGCCTCCAAAGGAGTGTTCGTAGTTACAATCATTCTCAGTAAATTTAGTCACATAGAAAAAAGTGGTTTATCAAAGATATGAGGTACAGGTGGAATACAAAATTGCGTCCCATGAATGAAATGGCAGACGAGAGAAAGCATCACACATTTAGCAAACACACTTATGCCTGTAGGAGCGCGAAGGTCACTTGAGGTGAGGAAAAAACAGGTGTTTCCAATGAGCACAGATACCATTCCATATAGACCAAAGAGGGAATCAAGACAACTTACTCTAAACCTCAAAGGACTGAACTCAGCCCACTTTACACACCAGAGAAGATTATTTACAAATGGTTAGAATTTGAAAAACAATTTATCGATGTCTCTCTGGAAGAGAATCAAGTGGATGCACAGCCGCAAGCAACACAGCACTGAAAATCGGCTACACCCCGTGAGAAAAATAAACTGCAAAATAAAGGCAGTGAGTGAGAGATAAATTCTTCGAGACTTCGTTCAGGGGCTGTCATTGAAGTTGTTTTGAGCATATATTAACACACAGAAGGATCGGACCTAAGGGAGGACACTCGTGGGTCTGAGTGTCTTTGTGAGCATGAGTCAGCAAATGCAGCCCTTGTCGAATAACACTGCCTTTTCCTGATTCCATGGACCCGAAATCTCCAAATGCAGACGACCCTTCCTACAGCGAACACATGCATGGGACAGCCACAGTATGCTACCCCATTCGAACGGCAAGAAAACATGAAAATCCACCTCATCTTCTCATATCCTGGTGCTCGGGTTCAAGCTTTCAGCCGCATTTCTGAAAATATACCCAATTGGGGAAGTCAGCACTTTCAAAACACTCTTACTTATAACTTGGAATTGGTTCCATGGATGAACTACAATGGGGAAGAATAAGAGACGATGGCTATATATTTGGACAGGCACATGGCGCTCTAATTTCCAATGCTGAACAAGAATTGACCCAAGTCTAAGCTTGCTCTCTGAAGGAGAATTGGGCTTGAAAATTTCCTGCTGCTTTGGGACCAGTTCCGAAAGTGGGAAGTTGAGCCGGGGATCTCAGGGAGCCTATAATTCATGGCCCTGCAGGATGGTAAAAGGCACGTAATGTGGAAAAATGACTTGGGTTGAACCAGAGAAAAGAACTTGAGAGCAAGGCAGAATTGCAAAACTGGGATTTCAAGACGGAGAAGCGTCTCGCCTGGTAAGAACCTAGGATGTGGCAGTACTTCTTCAAACATGCCTTTGTCAAAAAAGGGTGTATGCCTTTATCCTGAATATATTCCGAATAAAGGCATACACCGTTTTGGGGGAACCAGGCAGGGGCTCGGTGCAAATCAAAACTACATAATGCTATCACTTCCCATCAAAACAAAGGGTCATGTACGAAAAGTGTAAAGACAAGAAATGCAGGGTAACGTGGAGGTAAATCGTACCCACATTTTGTGGATTGTGAGATGACCAATTGCAATCGGCACCCTGGCGAATTCTATGGTGTATTCGAAGATAAAGTAAGAAACAATGCTACAGCACTTAGGACACTTCCACTCAAGGACGTATATTTTCAAGGAAACCAAAGAACGTTAGGTCACAGGCAACCGAACGTTTACTGCTGCTCTCTTTACAAAAGCCTCGACTAGGATACAATCTAAATTTCCTTGGACGGAAACATGGATGAAGAATATGTGATTCTTATCTACAATTATATATAACAGAGCCAGGAAATCAATGAAATAACGTCACTTGGCGCCACCGGAGTGTTCTTAGTTACAATCATTCTCAGTGAATATAGTCACATAGAAAAAAGTGGTTTCTCAAAGATATGAGGTACAGGTGGAATATAAAATTGCATCCCTTGAAAGAAATGGCAGACGACAGAGAGAATTACACATTTAGCAAACACACTTATGCCTGTAGGAGCGCAAAGGTCACATGAGGTGAGGAAAAACCAGGTGTTTTCAATGAGCACAGATACCACTCCGTATAGACCAAGGAGGGAATCAAGACAACTTACTCTAAACCTCAAAGGACTGAACTCAGCCCACTTTACACACCAGAAAAGATTATTGACAACTGGTCAGAATTTGAAAAACAATTTATCTATGTCTCTCTGGAAGAGAATCTAGTGGAAGCACAGCAGCAAGCAACACAGCACGGAAAATCGGCTACACCCGTTGAGAAAAATAAACTGCAAAATAAAGGCAGTGAGTGAGAGATAAATTCTTCGAGACTTCGTTCAGGGGCTGTGATTGGAATTGTTTTCAGCATATATTCACACACAGAAAGATGGGACCTAAGGGAGGACAATCGTGGGTCTGAGCGTCTTCGTGAGCATGAGTCAGCAAATGCAGCCCTTGTAGAATAACACTGCCTTGCCCTGATTCCATGGACCCGAAATCTCCAAATGTAGACGACCCTTCTACAGCGAACACATGCATGGGTCAGCCAAAGGATGCTACCCCATTGGAACGGGACAAAACATGAAAAGGCACCTCATCTTCTCATATCCTGGTGCTCGGGTTCAAGCTTCCAGCCACTTTCCTGAAAATATCCCCACTTGGGGAAGTCAGCACTTTCAAAACCTTCTTTCTTATAGCTTGGAATTGGTTCCATGGATGAACTACAATGGGGAAGATTAAGACACGATGCCTATATATTTAGACAGGCATATGGTGCTCTAATTTCAACTGCTGAACAAGAATTGACCCAAGTCTAAGCTTGCTCTCAGAAGGAGAATAGGGCTTGAAAATTTCCCGCTGCTTTGTGACCAGTTCCAAAAGTGGGAAGTTGAGCAGGGGATCTCAGCGAGCCTATAATTCATGGGCCTGCAGGATGGTCAAAGACACCTAATGTGGACAAATGACTTGGGTTGAGCCAGAGAAAAGAACTTGAGAGCAAGGCAGAATTGCACAAATGGGATTTCAAGAGGGAGACGCGTCTCGCCTGGTAAGAACCTAGAATGTGGCAGTACTTCTTCAACCATGCCTTTGTCGAAAAACGGTGTATGCCTTTATCCTGAATATATTCCGAATAAAGGCATACACCGTTTTTGGGCAACCAGGCAGGGGCTCGGTGCAAATCAACACTACATAGTGCTATCACTTCCCATCTAAACAAAGGGTCATCTACGAAAAGTGTAAAGAGTAGAAATTCAGGGTAGCATGGAGGTAAATCGTACCCACATTTTGTGGATTGTGGGATGACCAATGGCAATCGGCACCCTGCCAAATTCTATGGTGTATTCGAAGATAAAGTAAGAAACAATGCTACAGCACATAGGACACTTCCATTCAAGGACGTATATTTTCAAGAAAACCAAAGAACCTCAGGTCACAGGCAACCCAACGTTTACTGCTGCTCTCTTTACAAAAGCCTCGACTAGGATACAATCTAAATTTCCTTGGACGGAAAACATGGATGGAGAATATGTGATTCTTATCTACAGTGATATATTACTGAGACAGGAAATCAATGAAATAACGTCACTTGCCGCCAAACGAGTGTTCGTAGTTACAATCATTCTCAGTAAATTTAGTCACATAGAAAAAAGTGGTTTATCAAAGATATGAGGTACAGGTGGAATACAAAATTGCGTCCCATGAATGAAATGGCAGACGAGAGAAAGCATCACACATTTAGCAAACACACTTATGCCTGTAGGAGCGCGAAGGTCACTTGAGGTGAGGAAAAAACAGGTGTTTTCAATGAGCACAGATACCATTCCTTATAGACCAAAGAGGGCATCAAGAAAACTTACTCTAAACCTCAAAGGACTGAACTCAGCCCACTTTACACACCAGAAAAGATTATTTAAAACTGGTTAGAATTTGAAAAACAATTTATCGATGTCTCTCTGGAAGAGAATCAAGTGGATGCACAGCAGCAAGCAACACAGCACTCAAAATCGACTACACCCCGTGAGAAAAATAAACTGCAAAATAAAGGCAGTGAGTGAGAGATAAATTCTTCGAGACTTCGTTCAGGGGCTGTCATTGAAGTTGTTTTGAGCATATATTAACACACAGAAAGATGGGACCTAAGGGAGGACAATCATGGGTCTGAGTGTCTTCATGAGCATGAGTCAGCAAATGCAGCCCTTGTAGAATAACACTGCCTTGCCCTGATTCCATTGACCCGAAATCTCCAAATGTAGACGACCCTTCTACAGCGAACACATGCATGGGTAAGCCACAGGACGCTACCCCATTGGAACGGGAAAAAACATGAAAAGGCACCTCATCTTCTCATATCCTGGTGCTCGGGTTCAAGCTTCCAGCCGCTTTTCTGAAAGTATCCCCACTTGGGGAAGTCAGCACTTTCAAAACCTTCTTTCTTATAGCTTGGAATTGGTTCCATGGATGAACTACAACGGGGAAGAATAAGAGACGATGGCTATATATTTGGACAGGCACATGGCGCTCTAATTTCAACTGCTGAACAAGAATTGACCCAAGTCTAAGCTTCCTCTCAGAAGGAGAATAGGGATTGAAAATGTCCTGCTGCTTTGTGACCAGTTCCAAACGTAGGAAGTTGACAGGGGATCTCAGGGAGCCTATAATTCATGGGCCTGCAGGATGGTCAAAGACACCTAATGTGGACAAATGACTTGGGTTATACCAGAGAAAAGAAAGTGAGAGCAAGGCAGAATTGCAAAAATGGGATTTCAAGAGGGAGAAGTGTCTCGCCTGGTAAGAACCTAGGATGTGGCAGTACTTCTTCAACCATGCCTTTATCAAAAAAGGGTGTATGCCTTTATCCTGAATATATTCCGGATAAAGGCATACACCGTTTTGGGGCAACCAGGCAGGGACTCGGTGCAAATCAAAACTACATAATGCTGTCACTTCCCATCAAAACAAAGAGTCATGTAGGAAAAGTGTAAAGACAAGAAATGCAGGGTAACGTGGAGGTAAATCGTACCCACATTTTGTGGATTGTGGGATGACCAATTGCAATTGGCACCCTGGCGAAGTCTATGGTGTATTCGAAGAGAAAGTAAGAAACAAAGATACAGCACATAGGACAATTCCACTCAAGGAAGTATATTTTCAGGAAAACCAAAGAACCTCAGGTCACAGGCAATCGAACGTTTACTGCTGCTCTCTTTACAAAAGCCTCGACTAGGATACAATCTAAATTTCCTTGGACGGAAAACATGGATGGAGAATATGAGATTCTTATCTACAATGATATATTACAGAGCCAGGAAATCAATGAAATAACGTCACTTGGCGCCACCGGAGTGTTCTGACTTACAATCATTCTCAGTGAATTTAGTCACATAGAAAAAAAGTGGTTTATCAAAGATATGAGGTACAGGTGGAATATAAAATTGCGTCCCTTGAACGAAATGGCAGACGACAGAGAGAATTACACATTTAGCAAACACCCTTATGCCTGTAGCAGCGAAGAGGTCACTTGAGGTGAGGAAAAACCAGGTGTTTTCAAGGAGCACAGATACCATTCCATATAGACCAAAGAGGGAATCAAGACAACTTACTCTAAACCTCAAAGGACTGAACTCAGCCCACTTTACACACCAGAAAAGATTATTGACAATGGTCAGAATTTGAAAAACAATTTATCGATGTCTCTCTGGAAGAGAATCTAGTGGATGTACAGCAGCAAGCAACACAGCATGGAAAATCGGCTAAACCCCGTGAGAAAAATAAACTGCAAAATAAAGGCAGTGAGTGACAGATAAATTCTTCGAGACTTCATTCAGTGGCTGTGATTGAAGTTGTTTTGAGTATATATTAACACACAGAAAGATGAGACCTAAGGGAGGACAATCGTTGGTCTGAGTGTCTTCATGAGCATGAGTCAGCAAATGCAGCCCTTGTAGATTAACACTGCCTTGCCCTGATTCCATTGACCAGAAATCTCCAAATGTAGACGACCATTCTACAGCGAACACATGCATGGGTCAGCCACAGGATGCTACCCCATTGGAACGGGAAAAATCATGAAAAGTCACCTTATTTTCTCATATCCTGGTGCTCGGGTTCAAGCTTCCAGCCGCTTTTCTGAAAGTATTCCCACTTGGGGAAGTCAGCACTTTCAAAACACTCTTTCTTATAGCTTGGAATTGGTTCCATGGGTGAACTACAACGGGGAAGAATAAGACACGATGACTATATATTTGGACAGGCACGTGGTGCTCTAATTTCAACTGCTGAACAAGAATTGACCCAAGTCTAAGCTTGCTCTCAGAAAGAGAATAGGACTTGAAAATTTCCTGCTGCTTTGTGACAAGTTCCAAAAGTGGGAAGTTGAGCAGGGGATCTCAGCGAGCCTATAATTCATGGCCCTGCAGGATGGTCAAAGACACCTAATGTGGAAAAATGACTTGGGTTGAGCCAGAGAAAAGAACTTGAGAGCAAGGCAGAATTGCAAAACTGGGATTTCAAGAGGGAGAAGCGTCTCGCCTGGTAAGAACCTAGGATGTGGCAGTACTTCTTCAAACATGCCTTTGTCAAAAAAGGGTGTATGCCTTTATCCTGAATATCTTTAGGATAAAGGCATACACCGTTTTTGGGCAACCAGGCAGGGGCTCGGTGTAAATCAACACTACATAATGCTATCACTTCCCATCAAAACAAAGGGTCATGTACGAAAAGTGTAAAGACCAGAAATGCAGGGTAACTTGGAGGTAAATCGTACCCACATTTTGTGGATTTTGGGATGAACAATGGCAATCGGCACCCTGGCGAATTCTATGGTGTATTCGAAGATAAAGTAAGAAACAATGCTACAGCACATAGGACACTTCCACTCAAGGACGTATATTTTCAAGGAAACCAAAGAACCTCAGGTCACAGGCAACCCAACGTTTACTGCTGCTCTCTTTACAAAAGCCTCGACGAGGATACAATCTAAATTTCCTTGGACAGAAACATGGATGAAGAATATGTGATTCTTATCTACAATGATATATTACAGAGCCAGGAAATCAATGAAATAACGTCAGTTGCGCCACCGGAGTGTTCTTAGTTACAATCATTCTCAGTGAATTTAGTCACATAGAAAAAAGTGGTTTATCAAAGATATGAGGTACAGGTGGAATATAAAATTGCGTCCCTTGAACGAAATGGCAGACGACAGAGAGAATTACACATTTAGCAAACACACTTATGCCTGTAGGAGCGCAAAGGTCACATGAGGTGAGGAAAAACCAGGTGTTTTCAATGAGCACAGATACCATTCCATATAGACCAAGGAGGGAATCAAGACAACTTACTCTAAACCTCAAAGGACTGAACTCAGCCCACTTTACACACCAGAAAAGATTATTGACAACTGGTCAGAATTTGAAAAACTATTTATCTATGTCTCCCTGGAAGAGAATCTAGTGGATGCACAGCAGCAAGCAACACAGCACGGAAAATCGGCTACACCCGGTGAGAAAAATAAACTGCAAAATAAAGGCAGTGAGTGACAGATAAATTCTTCGAGACTTCGTTCAGGGGCTGTGATTGGAGTTGTTTTCAGCATATATTCACACACAGAAAGATGGGACCTAAGGGAGGACAATCGTGGGTATGAGTGTCTTCGTGAGCATGAGTCAGCAAATGCAGCCCTTGTAGAATAACACTGCCTTGCCCTGATTCCATTGACCCGAAATCTCCAAATGTAGATGACCCTTCTACAGCGAACACATGCATGTGTCAGCCACAGGATGCTACCCCATTGGAATGGGAAAAAACATGAAAAGGCTCCTCATCTTCTCATATCCTGGTGCTCGGGTTCAAGCTTCCAGCCACTTTCCTGAAAATATCCCCACTTGGGGAAGTCAGCACTTTCAAAACCTTCTTTCTTATAGCTTGGAATTGGTTCCATGGATGAACTACAACGGGGAAGAATAAGAAACGATGCCTATATATTTGGACAGGCATATGGTGCTCTAATTTCAACTGCTGAACAAGAATTGACCCAAGTCTAAGCTTGCTCTCAGAAGGAGAATAGGGCTTGAAAATTTCCCGCTGCTTTGTGACCAGTTCCAAAAGTGGGAAGTTGAGCAGGGGATCTGAGGGAGCCTATAATTCATGGGCCTGCAGGATGGTCAAAGACACCTAATGTGGACAAATGACTTGGGTTGAGCCAGAGAAAAGAACTTGAGAGCAAGGCAGAATTGCAAAAATGGGATTTCAAGAGGGAGACGCGTCTCGCCTGGTAAGAACCTAGAATGTGGCAGTACTTCTTCAACCATGCCTTTGTCGAAAAACGGTGTATGCCTTTATCCTGAATATATTCCGAATAAAGGCATACACCGTTTTTGGGCAACCAGGCAGGGGCTCGGTCCAAATCAACACTACATAGTGCTATCACTTCCCATCTAAACAAAGGGTCATCTACGAAAAGTGTAAAGACTAGAAATTCAGGGTAGCATGGAGGTAAATCGTACCCACATTTTGTGGATTGTGGGATGACCAATTGCAATCGGCACCCTGGCGAATTCTATGGTGTATTCGAAGATAAAGTAAGAAACAATGCTACAGCACATAGGACACTTCCACTCAAGGACGTATATTTTCAGGAAAACCAAAGAACCTCAGGTCACAGGCAACCCAACGTTTACTGCTGCTCTCTTTACAAAAGCCTCGACTAGGATACAATCTAAATTTCCTTGGACGGAAAACATGGATGGAGAATATGTGATTCTTATCTACAATGATATATTACTGAGCCAGGAAATCAATGAAATAACGTCACTTGCCGCCAAAGGAGTGTTCGTAGTTACAATCATTCTCAGTAAATTTAGTCACATAGAAAAAAGTGGTTTATCAAAGATATGAGGTACAGGTGGAATACAAAATTGCGTCCCATGAATGAAATGGCAGACGAGAGAAAGCATCACACATTTAGCAAACACACTTATGCCTGTAGGAGCGCGAAGGTCACTTGAGGTGAGGAAAAAACAGGTGTTTTCAATGAGCACAGATACCATTCCATATAGACCAAAAAAGGGCATCAAGACAACTTACTCTAAACCTCAAAGGACTGAACTCAGCCCACTTTACACACCAGAAAAGATTATTTACAACTGGTTAGAATTTGAAAAACAATTTATCGATGTCTCTCTGGAAGAGAATCAAGTGGATGCACAGCCGCAAGCAACACAGCACTCAAAATCGGCTACACCCCGTGAGAAAAATAAACTGCAAAATAAAGGCAGTGAGTGAGAGATAAATTCTTCGAGACTTCGTTCAGGGGCTGTCATTGAAGTTGTTTTGAGCATATATTAACACACAGAAGGATCGGACCTAAGGGAGGACACTCGTGGGTCTGAATGTCTTCGTGGGCATGAGTCAGCAAATTCAGCCCTTGTCGAATAACACTGCCTTTTCCTGATTCCATGGACCCGAAATCTCCAAATGCAGACGACCCTTGCTACAGCGAACACATGCATGGGACAGCCACAGGATGCTACCCCATTGGAACGGCAAAAAAACATGAAAAGCCACCTCATCTTCTCATATCCTGGTGCTCGGGTTCAAGCTTTCAGCCGCTTTTCTGAAAATATACCCAATTGGGGAAGTCAGCACTTTCAAAACACTCTTACTTATAACTTGGAATTGGTTCCATGGATGAACTACAATGGGGAAGAATTAGAGACGATGGCTATATATTTGGACAGGCACATGGCGCTCTAATTTCCAATGCTGAACAAGAATTGACCCAAGTCTAAGCTTGCTCTCGGAAGGAGAATTGGGCTTGAAAATGTCCTGCTGCTTTGGGACCAGTTCCGAAAGTGGGAAGTTGAGCCGGGGATCTCAGCGAGCCTATAATTCATGGGCCTGCAGGATGGTCAAAGACACCTAATGTGGACAAATGACTTGGGTTGAGCCAGAGAAAAGAACTTGAGAGCAAGGCAGAATTGCAAAAATGGGATTTCAAGAGGGAGAAGCGTCTCGCCTGGTAAGAACCTAGGATGTGGCAGTACTTCTTCAAACATGCCTTTGTCGAAAAAGGGTGTATGCCTTTATCCTGAATATATTCCGAATAAAGGCATACACCGTTTTTGGGCAACCAGGCAGGGGCTCGGTGCAAATCAACACTACATAGTGCTATCACTTCCCATCTAAACAAAGGGTCATCTGCGAAAAGTGTAAAGACTAGAAATTCAGGGTAGCATGGAGGTAAATCGTACCCACATTTTGTGGATTCCAGGATGAACAATGGCAATCGGCACCCTGGCGAAGTCTATGGTGTATTCAAAAATAATGTAAGAAAAAAAGCTACAGCACATAGGACACTTCCACTCAAGGACGTATATTTTCAAGAAAACCAAAGAACCTCAGGTCACAGGCAACCCAACGTTTTCTGCTGCTCTCTTTACAAAAGCCTCGACTAGGATACAATCTAAATTTCCTTGGACGGAAAACATGGATGGAGAATATGTGATTCTTATCTACAATGATATATTACTGAGCCAGGAAATCAATGAAATAACGTCACTTGCCGCCAAAGGAGTGTTCGTAGTTACAATCATTCTCAGTAAATTTAGTCACATAGAAAAAAGTGGTTTATCAAAGATATGAGGTACAGGTGGAATACAAAATTGCGTCCCATGAATGAAATGGCAGACGAGAGAAAGCATCACACATTTAGCAAACACACTTATGCCTGTAGGAGCGCGAAGGTCACTTGAGGTGAGGAAAAAACAGGTGTTTTCAATGAGCACAGATACCATTCCATATAGACCAAGGAGGGCATCAAGACAACTTACTCTAAACCTCAAAGGACTGAACTCAGCCCACTTTACACACCAGAAAAGATTATTTACAACTGGTTAGAATTTGAAAAACAATTTATCGATGTCTCTCTGGAAGAGAATCAAGTGGATGCACAGCCGCAAGCAACACAGCACTGAAAATCGGCTACACCCCGTGAGAAAAATAAACTGCAAAATAAAGGCAGTGAGTGAGAGATAAATTCTTCGAGACTTCATTCAGGGGCTGTCATTGAAGTTGTTTTGAGCATATATTAACACACAGAATGATCGGACCTAAGGGAGGACACTCGTGGGTCTGAGTGTCTTCGTGAGCATGAGTCAGCAAATGCAGCCCTTGTCGAATAACACTGCCTTTTCCTGATTGCATGGACCCGAAATCTCCAAATGCAGACGACCCTTCCTACAGCGAACACATGCATGGGACAGCCACAGGATGCTACCCCATTGGAACGGCAAAAAAACATGAAAAGCCACCTCATCTTCTCATATCCTGGTGCTCGGGTTCAAGCTTTCAGCCGCTTTTCTGAAAATATACCCAATTGGGGAAGTCAGCACTTTCAAAACACTCTTACTTATAACTTGGAATTGGTTCCATGGATGAACTACATCGGGGAAGAATAAGAGACGATGGCTATATATGTGGACAGGAACATGGCGCTCTAATTTCCAATGCTGAACAAGAATTGACCCAAGTCTAAGCTTGCTCTCAGAAGGAGAATTGGGCTTGAAAATTTCCTGCTGCTTTGGGACCTGTTCCGAAAGTGGGAAGTTGAGCCGGGGATCTCAGGGAGCCTATAATTCATGGCCCTACAGGATGGTAAAAGGCACGTAATGTGGAAAAATGACTTGGGTTGAACCAGAGAAAAGAACTTGAGAGCAAGGCAGAATTGCAAAACTGGGATTTCAAGAGGGAGAAGCGTCTCGCCTGGTAAGAACCTAGGATGTGGCTGTACTTCTTCAAACATGCCTTTGTCGAAAAAGGGTGTATGTCTTTATCCTGAAAATCTTTAGGATAAAGGCATACAGCGTTTTTGGGGAACCAGGCAGGGGCTCGGTGCAAATCAACACTACATAATGCTATCACTTCCCATCAAAACAAAGGGTCATGTACGAAAAGTGTAAAGACCAGAAATGCAGGGTAACGTGGAGGTAAATCGTACCCACATTTTGTGGATTGTGGGATGAACAATGGCAATCGGCACCCTGGCGAATTCTATGGTGTATTCGAAGATAAAGTAAGAAACAATGCTAAGGCACATAGGACACTTCCACTCAAGGACGTATATTTTCAAGGAAACCAAAGAACCTCAGGTCACAGGCAACCCAACGTTTTCTGCTGCTCTCTTTACAAAAGCCTCGACTAGGATACAATCTAAATTTCCTTGGACGGAAAACATGGATGGAGAATATGTGATTCTTATCTACAATGATATATTACTGAGCCAGGAAATATATGAAATAACGTCACTTGCCGCCAAAGGAGTGTTCGTAGTTACAATCATTCTCAGTAAATTTAGTCACATAGAAAAAAGTGGTTTATCAAAGATATGAGGTACAGGTGGAATACAAAATTGCGTCCCATGAATGAAATGGCAGACGAGAGAAAGCATCACACATTTAGCAAACACACTTATGCCTGTAGGAGCACAAAGGTCACATGAGGTGAGGAAAAACCAGGTGTTTTCAATGAGCACAGATACCATTCCATATAGACCAAGGAGGGAATCAAGACAACTTACTCTAAACCTCAAAGGACTGAACTCAGCCCACTTTACACACCAGAAAAGATTATTGACAACTGGTCAGAATTTGAAAAACAATTTATCGATGTCTCTCTGGAAGAGAGTCTAGTGGATGCACAGCAGCAAGCAACACAGCACGGAAAATCGGCTACACCCGGTGAGAAAAATAAACTGCAAAATAAAGGCAGTGAGTGACAGATAAATTCTTCGAGACTTCGTTCAGGGGCTGTGATTGGAGTTGTTTTCAGCATATATTCACACACAGAAAGATGGGGCCTAAGGGAGGACAATCGTGGGTATGAGTGTCTTCGTGAGCATGAGTCAGCAAATGCAGCCCTTGTAGAATAACACTGCCTTGCCCTGATTCCATTGACCCGAAATCTCCAAATGTAGATGACCCTTCTACAGCGAACACATGCATGTGTCAGCCACAGGATGCTACCCCATTGGAATGGGAAAAAACATGAAAAGGCACCTCATCTTCTCATATCCTGGTGCTCGGGTTCAAGCTTCCAGCCACTTTCCTGAAAATATCCCCACTTGGGGAAGTCAGCACTTTCAAAACCTTCTTTCTTATAGCTTGGAATTGGTTCCATGGATGAACTACAATGGGGAAGAATAAGAAACGATGCCTATATATTTGGACAGGCATATGGTGCTCTAATTTCAACTGCTGAACAAGAATTGACCCAAGTCTAAGCTTGCTCTCAGAAGGAGAATAGGGCTTGAAAATTTCCCGCTGCTTTGTGACCAGTTCCAAAAGTGGGAAGTTGAGCAGGGGATCTGAGGGAGCCTATAATTCATGGGCCTGCAGGATGGTCAAAGACACCTAATGTGGACAAATGACTTGGGTTGAGCCAGAGAAAAGAACTTGAGAGCAAGGCAGAATTGCAAAAATGGGATTTCAAGAGGGAGACGCGTCTCGCCTGGTAAGAACCTAGAATGTGGCAGTACTTCTTCAACCATGCCTTTGTCGAAAAACGGTGTATGCCTTTATCCTGAATATATTCCGAATAAAGGCATACACCGTTTTTGGGCAACCAGGCAGGGGCTCGGTCCAAATCAACACTACATAGTGCTATCACTTCCCATCTAAACAAAGGGTCATCTACGAAAAGTGTAAAGACTAGAAATTCAGGGTAGCATGGAGGTAAATCGTACACACATTTTGTGGATTGTGGGATGACCAATTGCAATCGGCACCCTGGCGAATTCTATGGTGTATTCGAAGATAAAGTAAGAAACAATGCTACAGCACATAGGACACTTACACTCAAGGACGTATATTTTCAGGAAAACCAAAGAACCTCAGGTCACAGGCAACCCAACGTTTACTGCTGCTCTCTTTACAAAAGCCTCGACTAGGATACAATCTAAATTTCCTTGGACGGAAAACATGGATGGAGAATATGTGATTCTTATCTACAATGATATATTACTGAGCCAGGAAATCAATGAAATAACGTCACTTGCCGCCAAAGGAGTGTTCGTAGTTACAATCATTCTCAGTAAATTTAGTCACATAGAAAAAAGTGGTTTATCAAAGATATGAGGTACAGGTGGAATACAAAATTGCGTCCCATGAATGAAATGGCAGACGAGAGAAAGCATCACACATTTAGCAAACACACTTATGCCTGTAGGAGCGCGAAGGTCACTTGAGGTGAGGAAAAAACAGGTGTTTTCAATGAGCACAGATACCATTCCATATAGACCAAAAAAGGGCATCAAGACAACTTACTCTAAACCTCAAAGGACTGAACTCAGCCCACTTTACACACCAGAAAAGATTATTTACAACTGGTTAGAATTTGAAAAACAATTTATCGATGTCTCTCTGGAAGAGAATCAAGTGGATGCACAGCCGCAAGCAACACAGCACTCAAAATCGGCTACACCCCGTGAGAAAAATAAACTGCAAAATAAAGGCAGTGAGTGAGAGATAAATTCTTCGAGACTTCGTTCAGGGGCTGTCATTGAAGTTGTTTTGAGCATATATTAACACACAGAAGGATCGGACCTAAGGGAGGACACTCGTGGGTCTGAATGTCTTCGTGGGCATGAGTCAGCAAATTCAGCCCTTGTCGAATAACACTGCCTTTTCCTGATTCCATGGACCCGAAATCTCCAAATGCAGACGACCCTTGCTACAGCGAACACATGCATGGGACAGCCACAGGATGCTACCCGATTGGAACGGCAAAAAAACATGAAAAGCCACCTCATCTTCTCATATCCTGGTGCTCGGGTTCAAGCTTTCAGCCGCTTTTCTGAAAATATACCCAATTGGGGAAGTCAGCACTTTCAAAACACTCTTACTTATAACTTGGAATTGGTTCCATGGATGAACTACAATGGGGAAGAATTAGAGACGATGGCTATATATTTGGACAGGCACATGGCGCTCTAATTTCCAATGCTGAACAAGAATTGACCCAAGTCTAAGCTTGCTCTCGGAAGGAGAATTGGGCTTGAAAATGTCCTGCTGCTTTGGGACCAGTTCCGAAAGTGGGAAGTTGAGCCGGGGATCTCAGCGAGCCTATAATTCATGGGCCTGCAGGATGGTCAAAGACACCTAATGTGGACAAATGACTTGGGTTGAGCCAGAGAAAAGAACTTGAGAGCAAGGCAGAATTGCAAAAATGGGATTTCAAGAGGGAGAAGCGTCTCGCCTGGTAAGAACCTAGGATGTGGCAGTACTTCTTCAAACATGCCTTTGTCGAAAAAGGGTGTATGCCTTTATCCTGAATATATTCCGAATAAAGGCATACACCGTTTTTGGGCAACCAGGCAGGGGCTCGGTGCAAATCAACACTACATAGTGCTATCACTTCCCATCTAAACAAAGGGTCATCTGCGAAAAGTGTAAAGACTAGAAATTCAGGGTAGCATGGAGGTAAATCGTACCCACATTTTGTGGATTCCAGGATGAACAATGGCAATCGGCACCCTGGCGAAGTCTATGGTGTATTCAAAAATAATGTAAGAAAAAAAGCTACAGCACATAGGACACTTCCACTCAAGGACGTATATTTTCAAGAAAACCAAAGAACCTCAGGTCACAGGCAACCCAACGTTTTCTGCTGCTCTCTTTACAAAAGCCTCGACTAGGATACAATCTAAATTTCCTTGGACGGAAAACATGGATGGAGAATATGTGATTCTTATCTACAATGATATATTACTGAGCCAGGAAATCAATGAAATAACGTCACTTGCCGCCAAAGGAGTGTTCGTAGTTACAATCATTCTCAGTAAATTTAGTCACATAGAAAAAAGTGGTTTATCAAAGATATGAGGTACAGGTGGAATACAAAATTGCGTCCCATGAATGAAATGGCAGACGAGAGAAAGCATCACACATTTAGCAAACACACTTATGCCTGTAGGAGCGCGAAGGTCACTTGAGGTGAGGAAAAAACAGGTGTTTTCAATGAGCACAGATACCATTCCATATAGACCAAAGAGGGCATCAAGACAACTTACTCTAAACCTCAAAGGACTGAACTCAGCCCACTTTACACACCAGAAAAGATTATTTACAACTGGTTAGAATTTGAAAAACAATTTATCGATGTCTCTCTGGAAGAGAATCAAGTGGATGCACAGCCGCAAGCAACACAGCACTGAAAATCGGCTACACCCCGTGAGAAAAATAAACTGCAAAATAAAGGCAGTGAGTGAGAGATAAATTCTTCGAGACTTCGTTCAGGGGCTGTCATTGAAGTTGTTTTGAGCATATATTAACACACAGAATGATCGGACCTAAGGGAGGACACTCGTGGGTCTGAGTGTCTTCGTGAGCATGAGTCAGCAAATGCAGCCCTTGTCGAATAACACTGCCTTTTCCTGATTCCATGGACCCGAAATCTCCAAATGCAGACGACCCTTCCTACAGCGAACACATGCATGGGACAGCCACAGGATGCTACCCCATTGGAACGGCAAAAAAACATGAAAAGCCACCTCATCTTCTCATATCCTGGTGCTCGGGTTCAAGCTTTCAGCCGCTTTTCTGAAAATATACCCAATTGGGGAAGTCAGCACTTTCAAAACACTCTTACTTATAACTTGGAATTGGTTCCATGGATGAACTACATCGGGGAAGAATAAGAGACGATGGCTATATATGTGGACAGGAACATGGCGCTCTAATTTCCAATGCTGAACAAGAATTGACCCAAGTCTAAGCTTGCTCTCAGAATGAGAATTGGGCTTGAAAATTTCCTGCTGCTTTGGGACCTGTTGCGAAAGTGGGAAGTTGAGCCGGGGATCTCAGGGAGCCTATAATTCATGGCCCTACAGGATGGTAAAAGGCACGTAATGTGGAAAAATGACTTGGGTTGAACCAGAGAAAAGAACTTGAGAGCAAGGCAGAATTGCAAAACTGGGATTTCAAGAGGGAGAAGCGTCTCGCCTGGTAAGAACCTAGGATGTGGCTGTACTTCTTCAAACATGCCTTTGTTGAAAAAGGGTGTATGTCTTTATCCTGAATATCTTTAGGATAAAGGCATACAGCGTTTTTGGGGAACCAGGCAGGGGCTCGGTGCAAATCAACACTACATAATGCTATCACTTCCCATCAAAACAAAGGGTCATGTACGAAAAGTGTAAAGACCAGAAATGCAGGGTAACGTGGAGGTAAATCGTACCCACATTTTGTGGATTGTGGGATGAACAATGGCAATCGGCACCCTGGCGAATTCTATGGTGTATTCGAAGATAAAGTAAGAAACAATGCTAAGGCACATAGGACACTTCCACTCAAGGACGTATATTTTCAAGGAAACCAAAGAACCTCAGGTCACAGGCAACCCAACGTTTTCTGCTGCTCTCTTTACAAAAGCCTCGACAAGGATACAATCTAAATTTCCTTGGACGGAAAACATGGATGGAGAATATGTGATTCTTATCTACAATGATATATTACTGAGCCAGGAAATATATGAAATAACGTCACTTGCCGCCAAAGGAGTGTTCGTAGTTACAATCATTCTCAGTAAATTTAGTCACATAGAAAAAAGTGGTTTATCAAAGATATGAGGTACAGGTGGAATACAAAATTGCGTCCCATGAATGAAATGGCAGACGAGAGAAAGCATCACACATTTAGCAAACACACTTATGCCTGTAGGAGCACAAAGGTCACATGAGGTGAGGAAAAACCAGGTGTTTTCAATGAGCACAGATACCATTCCATATAGACCAAGGAGGGAATCAAGACAACTTACTCTAAACCTCAAAGGACTGAACTCAGCCCACTTTACACACCAGAAAAGATTATTGACAACTGGTCAGAATTTGAAAAACAATTTATCGATGTCTCTCTGGAAGAGAATCTAGTGGATGCACAGCAGCAAGCAACACAGCACGGAAAATCGGCTACACCCGGTGAGAAAAATAAACTGCAAAATAAAGGCAGTGAGTGACAGATAAATTCTTCGAGACTTCGTTCAGGGGCTGTGATTGGAGTTGTTTTCAGCATATATTCACACACAGAAAGATGGGACCTAAGGGAGGACAATCCTGGGTCTGAGTGTCTTCGTGAGCATGAGTCAGCAAATGCAGCCCTTGTAGAATAACACTGCCTTGCCCTGATTCCATTGACACGAAATCTCCAAATGTAGATGACCCTTCTACAGCGAACACATGCATGTGTCAGCCACAGGATGCTACCCCATTGGAATGGGAAAAAACATGAAAAGGCACCTCATCATCTCATATCCTGGTGCTCGGGTTCAAGCTTCCAGCCACTTTCCTGAAAATATCCCCACTTGGGGAAGTCAGCACTTTCAAAACCTTCTTTCTTATAGCTTGGAATTGGTTCCATGGATGAACTACAACAGGGAAGAATAAGAAACGATGCCTATATATTTGGACAGGCATAGGGTGCTCTAATTTCAACTGCTGAACAAGAATTGACCCAAGTCTAAGCTTGCTCTCAGAAGGAGAATAGGGCTTGAAAATTTCCCGCTGCTTTGTGACCAGTTCCAAAAGTGGGAAGTTGAGCAGGGGATCTCAGGGAGCCTATAATTCATGGGCCTGCAGGATGGTCAAAGACACCTAATGTGGACAAATGACTTGGGTTGAGCCAGAGAAAAGAACTTGAGAGCAAGGCAGAATTGCAAAAATGGGATTTCAAGAGTGAGACGCGTCTCGCCTGGTAAGATCTTAGAATGTGGCAGTACTTCTTCAACCATGCCTTTGTCGAAAAACGGTGTATGCCTTTATCCTGAATATATTCCGAATAAAGGCATACACCGTTTTTGGGCAACCAGGCAGGGGCTCGGTCCAAATCAACAGTACATAGTGCTATCACTTCCCATCTAAACAAAGGGTCTTCTACGAAAAGTGTAAAGACTAGAAATTCAGGGTAGCATGGAGGTAAATCGTACCCACATTTTGTGGATTGTGGGATGAACAATGGCAATCGGTACCCTGGCGAAGTCTATGGTGTATTCAAAAATAATGTAAGACACAAAGCTACAGCACATAGGACACTTCCACTCAAGGACGTATATTTTCAAGAAAACCAAAGAAACTCAGGTCACAGGCAACCCAACGTTTACTGCTGCTCTCTTTACAAAAGCCTCAACTAGGATACAATCTAAATTTCCTTGGACGGAAAACATGGATGGAGAATATGTGATTCTTATCTACAATGATATATTACTGAGCCAGGAAATCAATGAAACAACGTCACTTGCCGCCAAAGGAGTGTTCGTAGTTACAATCATTCTCAGTAAATTTAGTCACATAGAAAAAAGTGGTTAATCAAAGATATGAGGTACAGGTGGAATACAAAATTGCGTCCCATGAATGAAATGGCAGACGAGAGAAAACATCACACATTTAGCAAACACACTTATGCCTGTAGGAGCGCGAAGGTCACTTGAGGTGAGGAAAAACCAGGTGTTTTAAATGAGCACAGATACCATTCCATATAGACCAAAGAGGGCATCAAGACAACTTACTCTAAACCTCAAAGGACTGAACTCAGCCCACTTTACACACCAGAAAAGATTATTTACAACTGGTTAGAATTTGAAAAACAATTTATCGATGTCTCTCTGGAAGAGAATCAAGTGGATGCACAGCAGCAAGCAACACAGCACTCAAAATCGGCTACACCCCGTGAGAAAAATGAACTGCAAAATAAAGGCAGTGAGTGAGAGATAAATTCTTCGAGACTTCGTTCAGGGGCTGTCATTGAAGTTGTTTTGAGCATATATTAACACACAGAAGGATGGGACCTATGGGAGGACACTCGTGGGTCTGAGTGTCTTCGTGAGCATGAGTCAGCAAATGCAGCCCTTGTCGAATAACACTGCCTTTTCCTGATTCCATGGACCCGAAATCTCCAAATGCAGACGACCCTTCCTACAGCGAACACATGCATGGGACAGCCACAGGATGCTACCCCATTGGAACGGCAAAAAAACATGAAAAGCCACCTCATCTTCTCATATCCTGGTGCTTGGGTTCAAGCTTTCAGCCGCTTTTCTGAAAATATACCCAATTGGGGAAGTCAGCACTTTCAAAACACTCTTACTTATAACTTGGAATTGGTTCCATGGATGAACTACAACGGGGAAGAATAAGAGACGATGGCTATATATTTGGACAGGCACATGGCGCTCTAATTTCCAATGCTGAACAAGAATTGACCCAAGTCTAAGCTTGCTCTCGGAAGGAGAATTGGGCTTGAAAATGTCCTGCTGCTTTGGGACCAGTTCCGAAAGTGGGAAGTTGAGCCGGGGATCTCAGGGAGCCTATAATTCATGGCCCTGCAGGATGGTAAAAGGCACGTAATGTGGAAAAATGACTTGGGTTGAACCAGAGAAAAGAACTTGAGAGCAAGGCAGAATTGCAAAACTGGGATTTCAAGAGGGAGAAGCGTCTCGCCTGGTAAGAACCTAGGATGTGGCAGTACTTCTTCAAACATGCCTTTGTCGAAAAAGGGTGTATGCCTTTATCCTGAATATCTTTAGGATAAAGGCATACACCGTTTTTGGGCAACCAGGCAGGGGCTCGGTGCAAATCAACACTACATAGTGCTATCACTTCCCATCTAAACAAAGGGTCATGTACGAAAAGTGTAAAGACCAGAAATGCAGGGTAACGTGGAGGTAAATCGTACCCACATTTTGTGGATTGTGGGATGAACAATGGCAATCGGCACTCTGGCGAAGTCTATGGTGTATTCAAAAATAATGTAAGAAACAAAGCTACAGCACATAGGACACTTCCACTCAAGGACGTATATTTTCAAGAAAACCAAAGAACCTCAGGTCACAGGCAACCCAACGTTTACTGCTGCTCTCTTTACAAAAGCCTCGACTAGGATACAATCTAAATTTTCTTGGACGGAATACATGGATGGAGAATATGTGACTCTTATCTACAATGATATATTACAGAGCCAGGAAATCAATGAAATAACGTCACTTGGCGCCACCGGAGTGTTCTTAGTAACAATCATTCTCAGTGAATTTAGTCACATAGAAAAAAGTGGTTTATCAAAGATATGAGGTACAGGTGGAATATAAAATTGCGTCCCTTGAACGAAATGGCAGACGACAGAGAGAATTACACATTTAGCAAACACACTTATGCCTGTAGGAGCGCGAAGGTCACATGAGGTGAGGAAAAACCAGGTGTTTTCAATGAGCACAGATACCATTCCATATAGACCAAAGAGGGAATCAAGACACTTACTCTAAACCTCAAAGGACTGAACTCAGCCCACTTTACACACCAGCAAAGATTATTTACAACTGGTTAGAATTTGAAAAACAATTTATCGATGTCTCTCTGGAAGAGAATCAAGTGGATGCACAGCAGCAAGCAACACAGCACTGAAAATCGGCTACACCCCGTGAGAAAAATAAACTGCAAAATAAAGGCAGTGAGTGAGAGATAAATTCTTCGAGACTTCGTTCAGGGGCTGTCATTGAAGTTGTTTTGAGCATATACTAACACACAGAATGAACGGACCTAAGGGAGGACACTCGTGGTTCTGAGTGTCTTCGTGAGCATGAGTCAGCAAATGCAGCCCTTGTCGAATAACACTGCCTTTTCCTTATTCCATGGACCCGAAATCTCCAAATGCAGACGACCCTTCCTACAGCGAACACATGCATGGGACAGCCACAGGATGCTACCCCATTGGAACGGCAAAAAAACATGAAAAGCCACCTCATCTTCTCTTACCCTGGTGCTCGGTTTCAAGCTTTCAGCCGCTTTTCTGAAAATATACCCAACTGGGGAAGTCAGCACTTTCAAAACACTCTTACTTATAACTTGGAATTGGTTCCATGGATGAACTACAATGGGGAAGAATAAGAGACGATGGCTATATATTTGGACAGGCACATGGCGCTCTAATTTCCAATGCTGAACAAGAATTGACCCAAGTCTAAGCTTGCTCTCGGAAGGAGAATTGGGCTTGAAAATGTC
Organism: Kogia breviceps; assembly: GCF_026419965.1. NCBI lineage: Eukaryota > Metazoa > Chordata > Mammalia > Artiodactyla > Physeteridae > Kogia > Kogia breviceps. Next base: position 36,327,641 of record NC_081329.1, read on the forward strand.
CTGCTGCTTTGGGACCAGTTCCGAAAGTGGGAAGTTGAGCCGGGGATCTCAGGGAGCCTATAATTCATGGCCCTACAGGATGGTAAAAGGCACGTAATGTGGAAAAATGACTTGGGTTGAACCAGAGAAAAGAACTTGAGAGCAAGGCAGAATTGCAAAACTGGGATTTCAAGAGGGAGAAGCTTCTCGCCTGGTAAGAACCTAGGATGTGGCAGTACTTCTTCAAACATGCCTTTGTCGAAAAAGGGTGTATGCCTTTATCCTGAATATATTCCGAATAAAGGCATACACCGTTTTGGGGCAACCAGGCAGGGGCTCGGTCCAAATCAACACTACATAGTGCTATCACTTCCCATCTAAACAAAGGGTCATCTACGAAAAGTGTAAAGACTAGAAATTCAGGGTAGCATGGAGGTAAATCGTACCCACATTTTGTGGATTCCAAGATGAACAATGGCAATCGGCACCCTGGCGAAGTCTATGGTGTATTCAAAAATAATGTAAGAAACAAAGCTACAGCACATAGGACACTTCCACTCAAGGACGTATATTTTCAAGAAAACCAAAGAACCTCAGGTCACAGGCAACCCAACGTTTTCTGCTGCTCTCTTTACAAAAGCCTCGACTAGGATACAATCTAAATTTCCTTGGACGGAAAACATGGATGGAGAATATGTGATTCTTATCTACAATGATATATTACGGAGCCAGGAAATCAATGAAATAACGTCACTTGCCGCCAAAGGAGTGTTCGTAGTTACAATCATTCTCAGTAAATTTAGTCACATAGAAAAAAGTGGTTTATCAAAGATATGAGGTACAGGTGGAATACAAAATTGCGTCCCATGAATGAAATGGCAGACGAGAGAAAGCATCACACATTTAGCAAACACACTTATGCCTGTAGGGGCGCGAAGGTCACTTGAGGTGAGGAAAAAACAGGTGTTTTCAATGAGCACAGATACCATTCCATATAGACCAAAGAGGGCATCAAGACAACTTACTCTAAACCTCAAAGGACTGAACTCAGCCCACTTTACACACCAGAAAAGATTATTTACAACTGGTTAGAATTTGAAAAACAATTTATCGATGTCTCTCTGGAAGAGAATCAAGTGGATGCACAGCCGCAAGCAACACAGCACTGAAAATCGGCTACACCCCATGAGAAAAATAAACTGCAAAATAAAGGCAGTGAGTGAGAGATAAATTCTTCGAGACTTCGTTCAGGGGCTGTCATTGAAGTTGTTTTGAGCATATATTAACACACAGAAGGATCGGACCTAAGGGAGGACACTCGTGGGTCTGAGTGTCTTCGTGAGCATGAGTCAGCAAATGCAGCCCTTGTCGAATAACACTGCCTTTTCCTGATTCCATGGACCCGAAATCTCCAAATGCAGACGACCCTTCCTACAGCGAACACATGCATGGGACAGCCACAGGTTGCTACCTCATTGGAACGGCAAAAAACATGAAAAGCCACCTCATCTTCTCATATCCTGGTGCTCGGGTTCAAGCTTTCAGCCGCTTTTCTGAAAATATACCCAATTGGGGAAGTCAGCACTTTCAAAACACTCTTACTTATAACTTGGAATTGGTTCCATGGATGAACTACAATGGGGAAGAATAAGAGACGATGGCTATATATTTGGACAGGAACATGGCGCTCTAATTTCCAATGCTGAACAAGAATTGACCCAAGTCTAAGCTTGCTCTCAGAAGGAGAATTGGGCTTGAAAATTTCCTGCTGCTTTGGGACCTGTTCCGAAAGTGGGAAGTTGAGCCGGGGATCTCAGGGAGCCTATAATTCATGGCCCTACAGGATGGTAAAAGGCACGTAATGTGGAAAAATGACTTGGGTTGAACCAGAGAAAAGAACTTGAGAGCAAGGCAGAATTGCAAAACTGGGATTTCAAGAGGGAGAAGCGTCTCGCCTGGTAAGAACCTAGGATGTGGCAGTACTTCTTCAAACATGCCTTTGTCGAAAAAGGGTGTATGTCTTTATCCTGAATATCTTTAGGATAAAGGCATACACCGTTTTTGGGGAACCAGGCAGGGGCTCGGTGCAAATCAACACTACATAATGCTATCACTTCCCATCAAAACAAAGGGTCATGTACGAAAAGTGTAAAGACCAGAAATGCAGGGTAACGTGGAGGTAAATCGTACCCATATTTTGTGGATTGTGGGATGAACAATGGCAATCGGCACCCTGGCGAATTCTATGGTGTATTCGAAGATAAAGTAAGAAACAATGCTACAGCACATAGGACACTTCCACTCAAGGACGTATATTTTCAAGGAAACCAAAGAACCTCAGGTCACAGGCAACCCAACGTTTACTGCTGCTCTCTTTACAAAAGCCTCGACGAGGATACAATCTAAATTTCCTTGGACAGAAACATGGATGAAGAATATGTGATTCTTATCTACAATGATATATTACAGAGCCAGGAAATCAATGAAATAACGTCACTTGCGCCACCGGAGTGTTCTTAGTTACAATCATTCTCAGTGAATTTAGTCACATAGAAAAAAGTGGTTTATCAAAGATATGAGGTACAGGTGGAATATAAAATTGCGTCCCTTGAACGAAATGGCAGACGACAGAGAGAATTACACATTTAGCAAACACACTTATGCCTGTAGGGGTTCAAAGGTCACATGAGGTGAGGAAAAACCAGGTGTTTTCAATGAGCACAGATACCATTCCATATAGACCAAGGAGGGAATCAAGACAACTTACTCTAAACCTCAAAGGACTGAACTCAGCCCACTTTACACACCAGAAAAGATTATTGACAACTGGTCAGAATTTGAAAAACAATTTATCTATGTCTCTCTGGAAGAGAATCTAGTGGATGCACAGCAGCAAGGAACACAGCACGGAAAATCGGCTACACCCGGTGAGAAAAATAAACTGCAAAATAAAGGCAGTGAGTGACAGATAAATTCTTCGAGACTTCGTTCAGGGGCTGTGATTGGAGTTGTTTTCAGCATATATTCACACACAGAAAGATGGGACCTAAGGGAGGACAATCCTGGGTCTGAGTGTCTTCGTGAGCATGAGTCAGCAAATGCAGCCCTTGTAGAATAACACTGCCTTGCCCTGATTCCATTGACCTGAAATCTCCAAATGTAGATGACCCTTCTACAGCGAACACATGCATGTGTCAGCCACAGGATGCTACCCCATTGGAATGGGAAAAAACATGAAAAGGCACCTCATCTTCTCATATCCTCGTGCTCGGGTTCAAGCTTCCAGCCACTTTCCTGAAAATATCCCCACTTGGGGAAGTCAGCACTTTCAAAACCTTCTTTCTTATAGCTTGGAATTGGTTCCATGGATGAACTACAACGGGGAAGAATAAGAAACGATGCCTATATATTTGGACAGGCATATGGTGCTCTAATTTCAACTGCTGAACAAGAATTGACCCAAGTCTAAGCTTGCTCTCAGAAGGAGAATAGGGCTTGAAAATTTCCCGCTGCTTTGTGACCAGTTCCAAAAGTGGGAAGTTGAGCAGGGGATCTCAGGGAGCCAATAATTCATGGGCCTGCAGGATGGTCAAAGACACCTAATGTGGACAAATGACTTGGGTTGAGCCAGAGAAAAGAACTTGAGAGCAAGGCAGAATTGCAAAAATGGGATTTCAAGAGGGAGACGCGTCTCGCCTGGTAAGAACCTAGAATGTGGCAGTACTTCAACCATGCCTTTGTCGAAAAACGGTGTATGCCTTTATCCTGAATATATTCCGAATAAAGGCATACACCGTTTTGGGGCAACCAGGCAGGGGCTCGGTCCAAATCAACAGTACATAGTGCTATCAATTCCCATCTAAACAAAGGGTCATCTACGAAAAGTGTAAAGACTAGAAATTCAGGGTAGCATGGAGGTAAATCGTACCCACATTTTGTGGATTGTGGGATGACCAATGGCAATCGGCACCCTGCCGAATTCTATGGTGTATTCGAAGATAAAGTAAGAAACAATGCTACAGCACATAGGACACTTCCATTCAAGGACGTATATTTTCAGGAAAACCAAAGAACCTCAGGTCACAGGCAACCCAACGTTTATTGCTGCTCTCTTTACAAAAGCCTCGACTAGGATACAATCTAAATTTCCTTGGACGGAAAACATGGATGGAGAATATGTGATTCTTATCTACAATGATATATTACTGAGCCAGGAAATCAATGAAATAACGTCACTTGCCGCCAAAGGAGTGTTCGTAGTTACAATCATTCTCAGTGAATTTAGTCACATAGAAAAAAGTGGTTTATCAAAGACATGAGGTACAGGTGGAATATAAAATTGCGTCCCTTGAACGAAATGGCAGACGACAGAGAGAATTACACATTTAGCAAACACACTTATGCCTGTAGGGGTGCAAAGGTCACATGAGGTGAGGAAAAACCAGGTGTTTTCAATGAGCACAGATACCATTCCATATAGACCAAGGAGGGAATCAAGACAACTTACTCTAAACCTCAAAGGACTGAACTCAGCCCACTTTACACACCAGAAAAGATTATTGACAACTGGTCAGAATTTGAAAAACAATTTATCTATGTCTCTCTGGAAGAGAATCTAGTGGATGCACAGCAGCAAGCAACACAGCACGGAAAATCGGCTACACCCGGTGAGAAAAATAAACTGCAAAATAAAGGCAGTGAGTGACAGATAAATTCTTCGAGACTTCGTTCAGGGGCTGTGATTGGAGTTGTTTTCACCATATATTCACACACAGAAAGATGGGACCTAAGGGAGGACAATCCTGGGTCTGAGTGTCTTCGTGAGCATGAGTCAGCAAATGCAGCCCTTGTAGAATAACACTGCCTTGCCCTGATTCCATTGACCCGAAATCTCCAAATGTAGATGACCCTTCTACAGCGAACACATGCATGTGTCAGCCACAGGATGCTACCCGATTGGAATGGGAAAAAACATGAAAAGGAACCTCATCTTCTCATATCCTGGTGCTCGGGTTCAAGCTTCCAGCCACTTTCCTGAAAATATCCCCACTTGGGGAAGTCAGCACTTTCAAAACCTTCTTTCTTATAGCTTGGAATTGGTTCCATGGATGAACTACAACGGGGAAGAATAAGAAACGATGCCTATATATTTGGACAGGCATATGGTGCTCTAATTTCAACTGCTGAACAAGAATTGACCCAAGTCTAAGCTTGCTCTCAGAAGGAGAATAGGGCTTGAAAATTTCCCGCTGCTTTGTGACCAGTTCCAAAAGTGGGAAGTTGAGCAGGGGATCTCAGGGAGCCTATAATTCATGGGCATGCAGGATGGTCAAAGACACCTAATGTGGACAAATGACTTGGGTTGAGCCAGAGAAAAGAACTTGAGAGCAAGGCAGAATTGCAAAAATGGGATTTCAAGAGGGAGACGCGTCTCGCCTGGTAAGAACCTAGAATGTGGCAGTACTTCTTCAACCATGCCTTTGTCGAAAAACGTTGTATGCCTTTATCCTGAATATATTCCGAATAAAGGCATACACCATTTTTGGGCAACCAGGCAGGGGCTCGGTGCAAATCAACACTACATAGTGCTATCACTTCCCATCTAAACAAAGGGTCATCTACGAAAAGTGTAAAGACTAGAAATTCAGGGTAGCATGGAGGTAAATCGTACCCACATTTTGTGGATTGTGGGATGACCAATGGCAATCGGCACCCTGGCGAAATCTATGGTGTATTCGAAGATAAAGTAAGAAACAATGCTACAGCACATAGGACACTTCCATTCAAGGACATATATTTTCAGGAAAACCAAAGAACCTCAGGTCACAGGAAATCCAACGTGTACTGCTGCTCTCTTTACAAAAGCCTCGACTAGAATACAATCTAAATTTCCTTGGACGGAAAACATGGATGGAGAATATGTGATTCTTATCTACAATGATATATTACTGAGCCAGGAAATCAATGAAATAACGTCACTTGCCGCCAAAGGAGTGTTCGTAGTTACAATCATTCTCAGTAAATTTAGTCACATAGAAAAAAGTGGTTTATCAAAGATATGAGGTACAGGTGGAATACAAAATTGCGTCCCATGAATGAAATGGCAGACGAGAGAAAGCATCACACATTTAGCAAACACACTTATGCCTGTAGGAGCGCGAAGGTCACTTGAGGTGAGGAAAAACCAGGTGTTTTCAATGAGCACAGATACCATTCCATATAGACCAAAGAGGGCATCAAGACACCTTACTCTAAACCTCAAAGGACTGAACTCAGCCCACTTTACACACCAGAAAAGATTATTTACAACTGGTTAGAATTTGAAAAACAATTTATCGATGTCTCTCTGGAAGAGAATCAAGTGGACGCACAGCCGCAAGCAACACAGCACTCAAAATCGGCTACACCCCGTGAGAAAAATAAACTGCAAAATAAAGGCAGTGAGTGAGAGATAAATTCTTCGAGACTTCGTTCAGGGGCTGTCATTGAAGTTGTTTTGAGCATATATTAACACACAGAAGGATCGGACCTAAGGGAGGACACTCGTGGGTCTGAGTGTCTTCGTGAGCATGAGTCAGCAAATGCAGCCCTTGTCGAATAACACTGCCTTTTCCTGATTCCTTGGACCCGAAATCTCCAAATGCAGACGACCTTTCCTACAGCGAACACATGCATGGGACAGCCACAGGATGCTACCCCATTGGAACGGCAAAAAAACATGAAAAGCCACCTCATCTTCTCATACCCTGGTGCTCGGGTTCAAGCTTTCAGCCGCTTTTCTGAAAATATACCCAATTGGGGAAGTCAGCACTTTCAAAACACTCTTACTTATAACTTGGAATTGGTTCCATGGATGAACTACAACGGGGAAGAATAAGAGACGATGGCTATATATTTGGACAGGCACATGGCGCTCTAATTTCCAATGCTGAACAAGAATTGACCCAAGTCTAAGCTTGCTCTCGGAAGGAGAATTGGGCTTGAAAATTTCCTGCTGCTTTGGGACCAGTTCCGAAAGTGGGAAGTTGAGCCGGGGATCTCAGGGAGCCTATAATTCATGGCCCTGCAGGATGGTAAAAGGCACGTAATGTGGAAAAATGACTTGGGTTGAACCAGAGAAAAGAACTTGAGAGCAAGGCAGAATTGCAAAACTGGGATTTCAAGAGGGAGAAGCGTCTCGCCTGGTAAGAACCTAGGATGTGGCAGTACTTCTTCAAACATGCCTTTGTCGAAAAAGGGTGTATGCCTTTATCCTGAATATCTTTAGGATAAAGGCATACACCGTTTTTGGGCAACCAGGCAGGGGCTCGGTGCAAATCAACACTACATAATGCTATCACTTCCCATCAAAACAAAGGGTCATGTACGAAAAGTGTAAAGACCAGAAATGCAGGGTAACGTGGAGGTAAATCGTACCCACATTTTGTGGATTGTGGGATGAACAATGGCAATCGGCACCCTGGCGAATTCTATGGTGTATTCGAAGATAAAGTAAGAAACAATGCTACAGCACATAGGACACTTCCACTCAAGGACGTATATTTTCAAGGAAACCAAAGAACCTCAGGTCACAGGCAACCCAACGTTTACTGCTGCTCTCTTTACAAAAGCCTCGACGAGGATACAATCTAAATTTCCTTGGACAGAAACATGGATGAAGAATATGTGATTCTTATCTACAATGATATATTACAGAGCCAGGAAATCAATGAAATAACGTCACTTGCGCCACCGGAGTGTTCTTAGTTACAATCATTCTCAGTGAATTTAGTCACATAGAAAAAAGTGGTTTATCAAAGATATGAGGTACAGGTGGAATATAAAATTGCGTCCCTTGAACGAAATGGCAGACGACAGAGAGAATTACACATTTAGCAAACACACTTATGCCTGTAGGAGCGCAAAGGTCACATGAGGTGAGGAAAAACCAGGTGTTTTCAATGAGCACAGATACCATTCCATATAGACCAAGGAGGGAATCAAGACAACTTACTCTAAACCTCAAAGGACTGAACTCATCCCACTTTACACACCAGAAAAGATTATTGACAACTGGTCAGAATTTGAAAAACAATTTATCTATGTCTCTCTGGAAGAGAATCTAGTGGATGCACAGCAGCAAGCAACACAGCACGGAAAATCGGCTACACCCGGTGAGAAAAATAAACTGCAAAATAAAGGCAGTGAGTGACAGATAAATTCTTCGAGACTTCGTTCAGGGGCTGTGATTGGAGTTGTTTTCAGCATATATTCACACACAGAAAGATGGGACCTAAGGGAGGACAATCGTGTGTCTGAGTGTCTTCGTCAGCATGAGTCAGCAAATGCAGCCCTTGTAGAATAACACTGCCTTGCCCTGATTCCATTGACCCGAAATCTCCAAATGTAGACGACCCTTCTACAGCGAACACATGCATGGGTCAGCCACAGGATGCTACCCCATTGGAACGGGAAAAAACATGAAAAGGCACCTCATCTTCTCATATCCTGGTGCTCGGGTTCAAGCTTCCAGCCACTTTCCTGAAAATATCCCCACTTGGGGAAGTCAGCACTTTCAAAACCTTCTTTCTTATAGCTTGGAATTGGTTCCATGGATGAACTACAATGGGGAAGAATAAGACACGATGCCTATATATTTGGACAGGCATATGGTGCTCTAATTTCAACTGCTGAACAAGAATTGACCCAAGTCTAAGCTTGCTCTCGGAAGGAGAATTGGGCTTGAAAATGTCCTGCTGCTTTGGGACCAGTTCCGAAAGTGGGAAGTTGAGCCGGGGATCTCAGGGAGCCTATAATTCATGGCCCTGCAGGATGGTAAAAGGCACGTAATGTGGAAAAATGACTTGGGTTGAACCAGAGAAAAGAACTTAAGAGCAAGGCAGAATTGCAAAACTGGGATTTCAAGAGGGAGAAGCGTCTCGCCTGGTAAGAACCTAGGATGTGGCAGTACTTCTTCAAACATGCCTTTGTCGAAAAAGGGTGTATGCCTTTATCCTGAATATATTCCGAATAAAGGCATACACCGTTTCTGGGCAACCAGGCAGGGGCTCTGTGCAAATCAACACTACATAATGCTATCACTTCCCATCTAAACAAAGGGTCAACTACGAAAAGTGTAAAGACTAGAAATTCAGGGTAGCATGGAGGTAAATCGTACCCACATTTTGTGGATTGTGGGATGACCAATTGCAATCGGCACCCTGGCGAATTCTATGGTGTATTCGAAGATAAAGTAAGAAACAATGCTACAGCACATAGGACACTTCCACTCAAGGACGTATATTTTCAAGAAAACCAAAGAACCTCAGGTCACAGGCAACCCAACGTTTTCTGCTGCTCTCTTTACAAAAGCCTCGACTAGGATACAATCTAAATTTCCTTGGACGGAAAACATGGATGGAGAATATGTGATTCTTATCTACAATGATATATTACTGAGCCAGGAAATCAATGAAATAACGTCACTTGCCGCCAAAGGAGTGTTCGTAGTTACAATCATTCTCAGTAAATTTAGTCACATAGAAAAAAGTGGTTTATCAAAGATATGAGGTACAGGTGGAATACAAAATTGCGTCCCATGAATGAAATGGCAGACGAGAGAAAGCATCACACATTTAGCAAACACACTTATGCCTGTAGGAGCGCGAAGGTCACTTGAGGTGAGGAAAAACCAGGTGTTTTCAATGAGCACAGATACCATTCCATATAGACCAAAGAGGGCATCAAGACAACTTACTCTAAAGCTCAAAGGACTGAACTCAGCCCACTTTTCACACCAGAAAAGATTATTTACAACTGGTTAGAATTTGAAAAACAATTTATCGATGTCTCTCTGGAAGAGAATCAAGTGGATGCACAGCAGCAAGCAACACAGCACTCAAAATCGGCTACACCCCGTGAGAAAAATAAACTGCAAAATAAAGGCAGTGAGTGAGAGATAAATTCTTCGAGACTTCGTTCAGGGGCTGTCATTGAAGTTGTTTTGAGCATATATTAACACACAGAAGGATCGGACCTAAGGGAGGACACTCGTGGGTCTGAGTGTCTTCGTGAGCATGAGTCAGCAAATGCAGCCCTTGTCGAATAACACTGCCTTTTCCTGATTCCATGGACCCGAAATCTCCAAATGCAGACGACCCTTCCTACAGCGAACACATGCATGGGACAGCCACAGGATGCTACCCCATTGGAACGGCAAAAAAACATGAAAAGCCACCTCATCTTCTCATATCCTGGTGCTCGGGTTCAAGCTTTCAGCCGCTTTTCTGAAAATATACCCAATTGGGGAAGTCAGCACTTTCAAAACACTCTTACTTATAACTTGGAATTGGTTCCATGGATGAACTACAATGGGGAAGAATAAGAGACGATGGCTATATATTTGGACAGGCACATGGCGCTCTAATTTCCAATGCTGAACAAGAATTGACCCAAGTCTAAGCTTGCTCTCAGAAGGAGAATAGGGCTTGAAAATTTTCCGCTGATTTGTGACCAGTTCCAAAAGTGGGAAGTTGAGCAGGGGATCTCAGCGAGCCTATAATTCATGGGCCTGCAGGATGGTCAAAGACACCTAATGTGGACAAATGACTTGGGTTGAGCCAGAGAAAAGAACTTGAGAGCAAGGCAGAATTGCAAAAATGGGATTTCAAGAGGGAGAAGCGTCTCGCCTGGTAAGAACCTAGAATGTGGCAGTACTTCTTCAAACATGCCTTTGTCGAAAAAGGGTGTATGCCTTTATCCTGAATATCTTTAGGATAAAGGCATACACCGTTTTTGGGGAACCAGGCAGGGGCTCGGTGCAAATCAACACTACTTAATGCTATCACTTCCCATCAAAACAAAGGGTCATGTACGAAAAGTGTAAAGACCAGAAATGCAGGGTAACGTGGAGGTAAATCGTACCCACATTTTGTGGATTGTGGGATGAACAGTGGCAATCGGCACCCTGGCGAATTCTATGGTGTATTCGAAAATAATGTAAGAAACAAAGCTACAGCACATAGGACACTTCCACTCAAGGACGTATACTTTCAAGAAAAACAAAGAATCTCAGGTCACAGGCAACCCAACGTTTACTGCTGCTCTCTTTCCAAAAGCCTAGACTAGGATACAATCTAAATTTCCTTGGAGGAAAACATGGATGGAGAATATGTGATTCTTATCTGCAATGATATATTACAGAGCCAGGAAATCAATGAAATAACGTCACTTGCCGCCACCGGAGTGTTCTTAGTTACAATCATTCTCAGTGAATTTAGTCACATAGAAAAAAGTGGTTTATCAAAGATATGAGGTACAGGTGGAATATAAAATTGCATCCCTTGAACGAAATGGCAGACGACAGAAATAATTACACATTTTTCAAACCCACTTATGCTTGTAGGAACGCAAAGGTCACTTGAGGAGCGGAAAAACCAGGTGTTTTCAATGAGCACAGATATCATTCCATGTAGACCAAAGTGGGAATCAAGACAACTTACTCTAAACATCAAAGGATTGAACTCAGCCCAATTTACACACCAAAAAAGTTTATTGACATCTGGTCAGAATTTGAAAAACACTTTATCGATGTCTCTCTGGAAGAGAATGAAGTGGATGCACAGAAGCAAGCAACACAGCACTGAAAATCGGCTACACCCCGTGAGAAAAATAAACTGCAAAATAAAGGCAGTGAATGAGAGATAAATACTTCGAGACTTCATTCAGGGGCTGTGTTTGAAGTTGTTTTGAGCATATATTAACACACATAAAGATGGGACCTAAGGGAGGACACTCGTGGGTCTGAGTGTCTTCGTGAGCATGAGTCAGCAAATGCAGCCCTTGTAGAATAACACTGCCTTTCCCTGATTCCATTGACCCGAAATCCCCAAATGCAGACCACCCTTCCTACACCGAACAAATGCATGGGAAAGCCACAGGATGCTACCCCATTGGAACGGGAAAAAAACATGAAAAGCCACCTCATCTTCTCATATCCTGGTGCTCGGTTTCAAGCTTTCAGCTGCTCTTCTGAAATTATCCCCACTTGGGGAAGTCAGTACTTTCAAAACACCCTTTCTTATAGCTTGGAATTGGTTCCATGGATGAACTACAACGGGGAAGAACAAGAGATGATGGCTATACATTTGGACAGGCACATGGCGCTCTAATTTCAAATGCTGAACAAGAATTGACCCAAGTCTAAGCTTGCTCTCAGAAGGAAAATTGGGCTTGAAAATTTCCTGCTGCTTTGGGACCAGTTCCCAAAGTGGGAAGTTGAGCAGGGGATCTCAGGGAGCCTATAATTCATGGCCCTGCAGGATGGTAAAAGGCACCTAATGTGGAAAAATGACTTGGGTTGAACCAGAGAAAAGAACGTGAGAGCAAGGCAGAATTTCAAATCTGGGATTTCAAGAGGGAGAAGCGTCTCGCCTGGTAAGAACCTAGAATGTGGCAGTACTTCTTCAACCATGCCTTTGTCGAAAAAGGGTGTATGCCTTTATCCTGAATATATTCCGGATAAAGGTATACACCGTTTTTGGGCAACCAGGCAGGGGCTCGGTGCAAATCAACACTACATAGTGCTATCACTTCCCATCTAAACAAAGGGTCATCTACGAAAAGTGTAAAGACTATAAATTCAGGGTAGCATGGAGGTAAATTGTACCCACATTTTGTGGATTCCAGGATGAACAATGGCAATCGGCACCCTGGCGAAGTCTATGGTGTATTCAAAAATAATGTAAGAAACAAAGCTACAGCACATCGGACACTTCTACTCAAGGATGTATCCTTTCAAGAAAACCAAAAAACCTCAGGTCACAGGCAACCCAACGTTTACTGCTGCTCTCTTTACAAATGCCTCGACAAGGATACAATCTAAATATCTTTGGACGGAAAACATGGATTGAGAATATGTGATTCTTATCTACAATGATATATTACTGAGCCAGGAAATCAATGAAATAACGTCACTTGCCGCCAAACGAGTGTTCGTAGTTACAATCATTCTCAGTAAATTTAGTCACATAGAAAAAAGTGGTTTATCAAAGATATGAGGTACAGGTGGAATACAAAATTGCGTCCCATGAATGAAATGGCAGACGAGAGAAAGCATCACACATTTAGCAAACACACTTATGCCTGTAGGAGCGCGAAGGTCACTTGAGGTGAGGAGAAATCAGGTGTTTTCAATGAGCACAGATAACATTCCATATAGACCAAAGAGGGAATCAAGACAACTTACTCTAAACCTCAAAGGATTGAACTCAGCCCACTTTACACTCCAAAAAAGTTTATTGACAACTGGTCAGAATTTGAAAAACAATTTATCGATGTCTCTCTGGAAGAGAATCAAGTGGATGCACAGCCGCAAGCAACACAGCACTGAAAATCGGCTACACCCCGTGAGAAAAATAAACTGCAAAATAAAGGCAGTGAGTGACAGATAAATACTTCGAGACTTCGTTCAGGGGCTGTCATTGAAGTTGTTTTGAGCATATATTAACACACAGAAAGATGGGACCTAAGGGAGGACAATCGTCGGTCTGAGTGTCTTCGTGAGCATGAGTCAGCAAATGCCGACCTTGTAGAATAACACTGCCTTGCCCTGATTCCATTGAGCCGAAATCTCCAAATGTAGACGACCCTTCTACAGCGAACACATGCATGTGTCAGCCACAGGATGCTACCCCATTGGAACGGGAAAAAACATGAAAAGCCACCTCATCTTCTCATATCCTGGTGCTCGGGTTCAAGCTTCCAGCCACTTTCCTGAAAATATCCCCACTTGGGGAAGTTAGCACCTTCAAAACACTCTTTCTTATAGCTTGGATTTGGTTCCATGAATAAAGTACAACGGGGAAGAGTAAGACACGATGCCTATATATTTGGACAGGCACATGGTGCTCTAATTTGAACTGCTGAACAAGAATTGACCCAAGTCTTAGCTTGCTCTCAGAAGGAGAATAGGGCTTGAAAATTTCCCGCTGCTTTGTGACCAGTTCCAGAAGTGGGAAGTTGAGCAGGGGATCTCAGCGAGCCTATAATTCATGGGCCTGCATGATGGTCAAAGACACCTAATGTGGACAAATGACTTGAGTTGAGCCAGAGAAAAGAATTTGAGAGCAAGGCAGAATTGCAAAACTGGGATTTCAATAGGGAGAAGCGTCTCGCCTGGTAAGAACCTAGGATGTGGCAGTACTTCTTCAAACATGCCTTTGTCGAAAAAGGGTGTATGCCTTTATCCTGAATATGTTTAGGATAAAGGCATACACCATTTTTGGGCCACCAGGCAGGGGCTCGGTGCAAAACAACACTACATAGTGCTATCACTTCCCATCTAAACAAAGGGTCATCTACGAAAAGTGTAAACACTAGAAATTCAGGGTAGCATGGAGGTAAATCGTACCCACATTTTGTGGAATCCGGGATGAACAATTGGAATCGGCACCGTGGCGAAGTCTATGGTGTATTCAAAAATAATGTAAGAAACAATGCTACAGCACATAGGACACTTCCACTCAAGGACGTATACTTTCAAGAAAAACAAAGAATCTCAGGTCACAGGCAACCCAACGTTTACTGCTGCTCTCTTTCCAAAAGCCTAGACTAGGATACAATCTAAATTTCCTTGGACAGAAAACATGGATGGAGAATATGTGATTCTTATCTGCAATAATATATTACAGAGCCAGGAAATCAATGAAATAACGTCACTTGCCGCCACCGGAGTGTTCTTAGTTACAATCATTCTCAGTGAATTTAGGCCCATAGAAAAAAGTGGTTTATCAAAGATATGAGGTACAGGTGGAATATAAAATTGCATCCCTTGAACGAAATGGCAGACGACAGAAATAATTACACATTTAGCAAACCCACTTATGCTTGTAGGAGCGCAAAGGTCACTTGAGGTGAGGAAAAACCAGGTGTTTTAAATGAGCACAGATACCATTCCATATAGAACAAAGAGGGAATCAGGACAACTAACTCTAAACCTCAAAGGACTGAACTCAGCCCACTTTACACACCAGAAAAGATTATTTACAACTGGTCAGAATTTGAAAAACAATTTATCGATGTCTCTCTGGAAGAGAATCAAGTGGTTGCACTGCAGCAAGCAACACAGCAATGAAAATCGGCTACACCCCGTGAGAAAAATAAACTGCGAAATAAAGGCAGTGAGTGACAGATAAATTCTTCGAGACTTCGTTCAGGGGCTGTCATTGAAGTTGTTTTGAGCATATATTAACACACAGAAGGATCGGACCTAAGGGAGGACACTCGTGGGTCTGAGTGTCTTCGTGAGCATGAGTCAGCAAATGCAGCCCTTGTAGAATAACACTGCCTTTTCCTGATTCCGTGGACCCTAAATCTCCAAATGCAGACGACCCTTCCTACAGCGAACACATGCATGGGACAGCCACAGGATGCTACCCCATTGGAACGGCAAACACATGAAAAGCCACCTCATCTTCTCAAAACCTGGTGCTCGGGTTCAAGCTTCTAGCCGCTTTTCTGAAAATATCCCCACTTGGGGAAGTCAGAACTTTCAAAACCCTCTTTCTTATAGCTTGGAATTGGTTCCATGCATGAACTACAACGGGGAAGAATACGAGACGATGGCTATATACTTGGACAGGCACATGGCGCTCTAATTTCTAATGCTGAACAAGAATTGACCCAAGTCTTAGCTTTCTCTCAGAAGCAGAATAGAGTTTGAAAATATCCTGCTACTTTGTGACCAGGCCTGAAAGTGGGAAGTTGAGCAGGGGATCTCAGGGAGCTTAAAATTCATGGCCCTGCAGGATGGTAAAAGGCACGTAATGTGGAAAAATGACTTGGGTTGAACCAGAGAAAAGAACTTGAGAGGAAGGCAGAATTGCAAAACTGGGATTTCAAGAGGGAGATGCGTCTCGCCTGGTAAGAACCTAGAATGTGGCAGTACTTCTTCAACTATGCCTGTGTCGAAAATGGGTGTATGCCTTTATCCTGAATATATTCAGGATAAAGGCATACACCGTTCTTGGGCAAGCAGGCAGAGGGTCGGTGCAAATCAACACTACATAATGCTATCACTTCCCATCAAAACAAAGGGTCATGTACGAAAAGTGTAAAGACCAGAAATGCAGGGTAACGTGGAGGTAAATCATACCCAGATTTTGTGGATTGTGGGATGAACAATGGCAATCGGCACCCTGGCGAAGTCTATGGTGTATTCGAAGATAAAGTAAGAAACAAAGCTACAGCACATAGGACACTTCCACACAAGGACGTATATTTTCAGGAAAACCAAACAACTTCAGGTCACAGGCAACCCAACCTTTACTGCTGCTCTCTTTACAAAAGCCTCGACTAGGATACAATCTAAATTTCCTTGGACGGAAAACACGGATGAAGAATATGTGATTCTTATGTACAATGATATATTACTGAGCCAGGAAATCAATGAAATAACGTCACTTGCCGCCACTGGAGTGTTCTTAGTTAAAATCATTCTCAGTGAATTTAGTCACATAGAAAAAAGTGGTTTATCAAAGATATGAGGTACAGGTGGAATATAAAATTGCGTCCCTTGAACGAAATTGCAGACGACAGAAAGAATTACACATTTAGCAAACACACTTATGCCTGTAGGAGCGCAAAGGTCACTTGATGTGAGGAAAAACCAGGTGTTTTCAATGAGCACAGATACCATTCCATATAGACCAAAGAGGGAATCAAGACAACTTACTCTAAACCTCAAAGGACTGAACTCAGCCCACTTTACACACCAGAAAAGATTATTTACTACTGGTTAGAATTTGAAAAACTATTTATCGATGTCTCTCTAGAAGAGAATCAAGTGGATGCACAGCAGCAAGCAACATAGCACTGAAAATCGGCTACACCCTGTGAGAAAAATAAACTGCAAAATAAAGGCAGTGAGTGACAGATAAATTCATGGAGACTTCGTTCAGTGGCTGTCATTGAAGTTGTTTTGAGCATATATTAACACACAGAAGGAACGGACCTAACGGAGGACACTCGTGGGTCTGAGTGTCTTCGTGAGCATGAGTCAGCAAATGCAGCCCTTGTAGAATAACACTCTCTTGCCCTGATTCCATTGACCCGAAATCTCCAAATGCAGACGACTCTTCCTACAGCTAACACATGCATGGGACAGCCACAAGAAGCTACCCCATTGGAACGGGATAAAACATGAAAACCACCTCATCTTCGCATATCCTGGTGCTCGGGTTCAAGCTTCCAGCCACTTTCCTGAAAATATCCCCACTTGGGGAATTCAGCACATTCAAAACCTTCTTTCTTATAGCTTGGAATTGGTTCCATGGATGAACTACAACGGGGAAGAGTAAGACACGATGCCTATATATTTGGACAGGCACATGGTGCTCTAATATCAACTGCTGAACAAGAATTGACCCAAGTCTAAGCTTGCTCTCAGAAGGAGAATAGGGCTTGAAAATTTCCCGCTGCTTTGTGACCAGTTCCAAAAGTGGGAAGTTAAGCAGGGGATCTCAGCGAGCCTATAATTCATGGGCCTGCAGGATGGTCAAAGACACCTAATGTGGACAAATGACTTGAGTTGAGCCAGATAAAAAATTTGAGAGCAAGGCAGAATTGCAAAAATAGGATTTCAAGACGGGGAAGCGTCTCTCCTGGTAAGAACCTAGAATGTGGCAGTACTTCTTCAACCATGCCTTTGTCGAAAAGGGGTGTATGCCTTTATAGTGAATATATTCCGGATAAAGGCATACACCGTTTTTGGGCAACCAGGCAGGGGCTCGGTGCAAATCAACACTACATAATGCTGTCACTTCCCATCAAAACAATGTGTCATGTAGGAAAAGTGTAAAGACAAAAAATGCAGGGTAACGTGGAGGTAAATCGTACCCACATTTTTTGGACCGTGGGATGACCAATGGCAATCGGCACCCTGGCGAAGTCTATGGTGTATTCGAAGGTAAAGTAAGAAACAAAGCTACAGCACATAGGAAACTTCCATTCAAGGACGTATATTTTCAGGAAAACCAAAGAACCTCAGGTCACAGGCAACCCAACGTTTACTGCTGCTCTCTTTACAAAAGCCTCGACTAGGATGCAATCTAAATTTCCTTGGACGGCAAACATGGATGAAGAATATGTGATTCTTATCTACAATGATATATTACAGAGCCAGGAAATCAATGAAAAAACGTCACTTGCCGCCACCGGAGTGTTCTTAGTTACAATCATTCTCAGTGAATTTAGTCACATAGAAAAAAGTGGTTTATCAAAGATATGAGGTACAGGTGGAATATAAAATTGCGTCCCTTGAACGAAATGGCAGACGACAGAGAGAATTACACATTTAGCAAACACACTTATGCCTGTAGGAGCGCAAAGGTCACATGAGGTGAGGAAAAACCAGGTGTTTTCAATGAGCACAGATACCATTCCATATAGACCAAGGAGGGAATCAAGACAACTTACTCTAAACCTCAAAGGACAGAACTCAGCCCACTTTACAGACCAGAAAAGATTATTGACAACTGGTCAGAATTTGACAAACAATTTATCGATGTCTCTCTGGAAGAGAATCAAGTGGATGCACAGCAGCAAGCAACACAGCACGGAAAATCGGCTACACCCGGTGAGAAAAATAAACTGCAAAATAAAGGCAGTGAGTGACAGATAAATTCTTCGAGACTTCGTTCAGGGGCTGTGATTGGAGTTGTTTTCAGCATATATTCACACACAGAAAGATGGGACCTAAGGGAGGACAATCGTGTGTCTGAGTGTCTTCGTCAGCATGAGTCAGCAAATGCAGCCCTTGTAGAATAACACTGCCTTGCCCTGATTCCATTGACCCGAAATCTCCAAATGTAGACGACCCTTCTACAGCGAACACATGCATGGGTCAGCCACAGGATGCTACCCCATTGGAACGGGAAAAAACATGAAAAGGCACCTCATCTTCTCATATCCTGGTGCTCGGGTTCAAGCTTCCAGCCACTTTCCTGAAAATATCCCCACTTGGGGAAGTCAGCACTTTCAAAACCTTCTTTCTTATAGCTTGGAATTGGTTCCATGGATGAACTACAATGGGGAAGAATAAGACACGATGCCTATATATTTGGACAGGCATATGGTGCTCTAATTTCAACTGCTGAACAAGAATTGACCCAAGTCTAAGCTTGCTCTCAGAAGGAGAATAGGGCTTGAAAATTTCCCGCTGATTTGTGACCAGTTCCGAAAGTGGGAAGTTGAGCAGGGGATCTCAGCGAGCATATAATCCATGGGCCTGCAGGATGGTCAAAGACACCTAATGTGGACAAATGACTTGGGTTGAGACAGAGAAAAGAACTTGAGAGCAAGGCAGAATTGCAAAAATGGGATTTCAAGAGGGAGACGCGTCTCGCCTGGTAAGAAACTAGAATGTGGCAATACTTCTTCAACCATGCCTTTGTCGAAAAACGGTGTATGCCTTTATCCTGAATATATTCCGAATAAAGGCATACACCGTTTTTGGGCAACCAGGCAGGGGCTCGGTGCAAATCAACACTACATAGTGCTATCACTTCCCATCTAAACAAAGGGTCATCTACGAAAAGTGTAAAGACTAGAAATTCAGGGTAGCGTGGAGGTAAATCGTACCCACATTTTGTGGATTCCGGGATGAACAATGGCAATCGGCACCCTGGCGAAGTCTATGGTGTATTCAAAAATAATGTAAGAAACAAAGCTACAGCACATAGGACACTTCCACTCAAGGACATATATTTTCAAGAAAACCAAAGAACCTCAGGTCACAGGCAACCCAACGTTTACTGCTGCTCTCTTTACAAAAGCCTCGACTAGGATACAATCTAAATTTCCTTCGATGGAAAACATGGATGGAGAATATGTGATTCTTATCTACAAGGATATATTACTGAGCCAGGAAATCAATGAAATAACGTCACTTGCCACCAAAGGAGTTTTCGTAGTTACAATCATTCTCAGTAAATTTAGTCACATAGAAAAAAGTGGTTTATCAAAGATATGAGGTACAGGTGGAATACAAAATTGCGTCCCATGAATGAAATGGCAGATGAGAGAAAGCATCACACATTTTGGAAACACACTTATGCCTGTAGGAGCGCGAAGGTCACTTGAGGTGAGGAAAAACCAGGTGTTTTCAATGAGCACAGATACCATTCCATATAGACCAAAGAGGGAATCAAGACAACTTACTCTAAACCTCAAAGGACTGAACTCAGCCCACTTTACACACCAGAAAAGATTATTGACAAATGGTCAGAATTTGAAAAACAATTTATCGATGTCTCTCTGGAAGAGAATCAAGTGGATGCACAGCAGCAAGCAACACAGCACTGAAAATCGGCTACACCCGGTGAGAAAAATAAACTGCAAAATAAAGGCAGTGAGTGAGAGATAAATTCTTCGAGACTTCGTTCAGGGGCTGTCATTGAAGTTGTTTTGAGCATATATTAACACACAGAAGGATCGGACCTAAGGGAGGACACTCGTGGGTCTGAGTGTCTTCGTGAGCATGAGTCAGCCAATGCAGCCCTTGTCGAATAACACTGCCTTGCCCTGATTCCATGGACCCGAAATCTCCAAATGCAGACGACCCTTCCTACAGCGAACACATGCATGGGACAGCCACAGGATGCTACCCCATTGGAATGGCAAAAAACATGAAAAGCCACCTCATCTTCTCATATCCTGGTGCTCGGGTTCAAGCTTTCAGCCGCTTTTCTGAAAATATACCCAATTGGGGAAGTCAGCACTTTCAAAACACTCTTACTTATAACTTGGAATTGGTTCCATGGATGAACTACAACGGGGAAGAATAAGAGACGATGGCTATATATTTGGACAGGCACATGGCGCTCTAATTTCCAATGCTGAACAAGAATTGACCCAAGTCTAAGCTTGCTCTCAGAAGGAGAATTGGGCTTGAAAATTTCCTGCTGCTTTGGGACCAGTTCCGAAAGTGAGAAGTTGAGCCGGGGATCTCAGGGAGCCTATAATTCATGGCCCTGCAGGATGGTAAAAGGCACCTAATGTGGAAAAATGACTTGGGTTGAACCAGAGAAAAGAACTTGAGAGCAAGGCAGAATTGCAAAACTGGGATTTCAACAGGGAGAAGCGTCTCGCCTGGTAAGAACCTAGGATGTGGCAGTACTTTTTCAAACATGCCTTTGTCGAAAAAGGGTGTATGCCTTTATCCTGAATATCTTTAGGATAAAGGCATACACCGTTTTTGGGCAACCAGGCAGGGGCTCGGTGCAAATCAACACTACATAATGCTATCACTTCCCATCAAAACAAAGGGTCATGTACGAAAAGTGTAAAGACCAGAAATGCAGGGTAACGTGGAGGTAAATCGTACCCACATTTTGTGGATTGTGGGATGACCAATTACAATCGGCACCCTGGCGAATTCTATGGTGTATTCGAAGATAAAGTAAGAAACAATGCTACAGCACATAGGACACTTCCATTCAAGGACGTATATTTTCAGGAAAACCAAAGAACCTCAGGTCACAGGCAACCCAACGTTTACTGCTGCTCTCTTTACAAAAGCCTCGACTAGGATACAATCTAAATTTCCTTGGACGGAATACATGGATGGAGAATATGTGATTCTTATCTACAATGATATATTACAGAGCCAGGAAATCAATGAAATAACGTCACTTGGCGCCACCGGAGTGTTCTTAGTTACAATCATTCTCAGTGAATTTAGTCACATAGAAAAAAGTGGTTTATCAAAGATATGAGGTACAGGTGGAATATAAAATTGCATCCCTTGAACGAAATGGCAGATGACAGAGAGAATTACACATTTAGCAAACACACTTATGCCTGTAGGAGCGCAAAGGTCACATGAGGTGAGGAAAAACCAGGTGTTTTCAATGAGCACAGATACCATTCCATACAGACCAAGGAGGGAATCAAGACAACTTACTCTAAACCTCAAAGGACTGAACTCAGCCCACTTTACACACCAGAAAAGATTATTGACAACTGGTCAGAATTTGAAAAACAATTTATCTATGTCTCTCTGGAAGAGAATCTAGTGGAAGCACAGCAGCAAGCAACACAGCACGGAAAATCGGCTACACCCGGTGAGAAAAATAAACTGCAAAATAAAGGCAGTGAGTGACAGATAAATTTTTCAAGACTTCGTTCAGGGGCTGTGATTGGAGTTGTTTTCAGCATATATTCACACACAGAAAGATGGGACCTAAGGGAGGACAATCGTGGGTCTGAGTGTCTTCGTCAGCATGAGTCAGCAAATGCAGCCCTTGTAGAATAACACTGCCTTGCCCTGATTCCATTGACCCGAAATCTCCAAATGTAGACGACCCTTCTACAGCAAACACATGCATGGGTCAGCCACAGGATGCTACCCCATTGGAACGGGAAAAAACATGAAAAGGCACCTCATCTTCTCATATCCTGGTACTCGGGTTCAAGCTTCCAGCCACTTTCCTGAAAATATCCCCACTTGGGGAAGTCAGCACTTTCAAAACCTTCTTTCTTATAGCTTGGAATTGGTTCCATGGATGAACTACAACGGGGAAGAATAAGACACGATGCCTATATATTTGGACAGGCATATGGTGCTCTAATTTCAACTGCTGAACAAGAATTGACCCAAGTCTAAGCTTGCTCTCAGAAGGAGAATAGGGCTTGAAAATTTCCCGCTGCTTTGTGACCAGTTCCAAAAGTGGGAAGTTGAGCAGGGGATCTCAGGGAGCCTATAATTCATGGCCCTGCGGGATGGTCAAAGGCACCTAATGTGGACAAATGACTTGGGTTGAGCCAGAGAAAAGAACTTGAGAGCAAGGCAGAATTGCAAAAATGGGATTTCAAGAGGGAGACGCGTCTCGCCTGGTAAGAACCTAGAATGTGGCAGTACTTCTTCAACCATGCCTTTGTCGAAAAACGGTGTATGCCTTTATCCTGAATATATTCCGAATAAAGGCATACACCGTTTTTGGGCAACCAGGCAGGGGCTCGGTGCAAATCAACACTACATAGTGCTATCACTTCCCATCTAAACAAAGGGTCATCTACGAAAAGTGTAAAGACTAGAAATTCAGGGTAGCATGGAGGTAAATCGTACCCACATTTTGTGGATTCCAGGATGAACAATGGCAATCGGCACCCTGGCGAAGTCTATGGTGTATTCAAAAATAATGTAAGAAACAAAGCTACAGCACATAGGACACTTCCACTCAAGGATGTATATTTTGAAGAAAACCAAAGAACCTCAGGTCACAGGCAACCCAACGTTTACTGCTTCTCTCTTTACAAAAGCCTCAACTAGGATACAATCTAAATTTCCTTGGACGGAAAACATGGATGGAGAATATGTGATTCTTATCTACAATGATATATTACTGAGCCAGGAAATCAATGAAGTAACGTCACTTGCCGCCAAAGGAGTGTTCGTAGTTACAATCATTCTCAGTAAATTTAGTCACATAGAAAAAAGTGGTTTATCAAAGATATGAGGTACAGGTGGAATACAAAATTGCATCCCATGAATGAAATGGCAGACGAGAGAAAGCATCACACATTTAGCAAACACACTTATGCCTGTAGGAGCGCGAAGGTCATTTGAGGTGAGGAGAAACCAGGTGTTTTCAATGAGCACAGATACCATTCCATATAGACCAAAGAGGGAATCAAGACAACTTACTCTAAACCTCAAAGGACTGAACTCAGCCCACTTTACACACCAGCAAAGATTATTTACAACTGGTTAGAATTTGAAAAACAATTTATCGATGTCTCTCTGGAAGAGAATCAAGTGGATGCACAGCCGCAAGCAACACAGCACTGAAAATCGGCTACACCCCGTGAGAAAAATAAACTGCAAAATTAAGGCAGTGAGTGAGAGATAAATTCTTCGAGACTTCGTTCAGGGGCTGTCATTGAAGTTGTTTTGAGCATATATTAACACACAGAAGGATCGGACCTAAGGGAGGACACTCGTGGGTCTGAGTGTCTTCGTGAGCATGAGTCAGCAAATGCAGCCCTTGTCGAATAACATTGCCTTTTCCTGATTCCATGGACCCGAAATCTCCAAATGCAGACGACCCTTCTACAGCGAACACATGCATGGGTCAGCCACAGGATGCTACCCCATTGGAACGGGAAAAAACATGAAAAGGCACCTCATCTTCTCATATCCTGGTGCTCGGGTTCAAGCTTCCAGCCACTTTCCTGAAAATATCCCCACTTGGGGAAGTCAGCACTTTCAAAACCTTCTTTCTTATAGCTTGGAATTGGTTCCATGGATGAACTACAACGGGGAAGAATAAGACACGATGCCTATATATTTGGACAGGCATATGGTGCTCTAATTTCAACTGCTGAACAAGAATTGACCCAAGTCTAAGCTTGCTCTCAGAAGGAGAATAGGGCTTGAAAATTTCCCGCTGATTTGTGACCAGTTCCAAAAGTGGGAAGTTGAGCAGGGGATCTCAGCGAGCATATAATTCATGGGCCTGCAGGATGGTCAAAGACACCTAATGTGGACAAATGACTTGGGTTGAGCCAGAGAAAAGAACTTGAGAGCAAGGCAGAATTGCAAAAATGGGATTTCAAGAGGGAGACGCGTCTCGCCTGGTAAGAAACTAGAATGTGGCAATACTTCTTCAACCATGCCTTTGTCGAAAAATGGTGTATGCCTTTATCCTGAATATTTTCCGAATAAAGGCATACACCGTTTTTGGGCAACCAGGTAGGGGCTCGGTGCAAATCAACACTACATAGTGCTATCATTTCCCATCTAAACAAAGGGTCATCTACGAAAATTGTAAAGACTAGAAATTCAGGGTAGCATGGAGGTAAACCGTACCCACATTTTGTGGATTCCAGGATGAAAAATGGCAATCGGCACCCTGGCGAAGTCTATGGTGTATTCAAAAATAATGTAAGAAACAAAGCTACAGCACATCGGACACTTCCACTCAAGGATGTATCCATTCAAGAAAACCAAAAAACCTCAGGTCACAGGCAACCCAACGTTTACTGCTGCTCTCTTTACAAATGCCTCGAGAAGGATACAATCTAAATTTCTTTGGACGGAAAACATGGATGGAGAATATGTGATTCTTTTCTACAATGATATATTACTGAGCCAGGAAATCAATGAAATAACGTCACTTGCCGCCAAAGGAGTGTTCGTAGTTACAATCATTCTCAGTAAATTTAGTCACATAGAAAAAAGTGGTTTATCAAAGATATGAGGTACAGGTGGAATACAAAATTGCGTCCCATGAATGAAATGGCAGACGACAGAGAGAATTACACATTTAGCAAACACACTTATGCCTGTAGGAGCGCAAAGGTCACATGAGGTGAGGAAAAACCAGGTGTTTTCAATGAGCACAGATACCATTCCATATAGACCAAGGAGGGAATCAAGACAACTTACTCTAAACCTCAAAGGACTGAACTCAGCCCACTTTACACACCAGAAAAGATTATTGACAACTGGTCAGAATTTGAAAAACAATTTATCTATGTCTCTCTGGAAGAGAATCTAGTGGAAGCACAGCAGCAAGCAACACAGCACGGAAAATCGGCTACACCCGTTGAGAAAAATAAACTGCAAAATAAAGGCAGTGAGTGAGAGATAAATTCTTCGAGACTTCGTTCAGGGGCTGTGATTGGAATTGTTTTCAGCATATATTCACACACAGAAAGATGGGACCTAAGGGAGGACAATCGTGGGTCTGAGTGTCTTCGTGAGCATGAGTCAGCAAATGCAGCCCTTGTAGAATAACACTGCCTTGCCCAGATTCCATTGACCCGAAATCTCCAAATGTAGACGACCCTTCTACAGCGAACACATGCATGGGTCAGCCACAGGATGCTACCCCATTGGAACGGGAAAAAACATGAAAAGGCACCTCATCTTCTCATATCCTGGTACTCGGGTTCAAGCTTCCAGCCACTTTCCTGAAAATATCCCCACTTGGGGAAGTCAGCACTTTCAAAACCTTCTTTCTTATAGCTTGGAATTGGTTCCATGGATGAACTACAACGGGGAAGAATAAGACACGATGCCTATATATTTGGACAGGCATATGGTGCTCTAATTTCAACTGCTGAACAAGAATTGACCCAAGTCTAAGCTTGCTCTCAGAAGGAGAATAGGGCTTGAAAATTTCCCGCTGATTTGTGACCAGTTCCAAAAGTGGGAAGTTGAGCAGGGGATCTCAGCGAGCATATAATTCATGGGCCTGCAGGATGGGCCAAGACACCTAATGTGGACAAATGACTTGGGTTGAGCCAGAGAAAAGAACTTGAGAGCAAGGCAGAATTGCAAAAATGGGATTTCAAGAGGGAGACGCGTCTCGCCTGGTAAGAACCTAGAATGTGGCAGTACTTCTTCAACCATGCCTTTGTCGAAAAACGGTGAATGCCTTTATCCTGAATATATTCCGAATAAAGGCATACACCGTTTTTGGGCAACCAGGCAGGGGCTCGGTGCAAATCAACACTACATAGTGCTATCACTTCCCATCTCAACAAAGGGTCATCTACGAAAAGTGTAAAGACTAGAAATTCAGGGTAGCATGGAGGTAAATCGTACCCACATTTTGTGGATTGTGGGATGACCAATTGCAATCGGAACCCTGGCGAATTCTATTGTGTATTCAAAAATAATGTAAGAAACAAAGCTACAGCACATAGGACACTTCCCCTCAAGGACGTATATTTTCAAGAAAACCAAAGAACCTCAGGTCACAGGCAACCCAACGTTTACTGCTGCTCTCTTTACAAAAGCCTCGACTAGGATACAATCTAAATTTCCTTGTACGGAAAACATGGATGGAGAATATGTGATTCTTATCTACAATGATATATTACTGAGCCAGGAAATCAATGAAATAACGTCACTTGCCGCCAAAGGAGTGTTCGTAGTTACAATCATTCTCAGTAAATTTAGTCACATAGAAAAAAGTGGTTTATCAAAGATATGAGGTACAGGTGCAATACAAAATTGCGTCCCATGAATAAAATGGCAGACGAGAGAAAGCATCACACATTTAGCAAACACACTTATGCCTGTAGGAGCACGAAGGTCACTTGAGGTGAGGAAAAACCAGGTGTTTTCAATGAGCACAGATACCATTCCATATAGAGCAAAGAGGGCATCAAGACAACTTACTCTAAACATCAAAGGACTGAACTCAGCCCACTTTACACAGCAGAAAAGATTATTTACAACTGGTTAGAATTTGAAAAACAATTTATCGATGTCTCTTTGGAAGAGAATCAAGTGGATGCACAGCAGCAAGCAGCACAGCACTCAAAATCGGCTACACCCCGTGAGAAAAATAAACTGCAAAATAAAGGCAGTGAGTGAGAGATAAATTCTTCGAGACTTCGTTCAGGGGCTGTCATTGAAGTTGTTTTGAGCATATATTAACACACAGAAGGATCGGACCTAAGGGAGGACACTCGTGGGTCTGAGTGTCTTCGTGAGCATGAGTCAGCAAATGCAGCCCTTGTCGAATAACATTGCCTTTTCCTGATTCCATGGACCCGAAATCTCCAAATGCAGACGACCCTTCTACAGCGAACACATGCATGGGTCATCCACAGGATGCTACCCCATTGGAACGGGAAGAAACATGAAAAGGCACCTCATCTTCTCATATCCTGGTGCTCGGGTTCAAGCTTCCAGCCACTTTCCTGAAAATATCCCCACTTGGGGAAGTCAGCACTTTCAAAACCTTCTTTCTTATAGCTTGGAATTGGTTCCATGGATGAACTACAACGGGGAAGAATAAGACACGATGCCTATATATTTGGACAGGCATATGGTGCTCTAATTTCAACTGCTGAACAAGAATTGACCCAAGTCTAAGCTTGCTCTCAGAAGGAGAATAGGGCTTGAAAATTTCCCGCTGATTTGTGACCAGTTCCAAAAGTGGGAAGTTGAGCAGGGGATCTCAGCGAGCATATAATTCATGGGCCTGCATGATGGTCAAAGACACCTAATGTGGACAAATGACTTGGGTTGAGCCAGAGAAAAGAACTTGAGAGCAAGGCAGAATTGCAAAAATGGGATTTCAAGAGGGAGACGCGTCTCGCCTGGTAAGAAACTAGAATGTGGCAATACTTCTTCAACCATGCCTTTGTCGAAAAATGGTGTATGCCTTTATCCTGAATATATTCCGGATAAAGGTATACACCGTTTTTGGGCAACCAGGCAGGGGCTCGGTGCAAATCAACACTACATAGTGCTATCACTTCCCATCTAAACAAAGGGTCATCTACGAAAAGTGTAAAGACTATAAATTCAGGGTAGCATGGAGGTAAATCGTACCCACATTTTGTGGATTCCGGGATGAACAATGGCAATCGGCACCCTGGCGAAGTCTATGGTGTATTCAAAAATAATGTAAGAAACAAAGCTACAGCACATCGGACACTTCTACTCAAGGATGTATCCTTTCAAGAAAACCAAAAAACCTCAGGTCACAGGCAACCCAACGTTTACTGCTGCTCTCTTTACAAATGCCTCGACAAGGATACAATCTAAATATCTTTGGACGGAAAACATGGATTGAGAATATGTGATTCTTATCTACAATGATATATTACTGAGCCAGGAAATCAATGAAATAACGTCACTTGCCGCCAAACGAGTGTTCGTAGTTACAATCATTCTCAGTAAATTTAGTCACATAGAAAAAAGTGGTTTATCAAAGATATGAGGTACAGGTGGAATACAAAATTGCGTCCCATGAATGAAATGGCAGACGAGAGAAAGCATCACACATTTAGCAAACACACTTATGCCTGTAGGAGCGCGAAGGTCACTTGAGGTGAGGAGAAAGCAGGTGTTTTCAATGAGCACAGATAACATTCCATATAGACCAAAGAGGGAATCAAGACAACTTACTCTAAACCTCAAAGGATTGAACTCAGCCCACTTTACACTCCAAAAAAGTTTATTGACAACTGGTCAGAATTTGAAAAACAATTTATCGATGTCTCTCTGGAAGAGAATCAAGTGGATGCACAGCAGCAAGCAACACAGCACTGAAAATCGGCTACACCCCGTGAGAAAAATAAACTGCAAAATAAAGGCAGTGAGTGACAGATAAATACTTCGAGACTTCGTTCAGGGGCTGTCATTGAAGTTGTTTTGAGCATATATTAACACACAGAAAGATGGGACCTAAGGGAGGACAATCGTCGGTCTGAGTGTCTTCGTGAGCATGAGTCAGCAAATGCCGACCTTGTAGAATAACACTGCCTTGCCCTGATTCCATTGAGCCGAAATCTCCAAATGTAGACGACCCTTCTACAGCGAACACATGCATGTGTCAGCCACAGGATGCTACCCCATTGGAACGGGAAAAAACATGAAAAGCCACCTCATCTTCTCATATCCTGGTGCTCGGGTTCAAGCTTCCAGCCACTTTCCTGAAAATATCCCCACTTGGGGAAGTTAGCACCTTCAAAACACTCTTTCTTATAGCTTGGATTTGGTTCCATGAATAAAGTACAACGGGGAAGAGTAAGACACGATGCCTATATATTTGGACAGGCACATGGTGCTCTAATTTGAACTGCTGAACAAGAATTGACCCAAGTCTTAGCTTGCTCTCAGAAGGAGAATAGGGCTTGAAAATTTCCCGCTGCTTTGTGACCAGTTCCAGAAGTGGGAAGTTGAGCAGGGGATCTCAGCGAGCCTATAATTCATGGGCCTGCATGATGGTCAAAGACACCTAATGTGGACAAATGACTTGAGTTGAGCCAGAGAAAAGAATTTGAGAGCAAGGCAGAATTGCAAAACTGGGATTTCAATAGGGAGAAGCGTCTCGCCTGGTAAGAACCTAGGATGTGGCAGTACTTCTTCAAACATGCCTTTGTCGAAAAAGGGTGTATGCCTTTATCCTGAATATGTTTAGGATAAAGGCATACACCATTTTTGGGCCACCAGGCAGGGGCTCGGTGCAAAACAACACTACATAGTGCTATCACTTCCCATCTAAACAAAGGGTCATCTACGAAAAGTGTAAACACTAGAAATTCAGGGTAGCATGGAGGTAAATCGTACCCACATTTTGTGGAATCCGGGATGAACAATTGGAATCGGCACCGTGGCGAAGTCTATGGTGTATTCAAAAATAATGTAAGAAACAATGCTACAGCACATAGGACACTTCCACTCAAGGACGTATACTTTCAAGAAAAACAAAGAATCTCAGGTCACAGGCAACCCAACGTTTACTGCTGCTCTCTTTCCAAAAGCCTAGACTAGGATACAATCTAAATTTCCTTGGACAGAAAACATGGATGGAGAATATGTGATTCTTATCTGCAATAATATATTACAGAGCCAGGAAATCAATGAAATAACGTCACTTGCCGCCACCGGAGTGTTCTTAGTTACAATCATTCTCAGTGAATTTAGGCCCATAGAAAAAAGTGGTTTATCAAAGATATGAGGTACAGGTGGAATATAAAATTGCATCCCTTGAACGAAATGGCAGACGACAGAAATAATTACACATTTAGCAAACCCACTTATGCTTGTAGGAGCGCAAAGGTCACTTGAGGTGAGGAAAAACCAGGTGTTTTAAATGAGCACAGATACCATTCCATATAGAACAAAGAGGGAATCAGGACAACTAACTCTAAACCTCAAAGGACTGAACTCAGCCCACTTTACACACCAGAAAAGATTATTTACAACTGGTCAGAATTTGACAAACAATTTATCGATGTCTCTCTGGAAGAGAATCAAGTGGTTGCACTGCAGCAAGCAACACAGCAATGAAAATCGGCTACACCCCGTGAGAAAAATAAACTGCGAAATAAAGGCAGTGAGTGACAGATAAATTCTTCGAGACTTCGTTCAGGGGCTGTCATTGAAGTTGTTTTGAGCATATATTAACACACAGAAGGATCGGACCTAAGGGAGGACACTCGTGGGTCTGAGTGTCTTCGTGAGCATGAGTCAGCAAATGCAGCCCTTGTAGAATAACACTGCCTTTTCCTGATTCCGTGGACCCTAAATCTCCAAATGCAGACGACCCTTCCTACAGCGAACACATGCATGGGACAGCCACAGGATGCTACCCCATTGGAACGGCAAACACATGAAAAGCCACCTCATCTTCTCAAAACCTGGTGCTCGGGTTCAAGCTTCTAGCCGCTTTTCTGAAAATATCCCCACTTGGGGAAGTCAGAACTTTCAAAACCCTCTTTCTTATAGCTTGGAATTGGTTCCATGCATGAACTACAACGGGGAAGAATACGAGACGATGGCTATATACTTGGACAGGCACATGGCGCTCTAATTTCTAATGCTGAACAAGAATTGACCCAAGTCTTAGCTTTCTCTCAGAAGCAGAATAGAGTTTGAAAATATCCTGCTACTTTGTGACCAGGCCTGAAAGTGGGAAGTTGAGCAGGGGATCTCAGGGAGCTTAAAATTCATGGCCCTGCAGGATGGTAAAAGGCACGTAATGTGGAAAAATGACTTGGGTTGAACCAGAGAAAAGAACTTGAGAGGAAGGCAGAATTGCAAAACTGGGATTTCAAGAGGGAGATGCGTCTCGCCTGGTAAGAACCTAGAATGTGGCAGTACTTCTTCAACTATGCCTGTGTCGAAAATGGGTGTATGCCTTTATCCTGAATATATTCAGGATAAAGGCATACACCGTTCTTGGGCAAGCAGGCAGAGGGTCGGTGCAAATCAACACTACATAATGCTATCACTTCCCATCAAAACAAAGGGTCATGTACGAAAAGTGTAAAGACCAGAAATGCAGGGTAACGTGGAGGTAAATCATACCCAGATTTTGTGGATTGTGGGATGAACAATGGCAATCGGCACCCTGGCGAAGTCTATGGTGTATTCGAAGATAAAGTAAGAAACAAAGCTACAGCACATAGGACACTTCCACACAAGGACGTATATTTTCAGGAAAACCAAACAACTTCAGGTCACAGGCAACCCAACCTTTACTGCTGCTCTCTTTACAAAAGCCTCGACTAGGATACAATCTAAATTTCCTTGGACGGAAAACACGGATGAAGAATATGTGATTCTTATGTACAATGATATATTACTGAGCCAGGAAATCAATGAAATAACGTCACTTGCCGCCACTGGAGTGTTCTTAGTTAAAATCATTCTCAGTGAATTTAGTCACATAGAAAAAAGTGGTTTATCAAAGATATGAGGTACAGGTGGAATATAAAATTGCGTCCCTTGAACGAAATTGCAGACGACAGAAAGAATTACACATTTAGCAAACACACTTATGCCTGTAGGAGCGCAAAGGTCACTTGATGTGAGGAAAAACCAGGTGTTTTCAATGAGCACAGATACCATTCCATATAGACCAAAGAGGGAATCAAGACAACTTACTCTAAACCTCAAAGGACTGAACTCAGCCCACTTTACACACCAGAAAAGATTATTTACTACTGGTTAGAATTTGAAAAACTATTTATCGATGTCTCTCTAGAAGAGAATCAAGTGGATGCACAGCAGCAAGCAACATAGCACTGAAAATCGGCTACACCCTGTGAGAAAAATAAACTGCAAAATAAAGGCAGTGAGTGACAGATAAATTCATGGAGACTTCGTTCAGTGGCTGTCATTGAAGTTGTTTTGAGCATATATTAACACACAGAAGGAACGGACCTAACGGAGGACACTCGTGGGTCTGAGTGTCTTCGTGAGCATGAGTCAGCAAATGCAGCCCTTGTAGAATAACACTCTCTTGCCCTGATTCCATTGACCCGAAATCTCCAAATGCAGACGACTCTTCCTACAGCTAACACATGCATGGGACAGCCACAAGAAGCTACCCCATTGGAACGGGATAAAACATGAAAACCACCTCATCTTCGCATATCCTGGTGCTCGGGTTCAAGCTTCCAGCCACTTTCCTGAAAATATCCCCACTTGGGGAATTCAGCACATTCAAAACCTTCTTTCTTATAGCTTGGAATTGGTTCCATGGATGAACTACAACGGGGAAGAGTAAGACACGATGCCTATATATTTGGACAGGCACATGGTGCTCTAATATCAACTGCTGAACAAGAATTGACCCAAGTCTAAGCTTGCTCTCAGAAGGAGAATAGGGCTTGAAAATTTCCCGCTGCTTTGTGACCAGTTCCAAAAGTGGGAAGTTAAGCAGGGGATCTCAGCGAGCCTATAATTCATGGGCCTGCAGGATGGTCAAAGACACCTAATGTGGACAAATGACTTGAGTTGAGCCAGATAAAAAATTTGAGAGCAAGGCAGAATTGCAAAAATAGGATTTCAAGACGGGGAAGCGTCTCTCCTGGTAAGAACCTAGAATGTGGCAGTACTTCTTCAACCATGCCTTTGTCGAAAAGGGGTGTATGCCTTTATAGTGAATATATTCCGGATAAAGGCATACACCGTTTTTGGGCAACCAGGCAGGGGCTCGGTGCAAATCAACACTACATAATGCTGTCACTTCCCATCAAAACAATGTGTCATGTAGGAAAAGTGTAAAGACAAAAAATGCAGGGTAACGTGGAGGTAAATCGTACCCACATTTTTTGGACCGTGGGATGACCAATGGCAATCGGCACCCTGGCGAAGTCTATGGTGTATTCGAAGGTAAAGTAAGAAACAAAGCTACAGCACATAGGAAACTTCCATTCAAGGACGTATATTTTCAGGAAAACCAAAGAACCTCAGGTCACAGGCAACCCAACGTTTACTGCTGCTCTCTTTACAAAAGCCTCGACTAGGATGCAATCTAAATTTCCTTGGACGGCAAACATGGATGAAGAATATGTGATTCTTATCTACAATGATATATTACAGAGCCAGGAAATCAATGAAAAAACGTCACTTGCCGCCACCGGAGTGTTCTTAGTTACAATCATTCTCAGTGAATTTAGTCACATAGAAAAAAGTGGTTTATCAAAGATATGAGGTACAGGTGGAATATAAAATTGCGTCCCTTGAACGAAATGGCAGACGACAGAGAGAATTACACATTTAGCAAACACACTTATGCCTGTAGGAGCGCAAAGGTCACATGAGGTGAGGAAAAACCAGGTGTTTTCAATGAGCACAGATACCATTCCATATAGACCAAGGAGGGAATCAAGACAACTTACTCTAAACCTCAAAGGACAGAACTCAGCCCACTTTACAGACCAGAAAAGATTATTGACAACTGGTCAGAATTTGACAAACAATTTATCGATGTCTCTCTGGAAGAGAATCAAGTGGATGCACAGCAGCAAGCAACACAGCACGGAAAATCGGCTACACCCGGTGAGAAAAATAAACTGCAAAATAAAGGCAGTGAGTGACAGATAAATTCTTCGAGACTTCGTTCAGGGGCTGTGATTGGAGTTGTTTTCAGCATATATTCACACACAGAAAGATGGGACCTAAGGGAGGACAATCGTGTGTCTGAGTGTCTTCGTCAGCATGAGTCAGCAAATGCAGCCCTTGTAGAATAACACTGCCTTGCCCTGATTCCATTGACCCGAAATCTCCAAATGTAGACGACCCTTCTACAGCGAACACATGCATGGGTCAGCCACAGGATGCTACCCCATTGGAACGGGAAAAAACATGAAAAGGCACCTCATCTTCTCATATCCTGGTGCTCGGGTTCAAGCTTCCAGCCACTTTCCTGAAAATATCCCCACTTGGGGAAGTCAGCACTTTCAAAACCTTCTTTCTTATAGCTTGGAATTGGTTCCATGGATGAACTACAATGGGGAAGAATAAGACACGATGCCTATATATTTGGACAGGCATATGGTGCTCTAATTTCAACTGCTGAACAAGAATTGACCCAAGTCTAAGCTTGCTCTCAGAAGGAGAATAGGGCTTGAAAATTTCCCGCTGATTTGTGACCAGTTCCGAAAGTGGGAAGTTGAGCAGGGGATCTCAGCGAGCATATAATCCATGGGCCTGCAGGATGGTCAAAGACACCTAATGTGGACAAATGACTTGGGTTGAGACAGAGAAAAGAACTTGAGAGCAAGGCAGAATTGCAAAAATGGGATTTCAAGAGGGAGACGCGTCTCGCCTGGTAAGAAACTAGAATGTGGCAATACTTCTTCAACCATGCCTTTGTCGAAAAACGGTGTATGCCTTTATCCTGAATATATTCCGAATAAAGGCATACACCGTTTTTGGGCAACCAGGCAGGGGCTCGGTGCAAATCAACACTACATAGTGCTATCACTTCCCATCTAAACAAAGGGTCATCTACGAAAAGTGTAAAGACTAGAAATTCAGGGTAGCGTGGAGGTAAATCGTACCCACATTTTGTGGATTCCGGGATGAACAATGGCAATCGGCACCCTGGCGAAGTCTATGGTGTATTCAAAAATAATGTAAGAAACAAAGCTACAGCACATAGGACACTTCCACTCAAGGACATATATTTTCAAGAAAACCAAAGAACCTCAGGTCACAGG
This sequence comes from Kogia breviceps, assembly GCF_026419965.1. Classification (NCBI taxonomy): domain Eukaryota; kingdom Metazoa; phylum Chordata; class Mammalia; order Artiodactyla; family Physeteridae; genus Kogia; species Kogia breviceps. The sequence goes on from NC_081329.1 coordinate 36,363,083, forward strand.
CAACCCAACGTTTACTGCTGCTCTCTTTACAAAAGCCTCGACTAGGATACAATCTAAATTTCCTTCGATGGAAAACATGGATGGAGAATATGTGATTCTTATCTACAAGGATATATTACTGAGCCAGGAAATCAATGAAATAACGTCACTTGCCACCAAAGGAGTTTTCGTAGTTACAATCATTCTCAGTAAATTTAGTCACATAGAAAAAAGTGGTTTATCAAAGATATGAGGTACAGGTGGAATACAAAATTGCGTCCCATGAATGAAATGGCAGATGAGAGAAAGCATCACACATTTTGGAAACACACTTATGCCTGTAGGAGCGCGAAGGTCACTTGAGGTGAGGAAAAACCAGGTGTTTTCAATGAGCACAGATACCATTCCATATAGACCAAAGAGGGAATCAAGACAACTTACTCTAAACCTCAAAGGACTGAACTCAGCCCACTTTACACACCAGAAAAGATTATTGACAAATGGTCAGAATTTGAAAAACAATTTATCGATGTCTCTCTGGAAGAGAATCAAGTGGATGCACAGCAGCAAGCAACACAGCACTGAAAATCGGCTACACCCGGTGAGAAAAATAAACTGCAAAATAAAGGCAGTGAGTGAGAGATAAATTCTTCGAGACTTCGTTCAGGGGCTGTCATTGAAGTTGTTTTGAGCATATATTAACACACAGAAGGATCGGACCTAAGGGAGGACACTCGTGGGTCTGAGTGTCTTCGTGAGCATGAGTCAGCCAATGCAGCCCTTGTCGAATAACACTGCCTTGCCCTGATTCCATGGACCCGAAATCTCCAAATGCAGACGACCCTTCCTACAGCGAACACATGCATGGGACAGCCACAGGATGCTACCCCATTGGAATGGCAAAAAACATGAAAAGCCACCTCATCTTCTCATATCCTGGTGCTCGGGTTCAAGCTTTCAGCCGCTTTTCTGAAAATATACCCAATTGGGGAAGTCAGCACTTTCAAAACACTCTTACTTATAACTTGGAATTGGTTCCATGGATGAACTACAACGGGGAAGAATAAGAGACGATGGCTATATATTTGGACAGGCACATGGCGCTCTAATTTCCAATGCTGAACAAGAATTGACCCAAGTCTAAGCTTGCTCTCAGAAGGAGAATTGGGCTTGAAAATTTCCTGCTGCTTTGGGACCAGTTCCGAAAGTGAGAAGTTGAGCCGGGGATCTCAGGGAGCCTATAATTCATGGCCCTGCAGGATGGTAAAAGGCACCTAATGTGGAAAAATGACTTGGGTTGAACCAGAGAAAAGAACTTGAGAGCAAGGCAGAATTGCAAAACTGGGATTTCAACAGGGAGAAGCGTCTCGCCTGGTAAGAACCTAGGATGTGGCAGTACTTTTTCAAACATGCCTTTGTCGAAAAAGGGTGTATGCCTTTATCCTGAATATCTTTAGGATAAAGGCATACACCGTTTTTGGGCAACCAGGCAGGGGCTCGGTGCAAATCAACACTACATAATGCTATCACTTCCCATCAAAACAAAGGGTCATGTACGAAAAGTGTAAAGACCAGAAATGCAGGGTAACGTGGAGGTAAATCGTACCCACATTTTGTGGATTGTGGGATGACCAATTACAATCGGCACCCTGGCGAATTCTATGGTGTATTCGAAGATAAAGTAAGAAACAATGCTACAGCACATAGGACACTTCCATTCAAGGACGTATATTTTCAGGAAAACCAAAGAACCTCAGGTCACAGGCAACCCAACGTTTACTGCTGCTCTCTTTACAAAAGCCTCGACTAGGATACAATCTAAATTTCCTTGGACGGAATACATGGATGGAGAATATGTGATTCTTATCTACAATGATATATTACAGAGCCAGGAAATCAATGAAATAACGTCACTTGGCGCCACCGGAGTGTTCTTAGTTACAATCATTCTCAGTGAATTTAGTCACATAGAAAAAAGTGGTTTATCAAAGATATGAGGTACAGGTGGAATATAAAATTGCATCCCTTGAACGAAATGGCAGATGACAGAGAGAATTACACATTTAGCAAACACACTTATGCCTGTAGGAGCGCAAAGGTCACATGAGGTGAGGAAAAACCAGGTGTTTTCAATGAGCACAGATACCATTCCATACAGACCAAGGAGGGAATCAAGACAACTTACTCTAAACCTCAAAGGACTGAACTCAGCCCACTTTACACACCAGAAAAGATTATTGACAACTGGTCAGAATTTGAAAAACAATTTATCTATGTCTCTCTGGAAGAGAATCTAGTGGAAGCACAGCAGCAAGCAACACAGCACGGAAAATCGGCTACACCCGGTGAGAAAAATAAACTGCAAAATAAAGGCAGTGAGTGACAGATAAATTTTTCAAGACTTCGTTCAGGGGCTGTGATTGGAGTTGTTTTCAGCATATATTCACACACAGAAAGATGGGACCTAAGGGAGGACAATCGTGGGTCTGAGTGTCTTCGTCAGCATGAGTCAGCAAATGCAGCCCTTGTAGAATAACACTGCCTTGCCCTGATTCCATTGACCCGAAATCTCCAAATGTAGACGACCCTTCTACAGCAAACACATGCATGGGTCAGCCACAGGATGCTACCCCATTGGAACGGGAAAAAACATGAAAAGGCACCTCATCTTCTCATATCCTGGTACTCGGGTTCAAGCTTCCAGCCACTTTCCTGAAAATATCCCCACTTGGGGAAGTCAGCACTTTCAAAACCTTCTTTCTTATAGCTTGGAATTGGTTCCATGGATGAACTACAACGGGGAAGAATAAGACACGATGCCTATATATTTGGACAGGCATATGGTGCTCTAATTTCAACTGCTGAACAAGAATTGACCCAAGTCTAAGCTTGCTCTCAGAAGGAGAATAGGGCTTGAAAATTTCCCGCTGCTTTGTGACCAGTTCCAAAAGTGGGAAGTTGAGCAGGGGATCTCAGGGAGCCTATAATTCATGGCCCTGCGGGATGGTCAAAGGCACCTAATGTGGACAAATGACTTGGGTTGAGCCAGAGAAAAGAACTTGAGAGCAAGGCAGAATTGCAAAAATGGGATTTCAAGAGGGAGACGCGTCTCGCCTGGTAAGAACCTAGAATGTGGCAGTACTTCTTCAACCATGCCTTTGTCGAAAAACGGTGTATGCCTTTATCCTGAATATATTCCGAATAAAGGCATACACCGTTTTTGGGCAACCAGGCAGGGGCTCGGTGCAAATCAACACTACATAGTGCTATCACTTCCCATCTAAACAAAGGGTCATCTACGAAAAGTGTAAAGACTAGAAATTCAGGGTAGCATGGAGGTAAATCGTACCCACATTTTGTGGATTCCAGGATGAACAATGGCAATCGGCACCCTGGCGAAGTCTATGGTGTATTCAAAAATAATGTAAGAAACAAAGCTACAGCACATAGGACACTTCCACTCAAGGATGTATATTTTGAAGAAAACCAAAGAACCTCAGGTCACAGGCAACCCAACGTTTACTGCTTCTCTCTTTACAAAAGCCTCAACTAGGATACAATCTAAATTTCCTTGGACGGAAAACATGGATGGAGAATATGTGATTCTTATCTACAATGATATATTACTGAGCCAGGAAATCAATGAAGTAACGTCACTTGCCGCCAAAGGAGTGTTCGTAGTTACAATCATTCTCAGTAAATTTAGTCACATAGAAAAAAGTGGTTTATCAAAGATATGAGGTACAGGTGGAATACAAAATTGCATCCCATGAATGAAATGGCAGACGAGAGAAAGCATCACACATTTAGCAAACACACTTATGCCTGTAGGAGCGCGAAGGTCACTTGAGGTGAGGAGAAACCAGGTGTTTTCAATGAGCACAGATACCATTCCATATAGACCAAAGAGGGAATCAAGACAACTTACTCTAAACCTCAAAGGACTGAACTCAGCCCACTTTACACACCAGCAAAGATTATTTACAACTGGTTAGAATTTGAAAAACAATTTATCGATGTCTCTCTGGAAGAGAATCAAGTGGATGCACAGCCGCAAGCAACACAGCACTGAAAATCGGCTACACCCCGTGAGAAAAATAAACTGCAAAATTAAGGCAGTGAGTGAGAGATAAATTCTTCGAGACTTCGTTCAGGGGCTGTCATTGAAGTTGTTTTGAGCATATATTAACACACAGAAGGATCGGACCTAAGGGAGGACACTCGTGGGTCTGAGTGTCTTCGTGAGCATGAGTCAGCAAATGCAGCCCTTGTCGAATAACATTGCCTTTTCCTGATTCCATGGACCCGAAATCTCCAAATGCAGACGACCCTTCTACAGCGAACACATGCATGGGTCAGCCACAGGATGCTACCCCATTGGAACGGGAAAAAACATGAAAAGGCACCTCATCTTCTCATATCCTGGTGCTCGGGTTCAAGCTTCCAGCCACTTTCCTGAAAATATCCCCACTTGGGGAAGTCAGCACTTTCAAAACCTTCTTTCTTATAGCTTGGAATTGGTTCCATGGATGAACTACAACGGGGAAGAATAAGACACGATGCCTATATATTTGGACAGGCATATGGTGCTCTAATTTCAACTGCTGAACAAGAATTGACCCAAGTCTAAGCTTGCTCTCAGAAGGAGAATAGGGCTTGAAAATTTCCCGCTGATTTGTGACCAGTTCCAAAAGTGGGAAGTTGAGCAGGGGATCTCAGCGAGCATATAATTCATGGGCCTGCAGGATGGGCCAAGACACCTAATGTGGACAAATGACTTGGGTTGAGCCAGAGAAAAGAACTTGAGAGCAAGGCAGAATTGCAAAAATGGGATTTCAAGAGGGAGACGCGTCTCGCCTGGTAAGAACCTAGAATGTGGCAGTACTTCTTCAACCATGCCTTTGTCGAAAAACGGTGAATGCCTTTATCCTGAATATATTCCGAATAAAGGCATACACCGTTTTTGGGCAACCAGGCAGGGGCTCGGTGCAAATCAACACTACATAGTGCTATCACTTCCCATCTAAACAAAGGGTCATCTACGAAAAGTGTAAAGACTAGAAATTCAGGGTAGCATGGAGGTAAATCGTACCCACATTTTGTGGATTGTGGGATGACCAATTGCAATCGGAACCCTGGCGAATTCTATTGTGTATTCAAAAATAATGTAAGAAACAAAGCTACAGCACATAGGACACTTCCCCTCAAGGACGTATATTTTCAAGAAAACCAAAGAACCTCAGGTCACAGGCAACCCAACGTTTACTGCTGCTCTCTTTACAAAAGCCTCGACTAGGATACAATCTAAATTTCCTTGTACGGAAAACATGGATGGAGAATATGTGATTCTTATCTACAATGATATATTACTGAGCCAGGAAATCAATGAAATAACGTCACCTGCCGCCAAAGGAGTGTTCGTAGTTACAATCATTCTCAGTAAATTTAGTCACATAGAAAAAAGTGGTTTATCAAAGATATGAGGTACAGGTGCAATACAAAATTGCGTCCCATGAATAAAATGGCAGACGAGAGAAAGCATCACACATTTAGCAAACACACTTATGCCTGTAGGAGCACGAAGGTCACTTGAGGTGAGGAAAAACCAGGTGTTTTCAATGAGCACAGATACCATTCCATATAGAGCAAAGAGGGCATCAAGACAACTTACTCTAAACATCAAAGGACTGAACTCAGCCCACTTTACACAGCAGAAAAGATTATTTACAACTGGTTAGAATTTGAAAAACAATTTATCGATGTCTCTTTGGAAGAGAATCAAGTGGATGCACAGCAGCAAGCAGCACAGCACTCAAAATCGGCTACACCCCGTGAGAAAAATAAACTGCAAAATAAAGGCAGTGAGTGAGAGATAAATTCTTCGAGACTTCGTTCAGGGGCTGTCATTGAAGTTGTTTTGAGCATATATTAACACACAGAAGGATCGGACCTAAGGGAGGACACTCGTGGGTCTGAGTGTCTTCGTGAGCATGAGTCAGCAAATGCAGCCCTTGTCGAATAACATTGCCTTTTCCTGATTCCATGGACCCGAAATCTCCAAATGCAGACGACCCTTCTACAGCGAACACATGCATGGGTCATCCACAGGATGCTACCCAATTGGAACGGGAAGAAACATGAAAAGGCACCTCATCTTCTCATATCCTGGTGCTCGGGTTCAAGCTTCCAGCCACTTTCCTGAAAATATCCCCACTTGGGGAAGTCAGCACTTTCAAAACCTTCTTTCTTATAGCTTGGAATTGGTTCCATGGATGAACTACAACGGGGAAGAATAAGACACGATGCCTATATATTTGGACAGGCATATGGTGCTCTAATTTCAACTGCTGAACAAGAATTGACCCAAGTCTAAGCTTGCTCTCAGAAGGAGAATAGGGCTTGAAAATTTCCCGCTGATTTGTGACCAGTTCCAAAAGTGGGAAGTTGAGCAGGGGATCTCAGCGAGCATATAATTCATGGGCCTGCAGGATGGTCAAAGACACCTAATGTGGACAAATGACTTGGGTTGAGCCAGAGAAAAGAACTTGAGAGCAAGGCAGAATTGCAAAAATGGGATTTCAAGAGGGAGACGCGTCTCGCCTGGTAAGAAACTAGAATGTGGCAATACTTCTTCAACCATGCCTTTGTCGAAAAATGGTGTATGCCTTTATCCTGAATATTTTCCGAATAAAGGCATACACCGTTTTTGGGCAACCAGGTAGGGGCTCGGTGCAAATCAACACTACATAGTGCTATCATTTCCCATCTAAACAAAGGGTCATCTACGAAAATTGTAAAGACTAGAAATTCAGGGTAGCATGGAGGTAAACCGTACCCACATTTTGTGGATTCCAGGATGAAAAATGGCAATCGGCACCCTGGCGAAGTCTATGGTGTATTCAAAAATAATGTAAGAAAAAAAGCTACAGCACATAGGACACTTCCACTCAAGGACGTATACTTTCAAGAAAAACAAAGAATCTCAGGTCACAGGCAACCCAACGTTTACTGCTGCTCTCTTTCCAAAAGCCTAGACTAGGATACAATCTAAATTTCCTTGGACAGAAAACATGGATGGAGAATATGTGATTCTTATCTGCAATAATATATTACAGAGCCAGGAAATCAATGAAATAACGTCACTTGCCGCCACCGGAGTGTTCTTAGTTACAATCATTCTCAGTGAATTTAGGCCCATAGAAAAAAGTGGTTTATCAAAGATATGAGGTACAGGTGGAATATAAAATTGCATCCCTTGAACGAAATGGCAGACGACAGAAATAATTACACATTTAGCAAACCCACTTATGCTTGTAGGAGCGCAAAGGTCACTTGAGGTGAGGAAAAACCAGGTGTTTTAAATGAGCACAGATACCATTCCATATAGAACAAAGAGGGAATCAGGACAACTAACTCTAAACCTCAAAGGACTGAACTCAGCCCACTTTACACACCAGAAAAGATTATTTACAACTGGTCAGAATTTGAAAAACAATTTATCGATGTCTCTCTGGAAGAGAATCAAGTGGTTGCACTGCAGCAAGCAACACAGCAATGAAAATCGGCTACACCCCGTGAGAAAAATAAACTGCAAAATAAAGGCAGTGAGTGACAGATAAATTCTTCGAGACTTCGTTCAGGGGCTGTCATTGAAGTTGTTTTGAGCATATATTAACACACAGAAGGATCGGACCTAAGGGAGGACACTCGTGGGTCTGAGTGTCTTCGTGAGCATGAGTCAGCAAATGCAGCCCTTGTAGAATAACACTGCCTTTTCCTGATTCCGTGGACCCTAAATCTCCAAATGCAGACGACCCTTCCTACAGCGAACACATGCATGGGACAGCCACAGGATGCTACCCCATTGGAACGGCAAACACATGAAAAGCCACCTCATCTTCTCAAAACCTGGTGCTCGGGTTCAAGCTTCTAGCCGCTTTTCTGAAAATATCCCCACTTGGGGAAGTCAGAACTTTTAAAACCCTCTTTCTTATAGCTTGGAATTGGTTCCATGCATGAACTACAACGGGGAAGAATACGAGACGATGGCTATATACTTGGACAGGCACATGGCGCTCTAATTTCTAATGCTGAACAAGAATTGACCCAAGTCTTAGCTTTCTCTCAGAAGCAGAATAGAGTTTGAAAACATCCTGCTACTTTGTGACCAGGCCTGAAAGTGGGAAGTTGAGCAGGGGATCTCAGGGAGCCTAAAATTCATGGCCCTGCAGGATGGTAAAAGGCACGTAATGTGGAAAAATGACTTGGGTTGAACCAGAGAAAAGAACTTGAGAGGAAGGCAGAATTGCAAAACTGGGATTTCAAGAGGGAGATGCGTCTCGCCTGGTAAGAACCTAGAATGTGGCAGTACTTCTTCAACTATGCCTGTGTCGAAAATGGGTGTATGCCTTTATCCTGAATATATTCAGGATAAAGGCATACACCGTTCTTGGGCAAGCAGGCAGAGGGTCGGTGCAAATCAACACTACATAATGCTATCACTTCCCATCAAAACAAAGGGTCATGTACGAAAAGTGTAAAGACCAGAAATGCAGGGTCACGTGGAGGTAAATCATACCCAGATTTTGTGGATTGTGGGATGAACAATGGCAATCGGCACCCTGGCGAAGTCTATGGTGTATTCGAAGATAAAGTAAGAAACAAAGCTACAGCACATAGGACACTTCCACACAAGGACGTATATTTTCAGGAAAACCAAACAACTTCAGGTCACAGGCAACCCAACCTTTACTGCTGCTCTCTTTACAAAAGCCTCGACTAGGATACAATCTAAATTTCCTTGGACGGAAAACACGGATGAAGAATATGTGATTCTTATGTACAATGATATATTACTGAGCCAGGAAATCAATGAAATAACGTCACTTGCCGCGACTGGAGTGTTCTTAGTTAAAATCATTCTCAGTGAATTTAGTCACATAGAAAAAAGTGGTTTATCAAAGATATGAGGTACAGGTGGAATATAAAATTGCGTCCCTTGAACGAAATTGCAGACGACAGAAAGAATTACACATTTAGCAAACACACTTATGCCTGTAGGAGCGCAAAGGTCACTTGATGTGAGGAAAAACCAGGTGTTTTCAATGAGCACAGATACCATTCCATATAGACCAAAGAGGGAATCAAGACAACTTACTCTAAACCTCAAAGGACTGAACTCAGCCCACTTTACACACCAGAAAAGATTATTTACTACTGGTTAGAATTTGAAAATCTATTTATCGATGTCTCTCTAGAAGAGAATCAAGTGGATGCACAGCAGCAAGCAACATAGCACTGAAAATCGGCTACACCCTGTGAGAAAAATAAACTGCAAAATAAAGGCAGTGAGTGACAGATAAATTCTTGGAGACTTCGTTCAGTGGCTGTCATTGAAGTTGTTTTGAGCATATATTAACACACAGAAGGATCGGACCGAACGGAGGACACTCGTGGGTCTGAGTGTCTTCGTGAGCATGAGTCAGCAAATGCAGCCCTTGTAGAATAACACTCTCTTGCCCTGATTCCATTGACCCGAAATCTCCAAATGCAGACGACTCTTCCTACAGCTAACACATGCATGGGACAGCCACAAGAAGCTACCCCATTGGAACGGGATAAAACATGAAAACCACCTCATCTTCGCATATCCTGGTGCTCGGGTTCAAGCTTCCAGCCACTTTCCTGAAAATATCCCCACTTGGGGAAGTCAGCACATTCAAAACCTTCTTTCTTATAGCTTGGAATTGGTTCCATGGATGAACTACAACGGGGAAGAGTAAGACACGATGCCTATATATTTGGACAGGCACATGGTGCTCTAATATCAACTGCTGAACAAGAATTGACCCAAGTCTAAGCTTGCTCTCAGAAGGAGAATAGGGCTTGAAAATTTCCCGTTGCTTTGTGACCAGTTCCAAAAGTGGGAAGTTGAGCAGGGGATCTCAGCGAGCCTATAATTCATGGGCCTGCAGGATGGTCAAAGACACCTAATGTGGACAAATGACTTGAGTTGAGCCAGATAAAAAGTTTGAGAGCAAGGCAGAATTGCAAAAATAGGATTTCAAGACGGGGAAGCGTCTCTCCTGGTAAGAACCTAGAATGTGGCAGTACTTCTTCAACCATGCCTTTGTCGAAAAGGGGTGTATGCCTTTATAGTGAATATATTCCGGATAAAGGCATACACCGTTTTTGGGCAACCAGGCAGGGGCTCGGTGCAAATCAACACTACATAATGCTGTCACTTCCCATCAAAAAAATGTGTCATGTAGGAAAAGTGTAAAGACAAAAAATGCAGGGTAACGTGGAGGTAAATCGTACCCACATTTTGTGGACCGTGGGATGACCAATGGCAATCGGCACCCTGGCGAAGTCTATGGTGTATTCGAAGGTAAAGTAAGAAACAAAGCTACAGCACATAGGAAACTTCCATTCAAGGACGTATATTTTCAGGAAAACCAAAGAACCTCAGGTCACAGGCAACCCAACGTTTACTGCTGCTCTCTTTACAAAAGCCTCGACTAGGATGCAATCTAAATTTCCTTGGACGGCAAACATGGATGAAGAATATGTGATTCTTATCTACAATGATATATTACAGAGCCAGGAAATCAATGAAAAAACGACACTTGCCGCCACCGGAGTGTTCTTAGTTACAATCATTCTCAGTGAATTTAGTCACATAGAAAAAAGTGGTTTATCAAAGATATGAGGTACAGGTGGAATATAAAATTGCGTCCCTTGAACGAAATGGCAGACGACAGAGAGAATTACACATTTAGCAAACACACTTATGCCTGTAGGAGCGCAAAGGTCACATGAGGTGAGGAAAAACCAGGTGTTTTCAATGAGCACAGATACCATTCCATATAGACCAAGGAGGGAATCAAGACAACTTACTCTAAACCTCAAAGGACTGAACTCAGCCCACTTTACACACCAGAAAAGATTATTGACAACTGGTCAGAATTTGAAAAACAATTTATCTATGTCTCTCTGGAAGAGAATCTAGTGGATGCACAGCAGCAAGCAACACAGCACGGAAAATCGGCTACACCCGGTGAGAAAAATAAACTGCAAAATAAAGGCAGTGAGTGACAGATAAATTCTTCGAGACTTCGTTCAGGGGCTGTGATTGGAGTTGTTTTCAGCATATATTCACACACAGAAAGATGGGACCTAAGGGAGGACAATCGTGGGTCTGAGTGTCTTCGTCAGCATGAGTCAGCAAATGCAGCCCTTGTAGAATAACACTGCCTTGCCCTGATTCCATTGACCCGAAATCTCCAAATGTAGACGACCCTTCTACAGCAAACACATGCATGGGTCAGCCACAGGATGCTACCCCATTGGAACGGGAAAAAACATGAAAAGGCACCTCATCTTCTCGTATCCTGGTGCTCGGGTTCAAGCTTTCAGCCGCTTTTCTGAAAATATACCCAATTGGGGAAGTCAGCACTTTCAAAACACTCTTACTTATAACTTGGAATTGGTTCCATGGATGAACTACAACGGGGAAGAATAAGAGACGATGGGTATATATTTGGACAGGCACATGGCGCTCTAATTTCCAATGCTGAACAAGAATTGACCCAAGTCTAAGCTTGCTCTCGGAAGGAGAATTGGGCTAGAAAATCTCCTGCTGCTTTGGGACCAGTTCCGAAAGTGGGAAGTTGAGCCGGGGATCTCAGGGAGCCTATAATTCATGGCCCTGCAGGATGGTAAAAGACACCTAATGTGGACAAATGACTTGGGTTGAGCCAGAGAAAAGAACTTGAGAGCAAGGCAGAATTGCAAAAATGGGATTTCAAGACGGAGACGCGTCTCGCCTGGTAAGAACTTAGGATGTGGCAGTACTTCTTCAAACATGCCTTTGTCGAAAAAGGGTGTATGCCTTTATCCTGAATATCTTTAGGATAAAGGCATACACCGTTTTTGGGCAACCAGGCAGGGGCTCTGTGCAAATCAACACTACATAATGCTATCACTTCCCATCAAAACAAAGGGTCATGTACGAAAAGTGTAAAGACCAGAAATGCAGGGTAACGTGGAGGTAAATCGTACCCACATTTTGTGGATTGTGGGATGACCAATTGCAATCGGCACCCTGGCGAATTCTATGGTGTATTCGAAGATAAAGTAAGAAACAATGCTACAGCACATAGTACACTTCCATTCAAGGACGTATATTTTCAGGAAAACCAAAGAACCTCAGGTCACAGGCAACCCAACGTTTACTGCTGCTCTCTTTACAAAAGCCTCGACTAGGATACAATCTAAATTTCCTTGGACGGAATACATGGATGGAGAATATGTGATTCTTATCTACAATGATATATTACAGAGCCAGGAAATCAATGAAATAACGTCACTTGGCGCCACCGGAGTGTTCTTAGTTACAATCATTCTCAGTGAATTTAGTCACATAGAAAAAAGTGGTTTATCAAAGATATGAGGTACAGGTGGAATATAAAATTGCATCCCTTGAACGAAATGGCAGATTACAGAGAGAATTACACATTTAACAAACACACTTATGCCTGTAGGAGCGCAAAGGTCACATGAGGTGAGGAAAAACCAGGTGTTTTCAATGAGCACAGATACCATTCCATATAGACCAAGGAGGGAATCAAGACAACTTACTCTAAACCTCAAAGGACTGAACTCAGCCCACTTTACACACCAGAAAAGATTATTGACAACTGGTCAGAATTTGAAAAACAATTTATCTATGTCTCTCTGGAAGAGAATCTAGTGGATGCACAGCAGCAAGCAACACAGCACGGAAAATCGGCTACACCCGGTGAGAAAAATAAACTGCAAAATAAAGGCAGTGAGTGACAGATAAATTCTTCGAGACTTCGTTCAGGGGCTGTGATTGGAGTTGTTTTCAGCATATATTCACACACAGAAAGATGGGACCTAAGGGAGGACAATCGTGGGTCTGAGTGTCTTCGTCAGCATGAGTCAGCAAATGCAGCCCTTGTAGAATAACACTGCCTTGCCCTGATTCCATTGACCCGAAATCTCCAAATGTAGACGACCCTTCTACAGCAAACACATGCATGGGTCAGCCACAGGATGCTACCCCATTGGAACGGGAAAAAACATGAAAAGGCACCTCATCTTCTCGTATCCTGGTACTCGGGTTCAAGCTTCCAGCCACTTTCCTGAAAATATCCCCACTTGGGGAAGTCAGCACTTTCAAAACCTTATTTCTTATAGCTTGGAATTGGTTCCATGGATGAACTACAACGGGGAAGAATAAGACACGATGCCTATATATTTGGACAGGCATATGGTGCTCTAATTTCAACTGCTGAACAAGAATTGACCCAAGTCTAAGCTTGCTCTCAGAAGGAGAATAGGGCTTGAAAATTTCCCGCTGATTTGTGACGAGTTCCAAAAGTGGGAAGTTGAGCAGGGGATCTCAGGGAGCCTATAATTCATGGCCCTGCAGGATGGTCAAAGGCACCTAATGTGGACAAATGACTTGTGTTGAGCCAGAGAAAAGAACTTGAGAGCAAGGCAGAATTGCAAAAATGGGATTTCAAGAGGGAGACGCGTCTCGCCTGGTAAGAACCTAGAATGTGGCAGTACTTCTTCAACCATGCCTTTGTCGAAAAACGTTGTATGCCTTTATCCTGAATATATTCCGAATAAAGGCATACACCGTTTTTGGGCAACCAGGCAGGGGCTCGGTGCAAATCAACACTACATAGTGCTATCACTTCCCATCTAAACAAAGGGTCATCTACGAAAAGTGTAAAGACTAGAAATTCAGGGTAGCATGGAGGTAAATCGTACCCACATTTTGTGGATTCCAGGATGAACAATGGCAATCGGCACCCTGGCGAAGTCTAAGATGTATTCAAAAATAATGTAAGAAAAAAAGCTACAGCACATAGGACACTTCCACTCAAGGACGTATATTTTCAAGAAAACCAAAGAACCTCAGGTCACAGGCAACCCAACGTTTACTGCTGCTCTCTTTACAAAAGCCTCGACTAGGATACAATCTAAATTTCCTTGGACGGAAAACATGGATGGAGAATATGTGATTCTTATCTACAATGATATATTACTGAGCCAGGAAATCAATGAAATAACGTCACTTGCCGCCAAAGGAGTGTTCGTAGTTACAATCATTCTCAGTAAATTTAGTCACATAGAAAAAAGTGGTTTATCAAAGATATGAGGTACAGGTGGAATACAAAATTGCGTCCCATGAATGAAATGGCAGACGAGAGAAAGCATCACACATTTAGCAAACACACTTATGCCTGTAGGAGCGCGAAGGTCACTTGAGGTGAGGAAAAACCAGGTGTTTTCAATGAGCACAGATACCATTCCATATAGAGCAAAGAGGGCATCAAGACAACTTACTCTAAACCTCAAAGGACTGAACTCAGCCCACTTTACACACCAGAAAAGATTATTTACAACTGGTTAGAATTTGAAAAACAATTTATCGATGTCTCTCTGGAAGAGAATCAAGTGGATGCACAGCAGCAAGCAACACAGCACTCAAAATCGGCTACACCCCGTGAGAAAAATGAACTGCAAATTAAAGGCAGTGAGTGAGAGATAAATTCTTCGAGACTTCGTTCAGGGGCTGTCATTGAAGTTGTTTTGAGCATATATTAACACACAGAAGGATCGGACCTAAGGGAGGACACTCGTGGGTCTGAGTGTCTTCGTGAGCATGAGTCAGCAAATGCAGCCCTTGTCGAATAACACTGCCTTTTCCTGATACCATGGACCCGAAATCTCCAAATGCAGACGACCCTTCCTACAGCGAACACATGCATGGGACAGCCACAGGATGCTACCCCATTGGAACGGCAAAAAATCATGAAAAGCCACCTCATCTTCTCATATCCTGGTGCTCGGGTTCAAGCTTTCAGCCGCTTTTCTGAAAATATACCCAATTGGGGAAGTCAGCACTTTCAAAACACTCTTACTTATAACTTGGAATTGGTTCCATGGATGAACTACAATGGGGAGGAATAAGAGACGATGGCTATATATTTGGACAGGCACATGGCGCTCTAATTTCCAATGCTGAACAAGAATTGACCCAAGTCTAAGCTTGCTCTCGGAAGGAGAATTGGGCTTGAAAATTTCCTGCTGCTTTGGGACCAGTTCCGAAAGTGGGAAGTTGAGCAGGGGATCTCAGGGAGCCTATAATTCACGGCCCTGCAGGATGGTAAAAGGCACGTAATGTGGATAAATGACTTGGGTTGAACCAGAGAAAAGAACTTGAGAGGAAGGCAGAATTGCAAAACTGGGATTTCAAGAGGGAGATGCGTCTCGCCTGGTAAGAACCTAGAATGTGGCAGTACTTCTTCAACTATGCCTGTGTCGAAAATGGGTGTATGCCTTTATCCTGAATATATTCAGGATAAAGGCATACACCGTTCTTGGGCAAGCAGGCAGAGGGTCGGTGCAAATCAACACTACATAATGCTATCACTTCCCATCAAAACAAAGGGTCATGTACGAAAAGTGTAAAGACCAGAAATGCAGGGTCACGTGGAGGTAAATCATACCCAGATTTTGTGGATTGTGGGATGAACAATGGCAATCGGCACCCTGGCGAAGTCTATGGTGTATTCGAAGATAAAGTAAGAAACAAAGCTACAGCACATAGGACACTTCCACACAAGGACGTATATTTTCAGGAAAACCAAACAACTTCAGGTCACAGGCAACCCAACCTTTACTGCTGCTCTCTTTACAAAAGCCTCGACTAGGATACAATCTAAATTTCCTTGGACGGAAAACACGGATGAAGAATATGTGATTCTTATGTACAATGATATATTACTGAGCCAGGAAATCAATGAAATAACGTCACTTGCCGCGACTGGAGTGTTCTTAGTTAAAATCATTCTCAGTGAATTTAGTCACATAGAAAAAAGTGGTTTATCAAAGATATGAGGTACAGGTGGAATATAAAATTGCGTCCCTTGAACGAAATTGCAGACGACAGAAAGAATTACACATTTAGCAAACACACTTATGCCTGTAGGAGCGCAAAGGTCACTTGATGTGAGGAAAAACCAGGTGTTTTCAATGAGCACAGATACCATTCCATATAGACCAAAGAGGGAATCAAGACAACTTACTCTAAACCTCAAAGGACTGAACTCAGCCCACTTTACACACCAGAAAAGATTATTTACTACTGGTTAGAATTTGAAAATCTATTTATCGATGTCTCTCTAGAAGAGAATCAAGTGGATGCACAGCAGCAAGCAACATAGCACTGAAAATCGGCTACACCCTGTGAGAAAAATAAACTGCAAAATAAAGGCAGTGAGTGACAGATAAATTCTTGGAGACTTCGTTCAGTGGCTGTCATTGAAGTTGTTTTGAGCATATATTAACACACAGAAGGATCGGACCGAACGGAGGACACTCGTGGGTCTGAGTGTCTTCGTGAGCATGAGTCAGCAAATGCAGCCCTTGTAGAATAACACTCTCTTGCCCTGATTCCATTGACCCGAAATCTCCAAATGCAGACGACTCTTCCTACAGCTAACACATGCATGGGACAGCCACAAGAAGCTACCCCATTGGAACGGGATAAAACATGAAAACCACCTCATCTTCGCATATCCTGGTGCTCGGGTTCAAGCTTCCAGCCACTTTCCTGAAAATATCCCCACTTGGGGAAGTCAGCACATTCAAAACCTTCTTTCTTATAGCTTGGAATTGGTTCCATGGATGAACTACAACGGGGAAGAGTAAGACACGATGCCTATATATTTGGACAGGCACATGGTGCTCTAATATCAACTGCTGAACAAGAATTGACCCAAGTCTAAGCTTGCTCTCAGAAGGAGAATAGGGCTTGAAAATTTCCCGTTGCTTTGTGACCAGTTCCAAAAGTGGGAAGTTGAGCAGGGGATCTCAGCGAGCCTATAATTCATGGGCCTGCAGGATGGTCAAAGACACCTAATGTGGACAAATGACTTGAGTTGAGCCAGATAAAAAGTTTGAGAGCAAGGCAGAATTGCAAAAATAGGATTTCAAGACGGGGAAGCGTCTCTCCTGGTAAGAACCTAGAATGTGGCAGTACTTCTTCAACCATGCCTTTGTCGAAAAGGGGTGTATGCCTTTATAGTGAATATATTCCGGATAAAGGCATACACCGTTTTTGGGCAACCAGGCAGGGGCTCGGTGCAAATCAACACTACATAATGCTGTCACTTCCCATCAAAACAATGTGTCATGTAGGAAAAGTGTAAAGACAAAAAATGCAGGGTAACGTGGAGGTAAATCGTACCCACATTTTGTGGACCGTGGGATGACCAATGGCAATCGGCACCCTGGCGAAGTCTATGGTGTATTCGAAGGTAAAGTAAGAAACAAAGCTACAGCACATAGGAAACTTCCATTCAAGGACGTATATTTTCAGGAAAACCAAAGAACCTCAGGTCACAGGCAACCCAACGTTTACTGCTGCTCTCTTTACAAAAGCCTCGACTAGGATGCAATCTAAATTTCCTTGGACGGCAAACATGGATGAAGAATATGTGATTCTTATCTACAATGATATATTACAGAGCCAGGAAATCAATGAAAAAACGACACTTGCCGCCACCGGAGTGTTCTTAGTTACAATCATTCTCAGTGAATTTAGTCACATAGAAAAAAGTGGTTTATCAAAGATATGAGGTACAGGTGGAATATAAAATTGCGTCCCTTGAATGAAATGGCAGACGACAGAGAGAATTACACATTTAGCAAACACACTTATGCCTGTAGGAGCGCAAAGGTCACATGAGGTGAGGAAAAACCAGGTGTTTTCAATGAGCACAGATACCATTCCATATAGACCAAGGAGGGAATCAAGACAACTTACTCTAAACCTCAAAGGACTGAACTCAGCCCACTTTACACACCAGAAAAGATTATTGACAACTGGTCAGAATTTGAAAAACAATTTATCTATGTCTCTCTGGAAGAGAATCTAGTGGATGCACAGCAGCAAGCAACACAGCACGGAAAATCGGCTACACCCGGTGAGAAAAATAAACTGCAAAATAAAGGCAGTGAGTGACAGATAAATTCTTCGAGACTTCGTTCAGGGGCTGTGATTGGAGTTGTTTTCAGCATATATTCACACACAGAAAGATGGGACCTAAGGGAGGACAATCGTGGGTCTGAGTGTCTTCGTCAGCATGAGTCAGCAAATGCAGCCCTTGTAGAATAACACTGCCTTGCCCTGATTCCATTGACCCGAAATCTCCAAATGTAGACGACCCTTCTACAGCAAACACATGCATGGGTCAGCCACAGGATGCTACCCCATTGGAACGGGAAAAAACATGAAAAGGCACCTCATCTTCTCGTATCCTGGTGCTCGGGTTCAAGCTTTCAGCCGCTTTTCTGAAAATATACCCAATTGGGGAAGTCAGCACTTTCAAAACACTCTTACTTATAACTTGGAATTGGTTCCATGGATGAACTACAACGGGGAAGAATAAGAGACGATGGGTATATATTTGGACAGGCACATGGCGCTCTAATTTCCAATGCTGAACAAGAATTGACCCAAGTCTAAGCTTGCTCTCGGAAGGAGAATTGGGCTAGAAAATGTCCTGCTGCTTTGGGACCAGTTCCGAAAGTGGGAAGTTGAGCCGGGGATCTCAGGGAGCCTATAATTCATGGCCCTGCAGGATGGTAAAAGACACCTAATGTGGACAAATGACTTGGGTTGAGCCAGAGAAAAGAACTTGAGAGCAAGGCAGAATTGCAAAAATGGGATTTCAAGACGGAGACGCGTCTCGCCTGGTAAGAACTTAGGATGTGGCAGTACTTCTTCAAACATGCCTTTGTCGAAAAAGGGTGTATGCCTTTATCCTGAATATCTTTAGGATAAAGGCATACACCGTTTTTGGGCAACCAGGCAGGGGCTCTGTGCAAATCAACACTACATAATGCTATCACTTCCCATCAAAACAAAGGGTCATGTACGAAAAGTGTAAAGACCAGAAATGCAGGGTAACGTGGAGGTAAATCGTACCCACATTTTGTGGATTGTGGGATGACCAATTGCAATCGGCACCCTGGCGAATTCTATGGTGTATTCGAAGATAAAGTAAGAAACAATGCTACAGCACATAGTACACTTCCATTCAAGGACGTATATTTTCAGGAAAACCAAAGAACCTCAGGTCACAGGCAACCCAACGTTTACTGCTGCTCTCTTTACAAAAGCCTCGACTAGGATACAATCTAAATTTCCTTGGACGGAATACATGGATGGAGAATATGTGATTCTTATCTACAATGATATATTACAGAGCCAGGAAATCAATGAAATAACGTCACTTGGCGCCACCGGAGTGTTCTTAGTTACAATCATTCTCAGTGAATTTAGTCACATAGAAAAAAGTGGTTTATCAAAGATATGAGGTACAGGTGGAATATAAAATTGCATCCCTTGAACGAAATGGCAGATTACAGAGAGAATTACACATTTAACAAACACACTTATGCCTGTAGGAGCGCAAAGGTCACATGAGGTGAGGAAAAACCAGGTGTTTTCAATGAGCACAGATACCATTCCATATAGACCAAGGAGGGAATCAAGACAACTTACTCTAAACCTCAAAGGACTGAACTCAGCCCACTTTACACACCAGAAAAGATTATTGACAACTGGTCAGAATTTGAAAAACAATTTATCTATGTCTCTCTGGAAGAGAATCTAGTGGATGCACAGCAGCAAGCAACACAGCACGGAAAATCGGCTACACCCGGTGAGAAAAATAAACTGCAAAATAAAGGCAGTGAGTGACAGATAAATTCTTCGAGACTTCGTTCAGGGGCTGTGATTGGAGTTGTTTTCAGCATATATTCACACACAGAAAGATGGGACCTAAGGGAGGACAATCGTGGGTCTGAGTGTCTTCGTCAGCATGAGTCAGCAAATGCAGCCCTTGTAGAATAACACTGCCTTGCCCTGATTCCATTGACCCGAAATCTCCAAATGTAGACGACCCTTCTACAGCAAACACATGCATGGGTCAGCCACAGGATGCTACCCCATTGGAACGGGACAAAACATGAAAAGGCACCTCATCTTCTCGTATCCTGGTACTCGGGTTCAAGCTTCCAGCCACTTTCCTGAAAATATCCCCACTTGGGGAAGTCAGCACTTTCAAAACCTTATTTCTTATAGCTTGGAATTGGTTCCATGGATGAACTACAACGGGGAAGAATAAGACACGATGCCTATATATTTGGACAGGCATATGGTGCTCTAATTTCAACTGCTGAACAAGAATTGACCCAAGTCTAAGCTTGCTCTCAGAAGGAGAATAGGGCTTGAAAATTTCCCGCTGATTTGTGACGAGTTCCAAAAGTGGGAAGTTGAGCAGGGGATCTCAGGGAGCCTATAATTCATGGCCCTGCAGGATGGTCAAAGGCACCTAATGTGGACAAATGACTTGTGTTGAGCCAGAGAAAAGAACTTGAGAGCAAGGCAGAATTGCAAAAATGGGATTTCAAGAGGGAGACGCGTCTCGCCTGGTAAGAACCTAGAATGTGGCAGTACTTCTTCAACCATGCCTTTGTCGAAAAACGTTGTATGCCTTTATCCTGAATATATTCCGAATAAAGGCATACACCGTTTTTGGGCAACCAGGCAGGGGCTCGGTGCAAATCAACACTACATAGTGCTATCACTTCCCATCTAAACAAAGGGTCATCTACGAAAAGTGTAAAGACTAGAAATTCAGGGTAGCATGGAGGTAAATCGTACCCACATTTTGTGGATTCCAGGATGAACAATGGCAATCGGCACCCTGGCGAAGTCTATGATGTATTCAAAAATAATGTAAGAAAAAAAGCTACAGCACATAGGACACTTCCACTCAAGGACGTATATTTTCAAGAAAACCAAAGAACCTCAGGTCACAGGCAACCCAACGTTTACTGCTGCTCTCTTTACAAAAGCCTCGACTAGGATACAATCTAAATTTCCTTGGACGGAAAACATGGATGGAGAATATGTGATTCTTATCTACAATGATATATTACTGAGCCAGGAAATCAATGAAATAACGTCACTTGCCGCCAAAGGAGTGTTCGTAGTTACAATCATTCTCAGTAAATTTAGTCACATAGAAAAAAGTGGTTTATCAAAGATATGAGGTACAGGTGGAATACAAAATTGCGTCCCATGAATGAAATGGCAGACGAGAGAAAGCATCACACATTTAGCAAACACACTTATGCCTGTAGGAGCGCGAAGGTCACTTGAGGTGAGGAAAAACCAGGTGTTTTCAATGAGCACAGATACCATTCCATATAGAGCAAAGAGGGCATCAAGACAACTTACTCTAAACCTCAAAGGACTGAACTCAGCCCACTTTACACACCAGAAAAGATTATTTACAACTGGGTAGAATTTGAAAAACAATTTATCGATGTCTCTCTGGAAGAGAATCAAGTGGATGCACAGCAGCAAGCAACACAGCACTCAAAATCGGCTACACCCCGTGAGAAAAATGAACTGCAAATTAAAGGCAGTGAGTGAGAGATAAATTCTTCGAGACTTCGTTCAGGGGCTGTCATTGAAGTTGTTTTGAGCATATATTAACACACAGAAGGATCGGACCTAAGGGAGGACACTCGTGGGTCTGAGTGTCTTCGTGAGCATGAGTCAGCAAATGCAGCCCTTGTCGAATAACACTGCCTTTTCCTGATACCATGGACCCGAAATCTCCAAATGCAGACGACCCTTCCTACAGCGAACACATGCATGGGACAGCCACAGGATGCTACCCCATTGGAACGGCAAAAAATCATGAAAAGCCACCTCATCTTCTCATATCCTGGTGCTCGGGTTCAAGCTTTCAGCCGCTTTTCTGAAAATATACCCAATTGGGGAAGTCAGCACTTTCAAAACACTCTTACTTATAACTTGGAATTGGTTCCATGGATGAACTACAATGGGGAGGAATAAGAGACGATGGCTATATATTTGGACAGGCACATGGCGCTCTAATTTCCAATGCTGAACAAGAATTGACCCAAGTCTAAGCTTGCTCTCGGAAGGAGAATTGGGCTTGAAAATTTCCTGCTGCTTTGGGACCAGTTCCGAAAGTGGGAAGTTGAGCAGGGGATCTCAGGGAGCCTATAATTCACGGCCCTGCAGGATGGTAAAAGGCACGTAATGTGGATAAATGACTTGGGTTGAACCAGAGAAAAGAACTTGAGAGCAAGGCAGAATTGCAAAACTGGGATTCCAAGAGGGAGAAGCGTCTCGCCTGGTAAGAACCTAGGATGTGGAAGTACTTCTTCAAACATGCCTTTGTCGAAAAAGGGTGTATGCCGTTATCCTGAATATCTTTAGGATAAAGGCATACACCGTTTTGGGGCAACCAGGCAGGGGCTCTGTGCAAATCAACACTACATAATGCTATCACTTCCCATCAAAACAAAGGGTCATGTACGAAAAGTTTAGAGACCAGAAATGCAGGGTAACGTGGAGGTAAATCGTACCCACATTTTGTTGATTGTGGGATGAACAATTGCAATCGGCACCCTGGCGAATTCTATGGTTTATTCGAAGATAAAGTAAGAAACAATGCTACAGCACATAGGACACTTCCATTCAAGGACGTATATTTTCAGGAAAACCAAAGAACCTCAGGTCACAGGCAACCCAACGTTTACTGCTGCTCTCTTTACAAAAGCCTCGACTAGGATACAATCTAAATTTCCTTGGACGGAATACATGGATGGAGAATATGTGATTCTTATCTACAATGATATATTACAGAGCCAGGAAATCAATGAAATAACGTCACTTGGCGCCACCGGAGTGTTCTTAGTTACAATCATTCTCAGTGAATTTAGTCACATAGAAAAAAGTGGTTTATCAAAGATATGAGGTACAGGTGGAATATAAAATTGCGTCCCATGAACGAAATGGCAGACGACAGAGAGAATTACACATTTAGCAAACACACTTATGCCTGTAGGAGCGCAAAGGTCACATGAGGTGAGGAAAAACCAGGTGTTTTCAATGATCTCAGATACCATTCCATATAGACCAAGGAGGGAATCAAGACAACTTACTCTAAACCTCAAAGGACTGAACTCAGACCACTTTACACACCAGAAAAGATTATTGACAACTGGTCAGAATTTGAAAAACAATTTATCTATGTCTCTCTAGAAGAGAATCTAGTGGATGCACAGCAGGAAGCAACACAGCACGGAAAATCGGCTACACCCGGTGAGAAAAATAAACTGCAAAATAAAGGCAGTGAGTGACAGATAAATTTTTCGAGACTTCGTTCAGGGGCTGTGATTGGAGTTGTTTTCAGCATATATTCACACACAGAAAGATGGGACCTAAGGGAGGACAATCGTGGGTCTGAGTGTCTTCGTGAGCATGAGTCAGCAAATGCAGCCCTTGTAGAATAACACTGCCTTGCCCTGATTCCATTGACCCGAAATCTCCAAATGTAGACGACCCTTCTACAGCAAACACATGCATGGGTCAGCCACAGGATGCTACCCCATTGGAACGGGAAAAAACATGAAAAGGCACCTCATCTTCTCATATCCTGGTGCTCGGGTTCAAGCTTCCAGCCACTTTCCTGAAAATATCCCCACTTGGGGAAGTCAGCACTTTCAAAACCTTCTTTCTTATAGCTTGGAATTGGTTCCATGGATGAACTACAACGGGGAAGAATAAGACACGATGCCTATATATTTGGACAGGCATATGGTGCTCTAATTTCAACTGCTGAACAAGAATTGACCCAAGTCTAAGCTTGCTCTCAGAAGGAGAATAGGGCTTGAAAATATCCCGCTGATTTGTGACCAGTTCCAAAAGTTGGAAGTTGAGCAGGGGATCTCAGCGAGCCTATAATTCATGGGCCTGCAGGATGGTCAAAGACACCTAATGTGGACAAATAACTTGGGTTGAGCCAGAGAAAAGAACTTGAGAGCAAGGCAGAATTGCAAAAATGGGATTTCAAGAGGGAGACGCGTCTCGCCTGGTAAGAACCTAGAATGTGGCCGTACTTCTTCAACCATGCCTTTGTCGAAAAACGGTGTATGCCTTTATCCTGAATATATTCCGAATAAAGGCATACACCGTTTTTGGGCAACCAGGCAGGGGCTCGGTCCAAATCAACAGTACATAGTGCTATCACTTCCCTTCTAAACAAAGGGTCTTCTACGAAAAGTGTAAAGACTAGAAATTCAGGGTAGCATGGAGGTAAATCGTACCCACATTTTGTGGATTGTGGGATGACCAATTGCATTCGGCACCCTGGCGAATTCTATGGTGTATTCGAAGATAAAGTAAGAAACAATGCTACAGCACATAGGACACTTCCATTCAAGGACATATATTTTCAGGAAAACCAAAGAACCTCAGGTCACAGGCAACCCAACGTTTACTGCTGCTCTCTTTACAAAAGCCTCGACTAGGATACAATCTAAATTTCCTTGGACGGAAAACATGGATGGAGAATATGTGATTCTTATCTACAATGATATATTACTGAGCCAGGAAATCAATGAAATAACGTCACTTGCCGCCAAAGGAGTGTTCGTAGTTACAATCATTCTCAGTAAATTTAGTCACATAGAAAAAAGTGGTTTATCAAAGATATGAGGTACAGGTGGAATACAAAATTGCGTCCCATGAATGAAATGGCAGACGAGAGAAAGCATCACACATTTAGCAAACACACTTATGCCTGTAGGAGCGCGAAGGTCACTTCAGGTGAGGAAAAACCAGGTGTTTTCAATGAGCACAGATACCATTCCATATAGACCAAAGAGGGAATGAGGACAAATTACTCTAAACCTCAAAGGACTGAACTCAGCCCACTTTACACACCAGAAAAGATTATTTACAACTGGTTAGAATTTGAAAAACAATTTATCGATGTCTCTCTGGAAGAGAATCAAGTGGATGCACAGCAGCAAGCAACACAGCACTCAAAATCGGCTACACCCCGTGAGAAAAATAAACTGCAAATTAAAGGCAGTGAGTGAGAGATAAATTCTTCGAGACTTCGTTCAGGGGCTGTCATTGAAGTTGTTTTGAGCATATATTAACACACAGAAGGATCGGACCTAAGGGAGGACACTCGTGGGTCTGAGTGTCTTCGTGAGCATGAGTCAGCAAATGCAGCCCTTGTCGAATAACACTGCCTTTTCCTGATTCCATGGACCCGAAATTTCCAAATGCAGACGACCCTTCCTACAGCGAACACATGCATGGGACAGCCACAGGATGCTACCCCATTGGAACGGCAAAAAAAAAAAAAAGCCACCTCATCTTCTCATATCCTGGTGCTCGGGTTCAAGCTTTCAGCCGCTTTTCTGAAAATATACCCAATTGGGGAAGTCAGCACTTTCAAAACACTCTTACTTACAACTTGGAATTGGTTCCATGGATGAACTACAATGGGGAAGAAAAAGAGACGATGGCTATATATTTGGACAGGCACATGGCGCTCTAATTTCCAATGCTGAACAAGAATTGACCCAAGTCTAAGCTTGCTCTCGGAAGGAGAATTGGGCTTGAAAATTTCCTGCTGCTTTGGGACCAGTTCCGAAAGTGGGAAGTTGAGCCGGGGATCTCAGGGAGCCTATAATTCATGGCCCTGCAGGATGGTAAAAGGCACGTAATGTGGAAAAATGACTTGGGTTGAACCAGAGAAAAGAACTTGAGAGCAAGGCAGAATTGCAAAACTGGGATTTCAAGAGGGAGAAACGTCTCGCCTGGTAAGAACCTAGGATGTGGCAGTACTTCTTCAAACATGCCTTTGTCGAAAAAGGGTGTATGCCTTTATCCTGAATATCTTTAGGATAAAGGCATACACCGTTTTTGGGCAACCAGGCAGGGGCTCTGTGCAAATCAACACTACATAATGCCATCACTTCCCATCAAAACAAAGGGTCATGTACGAAAAGTGTAAAGACCAGAAATGCAGGGTAACGTGGAGGTAAATCGTACCCACATTTTGTGGATTGTGGGATGACCAATTGCAATCGGCACCCTGGCGAATTCTATGGTGTATTCGAAGATAAAGTAAGAAACAATGCTACAGCACATAGGACACTTCCATTCAAGGACGTATATTTTCAGGAAAACCAAAGAACCTCAGGTCACAGGCAACCCAACGTTTACTGCTGCTCTCTTTACAAAAGCCTCGACTAGGATACAATCTAAATTTCCTTGGACGGAATATATGGATGGAGAATATGTGATTCTTATCTACAATGATATATTACAGAGCCAGGAAATCAATGAAATAACGTCACTTGCGCCACCGGAGTGTTCTTAGTTACAATCATTCTCAGTGAATTTAGTCACATAGAAAAAAGTGGTTTATCAAAGATATGAGGTACAGGTGGAATATAAAATTGCGTCCCATGAACGAAATGGCAGACGACAGAGAGAATTACACATTTAGCAAACACACTTATGCCTTTAGGAGCGCAAAGGTCACATGAGGTGAGGAAAAAACAGGTGTTTTCAATGAGCACAGATACCATTCCATATAGACCAAGGAGGGAATCAAGACAACTTACTCTAAACCTCAAAGGACTGAACTCAGCCCACTTTACACACCAGAAAAGATTATTGACAACTGGTCAGAATTTGAAAAACAATTTATCTATGTCTCTCTGGAAGAGAATCTAGTGGATGCACAGCAGCAAGCAACACAGCACGGAAAATCGGCTACACCCGGTGAGAAAAATAAACGGCAAAATAAAGGCAGTGAGTGACAGATAAATTTTTTGAGACTTCGTTTAGGGGCTGTGATTGGAGTTGTTTTCAGCATGTATTCACACACAGAAAGATGGGACCTAAGGGAGGACAATCGTGGGTCTGAGTGTCTTCGTGAGCATGAGTCAGCAAATGCAGCCCTTGTAGAATAACACTGCCTTGCCCTGATTCCATTGACCCAAAATCTCCAAATGTAGACGACCCTTCTACAGCGAACACATGCATCGGTCAGCCACAGGATGCTACCCCATTGGAACGGGAAAAAACATGAAAAGGCACCTCATCTTCTCATATCCTGGTGCTCGGGTTCAAGCTTCCAGCCACTTTCCTGAAAATATCCCCACTTGGGGAAGACAGCACTTTCAAAACCTTCTTTCTTATAGCTTGGAATTGGTTCCATGGATGAACTACAATGGGGAAGAATAAGACACGATGCCTATATATTTGGACAGGCATATGGTGCTCTAATTTCAACTTCTGAACAAGAATTGACCCAAGTCTAAGCTTTCTCTCAGAAGGAGAATTGGGCTTGAAAATGTCCTGCTGCTTTGGGACCAGTTCTGAAAGTGGGAAGTTGAGCCGGGGATCTCAGGGAGCCTATAATTCATGGCCCTGCAGGATGGTAAAAGGCACGTAATGTGGAAAAATGACTTGGGTTGAACCAGAGAAAAGAACTTGAGAGCAAGGCAGAAATGCAAAACTGGGATTTCAAGAGGGAGAAGCGTCTCGCCTGGTAAGAACCTAGGATGTGGCAGTACTTCTTCAAACATGCCTTTGTCGAAAAAGGGTGTATGCCTTTATCCTGAATATATTCCGAATAAAGGCATACACCGTTTTTGGGGAACCAGGCAGGGGCTCGGTGCAAATCAACACTACATAGTGCTATCACTTCCCATCTAAACAAAGGGTCATCTACGAAAAGTGTAAAGACTAGAAATTCAGGGTAGCATGGAGGTAAATCGTACCCACATTTTGTGGATTCCAGGATGAACAATGGCAATCGGCACCCTGGCGAAGTCTATGGTGTATTCAAAAATAATGTAAGAGACAAAGCTACAGCACATAGGACACTTCCACTCAAGGACGTATATTTTCAAGAAAACCAAAGAACCTCAGGTCACAGGCAACCCAACGTTTTCTGCTGCTCTCTTTACAAAAGCCTCGACTAGGATACAATCTAAATTTCCTTGGACGGAAAACATGGATGGAGAATATGTGATTCTTATCTACAATGATATATTACTGAGCCAGGAAATCAATGAAATAACGTCACTTGCCGCCAAAGGATTGTTCGTAGTTACAATCATTCTCAGTAAATTTAGTCACATAGAAAAAAGTGGTTTATCAAAGATATGAGGTACAGGTGGAATACAAAATTGCGTCCCATGAATGAAATGGCAGACGAGAGAAAGCATCACACATTTAGCAAACACACTTATGCCTGTAGGAGCGCGAAGGTCACTTGAGGTGAGGAAAAAACAGGTGTTTTGAATGAGCACAGATACCATTCCATATAGACCAAGGAGGGAATCAAGACAACTTACTCTAAACCTCAAAGGACTGAACTCAGCCCACTTTACACACCAGAAAAGATTATTTACAACTGGTTAGAATTTGAAAAACAATTTATCGATGTCTCTCTGGAAGAGAATCAAGTGGATGCACAGCAGCAAGCAACACAGCACTCAAAATCGGCTACACCCCGTGAGAAAAATAAACTGCAAAATAAAGGCAGTGAGTGAGAGATAAATTCTTCGAGACTTCGTTCAGGGGGTGTCATTGAAGTTGTTTTGAGCATATATTAACACACAGAATGATCGGACCTAAGGAAGGACACTCGTGGGTCTGAGTGTCTTCGTGAGCATGAGTCAGCAAATGCAGCCCTTGTCGAATAACACTGCCTTTTCCTGATTCCATGGACCCGAAATCTCCAAATGCAGACGACCCTTCCTACAGCGAACACATGCATGGGACAGCCACAGGATGCTACCCCATTGGAACGGCAAAAAACATGAAAAGCCACCTCATCTTCTCATATCCTGGTGCTCGGGTTCAAGCTTTCAGCCGCTTTTCTGAAAATATACCCAATTGGGGAAGTCAGCACTTTCAAAACACTCTTACTTATAACTTGGAATTGGTTCCATGGATGAACTACAATGGGGAAGAATAAGAGACGATGGCTATATATTTGGACAGGCACATGGCGCTCTAATTTCCAATGCTGAACAAGAATTGACCCAAGTCTAAGCTTGCTCTCAGAAGGAGAATTGGGCTTGAAAATTTCCTGCTGCTTTGGGACCTGTTCCGAAAGTGGGAAGTTGAGCCGGGGATCTCAGGGAGCCTATAATTCATGGCCCTACAGGATGGTAAAAGGCACGTAATGTGGAAAAATGACTTGGGTTGAACCAGAGAAAAGAACTTGAGAGCAAGGCAGAATTGCAAAACTAGGATTTCAAGAGGGAGAAGCGTCTCGCCTGGAAAGAACCTAGGATGTGGCAGTACTTCTTCAAACATGCCTTTGTCGAAAAAGGGTGTATGTCTTTATCCTGAATATCTTTAGGATAAAGGCATACACCGTTTTTGGGGAACCAGGCAGGGGCTCGGTGCAAATCAACACTACATAATTCTATCACTTCCCATCAAAACAAAGGGTCATGTACGAAAAGTGTAAAGACCAGAAATGCAGGGTAACGTGGAGGTAAATCGTACCCACATTTTGTGGATTGTGGGATGAACAATGGCAATCGGCACCCTGGCGAATTCTATGGTGTATTCGAAGATAAAGTAAGAAACAATGCTACAGCACATAGGACACTTCCACTCAAGGACGTATATTTTCAAGGAAACCAAAGAACCTCAGGTCACAGGCAACCCAACGTTTACTGCTGCTCTCTTTACAAAAGCCTCGACGAGGATACAATCTAAATTTCCTTGGACAGAAACATGGATGAAGAATATGTGATTCTTATCTACAATGATATATTACAGAGCCAGGAAATCAATGAAATAACGTCACTTGCGCCACCGGAGTGTTCTTAGTTACAATCATTCTCAGTGAATTTAGTCACATAGAAAAAGTGGTTTATCAAAGATATGAGGTACAGGTGGAATATAAAATTGCGTCCCTTGAACGAAATGGCAGACGACAGAGAGAATTACACATTTAGCAACACACTTATGCCTGTAGGAGCGCAAAGGTCACATGAGGTGAGGAAAAACCAGGTGTTTTCAATGAGCACAGATACCATTCCATATAGACCAAGGAGGGAATCAAGACAACTTACTCTAAACCTCAAAGGACTGAACTCAGCCCACTTTACACACCAGAAAAGATTATTGACAACTGGTCAGAATTTGAAAAACTATTTATCTATGTCTCTCTGGAAGAGAATCTAGTGGATGCACAGCAGCAAGCAACACAGCACGGAAAATCGGCTACACCCGGTGAGAAAAATAAACTGCAAAATAAAGGCAGTGAGTGACAGATAAATTCTTCGAGACTTCGTTCAGGGGCTGTGATTGGAGTTGTTTTCAGCATATATTCACACACAGAAAGATGGGACCTAAGGGAGGACAATCGTGGGTCTGAGTGTCTTCGTGAGCATGAGTCAGCAAATGCAGCCCTTGTAGAATAACACTGCCTTGCCCTGATTCCATTGACCTGAAATCTCCAAATGTAGACGACCCTTCTACAGCGAACACATGCATGTGTCAGCCACAGGATGCTACCCCATTGGAATGGGAAAAAACATGAAAAGGCACCTCATCTTCTCATATCCTGGTGCTCGGGTTCAAGCTTCCAGCCACTTTCCTGAAAATATCCCCACTTGGGGAAGTCAGCACTTTCAAAACCTTCTTTCTTAGAGCTTGGAATTGCTTCCATGGATGAACTACAACGGGGAAGAATAAGACACGATGCCTTTATATTTGGACAGGCATATGGTGCTCTAATTTCAACTGCTGAACAAGAATTGACCCAAGTCTAAGCTTGCTCTCAGAAGGAGAATAGGGCTTGAAAATTTCCCGCTGCTTTGTGACCAGTTCCAAAAGTGGGAAGTTGAGCAGGGGATCTCAGGGAGCCTATAATTCATGGGCCTGCAGGATGGTCAAAGACACCTAATGTGGACAAATGACTTGGGTTGAGCCAGAGAAAAGAACTTGAGAGCAAGGCAGAATTGCAAAAATGGGATTTCAAGAGGGAGATGCGTCTCGCCTGGTAAGAACCTAGAATGTGGCAGTACTTCTTCAACCATGCCTTTGTCGAAAAACGGTGTATGCCTTTATCCTGAATATATTCCGAATAAAGGCATACACCGTTTTTGGGCAACCAGGCAGGGGCTCGGTCCAAATCAACACTACATAGTGCTATCACTTCCCATCTAAACAAAGGGTCATCTACGAAAAGTGTAAAGACTAGAAATTCAGGGTAGCATGGAGGGAAATCGTACCCACATTTTGTGGATTGTGGGATGACCAATTGCAATCGGCACCCTGGAGAATTCTATGGTGTATTCGAAGATAAATTAAGAAACAATGCTACAGCACATAGGACACTTCCATTCAAGGACGTATATTTTCAGGAAAACCAAAGAACCTCAGGTCACAGGCAACCCAACGTTTACTGCTGCTCTCTTTACAAAAGCCTCGACTAGGATACAATCTAAATTTCCTTGGACGGAAAACATGGATGGAGAATATGTGATTCTTATCTACAATGATATATAACTGAGCCAGGAAATCAATGAAATAATGTCACTTGCCGCCAAAGGAGTGTTCGTAGTTATAATCATTCTCAGTAAATTTAGTCACATAGAAAAAAGTGGTTTATCAAAGATATGAGGTACAGGTGGAATACAAAATTGCGTCCCATGAATGAAATGGCAGACGAGAGAAAAGCATCACACATTTAGCAAACACACTTATGCCTGTAGGAGCGCGAAGGTCACTTGAGGTGAGGAAAAAACAGGTGTTTTCAATGAGCACAGATACCATTCCATATAGACCAAAGAGGGAATCAAGACAACTTACTCTAAACATCAAAGGACTGAACTCAGCCCACTTTACACACCAGAAAAGATTATTTACAACTGGTTAGAATTTGAAAAACAATTTATCGATGTCTCTCTGGAAGAGAATCAAGTGGATGCACAGCAGCAAGCAACACAGCACTCAAAATCGGCTACACCCCGTGAGAAAAATAAACTGCAAAATAAAGGCAGTGAGTGAGAGATAAATTCTTCGAGACTTCGTTCAGGGGCTGTCATTGAAGTTGTTTTGAGCATATATTAACACACAGAAGGATCGGACGTAAGGGAGGACACTCGTGGGTCTGAGTGTCTTCGTGAGCATGAGTCAGCAAATGCAGCCCTTGTCGAATAACACTGCCTTTTCCTGTTTCCATGGACCCGACATCTCCAAATGCAAACGACCCTTCCTACAGCGAACACATGCATGGGACAGCCACAGGATGCTACCCCATTGGAACGGCAAAAAAACATGAAAAGCCACCTCATCTTCTCATATCCTGGTGCTCGGGTTCAAGCTTTCAGCCGCTTTTCTGAAAATATACCCAATTGGGGAAGTCAGCACTTTCAAAACACTCTTACTTATAACTTGGAATTGGTTCCATGGATGAACTACAATGGGGAATAATAAGAGACGATGGCTATATATTTGGACAGGCACATGGCGCTCTAATTTCCAATGCTGAACAAGAATTGACCCAAGTCTAATCTTGCTCTCGGAAGGAGAATTGGGCTTGAAAATGTCCTGCTGCTTTGGGACCAGTTCCGAAAGTGGGAAGTTGAGCCGGGGATCTCAGGGAGCCTATAATTCATGGCCCTGCAGGATGGTAAAAGGCACGTAATGTGGAAAAATGACTTGGGTTGAACCAGAGAAAAGAACTTGAGAGCAAGGCAGAATTGCAAAACTGGGATTTCAAGAGGGAGAAGCGTCTCGCCTGGTAAGAACCTAGGATGTGGCAGTACTTCTTCAAACATGCCTTTGTCGAAAAAGGGTGTATGCCTTTATCCTGAATATATTCCGAATAAAGGCATACACCGTTTTTGGGCAACCAGGCAGGGGCTCGGTGCAAATCAACACTATATAGTGCTATCACTTCCCATCTAAACAAAGGGTCATCTACGAAAAGTGTAAAGACTAGAAATTCAGGGTAGCATGGAGGTAAATCGTACCCACATTTTGTGGATTCCAGGATGAACAATGGCAATCGGCACCCTGGCGAATTCTATTGTGTATTCAAAAATAATGTAAGAAACAAAGCTACAGCACATAGGACACTTCCACTCAAGGACGTATATTTTCAAGAAAACCAAAGAACCTCAGGTCACAGGCAACCCAACGTTTTCTGCTGCTCTCTTTACAAAAGCCTCGACTAGGATACAATCTAAATTTCCTTGGACGGAAAACATGGATGGAGAATATGTGATTCTTATCTACAATGATATATAACTGAGCCAGGAAATCAATGAAATAATGTCACTTGCCGCCAAAGGAGTGTTCGTAGTTATAATCATTCTCAGTAAATTTAGTCACATAGAAAAAAGTGGTTTATCAAAGATATGAGGTACAGGTGGAATACAAAATTGCGTCCCATGAATGAAATGGCAGACGAGAGAAAAGCATCACACATTTAGCAAACACACTTATGCCTGTAGGAGCGCGAAGGTCACTTGAGGTGAGGAAAAAACAGGTGTTTTCAATGAGCACAGATACCATTCCATATAGACCAAAGAGGGAATCAAGACAACTTACTCTAAACATCAAAGGACTGAACTCAGCCCACTTTACACACCAGAAAAGATTATTTACAACTGGTTAGAATTTGAAAAACAATTTATCGATGTCTCTCTGGAAGAGAATCAAGTGGATGCACAGCAGCAAGCAACACAGCACTCAAAATCGGCTACACCCCGTGAGAAAAATAAACTGCAAAATAAAGGCAGTGAGTGAGAGATAAATTCTTCGAGACTTCGTTCAGGGGCTGTCATTGAAGTTGTTTTGAGCATATATTAACACACAGAAGGATCGGACCTAAGGGAGGACACTCGTGGGTCTGAGTGTCTTCGTGAGCATGAGTCAGCAAATGCAGCCCTTGTCGAATAACACTGCCTTTTCCTGTTTCCATGGACCCGACATCTCCAAATGCAGACGACCCTTCCTACAGCGAACACATGCATGGGACAGCCACAGGATGCTACCCCATTGGAACGGCAAAAAAACATGAAAAGCCACCTCATCTTCTCATATCCTGGTGCTCGGGTTCAAGCTTTCAGCCGCTTTTCTGAAAATATACCCAATTGGGGAAGTCAGCACTTTCAAAACACTCTTACTTATAACTTGGAATTGGTTCCATGGATGAACTACAATGGGGAATAATAAGAGACGATGGCTATATATTTGGACAGGCACATGGCGCTCTAATTTCCAATGCTGAACAAGAATTGACCCAAGTCTAAGCTTGCTCTCGGAAGGAGAATTGGGCTTGAAAATGTCCTGCTGCTTTGGGACCAGTTCCGAAAGTGGGAAGATGAGCCGGGGATCTCAGGGAGCCTATAATTCATGGCCCTGCAGGATGGTAAAAGGCACGTAATGTGGAAAAATGACTTGGGTTGAACCAGAGAAAAGAACTTGAGAGCAAGGCAGAATTGCAAAACTGGGATTTCAAGAGGGAGAAGCGTCTCGCCTGGTAAGAACCAAGGATGTGGCAGTACTTCTTCAAACATGCCTTTGTCGAAAAAGGGTGTATGTCTTTATCCTGAATATCTTTAGGATAAAGGCATACACCGTTTTTGGGGAACCAGGCAGGGGCTCGGTGCAAATCAACACTACATAATGCTATCACTTCCCATCAAAACAAAGGGTCATGTACGAAAAGTGTAAAGACCAGAAATGCAGGGTAA
The DNA here is from genome assembly GCF_026419965.1 of Kogia breviceps. Classification (NCBI taxonomy): domain Eukaryota; kingdom Metazoa; phylum Chordata; class Mammalia; order Artiodactyla; family Physeteridae; genus Kogia; species Kogia breviceps. The sequence goes on from NC_081329.1 coordinate 36,397,772, forward strand.
CGTGGAGGTAAATCATACCCTCATTTTGTGGATTGTGGGATGAACAATGGCAATCGGCACCCTGGCGAATTCTATGGTGTATTGGAAGATAAAGTAAGAAACAATGCTACAGCACATAGGACACTTCCACTCAAGGACGTATATTTTCAAGGAAACCAAACAACCTCAGGTCACAGGCAACCCAACGTTTACTGCTGCTCTCTTTACAAAAGCCTCGACGCGGATACAATCTAAATTTCCTTGGACAGAAACATGGATGAAGAATATGTGATTCTTATCTACAATGATATATTACAGAGCCAGGAAATCAATGAAATAACGTCACTTGCGCCACCGGAGTGTTCTTAGTTACAATCATTCTCAGTGAATTTAGTCACATAGAAAAAAGTGGTTTATCAAAGATATGAGGTACAGGTGGAATATAAAATTGCGTCCCTTGAACGAAATGGCAGACGACAGAGAGAATTACACATTTAGCAAACACACTTATGCCTGTAGGAGCGCAAAGGTCACATGAGGTGAGGAAAAACCAGGTGTTTTCAATGAGCACAGATACCATTCCATATAGACCAAGGAGGGAATCAAGACAACTTACTCTAAACCTCAAAGGACTGAACTCAGCCCACTTTACACACCAGAAAAGATTATTGACAACTGGTCAGAATTTGAAAAACAATTTATCTATGTCTCTCTGGAAGAGAATCTAGTGGATGCACAGCAGCAAGCAACACAGCACGGAAAATCGGCTACACCCGGTGAGAAAAATAAACTGCAAAATAAAGGCAGTGAGTGACAGATAAATTCTTCGAGACTTCGTTCAGGGGCTGTGATTGGAGTTGTTTTCAGCATATATTCACACACAGAAAGATGGGACCTAAGGGAGGACAATCGTGGGTCTGAGTGTCTTCGTGAGCATGAGTCAGCAAATGCAGCCCTTGTAGAATAACACTGCCTTGCCCTGATTCCATTGACCTGAAATCTCCAAATGTAGACGACCCTTCTACAGCGAACACATGCATGTGTCAGCCACAGGATGCTACCCCATTGGAATGGGAAAAAACATGAAAAGGCACCTCATCTTCTCATATCCTGGTGCTCGGTTTCAAGCTTCCAGCCACTTTCCTGAAAATATCCCCACTTGGGGAAGTCAGCACTTTCAAAACCTTCTTTCTTAGAGCTTGGAATTGCTTCCATGGATGAACTACAACGGGGAAGAATAAGAATAGATGCCTATATATTTGGACAGGCATATGGTGCTCTAATTTCAACTGCTGAACAAGAATTGACCCAAGTCTAAGCTTGCTCTCAGAAGGAGAATAGGGCTTGAAAATTTCCCGCTGCTTTGTGACCAGTTCCAAAAGTGGGAAGTTGAGCAGGGGATCTCATGGAGCCTATAATTCATGGGTCTGCAGGATGGTCAAAGACACCTAATGTGGACAAATGACTTGGGTTGAGCCAGAGAAAAGAACTTGAGAGCAAGGCAGAATTGCAAAAATGGGATTTCAAGAGGGAGACGCGTCTCGCCTGGTAAGAACCTAGAATGTGGCAGTACTTCTTCAACCATGCCTTTGTCGAAAAACGGTGTATGCCTTTATCCTGAATATCTTTAGGATAAAGGCATACACCGTTTTTGGGCAACCAGGCAGGGGCTCGGTGCAAATCAACACTACATAGTGCTATCACTTTCCATCTAAACAAAGGGTCATCTACGAAAAGTGTAAAGACTAGAAATTCAGGGTAGCGTGGAGGTAAATCGTACCCACATTTTGTGGATTCCAGGATGAACAATGGCAATCGGCACCCTGGCGAAGTCTATGGTGTATTCAAAAATAATGTAAGAAACAAAGCTACAGCACATAGGACACTTCCATTCAAGGACATATATTTTCAGGAAAACCAAAGAACCTCAGGTCACAGGCAACCCAACGTTTACTGCTGCTCTCTTTACAAAAGCCTCGACTAGGATACAATCTAAATTTCCTTGGACGGAAAACATGGATGGAGAATATGTGATTCTTATCTACAATGATATATTACTGAGCCAGGAAATTAATGAAATAACGTCACTTGCCGCCAAAGGGGTGTTCGTAGTTACAATCATTCTCAGTAAATTTAGTCACATAGAAAAAAGTGGTTTATCAAAGATATGAGGTACAGGTGGAATACAAAATTGCGTCCCATGAATGAAATGGCAGACGAGAGTAAGCATCACACATTTAGCAAACACACTTATGCCTGTAGGAGCGCGAAGGTCACTTGAGGTGAGGAAAAAACAGGTGTTTTGAATGAGCACAGATACCATTCCATATAGACCAAAGAGGGCATCAAGACAACTTACTCTAAACCTCAAAGGACTGAACTCAGCCCACTTTACACACGAGAAAAGATTATTTACAACTGGTTATAATTTGAAAAACAATTTATCGATGTCTCTCTGGAAGAGAATCAAGTGGATGCACAGCAGCAAGCAGCACAGCACTCAAAATCGGCTACACCCCGTGAGAAAAATAAACTGCAAAATAAAGGCAGTGAGTGAGAGATAAATTCTTCGAGACTTCGTTCAGGGGCTGTCATTGAAGTTGTTTTGAGCATATATTAACACACAGAAGGATCGGACCTAAGGAAGGACACTCGTGGGTCTGAGTGTCTTCGTGAGCATGAGTCAGCAAATGCAGCCCTTGTCGAATAACACTGCCTTTTCCTGATTCCATGGACCCGAATTCTCCAAATGCAGACGACCCTTCCTACAGCGAACACATGCATGGGACAGCCACAGGATGCTACCCCATTGGAACGGCAAAAAAACATGAAAAGCCACCTCATCTTCTCATATCCTGGTGCTCGGGTTCAAGCTTTCAGCCGCTTTTCTGTAAATATACCCAATTGGGGAAGTCAGCACTTTCAAAACACTCTTACTTATAACTTGGAATTGGTTCCATGGATGAACTACAACGGGGAAGAATAAGAGACGATGGCTATATATTTGGACAGGCACATGGCGCTCTAATTTCCAATGCTGAACAAGAATTGACCCAAGTCTAAGCTTGCTCTCGGAAGGAGAATTGGGCTTGAAAATTTCCCGCTGCTTTGGGACCAGTTCCGAAAGTGGGAAGTTGAGCCGGGGATCTCAGGGAGCCTATAATTCATGGCCCTGCAGGATGGTCAAAGACACCTAATGTGGACAAATGACTTGGGTTGAGCCAGAGAAAAGAACTTGAGAGCAAGGCAGAATTGCAAAAATGGGATTTCAAGAGGGAGACGCGTCTCGCCTGGTAAGAACCTAGAATGTGGCAGTACTTCTTCTACCATGCCTTTGTCGAAAAACGGTGTATGCCTTTATCCTGAATATATTCCGAATAAAGGCATACACCGTTTTTGGGCAACCAGGCAGGGGCTCGGTGCAAATCAACACTACATAGTGCTATCACTTCCCATCTAAACAAAGGGTCATCTACGAAAAGTGTAAAGACTAGAAATTCAGGGTAGCATGGAGGTAAATCGTACCCACATTTTGTGGATTCCAGGATGAACAATGGCAATCGGCACCCTGGCGAAGTCTATGGTGTATTCAAAAATAATGTAAGAAACAAAGCTACAGCACATAGGACACTTCCACTCAAGGACGTATATTTTCAAGAAAACCAAAGAACCTCAGGTCACAGGCAACCCAACGTTTACTGCTGCTCTCTTTACAAAAGCCTCGACTAGGATACAATCTAAATTTCCTTGGACGGAAAACATGGATGGAGAATATGTGATTCTTATCTACAATGATATATTACTGAGCCAGGAAATCAATGAAATAACGTCACTTGCCGCCAAAGGAGTGTTCGTAGTTACAATCATTCTCAGTAAATTTAGTCACATAGAAAAAAGTGGTTTATCAAAGATATGAGGTACAGGTGGAATACAAAATTGCGTCCCATGAATGAAATGGCAGACGAGAGAAAGCATCACACATTTAGCAAACACACTTATGCCTGTAGGAGCGCGAAGGTCACTTGAGGTGAGGAAAAACCAGGTGTTTTCAATGAGCACAGATACCATTCCATATAGACCAAGGAGGGAATCAAGACAACTTACTCTAAACCTCAAAGGACTGAACTCAGCCCACTTTACACACCAGAAAAGATTATTAACAACTGGTTAGAATTTGAAAAACAATTTATCGATGTCTCTCTGGAAGAGAATCAAGTGGATGCACAGCAGCAAGCAACACAGCACTCAAAATCGGCTACACCCCGTGAGAAAAATGAACTGCAAATTAAAGGCAGTGAGTGAGAGATAAATTCTTCAAGACTTCGTTCAGGGGCTGTCATTGAAGTTGTTTTGAGCATATATTAACACACAGAAGGATCGGACCTAAGGGAGGACACTCGTGGGTCTGAGTGTCTTCGTGAGCATGAGACAGCAAATGCAGCCGTTGTTGAATAACACTGCCTTTTCCTGATTCCATGGACCCGAAATCTCCAAATGCAGACGACCCTTCCTACAGCGAACACATGCATGGGACAGCCACAGGATGCTACCCCATTGGAACGGCAAAAAACATGAAAAGCCACCTCATCTTCTCATATCCTGGTGCTCGGGTTCAAGCTTTCAGCCGCTTTTCTGAAAATATACCCAATTGGGGAAGTCAGCACTTTCAAAACACTCTTACTTATAACTTGGAATTGGTTCCATGGATGAACTACAATGGGGAGGAATAAGAGACGATGACTATATATTTGGACAGGCACATGGCGCTCTAATTTCCAATGCTGAACAAGAATTGACCCAAGTCTAAGCTTGCTCTCGGAAGGAGAATTGGGCTTGAAAATTTCCTGCTGCTTTGGGACCAGTTCCGAAAGTGGGAAGTTGAGCAGGGGATCTCAGGGAGCCTATAATTCATGGCCCTGCAGGATGGTAAAAGGCACGTAATGTGGATAAATGACTTGGGTTGAACCAGAGAAAAGAACTTGAGAGCAAGGCAGAATTGCAAAACTGGGATTCCAAGAGGGAAAAGCGTCTCGCCTGGTAAGAACCTAGGATGTGGCAGTACTTCTTCAAACATGCCTTTGTCGAAAAAGGGTGTATGCCTTTATCCTGAATATCTTTAGGATAAAGGCATACACCGTTTTGGGGCAACCAGGCAGGGGCTCTGTGCAAATCAACACTACATAATGCTATCACTTCCCATCAAAACAAAGGGTCATGTACGAAAAGTGTAAAGACCAGAAATGCAGGGTAACGTGGAGGTAAATCGTACCCACATTTTGTGGATTGTGGGATGAACAATTGCAATCGGCACCCTGGCGAATTCTATGGTGTATTCGAAGATAAAGTAAGAAACAATGCTACAGCACATAGGACACTTCCATTCAAGGACGTATATTTTCAGGAAAACCAAAGAACCTCAGGTCACAGGCAACCCAACGTTTACTGCTGCTCTCTTTACAAAAGCCTCGACGAGGATACAATCTAAATTTCCTTGGACGGAATACATGGATGGAGAATATGTGATTCTTATCTACAATGATATATTACAGAGCCAGGAAATCAATGAAATAACGTCACTTGGCGCCACCGGAGTGTTCTTAGTTACAATCATTCTCAGTGAATTTAGTCACATAGAAAAAAGTGGTTTATCAAAGATATGAGGTACAGGTGGAATATAAAATTGCGTCCCATGAACGAAATGGCAGACGACAGAGAGAATTACACATTTAGCAAACACACTTATGCCTGTAGGAGCGCAAAGGTCACATGAGGTGAGGAAAAACCAGGTGTTTTCAATGAGCACAGATACCATTCCATATAGACAAAGGAGGGAATCAAGACAACTTACTCTAAACCTCAAAGGACTGAACTCAGCCCACTTTACACACCAGAAAAGATTATTGACAACTGGTCAGAATTTGACAAACAATTTATCTATGTCTCTCTGGAAGAGAATCTAGTGGATGCACAGCAGCAAGCAACACAGCACGGAAAATCGGCTACACCTGGTGAGAAAAATAAACTGCAAAATAAAGGCAGTGAGTGACAGATAAGTTTTTCGAGACTTCGTTCAGGGGCTGTGATTGGAGTTGTTTTCAGCATATATTCACACACAGAAAGATGGGACCTAAGGGAGGACAATCGTGGGTCTGAGTGTCTTCGTGAGCATGAGTCAGCAAATGCAGCCCTTGTAGAATAACACTGCATTGCCCTGATTCCATTGACCCGAAATCTCCAAATGTAGACGACCCTTCTACAGCAAACACATGCATCGGTCAGCCACAGGATGCTACCCCATTGGAACGGGAAAAAACATGAAAAGGCACCTCATCTTCTCATATCCTGGTGCTCGGGTTCAAGCTTCCAGCCACTTTCCTGAAAATATCCCCACTTGGGGAAGTCAACACTTTTAAAACCTTCTTTCTTATAGCTTGGAATTGGTTCCATGGATGAACTACAACGGGGAAGAATAAGACACGATGCCTATATATTTCGACAGGCATATGGTGCTCTAATTTCAACTGCTGAACAAGAATTGACCCAAGTCTAAGCTTGCTCTCAGAAGGAGAATAGGGCTTGAAAATTTCCCGCTGATTTGTGACCAGTTCCAAAATTTGGAAGTTGAGCAGGGGATCTCAGCGAGCCTATAATTCATGGGCCTGCAGGATGGTCAAAGACACCTAATGTGGACAAATAACTTGGGTTGTGCCAGAGAAAAGAACTTGAGAGCAAGGCAGAATTGCAAAAATGGGATTTCAAGAGGGAGACGCGTCTCGCCTGGTAAGAACCTAGAATGTGGCAGTACTTCTTCAACCATGCCTTTGTCGAAAAACGGTGTATGCCTTTATCCTGAATATATTCCGAATTAAGGCATACACCGTTTTTGGGCAACCAGGCAGGGGCTCGGTGCAAATCAACACTACATAGTGCTATCACTTCCCATCTAAACAAAGGGTCATCTACGAAAAGTGTAAAGACTAGAAATTCAGGGTAGCGTGGAGGTAAATCGTACCCACATTTTGTGGATTTCAGGATGAACAATGGCAATTGGCACCCTGGCGAAGTCTATGGTGTATTCAAAAATAATGTAAGAAACAAAGCTACAGCACATAGGACACTTCCACTCAAGGACGTATATTTTGAAGAAAACCAAAGAACCTCAGGTCACAGGCAACCCAACGTTTACTGCTGCTCTCTTTACAAAAGCCTCGACGAGGATACAATCTAAATTTCCTTGGATGGAAAACATGGATGGAGAATATGTGATTCTTATCTACAATGATATATTACTGAGCCAGGAAATCAATGAAATAACGTCACATGGCGCCACCGGAATGTTCTTAGTTACAATCATTCTCAGTAAATTTAGTCACATAGAAAAAAGTGGTTTATCAAAGATATGAGGTACAGGTGGAATATAAAATTGCGTCCCTTGAACGAAATGGCAGACGACAGAGAGAATTACACATTTAGCAAACACACTTATGCCTGTAGGAGCGCAAAGGTCACATGAGTTGAGGAAAAACCAGGTGTTTTCAATGAGCAGAGATACCATTCCATATAGACCAAGGAGAGAATCAAGACAACTTACTCTAAACCTCAAAGGACTGAACTCAGCCCACTTTACACACCAGAAAAGATTATTGACAACTGGTCAGAATTTGAAAAACAATTTATCTATGTCTCTCTGGAAGAGAATCTAGTGGATGCACAGCAGCAAGCAACACAGCACGGAAAATCGGCTACACCCGGTGAGAAAAATAAACTGCAAAATAAAGGCAGTGAGTGACAGATAAATTCTTCGAGACTTCGTTCAGGGGCTGTGATTGGAGTTGTTTTCAGCATATATTCACACACAGAAAGATGGGACCTAAGGGAGGACAATCGTGGGTCTGAGTGTCTTCGTGAGCATGAGTCAGCAAATGCAGCCCTTGTAGAATAACACTGCCTTGCCCTGATTCCATTGACCCGAAATCTCCAAATGTAGACGACCCTTCTACAGCAAACACATGCATGGGTCAGCCACAGGATGCTACCCCATTGGAACGGGAAAAAACATGAAAAGGCACCTCATCTTCTCATAACCTGGTGCTCGGGTTCAAGCTTCCAGCCACTTCCCTGAAAATATCCCCACTTGGGTAAGTCAGCACTTTCAAAACCTTCTTTCTTATAGCTTGGAATTGGTTCCATGGATGAACTACAACGGGGAAGAATAAGACACGATGCCTATATATTTGGACAGGCATATGGTGCTCTAATTTCAACTGCTGAACAAGAATTGACCCAAGTCTAAGCTTACTCTCAGAAGGAGAATAGGGCTTGAAAATTTCCCGCTGCTTTGTGACCAGTTCCAAAAGTGGGAAGTTGAGCAGGGGATCTCAGGGAGCCTATAATTCATGGGCCTGCAGGATGGTCAAAGACACCTAATGTGGACAAATGACTTGGGTTGAGCGAGAGAAAAGAACTTGAGAGCAAGGCAGAATTGCAAAAATGGGATTTCAAGAGGGAGACGCGTCTCGCCTGGTAAGAACCTAGAATGTGGCAGTACTTCTTCAACCATGCCTTTGTCGAAAAACGGTGTATGCCTTTATCCTGAATATATTCCGAATAAAGGCATACACCATTTTTGGGCAACCAGGCAGGGGCTCAGTGCAAATCAACATTACATAGTGCTATCACTTCCCATCTAAACAAAGGGTCATCTACGAAAAGTGTAAAGACTAGAAATTCATGGTAGCATGGAGGTAAATCGTACCCACATTTTGTGGATTCCAGGATGAACAATGGCAATCGGCACCCTGGCGAAGTCTATGGTGTATTCAAAAATAATGTAAGAAACAAAGCTACAGCACATAGGACACTTCCAGTCAAGGACGTATATTTTCAAGAAAACCAAAGAACCTCAGTTCACAGGCAACCCAACGTTTACTGCTGCTCTCTTTACAAAAGCCTCGACTAGGATACAATCTAAATTTCCTTGGACGGAAAACATGGATGGAGAATATGTGATTCTTATCTACAATGATATATTACTGAGCCAGGAAATCAATGAAATAACGTCACTTGCCACCAAAGGAGTGTTCGTAGTTACAATCATTCTCAGTAAATTTAGTCACATAGAAAAAAGTGGTTTATCAAAGATATGAGGTACAGGTGGAATACAAAATTGCGTCCCATGAATGAAATGGCAGACGAGAGAAAGCATCACACATTTAGCAAACACACTTATGCCTGTAGGAGCGCGAAGGTCACTTGAGGTGAGGAAAAACCAGGTGTTTTCAATGAGCACAGATACCATTCCATATAGACCAAAGAGGGAATCAAGACAACTTACTCTAAACCTCAAAGGACTGAACTCAGCCCACTTTACACACCAGAAAAGATTATTTACAACTGGTTAGAATTTGAAAAACAATTTATCGATGTCTCTCTGGAAGAGAATCAAGTGGATGCACAGCAGCAAGCAACACAGCACTCAAAATCGGCTACACCCCGTGAGAAAAATAAACTGCAAAATAAAGGCAGTGAGTGAGAGATAAATTCTTCGAGACTTCGTTCAGGGGCTGTCATTGAAGTTGTTTTGAGCATATATTAACACACAGAATGATCGGACCTAAGGAAGGACACCCGTGGGTCTGAGTGTCTTCGTGAGCATGAGTCAGCAAATGCAGTCCTTGTCGAATAACACTGCCTTTTCCTGATTCCATGGACCCGAATTCTCCAAATGCAGACGACCCTTCCTACAGCGAACACATGCATGGGACAGCCGCAGGATGCTACCGCATTGGAACGGCAAAAAAAAAAAAAAAGCCACCTCATCTTCTCATATCCTGGTGCTCGGGTTCAAGCTTTCAGCCGCTTTTCTGAAAATATACCCAATTGGGGAAGTCAGCACTTTCAAAACACTCTTACTTATAACTTGGAATTGGTTCCATGGATGAACTACAACGGGGAAGAATAAGAGACGATGGCTATATATTTGGACAGGCACATGGCGCTCTAATTTCCAATGCTGAACAAGAATTGACCCAAGTCTAAGCTTGCTCTCGTAAGGAGAATTGGGCTTGAAAATTTCCTGCTGCTTTGGGACCAGTTCCGAAAGTGGGAAGTTGAGCCGCGTATCTCAGGGTGCCTATAATTCATGGCCCTGCAGGATGGTAAAAGGCACGTAATGAGGAAAAATGACTTGGGTTGAACCAGAGAAAAGAACTTGAGAGCAAGGCAGAAATGCAAAACTGGGATTTCAAGAGGGAGAAGCGTCTCACCTGGTAAGAACCTAGGATGTGGCAGTACTTCTTCAAACATGCCTTTGTCGAAAAAGGGTGTATGCCTTTATCCTGAATATCTTTAGGATAAAGGCATACACCATTTTTGGGCAACCAGGCAGGGGCTCTGTGCAAATCAACACTACATAATGCTATCACTTCCCATGAAAACAAAGGGTCAGGTACGAAAAGTGTAAAGACCAGAAATGCAGGGTAACGTGGAGGTAAATTGTACCCACATTTTGTGGATTGTGGGATGACCAATTGCAATCGGCACCCTGGCGAATTCTATGGTGTATTCGAAGATAAAGTAAGAAACAATGCTACAGCACATAGGACACTTCCATTCAAGGACGTATATTTTCAGGAAAACCAAAGAACCTCAGGTCACAGGCAACCCAACGTTTTCTGCTGCTCTCTTTACAAAAGCCTCGACTAGGATACAATCTAAATTTCCTTGGACGGAAAACATGGATGGAGAATATGTGATTCTTATCTACAATGATATATTACTGAGCCAGGAAATCAATGAAATAACGTCACTTGCCGCCAAAGGAGTGTTCGTAGTTACAATCATTCTCAGTAAATTTAGTCACATAGAAAAAAGTGGTTTATCAAAGATATGAGGTACAGGTGGAATACAAAATTGCGTCCCATGAAGGAAATGGCAGACGAGAGAAAGCATCACACATTTAGCAAACACACTTATGCCTGTAGGAGCGCGAAGGTCACTTGAGGTGAGGAAAAACCAGGTGTTTTCAATGAGCACAGATACCATTCCATATAGACCAAAGAGGGCATCAAGACAACTTACTCTAAACCTCAAAGGACTGAACTCAGCCCACTTTACACACCAGAAAAGATTATTTACAACTGGTTAGAATTTGAAGAACAATTTATCGATGCCTCTCTGGAAGAGAATCAAGTGGATGCACAGCAGCAAGCAACACAGCACTGAAAATCGGCTACACCCTGTGAGAAAAATAAACTGCAAAATAAAGGCAGTGAGTGAGAGATAAATTCTTCGAGACTTCGTTCAGGGGCTGTCATTGAAGTTGTTTTGAGCATATATTAACACACAGAAGGATCGGACCTAAGGGAGGACACTCGTAGGTCTGAATGTCTTCGTGAGCATGAGTCAGCAAATGCTGCCCTTGTCGAATAACACTGCCTTTTCCTGATTCCATGGACCCGAAATCTCCAAATGCAGACGACCCTTCCTACAGCGAACACATGCATGGGACAGCCAAAGGATGCTACCCCATTGGAATGGCAAAAAACCATGAAAAGCCACCTCATCTTCTCATATCCTGGTGCTCGGGTTCAAGCTTTCAGCCGCTTTTCTGAAAATATACCCAATTGGGGAAGTCAGCACTTTCAAAACACTCTTACTTATAACTTGGAATTGGTTCCATGGATGAATTACAATGGGGAAGAATAAGAGACGATGGCTATATACTTGGACAGGCACATGGCGCTCTAATTTCCAATGCTGAACAAGAATTGACCCAAGTCTAAGCTTGCTCTCAGAAGGAGAATTGGGCTTGAAAATTTCCTGCTGCTTTGGGACCTGTTCCGAACGTGGGAAGTTGAGCCGGGGATCTCAGGGAGCCTATAATTCATGGCCCTACAGGATGGTAAAAGGCACGTAATGTGGAAAAATGACTTGGGTTGAACCAGAGAAAAGAACTTGAGAGCAAGGCAGAATTGCAAAACTAGGATGTCAAGAGGGAGAAGCGTCTCGCCTGGTAAGAACCTAGGATGTGGCAGTACTTCTTCAAACATGCCTTTGTCGAAAAAGGGTGTATGTCTTTATCCTGAATATCTTTAGGATAATGGCATACACCGTTTTTGGGGAACCAGGCAGGGGCTCGGTGCAAATCAACACTAAATAATGCTATCACTTCCCATCAAAACAAAGGGTCATGTACGAAAAGTGTAAAGACCAGAAATGCAGGGTAACGTGGAGGTAAATCGTACCCACATTTTGTGGATTGTGGGATGAACAATGGCAATCGGCACCCTGGCGAATTCTATGGTGTATTCGAAGATAAAGTAAGAAACAATGCTACAGCACATAGGACACTTCCACTCAAGGACGTATATTTTCAAGGAAACCAAAGAACCTCAGGTCACAGGCAACCCAACGTTTACTGCTGCTCTCTTTACAAAAGCCTCGACGAGGATACAATCTAAATTTCCTTGGACAGAAACATGGATGAAGAATATGTGATTCTTATCTACAATGATATATTACAGAGCCAGGAAATCAATGAAATAACGTCACTTGCGCCACCGGAGTGTTCTTAGTTACAATCATTCTCAGTGAATTTAGTCACATAGAAAAAAGTGGTTTATCAAAGATATGAGGTACAGGTGGAATATAAAATTGCGTCCCTTGAACGAAATGGCAGACGACAGAGAGAATTACACATTTAGCAAACACACTTATGCCTGTAGGAGCGCAAAGGTCACATGAGGTGAGGAAAAACCAGGTGTTTTCAATGAGCACAGATACCATTCCATATAGACCAAGGAGGGAATCAAGACAACTTACTCTAAACCTCAAAGGACTGAACTCAGCCCACTTTACACACCAGAAAAGATTATTGACAACTGGTCAGAATTTGAAAAACAATTTATCTATGTCTCTCTGGAAGAGAATCTAGTGGATGCACAGCAGCAAGCAACACAGCACGGAAAATCGGCTACACCCGGTGAGAAAAATAAACTGCAAAATAAAGGCAGTGAGTGACAGATAAATTCTTCGAGACTTCGTTCAGGGGCTGTGATTGGAGTTGTTTTCAGCATATATTCACACACAGAAAGATGGGACCTAAGGGAGGACAATCGTGGGTCTGAGTGTCTTCGTGAGCATGAGTCAGCAAATGCAGCCCTTGTAGAATAACACTGCATTGCCCTGATTCCATTGACCTGAAATCTCCAAATGTAGACGACCCTTCTACAGCGAACACATGCATGTGTCAGCCACAGGATGCTACCCCATTGGAATGGGAAAAAACATGAAAAGGCACCTCATCTTCTCATATCCTGGTGCTCGGGTTCAAGCTTCCAGCCACTTTCCTGAAAATATCCCCACTTGGGGAAGTCAGCACTTTCAAAACCTTCTTTCTTAGAGCTTGGAATTGCTTCCCTGGATGAACTACAACGGGGAAGAATAAGACACGATGCCTTTATATTTGGACAGGCATATGGTGCTCTAATTTCAACTGCTGAACAAGAATTGACCCAAGTCTAAGCTTGCTCTCAGAAGGAGAATAGGGCTTGAAAATTTCCCGCTGCTTTGTGACCAGTTCCAAAAGTGGGAAGTTGAGCAGGGGATCTCAGGGAGCCTATAATTCATGGGCCTGCAGGATGGTCAAAGACACCTAATGTGGACAAATGACTTGGGTTGAGCCAGAGAAAAGAACTTGAGAGCAAGGCAGAATTGCAAAAATGGGATTTCAAGAGGGAGACGCGTCTCGCCTGGTAAGAACCTAGAATGTGGCAGTACTTCTTCAACCATGCCTTTGTCGAAAAACGGTGTATGCCTTTATCCTGAATATATTCCGAATAAAGGCATACACCGTTTTTGGGCAACCAGGCAGGGGCTCGGTCCAAATCAACACTACATAGTGCTATCACTTCCCATCTAAACAAAGGGTCATCTACGAAAAGTGTAAAGACTAGAAATTCAGGGTAGCATGGAGGTAAATCGTACCCATATTTTGTGGATTGTGGGATGACCAATTGCAAGCGGCACCCTGGCGAATTCTATGGTGTATTCGTAGATAAAGTAAGAAACAATGCTACAGCACATAGGACACTTCCATTCAAGGACGTATATTTTCAGGAAAACCAAAGAACCTCAGGTCACAGGCAACCCAACGTTTACTGCTGCTCTCTTTACAAAAGCCTCGACTAGGATAGAATCTAAATTTCCTTGGACGGAAAACATGGATGGAGAATATGTGATTCTTATCTACAATGATATATTACGGAGTCAGGAAATCAATGAAATAACGTCACTTGCCACCAAAGGAGTGTTCGTAGTTACAATCATTCTCAGTAAATTTAGTCACATAGAAAAAAGTGGTTTATCAAAGATATGAGGTACAGGTGGAATACAAAATTGCGTCCCATGAATGAAATGGCAGACGAGAGAAAAGCATCACACATTTAGCAAACACACTTATGCCTGTAGGAGCGCGAAGGTCACTTGAGGTGAGGAAAAACCAGGTGTTTTCAATGAGCACAGATACCATTCCATATAGACCAAAGAGGGAATCAAGACAACTTATTCTAAACCTCAAAGGACTGAACTCAGCCCACTTTACACACCAGAAAAGATTATTTACAACTGGTTAGAATTTGAAAAACAATTTATCGATGTCTCTCTGGAAGAGAATCAAGTGGATGCACAGCAGCAAGCAACACAGCACTCAAAATCGGCTACACCCCGTGAGAAAAATAAACTGCAAAATAAAGGCAGTGAGTGAGAGATAAATTCTTCGAGACTTCGTTCAGGGGCTGTCATTGAAGTTGTTTTGAGCATATATTAACACACAGAAGGATCGGACCTAAGGGAGGACACTCGTGGGTCTGAGTGTCTTCGTGAGCATGAGTCAGCAAATGCAGCCCTTGTCGAATAACACTGCCTTTTCCTGATTCCATGGACCCGAAATCTCCAAATGCAGACGACCCTTCCTACAGCGAACACATGCATGGGACAGCCACAGGATGCTACCCCATTGGAACGGCAAAAAAACATGAAAAGCCACCTCATCTTCTCATATCCTGGTGCTCGGGTTCAAGCTTTCAGCCGCTTTTCTGAAAATATACCCAATTGGGGAAGTCAGCACTTTCAAAACACTCTTACTTATAACTTGGAATTGGTTCCATGGATGAACTACAATGGGGAAGAATAAGAGACGATGGCTATATATTTGGACAGGCACATGGCGCTCTAATTTCCAATGCTGAACAAGAATTGACCCAAGTCTAAGCTTGCTCTCAGAAGGAGAATAGGGCTTGAAAATTTTCCGCTGATTTGTGACCAGTTCCAAAAGTGGGAAGTTGAGCAGGGGATCTCAGCGAGCCTATAATTCATGGGCCTGCAGGATGGTCAAAGACACCTAATGTGGACAAATGACTTGGGTTGAGCCAGAGAAAAGAACTTGAGAGCAAGGCAGAATTGCAAAAATGGGATTTCAAGAGGGAGAAGCGTCTCGCCTGGTAAGAACCTAGAATGTGGCAGTACTTCTTCAAACATGCCTTTGTCGAAAAAGGGTGTATGCCTTTATCCTGAATATCTTTAGGATAAAGGCATACACCGTTTTTGGGGAACCAGGCAGGGGCTCGGTGCAAATCAACACTACTTAATGCTATCACTTCCCATCAAAACAAAGGGTCATGTACGAAAAGTGTAAAGACCAGAAATGCAGGGTAACGTGGAGGTAAATCGTACCCACATTTTGTGGATTGTGGGATGAACAATGGCAATCGGCACCCTGGCGAATTCTATGGTGTATTCGAAAATAATGTAAGAAACAAAGCTACAGCACATAGGACACTTCCACTCAAGGACGTATACTTTCAAGAAAAACAAAGAATCTCAGGTCACAGGCAACCCAACGTTTACTGCTGCTCTCTTTCCAAAAGCCTAGACTAGGATACAATCTAAATTTCCTTGGAGGAAAACATGGATGGAGAATATGTGATTCTTATCTGCAATGATATATTACAGAGCCAGGAAATCAATGAAATAACGTCACTTGCCGCCACCGGAGTGTTCTTAGTTACAATCATTCTCAGTGAATTTAGTCCCATAGAAAAAAGTGGTTTATCAAAGATATGAGGTACAGGTGGAATATAAAATTGCATCCCTTGAACGAAATGGCAGACGACAGAAATAATTACACATTTTTCAAACCCACTTATGCTTGTAGGAACGCAAAGGTCACTTGAGGAGCGGAAAAACCAGGTGTTTTCAATGAGCACAGATATCATTCCATGTAGACCAAAGTGGGAATCAAGACAACTTACTCTAAACATCAAAGGATTGAACTCAGCCCAATTTACACACCAAAAAAGTTTATTGACATCTGGTCAGAATTTGAAAAACAATTTATCGATGTCTCTCTGGAAGAGAATGAAGTGGATGCACAGAAGCAAGCAACACAGCACTGAAAATCGGCTACACCCCGTGAGAAAAATAAACTGCAAAATAAAGGCAGTGAATAAGAGATAAATACTTCGAGACTTCATTCAGGGGCTGTGTTTGAAGTTGTTTTGAGCATATATTAACACACATAAAGATGGGACCTAAGGGAGGACACTCGTGGGTCTGAGTGTCTTCGTGAGCATGAGTCAGCAAATGCAGCCCTTGTAGAATAACACTGCCTTTCCCTGATTCCATTGACCCGAAATCCCCAAATGCAGACCACCCTTCCTACACCGAACAAATGCATGGGACAGCCACAGGATGCTACCCCATTGGAACGGGAAAAAAACATGAAAAGCCACCTCATCTTCTCATATCCTGGTGCTCGGTTTCAAGCTTTCAGCTGCTCTTCTGAAATTATCCCCACTTGGGGAAGTCAGTACTTTCAAAACACCCTTTCTTATAGCTTGGAATTGGTTCCATGGATGAACTACAACGGGGAAGAACAAGAGATGATGGCTATACATTTGGACAGGCACATGGCGCTCTAATTTCAAATGCTGAACAAGAATTGACCCAAGTCTAAGCTTGCTCTCAGAAGGAAAATCGGGCTTGAAAATTTCCTGCTGCTTTGGGACCAGTTCCCAAAGTGGGAAGTTGAGCAGGGGATCTCAGGGAGCCTATAATTCATGGCCCTGCAGGATGGTCAAAGGCACCTAATGTGGAAAAATGACTTGGGTTGAACCAGAGAAAAGAACGTGAGAGCAAGGCAGAATTTCAAATCTGGGATTTCAAGAGGGAGAAGCGTCTCGCCTGGTAAGAACCTAGAATGTGGCAGTACTTCTTCAACCATGCCTTTGTCGAAAAAGGGTGTATGCCTTTATCCTGAATATATTCCGGATAAAGGTATACACCGTTTTTGGGCAACCAGGCAGGGGCTCGGTGCAAATCAACACTACATAGTGCTATCACTTCCCATCTAAACAAAGGGTCATCTACGAAAAGTGTAAAGACTATAAATTCAGGGTAGCATGGAGGTAAATCGTACCCACATTTTGTGGATTCCGGGATGAACAATGGCAATCGGCACCCTGGCGAAGTCTATGGTGTATTCAAAAATAATGTAAGAAACAAAGCTACAGCACATCGGACACTTCTACTCAAGGATGTATCCTTTCAAGAAAACCAAAAAACCTCAGGTCACAGGCAACCCAACGTTTACTGCTGCTCTCTTTACAAATGCCTCGACAAGGATACAATCTAAATATCTTTGGACGGAAAACATGGATTGAGAATATGTGATTCTTATCTACAATGATATATTACTGAGCCAGGAAATCAATGAAATAACGTCACTTGCCGCCAAACGAGTGTTCGTAGTTACAATCATTCTCAGTAAATTTAGTCACATAGAAAAAAGTGGTTTATCAAAGATATGAGGTACAGGTGGAATACAAAATTGCGTCCCATGAATGAAATGGCAGACGAGAGAAAGCATCACACATTTAGCAAACACACTTATGCCTGTAGGAGCGCGAAGGTCACTTGAGGTGAGGAGAAAGCAGGTGTTTTCAATGAGCACAAATAACATTCCATATAGACCAAAGAGGGAATCAAGACAACTTACTCTAAACCTCAAAGGATTGAACTCAGCCCACTTTACACTCCAAAAAAGTTTATTGACAACTGGTCAGAATTTGAAAAACAATTTATCGATGTCTCTCTGGAAGAGAATCAAGTGGATGCACAGCAGCAAGCAACACAGCACTGAAAATCGGCTACACCCCGTGAGAAAAATAAACTGCAAAATAAAGGCAGTGAGTGACAGATAAATACTTCGAGACTTCGTTCAGGGGCTGTCATTGAAGTTGTTTTGAGCATATATTAACACACAGAAAGATGGGACCTAAGGGAGGACAATCGTCGGTCTGAGTGTCTTCGTGAGCATGAGTCAGCAAATGCCGACCTTGTAGAATAACACTGCCTTGCCCTGATTCCATTGAGCCGAAATCTCCAAATGTAGACGACCCTTCTACAGCGAACACATGCATGTGTCAGCCACAGGATGCTACCCCATTGGAACGGGAAAAAACATGAAAAGCCACCTCATCTTCTCATATCCTGGTGCTCGGGTTCAAGCTTCCAGCCACTTTCCTGAAAATATCCCCACTTGGGGAAGTTAGCACCTTCAAAACACTCTTTCTTATAGCTTGGATTTGGTTCCATGAATAAAGTACAACGGGGAAGAGTAAGACACGATGCCTATATATTTGGACAGGCACATGGTGCTCTAATTTGAACTGCTGAACAAGAATTGACCCAAGTCTTAGCTTGCTCTCAGAAGGAGAATAGGGCTTGAAAATTTCCCGCTGCTTTGTGACCAGTTCCAGAAGTGGGAAGTTGAGCAGGGGATCTCAGCGAGCCTATAATTCATGGGCCTGCATGATGGTCAAAGACACCTAATGTGGACAAATGACTTGAGTTGAGCCAGAGAAAAGAATTTGAGAGCAAGGCAGAATTGCAAAACTGGGATTTCAATAGGGAGAAGCGTCTCGCCTGGTAAGAACCTAGGATGTGGCAGTACTTCTTCAAACATGCCTTTGTCGAAAAAGGGTGTATGCCTTTATCCTGAATATGTTTAGGATAAAGGCATACACCATTTTTGGGCCACCAGGCAGGGGCTCGGTGCAAAACAACACTACATAGTGCTATCACTTCCCATCTAAACAAAGGGTCATCTACGAAAAGTGTAAACACTAGAAATTCAGGGTAGCATGGAGGTAAATCGTACCCACATTTTGTGGAATCCGGGATGAACAATTGGAATCGGCACCGTGGCGAAGTCTATGGTGTATTCAAAAATAATGTAAGAAACAATGCTACAGCACATAGGACACTTCCACTCAAGGACGTATACTTTCAAGAAAAACAAAGAATCTCAGGTCACAGGCAACCCAACGTTTACTGCTGCTCTCTTTCCAAAAGCCTAGACTAGGATACAATCTAAATTTCCTTGGACAGAAAACATGGATGGAGAATATGTGATTCTTATCTGCAATAATATATTACAGAGCCAGGAAATCAATGAAATAACGTCACTTGCCGCCACCGGAGTGTTCTTAGTTACAATCATTCTCAGTGAATTTAGGCCCATAGAAAAAAGTGGTTTATCAAAGATATGAGGTACAGGTGGAATATAAAATTGCATCCCTTGAACGAAATGGCAGACGACAGAAATAATTACACATTTAGCAAACCCACTTATGCTTGTAGGAGCGCAAAGGTCACTTGAGGTGAGGAAAAACCAGGTGTTTTAAATGAGCACAGATACCATTCCATATAGAACAAAGAGGGAATCAGGACAACTAACTCTAAACCTCAAAGGACTGAACTCAGCCCACTTTACACACCAGAAAAGATTATTTACAACTGGTCAGAATTTGAAAAACAATTTATCGATGTCTCTCTGGAAGAGAATCAAGTGGTTGCACTGCAGCAAGCAACACAGCAATGAAAATCGGCTACACCCCGTGAGAAAAATAAACTGCGAAATAAAGGCAGTGAGTGACAGATAAATTCTTCGAGACTTCGTTCAGGGGCTGTCATTGAAGTTGTTTTGAGCATATATTAACACACAGAAGGATCGGACCTAAGGGAGGACACTCGTGGGTCTGAGTGTCTTCGTGAGCATGAGTCAGCAAATGCAGCCCTTGTAGAATAACACTGCCTTTTCCTGATTCCGTGGACCCTAAATCTCCAAATGCAGACGACCCTTCCTACAGCGAACACATGCATGGGACAGCCACAGGATGCTACCCCATTGGAACGGCAAACACATGAAAAGCCACCTCATCTTCTCAAAACCTGGTGCTCGGGTTCAAGCTTCTAGCCGCTTTTCTGAAAATATCCCCACTTGGGGAAGTCAGAACTTTCAAAACCCTCTTTCTTATAGCTTGGAATTGGTTCCATGCATGAACTACAACGGGGAAGAATACGAGACGATGGCTATATACTTGGACAGGCACATGGCGCTCTAATTTCTAATGCTGAACAAGAATTGACCCAAGTCTTAGCTTTCTCTCAGAAGCAGAATAGAGTTTGAAAATATCCTGCTACTTTGTGACCAGGCCTGAAAGTGGGAAGTTGAGCAGGGGATCTCAGGGAGCTTAAAATTCATGGCCCTGCAGGATGGTAAAAGGCACGTAATGTGGAAAAATGACTTGGGTTGAACCAGAGAAAAGAACTTGAGAGGAAGGCAGAATTGCAAAACTGGGATTTCAAGAGGGAGATGCGTCTCGCCTGGTAAGAACCTAGAATGTGGCAGTACTTCTTCAACTATGCCTGTGTCGAAAATGGGTGTATGCCTTTATCCTGAATATATTCAGGATAAAGGCATACACCGTTCTTGGGCAAGCAGGCAGAGGGTCGGTGCAAATCAACACTACATAATGCTATCACTTCCCATCAAAACAAAGGGTCATGTACGAAAAGTGTAAAGACCAGAAATGCAGGGTAACGTGGAGGTAAATCATACCCAGATTTTGTGGATTGTGGGATGAACAATGGCAATCGGCACCCTGGCGAAGTCTATGGTGTATTCGAAGATAAAGTAAGAAACAAAGCTACAGCACATAGGACACTTCCACACAAGGACGTATATTTTCAGGAAAACCAAACAACTTCAGGTCACAGGCAACCCAACCTTTACTGCTGCTCTCTTTACAAAAGCCTCGACTAGGATACAATCTAAATTTCCTTGGACGGAAAACACGGATGAAGAATATGTGATTCTTATGTACAATGATATATTACTGAGCCAGGAAATCAATGAAATAACGTCACTTGCCGCCACTGGAGTGTTCTTAGTTAAAATCATTCTCAGTGAATTTAGTCACATAGAAAAAAGTGGTTTATCAAAGATATGAGGTACAGGTGGAATATAAAATTGCGTCCCTTGAACGAAATTGCAGACGACAGAAAGAATTACACATTTAGCAAACACACTTATGCCTGTAGGAGCGCAAAGGTCACTTGATGTGAGGAAAAACCAGGTGTTTTCAATGAGCACAGATACCATTCCATATAGACCAAAGAGGGAATCAAGACAACTTACTCTAAACCTCAAAGGACTGAACTCAGCCCACTTTACACACCAGAAAAGATTATTTACTACTGGTTAGAATTTGAAAAACTATTTATCGATGTCTCTCTAGAAGAGAATCAAGTGGATGCACAGCAGCAAGCAACATAGCACTGAAAATCGGCTACACCCTGTGAGAAAAATAAACTGCAAAATAAAGGCAGTGAGTGACAGATAAATTCATGGAGACTTCGTTCAGTGGCTGTCATTGAAGTTGTTTTGAGCATATATTAACACACAGAAGGAACGGACCTAACGGAGGACACTCGTGGGTCTGAGTGTCTTCGTGAGCATGAGTCAGCAAATGCAGCCCTTGTAGAATAACACTCTCTTGCCCTGATTCCATTGACCCGAAATCTCCAAATGCAGACGACTCTTCCTACAGCTAACACATGCATGGGACAGCCACAAGAAGCTACCCCATTGGAACGGGATAAAACATGAAAACCACCTCATCTTCGCATATCCTGGTGCTCGGGTTCAAGCTTCCAGCCACTTTCCTGAAAATATCCCCACTTGGGGAATTCAGCACATTCAAAACCTTCTTTCTTATAGCTTGGAATTGGTTCCATGGATGAACTACAACGGGGAAGAGTAAGACACGATGCCTATATATTTGGACAGGCACATGGTGCTCTAATATCAACTGCTGAACAAGAATTGACCCAAGTCTAAGCTTGCTCTCAGAAGGAGAATAGGGCTTGAAAATTTCCCGCTGCTTTGTGACCAGTTCCAAAAGTGGGAAGTTAAGCAGGGGATCTCAGCGAGCCTATAATTCATGGGCCTGCAGGATGGTCAAAGACACCTAATGTGGACAAATGACTTGAGTTGAGCCAGATAAAAAATTTGAGAGCAAGGCAGAATTGCAAAAATAGGATTTCAAGACGGGGAAGCGTCTCTCCTGGTAAGAACCTAGAATGTGGCAGTACTTCTTCAACCATGCCTTTGTCGAAAAGGGGTGTATGCCTTTATAGTGAATATATTCCGGATAAAGGCATACACCGTTTTTGGGCAACCAGGCAGGGGCTCGGTGCAAATCAACACTACATAATGCTGTCACTTCCCATCAAAACAATGTGTCATGTAGGAAAAGTGTAAAGACAAAAAATGCAGGGTAACGTGGAGGTAAATCGTACCCACATTTTGTGGACCGTGGGATGACCAATGGCAATCGGCACCCTGGCGAAGTCTATGGTGTATTCGAAGGTAAAGTAAGAAACAAAGCTACAGCACATAGGAAACTTCCATTCAAGGACGTATATTTTCAGGAAAACCAAAGAACCTCAGGTCACAGGCAACCCAACGTTTACTGCTGCTCTCTTTACAAAAGCCTCGACTAGGATGCAATCTAAATTTCCTTGGACGGCAAACATGGATGAAGAATATGTGATTCTTATCTACAATGATATATTACAGAGCCAGGAAATCAATGAAAAAACGTCACTTGCCGCCACCGGAGTGTTCTTAGTTACAATCATTCTCAGTGAATTTAGTCACATAGAAAAAAGTGGTTTATCAAAGATATGAGGTACAGGTGGAATATAAAATTGCGTCCCTTGAACGAAATGGCAGACGACAGAGAGAATTACACATTTAGCAAACACACTTATGCCTGTAGGAGCGCAAAGGTCACATGAGGTGAGGAAAAACCAGGTGTTTTCAATGAGCACAGATACCATTCCATATAGACCAAGGAGGGAATCAAGACAACTTACTCTAAACCTCAAAGGACAGAACTCAGCCCACTTTACAGACCAGAAAAGATTATTGACAACTGGTCAGAATTTGACAAACAATTTATCGATGTCTCTCTGGAAGAGAATCAAGTGGATGCACAGCAGCAAGCAACACAGCACGGAAAATCGGCTACACCCGGTGAGAAAAATAAACTGCAAAATAAAGGCAGTGAGTGACAGATAAATTCTTCGAGACTTCGTTCAGGGGCTGTGATTGGAGTTGTTTTCAGCATATATTCACACACAGAAAGATGGGACCTAAGGGAGGACAATCGTGTGTCTGAGTGTCTTCGTCAGCATGAGTCAGCAAATGCAGCCCTTGTAGAATAACACTGCCTTGCCCTGATTCCATTGACCCGAAATCTCCAAATGTAGACGACCCTTCTACAGCGAACACATGCATGGGTCAGCCACAGGATGCTACCCCATTGGAACGGGAAAAAACATGAAAAGGCACCTCATCTTCTCATATCCTGGTGCTCGGGTTCAAGCTTCCAGCCACTTTCCTGAAAATATCCCCACTTGGGGAAGTCAGCACTTTCAAAACCTTCTTTCTTATAGCTTGGAATTGGTTCCATGGATGAACTACAATGGGGAAGAATAAGACACGATGCCTATATATTTGGACAGGCATATGGTGCTCTAATTTCAACTGCTGAACAAGAATTGACCCAAGTCTAAGCTTGCTCTCAGAAGGAGAATAGGGCTTGAAAATTTCCCGCTGATTTGTGACCAGTTCCGAAAGTGGGAAGTTGAGCAGGGGATCTCAGCGAGCATATAATCCATGGGCCTGCAGGATGGTCAAAGACACCTAATGTGGACAAATGACTTGGGTTGAGACAGAGAAAAGAACTTGAGAGCAAGGCAGAATTGCAAAAATGGGATTTCAAGAGGGAGACGCGTCTCGCCTGGTAAGAAACTAGAATGTGGCAATACTTCTTCCACCATGCCTTTGTCGAAAAACGGTGTATGCCTTTATCCTGAATATATTCCGAATAAAGGCATACACCGTTTTTGGGCAACCAGGCAGGGGCTCGGTGCAAATCAACACTACATATTGCTATCACTTCCCATCTAAACAAAGGGTCATCTACGAAAAGTGTAAAGACTAGAAATTCAGGGTAGCGTGGAGGTAAATCGTACCCACATTTTGTGGATTCCGGGATGAACAATGGCAATCGGCACCCTGGCGAAGTCTATGGTGTATTCAAAAATAATGTAAGAAACAAAGCTACAGCACATAGGACACTTCCACTCAAGGACATATATTTTCAAGAAAACCAAAGAACCTCAGGTCACAGGCAACCCAACGTTTACTGCTGCTCTCTTTACAAAAGCCTCGACTAGGATACAATCTAAATTTCCTTCGATGGAAAACATGGATGGAGAATATGTGATTCTTATCTACAAGGATATATTACTGAGCCAGGAAATCAATGAAATAACGTCACTTGCCACCAAAGGAGTGTTCGTAGTTACAATCATTCTCAGTAAATTTAGTCACATAGAAAAAAGTGGTTTATCAAAGATATGAGGTACAGGTGGAATACAAAATTGCGTCCCATGAATGAAATGGCAGATGAGAGAAAGCATCACACATTAAGCAAACACACTTATGCCTGTAGGAGCGCGAAGGTCACTTGAGGTGAGGAAAAACCAGGTGTTTTCAATGAGCACAGATACCATTCCATATAGACCAAAGAGGGAATCAAGACAACTTACTCTAAACCTCAAAGGACTGAACTCAGCCCACTTTACACACCAGAAAAGATTATTGACAAATGGTCAGAATTTGAAAAACAATTTATCGATGTCTCTCTGGAAGAGAATCAAGTGGATGCACAGCAGCAAGCAACACAGCACTGAAAATCGGCTACACCCGGTGAGAAAAATAAACTGCAAAATAAAGGCAGTGAGTGAGAGATAAATTCTTCGAGACTTCGTTCAGGGGCTGTCATTGAAGTTGTTTTGAGCATATATTAACACACAGAAGGATCGGACCTAAGGGAGGACACTCGTGGGTGTGAGTGTCTTCGTGAGCATGAGTCAGCCAATGCAGCCCTTGTCGAATAACACTGCCTTGCCCTGATTCCATGGACCCGAAATCTCCAAATGCAGACGACCCTTCCTACAGCGAACACATGCATGGGACAGCCACAGGATGCTACCCCATTGGAATGGCAAAAAACATGAAAAGCCACCTCATCTTCTCATATCCTGGTGCTCGGGTTCAAGCTTTCAGCCGCTTTTCTGAAAATATACCCAATTGGGGAAGTCAGCACTTTCAAAACACTCTTACTTATAACTTGGAATTGGTTCCATGGATGAACTACAACGGGGAAGAATAAGAGACGATGGCTATATATTTGGACAGGCACATGGCGCTCTAATTTCCAATGCTGAACAAGAATTGACCCAAGTCTAAGCTTGCTCTCAGAAGGAGAATTGGGCTTGAAAATTTCCTGCTGCTTTGGGACCAGTTCCGAAAGTGAGAAGTTGAGCCGGGGATCTCAGGGAGCCTATAATTCATGGCCCTGCAGGATGGTAAAAGGCACGTAATGTGGAAAAATGACTTGGGTTGAACCAGAGAAAAGAACTTGAGAGCAAGGCAGAATTGCAAAACTGGGATTTCAACAGGGAGAAGCGTCTCGCCTGGTAAGAACCTAGGATGTGGCAGTACTTTTTCAAACATGCCTTTGTCGAAAAAGGGTGTATGCCTTTATCCTGAATATCTTTAGGATAAAGGCATACACCGTTTTTGGGCAACCAGGCAGGGGCTCGGTGCAAATCAACACTACATAATGCTATCACTTCCCATCAAAACAAAGGGTCATGTACGAAAAGTGTAAAGACCAGAAATGCAGGGTAACGTGGAGGTAAATCGTACCCACATTTTGTGGATTGTGGGATGACCAATTACAATCGGCACCCTGGCGAATTCTATGGTGTATTCGAAGATAAAGTAAGAAACAATGCTACAGCACATAGGACACTTCCATTCAAGGACGTATATTTTCAGGAAAACCAAAGAACCTCAGGTCACAGGCAACCCAACGTTTACTGCTGCTCTCTTTACAAAAGCCTCGACTAGGATACAATCTAAATTTCCTTGGACGGAATACATGGATGGAGAATATGTGATTCTTATCTACAATGATATATTACAGAGCCAGGAAATCAATGAAATAACGTCACTTGGCGCCACCGGAGTGTTCTTAGTTACAATCATTCTCAGTGAATTTAGTCACATAGAAAAAAGTGGTTTATCAAAGATATGAGGTACAGGTGGAATATAAAATTGCATCCCTTGAACGAAATGGCAGATGACAGAGAGAATTACACATTTAGCAAACACACTTATGCCTGTAGGAGCGCAAAGGTCACATGAGGTGAGGAAAAACCAGGTGTTTTCAATGAGCACAGATACCATTCCATATAGACCAAGGAGGGAATCAAGACAACTTACTCTAAACCTCAAAGGACTGAACTCAGCCCACTTTACACACCAGAAAAGATTATTGACAACTGGTCAGAATTTGAAAAACAATTTATCTATGTCTCTCTGGAAGAGAATCTAGTGGAAGCACAGCAGCAAGCAACACAGCACGGAAAATCGGCTACACCCGGTGAGAAAAATAAACTGCAAAATAAAGGCAGTGAGTGACAGATAAATTTTTCAAGACTTCGTTCAGGGGCTGTGATTGGAGTTGTTTTCAGCATATATTCACACACAGAAAGATGGGACCTAAGGGAGGACAATCGTGGGTCTGAGTGTCTTCGTCAGCATGAGTCAGCAAATGCAGCCCTTGTAGAATAACACTGCCTTGCCCTGATTCCATTGACCCGAAATCTCCAAATGTAGACGACCCTTCTACAGCAAAAACATGCATGGGTCAGCCACAGGATGCTACCCCATTGGAACGGGAAAAAACATGAAAAGGCACCTCATCTTCTCATATCCTGGTACTCGGTTTCAAGCTTCCAGCCACTTTCCTGAAAATATCCCCACTTGGGGAAGTCAGCACTTTCAAAACCTTCTTTCTTATAGCTTGGAATTGGTTCCATGGATGAACTACAACGGGGAAGAATAAGACACGATGCCTATATATTTGGACAGGCATATGGTGCTCTAATTTCAACTGCTGAACAAGAATTGACCCAAGTCTAAGCTTGCTCTCAGAAGGAGAATAGGGCTTGAAAATTTCCCGCTGCTTTGTGACCAGTTCCAAAAGTGGGAAGTTGAGCAGGGGATCTCAGGGAGCCTATAATTCATGGCCCTGCAGGATGGTCAAAGGCACCTAATGTGGACAAATGACTTGGGTTGAGCCAGAGAAAAGAACTTGAGAGCAAGGCAGAATTGCAAAAATGGGATTTCAAGAGGGAGACGCGTCTCGCCTGGTAAGAACCTAGAATGTGGCAGTACTTCTTCAACCATGCCTTTGTCGAAAAACGGTGTATGCCTTTATCCTGAATATATTCCGAATAAAGGCATACACCGTTTTTGGGCAACCAGGCAGGGGCTCGGTGCAAATCAACACTACATAGTGCTATCACTTCCCATCTAAAAAAAGGGTCATCTACGAAAAGTGTAAAGACTAGAAATTCAGGTTAGCATGGAGGTAAATCGTACCCACATTTTGTGGATTCCAGGATGAACAATGGCAATCGGCACCCTGGCGAAGTCTATGGTGTATTCAAAAATAATGTAAGAAACAAAGCTACAGCACATAGGACACTTCCACTCAAGGATGTATATTTTGAAGAAAACCAAAGAACCTCAGGTCACAGGCAACCCAACGTTTACTGCTTCTCTCTTTACAAAAGCCTCAACTAGGATACAATCTAAATTTCCTTGGACGGAAAACATGGATGGAGAATATGTGATTCTTATCTACAATGATATATTACTGAGCCAGGAAATCAATGAAGTAACGTCACTTGCCGCCAAAGGAGTGTTCGTAGTTACAATCATTCTCAGTAAATTTAGTCACATAGAAAAAAGTGGTTTATCAAAGATATGAGGTACAGTTGGAATACAAAATTGCATCCCATGAATGAAATGGCAGACGAGAGAAAGCATCACACATTTAGCAAACACACTTATGCCTGTAGGAGCGCGAAGGTCACTTGAGGTGAGGAGAAACCAGGTGTTTTCAATGAGCACAGATACCATTCCATATAGACCAAAGAGGGAATCAAGACAACTTACTCTAAACCTCAAAGGACTGAACTCAGCCCACTTTACACACCAGCAAAGATTATTTACAACTGGTTAGAATTTGAAAAACAATTTATCGATGTCTCTCTGGAAGAGAATCAAGTGGATGCACAGCCGCAAGCAACACAGCACTGAAAATCGGCTACACCCCGTGAGAAAAATAAACTGCAAAATTAACGCAGTGAGTGAGAGATAAATTCTTCGAGACTTCGTTCAGGGGCTGTCATTGAAGTTGTTTTGAGCATATATTAACACACAGAAGGATCGGACCTAAGGGAGGACACTCGTGGGTCTGAGTGTCTTCGTGAGCATGAGTCAGCAAATGCAGGCCTTGTCGAATAACATTGCCTTTTCCTGATTCCATGGACCCGAAATCTCCAAATGCAGACGACCCTTCTACAGCGAACACATGCATGGGTCAGCCACAGGATGCTACCCCATTGGAACGGGAAGAAACATGAAAAGGCACCTCATCTTCTCATATCCTGGTGCTCGGGTTCAAGCTTCCAGCCACTTTCCTGAAAATATCCCCACTTGGGGAAGTCAGCACTTTCAAAACCTTCTTTCTTATAGCTTGGAATTGGTTCCATGGATGAACTACAACGGGGAAGAATAAGACACGATGCCTATATATTTGGACAGGCATATGGTGCTCTAATTTCAACTGCTGAACAAGAATTGACCTAAGTCTAAGCTTGCTCTCAGAAGGAGAATAGGGCTTGAAAATTTCCCGCTGATTTGTGACCAGTTCCAAAAGTGGGAAGTTGAGCAGGGGATCTCAGCGAGCATATAATTCATGGGCCTGCAGGATGGTCAAAGACACCTAATGTGGACAAATGACTTGGGTTGAGCCAGAGAAAAGAACTTGAGAGCAAGGCAGAATTTCAAAAATGGGATTTCAAGAGGGAGACGCGTCTCGCCTGGTAAGAAACTAGAATGTGGCAATACTTCTTCAACCATGCCTTTGTCGAAAAATGGTGTATGCCTTTATCCTGAATATTTTCCGAATAAAGGCATACACCGTTTTTGGGCAACCAGGTAGGGGCTCGGTGCAAATCAACACTACATAGTGCTATCATTTCCCATCTAAACAAAGGGTCATCTACGAAAATTGTAAAGACTAGAAATTCAGGGTAGCATGGAGGTAAACCGTACCCACATTTTGTGGATTCCAGGATGAAAAATGGCAATCGGCACCCTGGCGAAGTCTATGGTGTATTCAAAAATAATGTAAGAAACAAAGCTACAGCACATCGGACACTTCCACTCAAGGATGTATCCATTCAAGAAAACCAAAAAACCTCAGGTCACAGGCAACCCAACGTTTACTGCTGCTCTCTTTACAAATGCCTCGAGAAGGATACAATCTAAATTTCTTTGGACGGAAAACATGGATGGAGAATATGTGATTCTTTTCTACAATGATATATTACTGAGCCAGGAAATCAATGAAATAACGTCACTTGCCGCCAAAGGAGTGTTCGTAGTTACAATCATTCTCAGTAAATTTAGTCACATAGAAAAAAGTGGTTTATCAAAGATATGAGGTACAGGTGGAATACAAAATTGCGTCCCATGAATGAAATGGCAGACGACAGAGAGAATTACACATTTAGCAAACACACTTATGCCTGTAGGAGCGCAAAGGTCACATGAGGTGAGGAAAAACCAGGTGTTTTCAATGAGCACAGATACCATTCCATATAGACCAAGGAGGGAATCAAGACAACTTACTCTAAACCTCAAAGGACTGAACTCAGCCCACTTTACACACCAGAAAAGATTATTGACAACTGGTCAGAATTTGAAAAACAATTTATCTATGTCTCTCTGGAAGAGAATCTAGTGGAAGCACAGCAGCAAGCAACACAGCACGGAAAATCGGCTACACCCGTTGAGAAAAATAAACTGCAAAATAAAGGCAGTGAGTGAGAGATAAATTCTTCGAGACTTCGTTCAGTGGCTGTGATTGGAATTGTTTTCAGCATATATTCACACACAGAAAGATGGGACCTAAGGGAGGACAATCGTGGGTCTGAGTGTCTTCGTGAGCATGAGTCAGCAAATGCAGCCCTTGTAGAATAACACTGCCTTGCCCAGATTCCATTGACCCGAAATCTCCAAATGTAGACGACCCTTCTACAGCGAACACATGCATGGGTCAGCCACAGGATGCTACACCATTGGAACGGGAAAAAACATGAAAAGGCACCTCATCTTCTCATATCCTGGTACTCGGGTTCAAGCTTCCAGCCACTTTCCTGAAAATATCCCCACTTGGGGAAGTCAGCACTTTCAAAACCTTCTTTCTTATAGCTTGGAATTGGTTCCATGGATGAACTACAACGGGGAAGAATAAGACACGATGCCTATATATTTGGACAGGCATATGGTGCTCTAATTTCAACTGCTGAACAAGAATTGACCCAAGTCTAAGCTTGCTCTCAGAAGGAGAATAGGGCTTGAAAATTTCCCGCTGATTTGTGACCAGTTCCAAAAGTGGGAAGTTGAGCAGGGGATCTCAGCGAGCATATAATTCATGGGCCTGCAGGATGGGCCAAGACACCTAATGTGGACAAATGACTTGGGTTGAGCCAGAGAAAAGAACTTGAGAGCAAGGCAGAATTGCAAAAATGGGATTTCAAGAGGGAGACGCGTCTCGCCTGGTAAGAACCTAGAATGTGGCAGTACTTCTTCAACCATGCCTTTGTCGAAAAACGGTGAATGCCTTTATCCTGAATATATTCCGAATAAAGGCATACACCGTTTTTGGGCAACCAGGCAGGGGCTCGGTGCAAATCAACACTACATAGTGCTATCACTTCCCATCTAAACAAAGGGTCATCTACGAAAAGTGTAAAGACTAGAAATTCAGGGTAGCATGGAGGTAAATCGTACCCACATTTTGTGGATTGTGGGATGACCAATTGCAATCGGAACCCTGGCGAATTCTATTGTGTATTCAAAAATAATGTAAGAAACAAAGCTACAGCACATAGGACACTTCCCCTCAAGGACGTATATTTTCAAGAAAACCAAAGAACCTCAGGTCACAGGCAACCCAACGTTTACTGCTGCTCTCTTTACAAAAGCCTCGACTAGGATACAATCTAAATTTCCTTGGACGGAAAACATGGATGGAGAATATGTGATTCTTATCTACAATGATATATTACTGAGCCAGGAAATCAATGAAATAACGTCACTTGCCGTCAAAGGAGTGTTCGTAGTTACAATCATTCTCAGTAAATTTAGTCACATAGAAAAAAGTGGTTTATCAAAGATATGAGGTACAGGTGCAATACAAAATTGCGTCCCATGAATAAAATGGCAGAGGAGAGAAAGCATCACACATTTAGCAAACACACTTATGCCTGTAGGAGCACGAAGGTCACTTGAGGTGAGGAAAAACCAGGTGTTTTCAATGAGCACAGATACCATTCCATATAGAGCAAAGAGGGCATCAAGACAACTTACTCTAAACATCAAAGGACTGAACTCAGCCCACTTTACACAGCAGAAAAGATTATTTACAACTGGTTAGAATTTGAAAAACAATTTATCGATGTCTCTTTGGAAGAGAATCAAGTGGATGCACAGCAGCAAGCAGCACAGCACTCAAAATCGGCTACACCCCGTGAGAAAAATAAACTGCAAAATAAAGGCAGTGAGTGAGAGATAAATTCTTCGAGACTTCGTTCAGGGGCTGTCATTGAAGTTGTTTTGAGCATATATTAACACACAGAAGTATCGGACCTAAGGGAGGACACTCGTGGGTCTGAGTGTCTTCGTGAGCATGAGTCAGCAAATGCAGCCCTTGTCGAATAACATTGCCTTTTCCTGATTCCATGGACCCGAAATCTCCAAATGCAGACGACCCTTCTACAGCGAACACATGCATGGGTCATCCACAGGATGCTACCCCATTGGAACGGGAAGAAACATGAAAAGGCACCTCATCTTCTCATATCCTGGTGCTCGGGTTCAAGCTTCCAGCCACTTTCCTGAAAATATCCCCACTTGGGGAAGTCAGCACTTTCAAAACCTTCTTTCTTATAGCTTGGAATTGGTTCCATGGATGAACTACAACGGGGAAGAATAAGACACGATGCCTATATATTTGGACAGGCATATGGTGCTCTAATTTCAACTGCTGAACAAGAATTGACCCAAGTCTAAGCTTGCTCTCAGAAGGAGAATAGGGCTTGAAAATTTCCCGCTGATTTGTGACCAGTTCCAAAAGTGGGAAGTTGAGCAGGGGATCTCAGCGAGCCTATAATTCATGGGCCTGCAGGATGGTCAAAGACACCTAATGTGGACAAATGACTTGGGTTGAGCCAGAGAAAAGAACTTGAGAGCAAGGCAGAATTGCAAAAATGGGATTTCAAGAGGGAGACGCGTCTCGCCTGGTAAGAAACTAGAATGTGGCAATACTTCTTCAACCATGCCTTTGTCGAAAAATGGTGTATGCCTTTATCCTGAATATTTTCCGAATAAAGGCATACACCGTTTTTGGGCAACCAGGTAGGGGCTCGGTGCAAATCAACACTACATAGTGCTATCATTTCCCATCTAAACAAAGGGTCATCTACGAAAATTGTAAAGACTAGAAATTCAGGGTAGCATGGAGGTAAACCGTACCCACATTTTGTGGATTCCAGGATGAAAAATGTCAATCGGCACCCTGGCGAAGTCTATGGTGTATTCAAAAATAATGTAAGAAAAAAAGCTACAGCACATAGGACACTTCCACTCAAGGACGTATACTTTCAAGAAAAACAAAGAATCTCAGGTCACAGGCAACCCAACGTTTACTGCTGCTCTCTTTCCAAAAGCCTAGACTAGGATACAATCTAAATTTCCTTGGACAGAAAACATGGATGGAGAATATGTGATTCTTATCTGCAATAATATATTACAGAGCCAGGAAATCAATGAAATAACGTCACTTGCCGCCACCGGAGTGTTCTTAGTTACAATCATTCTCAGTGAATTTAGGCCCATAGAAAAAAGTGGTTTATCAAAGATATGAGGTACAGGTGGAATATAAAATTGCATCCCTTGAACGAAATGGCAGACGACAGAAATAATTACACATTTAGCAAACCCACTTATGCTTGTAGGAGCGCAAAGGTCACTTGAGGTGAGGAAAAACCAGTTGTTTTAAATGAGCACAGATACCATTCCATATAGAACAAAGAGGGAATCAGGACAACTAACTCTAAACCTCAAAGGACTGAACTCAGCCCACTTTACACACCAGAAAAGATTATTTACAACTGGTCAGAATTTGAAAAACAATTTATCGATGTCTCTCTGGAAGAGAATCAAGTGGTTGCACTGCAGCAAGCAACACAGCAATGAAAATCGGCTACACCCCGTGAGAAAAATAAACTGCAAAATAAAGGCAGTGAGTGACAGATAAATTCTTCGAGACTTCGTTCAGGGGCTGTCATTGAAGTTGTTTTGAGCATATATTAACACACAGAAGGATCGGACCTAAGGGAGGACACTCGTGGGTCTGAGTGTCTTCGTGAGCATGAGTCAGCAAATGCAGCCCTTGTAGAATAACACTGCCTTTTCCTGATTCCGTGGACCCTAAATCTCCAAATGCAGACGACCCTTCCTACAGCGAACACATGCATGGGACAGCCACAGGATGCTACCCCATTGGAACGGCAAACACATGAAAAGCCACCTCATCTTCTCAAAACCTGGTGCTCGCTTTCAAGCTTCTAGCCGCTTTTCTGAAAATATCCCCACTTGGGGAAGTCAGAAC
Source organism: Kogia breviceps (assembly GCF_026419965.1). NCBI lineage: Eukaryota > Metazoa > Chordata > Mammalia > Artiodactyla > Physeteridae > Kogia > Kogia breviceps. The sequence continues at coordinate 36,432,052 of NC_081329.1, forward strand.
TTTCAAAACCCTCTTTCTTATAGCTTGGAATTGGTTCCATGCATGAACTACAACGGGGAAGAATACGAGACGATGGCTGTATACTTGGACAGGCACATGGCGCTCTAATTTCTAATGCTGAACAAGAATTGACCCAAGTCTTAGCTTTCTCTCAGAAGCAGAATAGAGTTTGAAAATATCCTGCTACTTTGTGACCAGGCCTGAAAGTGGGAAGTTGAGCAGGGGATCTCAGGGAGCCTAAAATTCATGGCCCTGCAGGATGGTAAAAGGCACGTAATGTGGAAAAATGACTTGGGTTGAACCAGAGAAAAGAACTTGAGAGGAAGGCAGAATTGCAAAACTGGGATTTCAAGAGGGAGATGCGTCTCGCCTGGTAAGAACCTAGAATGTGGCAGTACTTCTTCAACTATGCCTGTGTCGAAAATGGGTGTATGCCTTTATCCTGAATATATTCAGGATAAAGGCATACACCGTTCTTGGGCAAGCAGGCAGAGGGTCGGTGCAAATCAACACTACATAATGCTATCACTTCCCATCAAAACAAAGGGTCATGTACGAAAAGTGTAAAGACCAGAAATGCAGGGTCACGTGGAGGTAAATCATACCCAGATTTTGTGGATTGTGGGATGAACAATGGCAATCGGCACCCTGGCGAAGTCTATGGTGTATTCGAAGATAAAGTAAGAAACAAAGCTACAGCACATAGGACACTTCCACACAAGGACGTATATTTTCAGGAAAACCAAACAACTTCAGGTCACAGGCAACCCAACCTTTACTGCTGCTCTCTTTACAAAGGCCTCGACTAGGATACAATCTAAATTTCCTTGGACGGAAAACACGGATGAAGAATATGTGATTCTTATGTACAATGATATATTACTGAGCCAGGAAATCAATGAAATAACGTCACTTGCCGCGACTGGAGTGTTCTTAGTTAAAATCATTCTCAGTGAATTTAGTCACATAGAAAAAAGTGGTTTATCAAAGATATGAGGTACAGGTGGAATATAAAATTGCGTCCCTTGAACGAAATTGCAGACGACAGAAAGAATTACACATTTAGCAAACACACTTATGCCTGTAGGAGCGCAAAGGTCACTTGATGTGAGGAAAAACCAGGTGTTTTCAATGAGCACAGATACCATTCCATATAGACCAAAGAGGGAATCAAGACAACTTACTCTAAACCTCAAAGGACTGAACTCAGCCCACTTTACACACCAGAAAAGATTATTTACTACTGGTTAGAATTTGAAAATCTATTTATCGATGTCTCTCTAGAAGAGAATCAAGTGGATGCACAGCAGCAAGCAACATAGCACTGAAAATCGGCTACACCCTGTGAGAAAAATAAACTGCAAAATAAAGGCAGTGAGTGACAGATAAATTCTTGGAGACTTCGTTCAGTGGCTGTCATTGAAGTTGTTTTGAGCATATATTAACACACAGAAGGATCGGACCGAACGGAGGACACTCGTGGGTCTGAGTGTCTTCGTGAGCATGAGTCAGCAAATGCAGCCCTTGTAGAATAACACTCTCTTGCCCTGATTCCATTGACCCGAAATCTCCAAATGCAGACGACTCTTCCTACAGCTAACACATGCATGGGACAGCCACAAGAAGCTACCCCATTGGAACGGGATAAAACATGAAAACCACCTCATCTTCGCATATCCTGGTGCTCGGGTTCAAGCTTCCAGCCACTTTCCTGAAAATATCCCCACTTGGGGAAGTCAGCACATTCAAAACCTTCTTTCTTATAGCTTGGAATTGGTTCCATGGATGAACTACAACGGGGAAGAGTAAGACACGATGCCTATATATTTGGACAGGCACATGGTGCTCTAATATCAACTGCTGAACAAGAATTGACCCAAGTCTAAGCTTGCTCTCAGAAGGAGAATAGGGCTTGAAAATTTCCCGCTGCTTTGTGACCAGTTCCAAAAGTGGGAAGTTGAGCAGGGGATCTCAGCGAGCCTATAATTCATGGGCCTGCAGGATGGTCAAAGACACCTAATGTGGACAAATGACTTGAGTTGAGCCAGATAAAAAATTTGAGAGCAAGGCAGAATTGCAAAAATAGGATTTCAAGACGGGGAAGCGTCTCTCCTGGTAAGAACCTAGAATGTGGCAGTACTTCTTCAACCATGCCTTTGTCGAAAAGGGGTGTATGCCTTTATAGTGAATATATTCCGGATAAAGGCATACACCGTTTTTGGGCAACCAGGCAGGGGCTCGGTGCAAATCAACACTACATAATGCTGTCACTTCCCATCAAAACAATGTGTCATGTAGGAAAAGTGTAAAGACAAAAAATGCAGGGTAACGTGGAGGTAAATCGTACCCACATTTTGTGGACCGTGGGATGACCAATGGCAATCGGCACCCTGGCGAAGTCTATGGTGTATTCGAAGGTAACGTAAGAAACAAAGCTACAGCACATAGGAAACTTCCATTCAAGGACGTATATTTTCAGGAAAACCAAAGAACCTCAGGTCACAGGCAACCCAACGTTTACTGCTGCTCTCTTTACAAAAGCCTCGACTAGGATGCAATCTAAATTTCCTTGGACGGCAAACATGGATGAAGAATATGTGATTCTTATCTACAATGATATATTACAGAGCCAGGAAATCAATGAAAAAACGTCACTTGCCGCCACCGGAGTGTTCTTAGTTACAATCATTCTCAGTGAATTTAGTCACATAGAAAAAAGTGGTTTATCAAAGATATGAGGTACAGGTGGAATATAAAATTGCGTCCCTTGAACGAAATGGCAGACGACAGAGAGAATTACACATTTAGCAAACACACTTATGCCTGTAGGAGCGCAAAGGTCACATGAGGTGAGGAAAAACCAGGTGTTTTCAATGAGCACAGATACCATTCCATATAGACCAAGGAGGGAATCAAGACAACTTACTCTAAACCTCAAAGGACTGAACTCAGCCCACTTTACACACCAGAAAAGATTATTGACAACTGGTCAGAATTTGAAAAACAATTTATCTATGTCTCTCTGGAAGAGAATCTAGTGGATGCACAGCAGCAAGCAACACAGCACGGAAAATCGGCTACACCCGGTGAGAAAAATAAACTGCAAAATAAAGGCAGTGAGTGACAGATAAATTCTTCGAGACTTCGTTCAGGGGCTGTGATTGGAGTTGTTTTCAGCATATATTCACACACAGAAAGATGGGACCTAAGGGAGGACAATCGTGGGTCTGAGTGTCTTTGTGAGCATGAGTCAGCAAATGCAGCCCTTGTAGAATAACACTGCCTTGCCCTGATTCCATTGACCCGAAATCTCCAAATGTAGACGACCCTTCTACAGCGAACACATGCATGGGTCATCCACAGGATGCTACCCCATTGGAAAGGGAAAAAACATGAAAAGGCACCTCATCTTCTCATATCCTGGTGCTCCGGTTCAAGCTTCCAGCCACGTTCCTGAAGATATCCTCACTTGGGGAAGTCAGCACTTTCAAAACCTTCTTTCTTATAGCTTGGAATTGGTTCCATGGATGAACTACAACGGGGAAGAATAAGACACGATGCCTATATATTTGGACAGGCATATGGTGCTCTAATTTCAACTGCTGAACAAGAATTGACCCAAGTCTAAGCTTGCTCTCAGAAGGAGAATAGGGCTTGAAAATTTCCAGCTGATTTGTGACCAGTTCCAAAAGTGGGAAGTTGAGCAGGGGATCTCAGCGAGCCTATAATTCATGGGCCTGCAGGATGGGCCAAGACACCTAATGTGGACAAATGACTTGGGTTGAGCCAGAGAAAAGAACTTGAGAGCAAGGCAGAATTGCAAAAATAGGATTTCAAGACGGGGAAGCGTCTCTCCTGGTAAGAACCTAGAATGTGGCAGTACTTCTTCAACCATGCCTTTGTCGAAAAGGGGTGTATGCCTTTATAGTGAATATATTCCGGATAAAGGCATACACCGTTTTTGGGCAACCAGGCAGGGGCTCGGTGCAAATCAACACTACATAATGCTGTCACTTCCCATCAAAACAATGTGTCATGTAGGAAAAGTGTAAAGACAAAAAATGCAGGGTAACGTGGAGGTAAATCGTACCCACATTTTGTGGACCGTGGGATGACCAATGGCAATCGGCACCCTGGCGAAGTCTATGGTGTATTCGAAGGTAAAGTAAGAAACAAAGCTACAGCACATAGGAAACTTCCATTCAAGGACGTATATTTTCAGGAAAACCAAAGAACCTCAGGTCACAGGCAACCCAACGTTTACTGCTGCTCTCTTTACAAAAGCCTCGACTAGGATGCAATCTAAATTTCCTTGGACGGCAAACATGGATGAAGAATATGTGATTCTTATCTACAATGATATATTACAGAGCCAGGAAATCAATGAAAAAACGTCACTTGCCGCCACCGGAGTGTTCTTAGTTACAATCATTCTCAGTGAATTTAGTCACATAGAAAAAAGTGGTTTATCAAAGATATGAGGTACAGGTGGAATATAAAATTGCGTCCCTTGAACGAAATGGCAGACGACAGAGAGAATTACACATTTAGCAAACACACTTATGCCTGTAGGAGCGCAAAGGTCACATGAGGTGAGGAAAAACCAGGTGTTTTCAATGAGCACAGATACCATTCCATATAGACCAAGGAGGGAATCAAGACAACTTACTCTAAACCTCAAAGGACTGAACTCAGCCCACTTTACACACCAGAAAAGATTATTGACAACTGGTCAGAATTTGAAAAACAATTTATCTATGTCTCTCTGGAAGAGAATCTAGTGGATGCACAGCAGCAAGCAACACAGCACGGAAAATCGGCTACACCCGGTGAGAAAAATAAACTGCAAAATAAAGGCAGTGAGTGACAGATAAATTCTTCGAGACTTCGTTCAGGGGCTGTGATTGGAGTTGTTTTCAGCATATATTCACACACAGAAAGATGGGACCTAAGGGAGGACAATCGTGGGTCTGAGTGTCTTCGTGAGCATGAGTCAGCAAATGCAGCCCTTGTAGAATAACACTGCCTTGCCCTGATTCCATTGACCCGAAATCTCCAAATGTAGACGACCCTTCTACAGCGAACACATGCATGGGTCATCCACAGGATGCTACCCCATTGGAAAGGGAAAAAACATGAAAAGGCACCTCATCTTCTCATATCCTGGTGCTCCGGTTCAAGCTTCCAGCCACGTTCCTGAAGATATCCTCACTTGGGGAAGTCAGCACTTTCAAAACCTTCTTTCTTATAGCTTGGAATTGGTTCCATGGATGAACTACAACGGGGAAGAATAAGACACGATGCCTATATATTTGGACAGGCATATGGTGCTCTAATTTCAACTGCTGAACAAGAATTGACCCAAGTCTAAGCTTGCTCTCAGAAGGAGAATAGGGCTTGAAAATTTCCAGCTGATTTGTGACCAGTTCCAAAAGTGGGAAGTTGAGCAGGGGATCTCAGCGAGCCTATAATTCATGGGCCTTCAGGATGGTCAAAGACACCTAATGTGGACAAATGACTTGGGTTGAGCCAGAGAAAAGAACTTGAGAGCAAGGCAGAATTGCAAAAATGGGATTTCAAGAGGGAGACGCGTCTCGCCTGGTAAGAAACTAGAATGTGGCAATACTTCTTCAACCATGCCTTTGTCGAAATATGGTGTATGCCTTTATCCTGAATATATTCCGAATAAAGGCATACACCGTTTTTGGGCAACCAGGTAGGGGCTCGGTGCAAATCAACACTACATAGTGCTATCACTTCCCATCGAAACAAAGGGTCATCTACGAAAAGTGTAAAGACTAGAAATTCAGGGTAGCATGGAGGTAAATCGTACCCACATTTTGTGGATTCCAGGATGAAAAATGGCAATCTGCACCCTGGCGAAGTCTATGGTGTATTCAAAAATAATGTAAGAAACAAAGCTACAGCACATAGGACACTTCCACTCAAGGACGTATATTTTCAAGAAAACCAAAGAACCTCAGGTCACAGGCATCCCAACGTTTCCTGCTGCTCTCTTTACAAAAGCCTCGACTAGGATACAATCTAAATTTCCTTGGACGGAAAACATGGATGGAGAATATGTGATTCTTATCTACAATGATATATTACAGAGCCAGGAAATCAATGAAATAACGCCACTTGCCGCCAAAGGAGTGTTCGTAGTTACAATCATTCTCAGTAAATTTAGTCACATAGAAAAAAGTGGTTTATCAAAGATTTTAGGTACAGGTGGAATACAAAATAGTGTCCAATGCATGAAATGGCAGAGGAGAGAAAGCATCACACATTTAGCAAACACACTTATGCCTGTAGGAGCGCGAAGGTCACTTGAGGTGAGGAAAAACCAGGTGTTTTCAATGAGCACAGATACCATTCCATATAGACCAAAGAGGGAATCAAGACAACTTACTCTAAACCTCAAAGGACTGAACTCAGCCCACTTTACAAACCAGAAAAGATTATTTACAACTGGTTAGAATTTGAAAAACAATTTATCGATGTCTCTCTGGAAGAGAATCAAGTGGATGCACAGCAGCAAGCAACACAGCACTGAAAATCGGCTACACACCGTGAGAAAAATAAACTGCAAAATAAAGGCAGTGAGTGAGAGATAAATTCTTCGAGACTTCGTTCAGGGGCTGTCATTGAAGTTGTTTTGAGCATATATTAACACACAGAAGGATCGGACCTAAGGGAGGACACTCGTGGGTCTGAGTGTCTTCGTGAGCATGAGTCAGCAAATGCAGCCCTTGTCGAATAACACTGCCTTTTCCTGATTCCATGGACCCGAAATCTCCAAATGCAGACGACCCTTCCTACAGCGAACACATGCATGGGACAGCCACAGGATGCTACCCCATTGGAACGGAAAAACATGAAAAGCCACCTCATCTTCTTATATCCTGGTGCTCGGGTTCAAGCTTTCAGCTGCTTTTCTGAAAATATACCCAATTGGGGAAGTCAGCACTTTCAAAACACTCTTACTTATAACTTGGAATTGGTTCCATGGATGAACTACATCAGGGAAGAATAAGAGACGATGGCTATATATGTGGACAGGAACATGGCGCTCTAATTTCCAATGCTGAACAAGAATTGACCCAAGTCTAAGCTTGCTCTCAGAAGGAGAATTGGGCTTGAAAATTTCCTGCTGCTTTGGGACCAGTTCCGAAAGTGGGAAGTTGAGCCGGCGATCTCAGGGAGCCTATAATTCATGGCCCTACAGGATGGTAAAAGGCACGTAATGTGGAAAAATGACTTGGGTTGAACCAGAGAAAAGAACTTGAGAGCAAGGCAGAATTGCAAAACTGGGATTTCAAGAGGGAGAAGCGTCTCGCCTGGTAAGAACCTAGGATGTGGCAGTACTTCTTCAAACATGCCTTTGTCGAAAAAGGGTGTATGTCTTTATCCTGAATATCTTTAGGATAAAGGCATACACCGTTTTTGGGGAACCAGGCAGGGGCTCGGTGCAAATCAACACTACATAATGCTATCACTTCCTATCAAAACAAAGGGTCATGTACGAAAAGTGTAAAGACCAGAAATGCAGGGTAACGTGGAGGTAAATCGTACCCACATTTTGTGGATTGTGGGATGAACAATGGCAATCGGCACCCTGGCGAATTCTATGGTGTATTCGAAGATAAAGTAAGAAACAATGCTACAGCACATAGGACACTTCCATTCAAGGACGTATATTTTCAGGAAAACCAAAGAACCTCAGGTCACAGGCAACCCAACGTTTACTGCTGCTCTCTTTACAAAAGCCTCGACGAGGATACAATCTAAATTTCCTTGGACAGAAACATGGATGAAGAATATGTGATTCTTATCTACAATGATATATTACAGAGCCAGGAAATCAATGAAATAACGTCACTTGCGCCACCAGAGTGTTCTTAGTTACAATCATTCTCAGTGAATTTAGTCACATAGAAAAAAGTGGTTTATCAAAGATATGAGGTACAGGTGGAATATAAAATTGCGTCCCTTGAACGAAATGGCAGACGACAGAGAGAATTACACATTTAGCGAACACACTTATGCCTGTAGGAGCGCAAAGGTCACATGAGGTGAGGAAAAACCAGGTGTTTTCAATGAGCACAGATACCATTCCATATAGACCAAGGAGGGAATCAAGACAACTTACTCTAAACCTCAAAGGACTGAACTCAGCCCACTTTACACACCAGAAAAGATTATTGACAACTGGTCAGAATTTGAAAAACAATTTATCTATGTCTCTCTGGAAGAGAATCTAGTGGATGCACAGCAGCAAGCAACACAGCACGGAAAATCGGCTACACCCGGTGAGAAAAATAAACTGCAAAATAAAGGCAGTGAGTGACAGATAAATTCTTCGAGACTTCGTTCAGGGGCTGTGATTGGAGTTGTTTTCAGCATATATTCACACACAGAAAGATGGGACCTAAGGGAGGACAATCGTGGGTCTGAGTGTCTTCGTGAGCATGAGTCAGCAAATGCAGCCCTTGTAGAATAACACTGCCGTGCCCTGATTCCATTGACCCGAAATCTCCAAATGTAGATGATCCTTCTACAGCGAACACATGCATGTGTCAGCCACAGGATGCTACCCCATTGGAATGGGAAAAAACATGAAAAGGCACCTCATCTTCTCATATCCTGGTGCTCGGCTTCAAGCTTCCAGCCACTTTCCTGAAAATATCCCCACTTCGGGAAGTCAGCATTTTCAAAACCTTCTTTCTTATAGCTTGGAATTGGTTCCATGGATGAACTACAACGGGGAAGAATAAGAAACGATGCCTATATATTTGGACAGGCATATGGTGCTCTAATTTCAACTGCTGAACAAGAATTGACCCAAGTCTAAGCTTGCTCTCAGAAGGAGAATAGGGCTTGAAAATTTCCCGCTGCTTTGTGACCAGTTCCAAAAGTGGGAAGTTGAGCAGGGGATCTCAGGGAGCCTATAATTCATGGGCCTGCAGGATGGTCAAAGACACCTAATGTGGACAAATGACTTGGGTTGAGCCAGAGAAAAGAACTTGAGAGCAAGGCAGAATTGCAAAAATGGGATTTCAAGAGGGAGACGCGTCTCGCCTGGTAAGAACTTAGAATGTGGCAGTACTTCTTCAACCATGCCTTTGTCGAAAAACGGTGTATGCCTTTATCCTGAATATATTCCGAATAAAGGCATACACCGTTTTTGGGGAACCAGGCAGGGGCTCGGTCCAAATCAACAGTACATAGTGCTATCACTTCCCATCTAAACAAAGGGTCTTCTACGAAAAGTGTAAAGACTAGAAATTCAGGGTAGCATGGAGGTAAATCGTACCCACATTTTGTGGATTGTGGGATGACCAATTGCAATCGGCACCCTGGCGAATTCTATGGTGTATTCGAAGGTAAAGTAAGAAACAATGCTACAGCACATAGGACACTTCCATTCAAGGACATATATTTTCAGGAAAACCAAAGAACCTCAGGTCACAGGCAACCCAACGTTTACTGCTGCTCTCTTTACAAAAGCCTCGACTAGGATACAATCTAAATTTCCTTGGACGGAAAACATGGATGGAGAATATGTCATTCTTATATACAATGATATATTACTGAGCCAGGAAATCAATGAAATAACGTCACTTGCCGCCAAAGGAGTGTTCGTAGTTACAATCATTCTCAGTAAATTTAGTCACATAGAAAAAAGTGGTTTATCAAAGATATGAGGTACAGGTGGAATACAAAATTGCTTCCCATGAATGAAATGGCAGAAGAGAGAAAGCATCACATATTTAGCAAACACACTTATGCCTGTAGGAGCGCGAAGGTCACTTGAGGTGAGGAAAAACCAGGTGTTTTCAATGAGCACAGATACCATTCCATATAGACCAAAGAGGGAATCAAGACAACTTACTCTAAACCTCAAAGGACTGAACTCAGCCCACTTTACACACCAGAAAAGATTATTTACAACTGGTTAGAATTTGAAAAACAATTTATCGATGTCTCTCTGGAAGAGAATCAAGTGGATGCACAGCAGCAAGCAACACAGCACTCAAAATCGGCTACACCCCGTGAGAAAAATAAACTGCAAAATAAAGGCAGTGCGTGAGAGATAAATTATTCGAGACTTCGTTCAGGATCTGTCATTGAAGTTGTTTTGAGCATATATTAACACACAGAAGGATCGGACCTAAGGGAGGACACTCGTGGGTCTGAGTGTCTTCGTGAGCATGAGTCAGCAAATGCAGCCCTTGTCGAATAACACTGCCTTTTCCTGATTCCATGGACACGAAATCTCCAAATGCAGACGACCCTTCCTACAGCGAACACATGCATGGGACAGCCACAGGATGCTACCCCATTGGAACGGCAAAAAAACATGAAAAGCCACCTCATCTTCTCATATCCTGGTGCTCGGGTTCAAGCTTTCAGCCGCTTTTCTGAAAATATACCCAATTGGGGAAGTCAGCACTTTCAAAACACTCTTACTTATAACTTGGAATTGGTTCCATGGATGAACTACAATGGGGAAGAATAAGAGACGATGGCTATATATTTGGACAGGCACATGGCGCTCTAATTTCCAATGCTGAACAAGAATTGACCCAAGTCTAAGCTTGCTCTCGGAAGTAGAATTGGGCTTGAAAATCTCCTGCTGCTTTGGGACCAGTTCCGAAAGTGGGAAGTTGAGCCGGGGATCTCAGGGAGCCTATAATTCATGGCCCTGCAGGATGGTAAAAGGCACGTAATGTGGAAAAATGACTTGGGTTGAACCAGAGAAAAGAACTTGAGAGCAAGGCAGAATTGCAAAACTGGGATTTCAAGAAGGAGACGCGTCTCGCCTGGTAAGAACCTAGGATGTGGCAGTACTTCTTCAAACATGCCTTTGTCGAAAAAGGGTGTATGCCTTTATCCTGAATATATTCCGAATAAAGGCATACACCGTTTTTGGGCAACCAGGCAGGGGCTCGGTGCAAATCAACACTACATAGTGCTATCACTTCCCATCTAAAGAAAGGGTCATCTACGAAAAGTGTAAAGACTAGAAATTCAGGGTAGCATGGAGGTAAATCGTACCCACATTTTGTGGATTCCAGGATGAACAATGGCAATCGGCACCCTGGCGAAGTCTATGGTGTATTCAAAAATAATGTAAGAAACAAAGCTACAGCACATAGGACACTTCCACTCAAGGACGTATATTTTCAAGAAAACCAAAGAACCTCAGGTCACAGGCAACCCAACGTTTACTGCTGCTCTCTTTACAAAAGCCTCGACTAGGATACAATCTAAATTTCCTTGGACGGAAAACATGGATGGAGAATATGTGATTCTTATCTACAATGATATATTAGTGAGCCAGGAAATCAATGAAATAACGTCACTTGCCGCCAAAGGAGTGTTCGTAGTTACAATCATTCTCAGTAAATTTAGTCACATAGAAAAAAGTGGTTTATCAAAGATATGAGGTACAGGTGGAATATAAAATTGCGTCCCTTGAACGAAATGGCAGACGACAGAGAGAATTACACATTTAGCGAACACACTTATGCCTGTAGGAGCGCAAAGGTCACATGAGGTGAGGAAAAACCAGGTGTTTTCAATGAGCACAGATACCATTCCATATAGACCAAGGAGGGAATCAAGACAACTTACTCTAAACCTCAAAGGACTGAACTCAGCCCACTTTACACACCAGAAAAGATTATTGACAACTGGTCAGAATTTGAAAAACAATTTATCTATGTCTCTCTGGAAGAGAATCTAGTGGATGCACAGCAGCAAGCAACACAGCACGGAAAATCGGCTACACCCGGTGAGAAAAATAAACTGCAAAATAAAGGCAGTGAGTGACAGATAAATTCTTCGAGACTTCGTTCAGGGGCTGTGATTGGAGTTGTTTTCAGCATATATTCACACACAGAAAGATGGGACCTAAGGGAGGACAATCGTGGGTCTGAGTGTCTTCGTGAGCATGAGTCAGCAAATGCAGCCCTTGTAGAATAACACTGCCGTGCCCTGATTCCATTGACCCGAAATCTCCAAATGTAGATGATCCTTCTACAGCGAACACATGCATGTGTCAGCCACAGGATGCTACCCCATTGGAATGGGAAAAAACATGAAAAGGCACCTCATCTTCTCATATCCTGGTGCTCGGCTTCAAGCTTCCAGCCACTTTCCTGAAAATATCCCCACTTCGGGAAGTCAGCATTTTCAAAACCTTCTTTCTTATAGCTTGGAATTGGTTCCATGGATGAACTACAACGGGGAAGAATAAGAAACGATGCCTATATATTTGGACAGGCATATGGTGCTCTAATTTCAACTGCTGAACAAGAATTGACCCAAGTCTAAGCTTGCTCTCAGAAGGAGAATAGGGCTTGAAAATTTCCCGCTGCTTTGTGACCAGTTCCAAAAGTGGGAAGTTGAGCAGGGGATCTCAGGGAGCCTATAATTCATGGGCCTGCAGGATGGTCAAAGACACCTAATGTGGACAAATGACTTGGGTTGAGCCAGAGAAAAGAACTTGAGAGCAAGGCAGAATTGCAAAAATGGGATTTCAAGAGGGAGACGCGTCTCGCCTGGTAAGAACTTAGAATGTGGCAGTACTTCTTCAACCATGCCTTTGTCGAAAAACGGTGTATGCCTTTATCCTGAATATATTCCGAATAAAGGCATACACCGTTTTTGGGGAACCAGGCAGGGGCTCGGTCCAAATCAACAGTACATAGTGCTATCACTTCCCATCTAAACAAAGGGTCTTCTACGAAAAGTGTAAAGACTAGAAATTCAGGGTAGCATGGAGGTAAATCGTACCCACATTTTGTGGATTGTGGGATGACCAATTGCAATCGGCACCCTGGCGAATTCTATGGTGTATTCGAAGGTAAAGTAAGAAACAATGCTACAGCACATAGGACACTTCCATTCAAGGACATATATTTTCAGGAAAACCAAAGAACCTCAGGTCACAGGCAACCCAACGTTTACTGCTGCTCTCTTTACAAAAGCCTCGACTAGGATACAATCTAAATTTCCTTGGACGGAAAACATGGATGGAGAATATGTCATTCTTATATACAATGATATATTACTGAGCCAGGAAATCAATGAAATAACGTCACTTGCCGCCAAAGGAGTGTTCGTAGTTACAATCATTCTCAGTAAATTTAGTCACATAGAAAAAAGTGGTTTATCAAAGATATGAGGTACAGGTGGAATACAAAATTGCTTCCCATGAATGAAATGGCAGAAGAGAGAAAGCATCACATATTTAGCAAACACACTTATGCCTGTAGGAGCGCGAAGGTCACTTGAGGTGAGGAAAAACCAGGTGTTTTCAATGAGCACAGATACCATTCCATATAGACCAAAGAGGGAATCAAGACAACTTACTCTAAACCTCAAAGGACTGAACTCAGCCCACTTTACACACCAGAAAAGATTATTTACAACTGGTTAGAATTTGAAAAACAATTTATCGATGTCTCTCTGGAAGAGAATCAAGTGGATGCACAGCAGCAAGCAACACAGCACTCAAAATCGGCTACACCCCGTGAGAAAAATAAACTGCAAAATAAAGGCAGTGCGTGAGAGATAAATTATTCGAGACTTCGTTCAGGATCTGTCATTGAAGTTGTTTTGAGCATATATTAACACACAGAAGGATCGGACCTAAGGGAGGACACTCGTGGGTCTGAGTGTCTTCGTGAGCATGAGTCAGCAAATGCAGCCCTTGTCGAATAACACTGCCTTTTCCTGATTCCATGGACACGAAATCTCCAAATGCAGACGACCCTTCCTACAGCGAACACATGCATGGGACAGCCACAGGATGCTACCCCATTGGAACGGCAAAAAAACATGAAAAGCCACCTCATCTTCTCATATCCTGGTGCTCGGGTTCAAGCTTTCAGCCGCTTTTCTGAAAATATACCCAATTGGGGAAGTCAGCACTTTCAAAACACTCTTACTTATAACTTGGAATTGGTTCCATGGATGAACTACAATGGGGAAGAATAAGAGACGATGGCTATATATTTGGACAGGCACATGGCGCTCTAATTTCCAATGCTGAACAAGAATTGACCCAAGTCTAAGCTTGCTCTCGGAAGTAGAATTGGGCTTGAAAATCTCCTGCTGCTTTGGGACCAGTTCCGAAAGTGGGAAGTTGAGCCGGGGATCTCAGGGAGCCTATAATTCATGGCCCTGCAGGATGGTAAAAGGCACGTAATGTGGAAAAATGACTTGGGTTGAACCAGAGAAAAGAACTTGAGAGCAAGGCAGAATTGCAAAACTGGGATTTCAAGAAGGAGACGCGTCTCGCCTGGTAAGAACCTAGGATGTGGCAGTACTTCTTCAAACATGCCTTTGTCGAAAAAGGGTGTATGCCTTTATCCTGAATATATTCCGAATAAAGGCATACACCGTTTTTGGGCAACCAGGCAGGGGCTCGGTGCAAATCAACACTACATAGTGCTATCACTTCCCATCTAAAGAAAGGGTCATCTACGAAAAGTGTAAAGACTAGAAATTCAGGGTAGCATGGAGGTAAATCGTACCCACATTTTGTGGATTCCAGGATGAACAATGGCAATCGGCACCCTGGCGAAGTCTATGGTGTATTCAAAAATAATGTAAGAAACAAAGCTACAGCACATAGGACACTTCCACTCAAGGACGTATATTTTCAAGAAAACCAAAGAACCTCAGGTCACAGGCAACCCAACGTTTACTGCTGCTCTCTTTACAAAAGCCTCGACTAGGATACAATCTAAATTTCCTTGGACGGAAAACATGGATGGAGAATATGTGATTCTTATCTACAATGATATATTAGTGAGCCAGGAAATCAATGAAATAACGTCACTTGCCGCCAAAGGAGTGTTCGTAGTTACAATCATTCTCAGTAAATTTAGTCACATAGAAAAAAGTGGTTTATCAAAGATATGAGGTACAGGTGGAATACAAAATTGCGTCCCATGAATGAAATGGCAGACGAGAGAAAGCATCACACATTTAGCAAACACACTTATGCCTGTAGGAGCGCAAAGGTCACATAAGGTGAGGAAAAACCAGGTGTTTTCAATGAGCACAGATACCATTCCATATAGACCAAGGAGGGAATCAAGACAACTTACTCTAACCCTCAAAGGACTGAACTCAGCCCACTTTACACACCAGAAAAGATTATTGACAACTGGTCAGAATTTGAAAAACAATTTATCTATGTCTCTCTGGAAGAGAATCTAGTGGATGCACAGCAGCAAGCAACACAGCACTCAAAATCGGCTACACCCGGTGAGAAAAATAAATTGCAAAATAAAGGCAGTGAGTGAGAGATAAATTCTTCGAGACTTCGTTCAGGGGTTGTGATTGGAGTTGTTTTCAGCATATATTCACACACAGAAAGATGGGACCTAAGGCAGGACAATCGTGGGTCTGAGTGTCTTCGTGAGCATGAGTCAGCAAATGCAGCCCTTGTAGAATAACACTGCCTTGCCCTGATTCCACTGACCCGAAATCTCCAAATGTAGATGACCCTTCTACAGCGAACACATGCATGTGTCAGCCACAGGATGCTACCCCATTGGAATGGGAAAAAACATGAAAAGGCACCTCATCTTCTCATATCCTGGTGCTCGGGTTCAAGCTTCCAGCCACTTTCCTGAAAATATCCCCACTTGGGGAAGTCAGCACTTTCAAAACCTTCTTTCTTATAGCTTGGAATTGGTTCCATGGATGGACTACAACGGGGAAGAATAAGACACGATGCCTATATATTTGGACAGGCATATGGTGCTCTAATTTCAACTGCTGAACAAGAATTGACCCAATTGTAAGCTTGCTCTCAGAAGGAGAATAGGGCTTGAAAATTTCCCACTGATTTGTGACCATTTCCAAAAGTGGGAAGTTGAGCAGGGGATCTCAGCGAGCCTATAATTCATGGGCCTGAAGGATGGTCAAAGACACCTAATGTGGACAAATGACTTGGGTTGAGCCAGAGAAAAGAACTTGAGAGCAAGGCAGAATTGCAAAAATGGGATTTCAAGAGGGAGACGCTTCTCGCCTGGTAAGAACCTAGAATGTGGCAGTACTTCTTCAACCATGCCTTTGTCGAAAAACGGTGTATGCCTTTATCCTGAATATATTCCGAATAAAGGCATACACCGTTTTTGGGCAACCAGGTAGGGGCTCGGTGCAAATCAACACTACATAGTGCTATCACATCCCATCTAAACAAAGGGTCATCTACGAAAATTGTAAAGACTAGAAATTCAGGGTAGCATGGAGGTAAATCGTACCCACATTTTGTGGATTCCAGGGTGAACAATGGCAATCGGCACCCTGGCGAAGTCCATGGTGTATTCAAAAATAATGTAAGAAACAAAGGTACAGCACATAGGACACTTCCACTCAAGGACGTATATTTTCAAGAAAACCAAAGAACCTCAGGTCACAGGCAACCCAACGTTTACTGCTTCTCTCTTTACAAAAGCCTCGACTAGGATACAATCTAAATTTCCTTGGATGGAAAACATGGATGGAGAATATGTGATTCTTATCTACAATGATATATAACTGAGCCAGGAAATCAATGATGTAACGTCACTTGCCGCCAAAGGAGTGTTCGTAGTTACAATCATTCTCAGTAAATTTAGTCACATAGAAAAAAGTGGTTTATCAAAGATATGAGGTACAGGTGGAATACAAAATTGCGTCCCATGAATGAAATGGCAGACGAGAGAAAGCATCACACATTTAGCAAACACACTTATGCCTGTAGGAGCGCGAAGGTCACTTGAGGTGAGGAAAAACCAGGTGTTTTCAATGAGCACAGATACCATTCCATATAGACCAAAGAGGGAATCAAGACAACTTACTCTAAACCTCAAAGGACTGAACTCAGCCCACTTTACACACCAGAAAAGATTATTGACAACTGGTCAGAATTTGAAAAACAATTTATCTATGTCTCTCTGGAAGAGAATCTAGTGGATGCACAGCAGCAAGCAACACAGCACGGAAAATCGGCTACACCCGGTGAGAAAAATAAACTGCAAAATAAAGGCAGTGAGTGACAGATAAATTCTTCGAGACTTCGTTCAGGGGCTGTGATTGGAGTTGTTTTCAGCATATATTAACACACAGAAAGATGGGACCTAAGGGAGGATAATCGTGGGTCTGAGTGTCTTCGTGAGCATGAGTCAGCAAATGCAGCCCTTGTAGAATAACACTGCCTTGCCCTGATTCCATTGACCCGAAATCTCCAAATGTAGACGACCCTTATACAGCGAACACCTGCATGGGTCATCCACAGGATGCTACTCCATTGGAAAGGGAAAAAACATGAAAAGGCACCTCATCTTCTCATATCCTGGTGCTCGGGTTCAAGCTTCCAGCCACGTTCCTGAAAATATCCCCACTTGGGGAAGTCAGCACTTTCAAAACCTTCTTTCTTATAGCTTGGAATTGGTTCCATGGATGAACTACAACGGGGAAGAATAAGACACTATGCCTATATATTTGGACAGGCATATGGTGCTCTAATTTCAACTGCTGAACAAGAATTGACCCAATTCTAAGCTTGCTCTCAGAAGGAGAATAGGGCTTGAAATTTTCCCGCTGATTTGTGACCAGTTCCAAAAGTGGGAAGTTGAGCAGGGGATCTCAGCGAGCCTATAATTCATGGGCCTGCAGGATGGGCCAAGACACCTAATGTGGACAAATGACTTGGGTTGAGCCAGAGAAAAGAACTTGAGAGCAAGGCAGAATTGCAAAAATGGGATTTCAAGAGGGAGACGCGTCTCGCCTGGTAAGAAACTAGAATGTGGCAATACTTCTTCAACCATGCCTTTGTCGAAAAACGGTGTATGCCTTTATCCTGAATATATTCCGAATAAAGGCATACACCGTTTTTGGGCAACCAGGTAGGGGCTCGGTGCAAATCAACACTACATAGTGCTATCACTTCCCATCTAAACAAAGGGTCATCTACGAAAATTGTAAAGACTAGAAATTCAGGGTAGCATGGAGGTAAATCGTACCCACATTTTGTGGATTCCAGGATGAAAAATGGCAATCGGCACCCTGGGGAAGTCTATGGTGTATTCAAAAATAATGTAAGAAACAAAGCTACAGCACATAGGACACTTCCACTCAAGGACGTATATTTTCAAGAAAACCAAAGAACCTCAGGTCACAGGCATCCCAACGTTTCCTGCTGCTCTCTTTACAAAAGCCTCGACTAGGATACAATCTAAATTTCCTTGGACGGAAAACATGGATGGAGAATATGTGATTCTTATCTACAATGATATATTACAGAGCCAGGTAATCAATGAAATAACGCCACTTGCCGCCAAAGGAGTGTTTGTAGTTACAATCATTCTCAGTAAATTTAGTCACATAGAAAAAAGTGGTTTATCAAAGATATGAGGTACAGGTGGAATACAAAATTGCGTCCAATGCATGAAATGGCAGAGGAGAGAAAGCATCACACATTTAGCAAACACACTTATGCCTGTAGGAGCGCGAAGGTCACTTGAGGTGAGGAAAAACCAGGTGTTTTCAATGAGCACAGATACCATTCCATATAGACCAAAGAGGGAATGAGGACAACTTACTCTAAACCTCAAAGGACTGAACTCAGCCCACTTTACACACCAGAAAAGATTATTTACAACTGGTTAGAATTTGAAAAACAATTTATCGATGTCTCTCTGGAAGAGAATCAAGTGGATGCACAGCAGCAAGCAACACAGCACTCAAAATCGGCTACACCCCGTGAGAAAAATAAACTGCAAAATAAAGGCAGTGAGTGAGACATAAATTCTTCGAGACTTCGTTCAGGGGCTGTCATTGAAGTTCTTTTGAGCATATATTAACACACAGAAGGATCAGACCTAAGGGAGGACACTCGTGGGTCTGAGTGTCTTCGTGAGCATGAGTCAGCAAATGCAGCCCTTGTAGAATAACACTGCCTTTTCCTGATTCCATGGACCCGACATCTCCAAATGCAGACGACCCTTCCTACAGCGAACACATGCATGGGACAGCCACAGGATGCTACCCCATTGGAACGGCAAAAAACATGAAAAGCCACCTCATCTTCTCATATCCTGGTGCTCGGGTTCAAGCTTTCAGCCGCTTTTCTGAAAATATACCCAATTGGGGAAGTCAGCACTTTCAAAACACTCTTACTTATAACTTGGAATTGGTTCCATGGATGAACTACAACGGGGAAGAATAAGAGACGATGGCTATATATTTGGACAGGCACATGGCGCTCTAATTTCCAATGCTGAACAAGAATTGACCCAAGTCTAAGCTTGCTCTCGGAAGGAGAATTGAGCTTGAAAATTCCCTGCTGCTTTGGGACCAGTTCCGAAAGTGGGAAGTTTAGCCGGGGATCTCAGGGAGCCTATAATTCATGGCCCTGCAGCATGGTAAAAGGCACGTAATGTGGAAAAATGACTTGGGTTGAACCAGAGAAAAGAACTTGAGAGCAAGGCAGAATTGCAAAACTGGGATTTCAAGAGGGAGAAGCGTCTCGCCTGGTAAGAACCTAGGAAGTGGCAGTACTTCTTCAAACATGCCTTTGTCGAAAAAGGGTGTATGCCTTTATCCTGAATGCCTTTAGGATAAAGGCATACACCGTTTTTGGGCAACCAGGCAGGGGCTCGGTGCAAATCAACACTACATAGTGCTATCACTTCCCATCAAAACAAAGGGTCATGTACGAAAAGTGTAAAGACCAGAAATGCAGGGTAACGTGGAGGTAAATCGTACCCACATTTTGTGGATTGTGGGATGACCAATTGAAATCGGCACCCTGGCGAATTCTATGGTGTATTCGAAGATAAAGTAAGAAACAATGCTACAGCACATAGGACACTTCCATTCAAGGACGTATATTTTCAGGAAAAACAAAGAACCTCAGGTCACAGGCAACCCAACGTTTACTGCTGCTCTCTTTACAAAAGCCTCGACTAGGATACAATCTAAATTTCCTTGGACGGAAAACATGGATGAAGAATATGTGATTGTTATCTACAATGATATATTACAGAGCCAGGTAATCAATGAAATAACGTCACTCGGCGCCACCGGAGTGTTCTTAGTTACAATCATTCTCAGTGAATTTAGTCACATAGAAAAACGTGGTTTATCAAAGATATGAGGTACAGGTGGAATATAAAATTGCGTCCCTTGAACGAAATGGCAGACGACAGAGAGAATTACATATTTAGCGAACACACTTATGCCTGTAGGAGCGCAAAGGTCACATGAGGTGCGGAAAAACCAGGTGTTTTCAATGAGCAAAGATACCATTCCATATAGACCAAGAAGGGAATATGGACAACTTTCTCTAAACCTCAAAGGACTGAACTCAGCCCACTTTACACACCAGAAAAGATTATTGACAACTGGTCAGAATTTGAAAAACAATTTATCTATGTCTCTCTGGAAGAGAATCTAGTGGATGCACAGCAGCAAGCAACACAGCACGGAAAATCGGCTACACCCGGTGAGAAAAATAAACTGCAAAATAAAGGCAGTGAGTGACAGATAAATTCTTCGAGACTTCGTTCAGGGGCTGTGATTGGAGTTGTTTTCAGCATATATTAACACACAGAAAGATGGGACCTAAGGGAGGACAATCGTGGGTCTGAGTGTCTTCGTGAGCATGAGTCAGCAAATGCAGCCCTTGTAGAATAACACTGCCTTGCCCTGATTCCATTGACCCGAAATCTCCAAATGTAGACGACCCTTCTACAGCGAACACATGCATGGGTCATCCACAGGATGCTACCCCATTGGAAAGGGAAAAAACATGAAAAGCCACCTCATCGTCTCATATCCTGGTGCTCGGGTTCAAGCTTCCAGCCACGTTCCTGAAAATATCCCCACTTGGGGAAGTCAGCACTTTCAAAACCTTCTTTCTTATAGCTTGGAATTGGTTCCATGGATGAACTACAACGGGGAAGAATAAGACACGATGCCTATATATTTGGACAGGCATATGGTGCTCTAATTTCAACTGCTGAACAAGAATTGACCCAAGTCTAAGCTTGCTCTCAGAAGGAGAATAGGGCTTGAAAATTTCCCGCTGATTTGTGACCAGTTCCAAAAGTGGGAAGTTGAGCAGGGGATCTCAGCGAGCATATAATTCATGGGCCTGCAGGATGGGCCAAGACACCTAATGTGGACAAATGACTTGGGTTGAGCCAGAGAAAAGAACTTGAGAGCAAGGCAGAATTGCAAAAATGGGATTTCAAGAGGGAGACGCGTCTCGCCTGGTAAGAAACTAGAATGTGGCAATACTTCTTCAACCATGCCTTTGTCGAAAAATGGTGTATGCCTTTATCCTGAATATTTTCCGAATAAAGGCATACACCGTTTTTGGGCAACCAGGCAGGGGCTCGGTGCAAATCAACACTACATAGTGCTATCACTTCCCATCTAAACAAAGGGTCATCTACGAAAATTGTAAAGACTAGAAATTCAGGGTAGCATGGAGGTAAATCGTACCCACATTTTGTGGATTCCAGGATGAAAAATGGCAATCGGCACCCTGGCGAAGTCTATGGTGTATTCAAAAATAATGTAAGAAACAAAGCTACAGCACATAGGACACTTCCACTCAAGGACGTATATTTTCAAGAAAACCAAAGAACCTCAGGTCACAGGCATCCCAACGTTTCCTGCTGCTCTCTTTACAAAAGCCTCGACTAGTATACAATCTAAATTTCCTTGGACGGAAAACATGGATGGAGAATATGTGATTCTTATCTACAATGATATATTACAGAGCCAGGAAATCAATGAAATAACGCCACTTGCCGCCAAAGGAGTGTTTGTAGTTACAATAATTCTCAGTAAATTTAGTCACATAGAAAAAAGTGGTTTATCAAAGATATGAGGTACAGGTGGAATACAAAATTGCGTCCAATGCATGAAATGGCAGAGGAGAGAAAGCATCACACATTTAGCAAACACACTTATGCCTGTAGGAGCGCGAAGGTCACTTGAGGTGAGGAAAAACCAGGTGTTTTCAATGAGCACAGATACCATTCCATATAGACCAAAGAGGGAATGAGGACAACTTACTCTAAACCTCAAAGGACTGAACTCAGCCCACTTTACACACCAGAAAAGATTATTTACAACTGGTTAGAATTTGAAAAACAATTTATCGATGTCTCTCTGGAAGAGAATCAAGTGGATGCACAGCAGCAAGCAACACAGCACTCAAAATCGGCTACACCCCGTGAGAAAAATAAACTGCAAAATAAAGGCAGTGAGTGAGAGATAAATTCTTCGAGACTTCGTTCAGGGGCTGTCATTGAAGTTCTTTTGAGCATATATTAACACACAGAAGGATCAGACCTAAGGGAGGACACTCGTGGTTCTGAGTGTCTTCGTGAGCATGAGTCAGCAAATGCAGCCCTTGTAGAATAACACTGCCTTTTCCTGATTCCATGGACCTGACATCTCCAAATGCAGACGACCCGTCCTACAGCGAACACATGCATGGGACAGCCACAGGATGCTACCCCATTGGAACGGCAAAAAACATGAAAAGCCACCTCATCTTCTCATATCCTGGTGCTCGGGTTCAAGCTTTCAGCCGCTTTTCTGAAAATATACCCAATTGGGGAAGTCAGCACTTTCAAAACACTCTTACTTATAACTTGGAATTGGTTCCATGGATGAACTACAACGGGGAAGAATAAGAGACGATGGCTATATATTTGGACAGGCACATGGCGCTCTAATTTCCAATGCTGAACAAGAATTGACCCAAGTCTAAGCTTGCTCTTGGAAGGAGAATTGAGCTTGAAAATTCCCTGCTGCTTTGGGACCAGTTCCGAAAGTGGGAAGTTGAGCCGGGGATCTCAGGGAGCCTATAATTCATGGCCCTGCAGCATGGTAAAAGGCACGTAATGTGGAAAAATGACTTGGGTTGCACCAGAGAAAAGAACTTGAGAGCAAGGCAGAATTGCAAAACTGGGATTTCAAGAGGGAGAAGCGTCTCGCCTGGTAAGAACCTAGGATGTGGCAGTACTTCTTCAAACATGCCTTTGTCGAAAAAGGGTGTATGCCTTTATCCTGAATATCTTTAGGATAAAGGCATACACCTTTTTTGGGCAACCAGGCAGGGGCTCGGTGCAAATCAACACTACATAATGCTATCACTTCCCATCAAAACAAAGGGTCATGTACGATAAGTGTAAAGACCAGAAATGCAGGGTAACGTGGAGGTAAATCGTACCCACATTTTGTGGATTGTGGGATGACCAATTGCAATCGGCACCCTGGCGAATTCTATGGTGTATTCGAAGATAAAGTAAGAAACAATGCTACAGCACATAGGACACTTCCATTCAAGGACGTATATTTTCAGGAAAACCAAAGAACCTCAGGTCACAGGCAACCCAACGTTTACTGCTGCTCTCTTTACAAAAGCCTCGACTAGGATACAATCTAAATTTCCTTGGACGGAAAACATGGATGAAGAATATGTGATTGTTATCTACAATGATATATTACAGAGCCAGGTAATCAATGAAATAACGTCACTCGGCGCCACCGGAGTGTTCTTAGTTACAATCATTCTCAGTGAATTTAGTCACATAGAAAAACGTGGTTTATCAAAGATATGAGGTACAGGTGGAATATAAAATTGCGTCCCTTGAACGAAATGGCAGACGACAGAGAGAATTACATATTTAGCGAACACACTTATGCCTGTAGGAGCGCAAAGGTCACATGAGGTGAGGAAAAACCAGGTGTTTTCAATGAGCAAAGATACCATTCCATATAGACCAAGAAGGGAATGAGGACAACTTTCTCTAAACCTCAAAGGACTGAACTCAGCCCACTTTACACACCAGAAAAGATTATTGACAACTGGTCAGAATTTGAAAAACAATTTATCTATGTCTCTCTGGAAGAGAATCTAGTGGATGCACAGCAGCAAGCAACACAGCACGGAAAATCGGCTACACCCGGTGAGAAAAATAAACTGCAAAATAAAGGCAGTGAGTGACAGATAAATTCTTCGAGACTTCGTTCAGGGGCTGTGATTGGAGTTGTTTTCAGCATATATTAACACACAGAAAGATGGGACCTAAGGGAGGACAATCGTGGGTCTGAGTGTCTTCGTGAGCATGAGTCAGCAAATGCAGCCCTTGTAGAATAACACTGCCTTGCCCTGATTCCATTGACCCGAAATCTCCAAATGTAGACGACCCTTCTACAGCGAACACATGCATGGGTCATCCACAGGATGTTACCCCATTGGAAAGGGAAAAAACATGAAAAGGCACCTCATCTTCTCATATCCTGGTGCTCGGGTTCAAGCTTCCAGCCACGTTCCTGAAAATATCCCCACTTGGGGAAGTCAGCACTTTCAAAACCTTCTTTCTTATAGCTTGGAATTGGTTCCATGGATGAACTACAACGGGGAAGAATAAGACACGATGCCTATATATCTGGACAGGCATATGGTGCTCTAATTTCAACTGCTGAACAAGAATTGACCCAAGTCTAAGCTTGCTCTCAGAAGGAGAATAGGGCTTGAAAATTTCCCGCTGATTTGTGACCAGTTCCAAAAGTGGGAAGTTGAGCAGGGGATCTCAGCGAGCCTATAATTCATGGGCCTGCAGGATGGGCAAAGACACCTAATGTGGACAAATGACTTGGGTTGAGCCAGAGAAAAGAACTTGAGAGCAAGGCAGAATTGCAAAAATGGGATTTCAAGAGGGAGACGCGTCTCACCTGGTAAGAAACTAGAATGTGGCAATACTTCTTCAACAATGCCTTTGTCGAAAAACGGTGTATGCCTTTATCCTGAATATATTCCGAATAAAGGCATACACCGTTTTTGGGCAACCAGGTAGGGGCTCGGTGCAAATCAACACTACATAGTGCTATCACTTCCCATCTAAACAAAGGGTCATCTAGGAAAATTGTAAAGACTAGAAATTCTGGGTAGCATGGAGGTAAATCGTACCCACATTTTGTGTATTCCAGGATGAAAAATGGCAATCGGCACCCTGGCGAAGTCTATGGTGTATTCAAAAATAATGTAAGAAACAAAGCTACAGCACATAGGACACTTCCACTCAAGGACGTATATTTTCAAGAAAACCAAAGAACCTCAGGTCACAGGCATCCCATCGTTTCCTGCTGCTCTCTTTACAAAAGCCTCGACTAGGATACTATCTAAATTTCCTTGGACGGAAAACATGGATAGAGAATATGTGATTCTTATCTACAATGATATATTACAGAGCCAGGTAATCAATGAAATAACGCCACTTGCCGCCAAAGGAGTGTTTGTAGTTACAATCATTCTCAGTAAATTTAGTCACATAGAAAAAAGTGGTTTATCAAAGATATGAGGTACAGGTGGAATACAAAATTGCGTCCAATGCATGAAATGGCAGAGGAGAGAAAGCATCACACATTTAGCAAACACACTTATGCCTGTAGGAGCGCGAAGGTCACTTGAGGTGAGGAAAAACCAGGTGTTTTCAATGAGCACAGATACCATTCCATATAGACCAAAGAGGGAATGAGGACAACTTACTCTAAACCTCAAAGGACTGAACTCAGCCCACTTTACACACCAGAAAAGATTATTTACAACTGGTTAGAATTTGAAAAACAATTTATCGATGTCTCTCTGGAAGAGAATCAAGTGGATGCACAGCAGCAAGCAACACAGCACTCAAAATCGGCTACACCCCGTGAGAAAAATAAACTGCAAAATAAAGGCAGTGAGTGAGAGATAAATTCGTCGAGACTTCGTTCAGGGGCTGTCATTGAAGTTCTTTTGAGCATATATTAACACACAGAAGGATCAGACCTAAGGGAGGACACTCGTGGGTCTGAGTGTCTTCGTGAGCATGAGTCAGCAAATGCAGCCCTTGTAGAATAACACTGCCTTTTCCTGATTCCATGGACCCGACATCTCCAAATGCAGACGACCCTTCCTACAGCGAACACATGCATGGGACAGCCACAGGATGCTACCCCATTGGAACGGCAAAAAACATGAAAAGCCACCTCATCTTCTCATATCCTGGTGCTCGGGTTCAAGCTTTCAGCCGCTTTTCTGAAAATATACCCAATTGGGGAAGTCAGCACTTTCAAAACACTCTTACTTATAACTTGGAATTGGTTCCATGGATGAACTACAACGGGGAAGAATAAGAGACGATGGCTATATATTTGGACAGGCACATGGCGCTCTAATTTCCAATGCTGAACAAGAATTGACCCAAGTCTAAGCTTGCTCTCGGAAGGAGAATTGAGCTTGAAAATTCCCTGCTGCTTTGGGACCAGTTCCGAAAGTGGGAAGTTGAGCCGGGGATCTCAGGGAGCCTATAATTCATGGCCCTGCAGCATGGTAAAAGGCACGTAATGTGGAAAAATGACTTGGGTTGCACCAGAGAAAAGAACTTGAGAGCAAGGCAGAATTGCAAAACTGGGATTTCAAGAGGGAGAAGCGTCTCGCCTGGTAAGAACCTAGGATGTGGCAGTACTTCTTCAAACATGCCTTTGTCGAAAAAGGGTGTATGCCTTTATCCTGAATATCTTTAGGATAAAGGCATACACCGTTTTTGGGCAACCAGGCAGGGGCTCGGTGCAAATCAACACTACATAATGCTATCACTTCCCATCAAAACAAAGGGTCATGTACGAAAAGTGTAAAGACCAGAAATGCAGGGTAACGTGGAGGTAAATCGTACCCACATTTTGTGGATTGTGGGATGACCAATTGCAATCGGCACCCTGGCGAATTCTATGGTGTATTCGAAGATAAAGTAAGAAACAATGCTACAGCACATAGGACACTTCCATTCAAGGACGTATATTTTCAGGAAAACCAAAGAACCTCAGGTCACAGGCAACCCAACGTTTACTGCTGCTCTCTTTACAAAAGCCTCGACTAGGATACAATCTAAATTTCCTTGGACGGAAAACATGGATGAAGAATATGTGATTGTTATCTACAATGATATATTACAGAGCCAGGTAATCAATGAAATAACGTCACTCGGCGCCACCGGAGTGTTCTTAGTTACAATCATTCTCAGTGAATTTAGTCACATAGAAAAACGTGGTTTATCAAAGATATGAGGTACAGGTGGAATATAAAATTGCGTCCCTTGAACGAAATGGCAGACGACAGAGAGAATTACATATTTAGCGAACACACTTATGCCTGTAGGAGCGCAAAGGTCACATGAGGTGAGGAAAAACCAGGTGTTTTCAATGAGCAAAGATACCATTCCATATAGACCAAGAAGGGAATGAGGACAACTTTCTCTAAACCTCAAAGGACTGAACTCAGCCCACTTTACACACCAGAAAAGATTATTGACAACTGGTCAGAATTTGAAAAACAATTTATCTATGTCTCTCTGGAAGAGAATCTAGTGGATGCACAGCAGCAAGCAACACAGCACGGAAAATCGGCTACACCCGGTGAGAAAAATAAACTGCAAAATAAAGGCAGTGAGTGACAGATAAATTCTTCGAGACTTCGTTCAGGGGCTGTGATTGGAGTTGTTTTCAGCATATATTAACACACAGAAAGATGGGACCTAAGGGAGGACAATCGTGGGTCTGAGTGTCTTCGTGAGCATGAGTCAGCAAATGCAGCCCTTGTAGAATAACACTGCCTTGCCCTGATTCCATTGACCCGAAATCTCCAAATGTAGACGACCCTTCTACAGCGAACACATGCATGGGTCATCCACAGGATGTTACCCCATTGGAAAGGGAAAAAACATGAAAAGGCACCTCATCTTCTCATATCCTGGTGCTCGGGTTCAAGCTTCCAGCCACGTTCCTGAAAATATCCCCACTTGGGGAAGTCAGCACTTTCAAAACCTTCTTTCTTATAGCTTGGAATTGGTTCCATGGATGAACTACAACGGGGAAGAATAAGACACGATGCCTATATATTTGGACAGGCATATGGTGCTCTAATTTCAACTGCTGAACAAGAATTGACCCAAGTCTAAGCTTGCTCTCAGAAGGAGAATAGGGCTTGAAAATTTCCCGCTGATTTGTGACCAGTTCCAAAAGTGGGAAGTTGAGCAGGGGATCTCAGCGAGCCTATAATTCATGGGCCTGCAGGATGGGCCAAGACACCTAATGTGGACAAATGACTTGGGTTGAGCCAGAGAAAAGAACTTGAGAGCAAGGCAGAATTGCAAAAATGGGATTTCAAGAGGGAGACGCGTCTCGCCTGGTAAGAAACTAGAATGTGGCAATACTTCTTCAACAATGCCTTTGTCGAAAAACGGTGTATGCCTTTATCCTGAATATATTCCGAATAAAGGCATACACCGTTTTTGGGCAACCAGGTAGGGGCTCGGTGCAAATCAACACTACATAGTGCTATCACTTCCCATCTAAACAAAGGGTCATCTACGAAAATTGTAAAGACTAGAAATTCTGGGTAGCATGGAGGTAAATCGTACCCACATTTTGTGTATTCCAGGATGAAAAATGGCAATCGGCACCCTGGCGAAGTCTATGGTGTATTCAAAAATAATGTAAGAAACAAAGCTACAGCACATAGGACACTTCCACTCAAGGACGTATATTTTCAAGAAAACCAAAGAACCTCAGGTCACAGGCATCCCATCGTTTCCTGCTGCTCTCTTTACAAAAGCCTCGACTAGGATACTATCTAAATTTCCTTGGACGGAAAACATGGATGGAGAATATGTGATTCTTATCTACAATGATATATTACAGAGCCAGGAAATCAATGAAATAACGCCACTTGCCGCCAAAGGAGTGTTCGTAGTTACAATCATTCTCAGTAAATTTAGTCACATAGAAAAAAGTGGTTTATCAAAGATATGAGGTACAGGTGGAATACAAAATTGCGTCCAATGCATGAAATGGCAGAGGAGAGAAATCATCACACATTTAGCAAACACACTTATGCCTGTAGGAGCGCGAAGGTCACTTGAGGTGAGGAAAAACCAGGTGTTTTCAATGAGCACAGATACCATTCCATATAGACCAAAGAGGGAATGAGGACAACTTACTCTAAACCTCAAAGGACTGAACTCAGCCCACTTTACACACCAGAAAAGATTATTTACAACTGGTTAGAATTTGAAAAACAATTTATCGATGTCTCTCTGGAAGAGAATCAAGTGGATGCACAGCAGCAAGCAACACAGCACTCAAAATCGGCTACACCCCGTGAGAAAAATAAACTGCAAAATAAAGGCAGTGAGTGAGAGATAAATTCTTCGAGACTTCGTTCAGGGGCTGTCATTGAAGTTCTTTTGAGCATATATTAACACACAGAAGGATCAGACCTAAGGGAGGACACTCGTGGGTCTGAGTGTCTTCGTGAGCATGAGTCAGCAAATGCAGCCCTTGTAGAATAACACTGCCTTTTCCTGATTCCATGGACCTGACATCTCCAAATGCAGACGACCCTTCCTACAGCGAACACATGCATGGGACAGCCACAGGATGCTACCCCATTGGAACGGCAAAAAATATGAAAAGCCACCTCATCTTCTCATATCCTGGTGCTCGGGTTCAAGCTTTCAGCCGCTTTTCTGAAAATATACCCAATTGGGGAAGTCAGCACTTTCAAAACACTCTTACTTATAACTTGGAATTGGTTCCATGGATGAACTACAACGGGGAAGAATAAGAGACGATGGCTATATATTTGGACAGGCACATGGCGCTCTAATTTCCAATGCTGAACAAGAATTGACCCAAGTCTAAGCTTGCTCTCGGAAGGAGAATTGAGCTTGAAAATTCCCTGCTGCTTTGGGACCAGTTCCGAAAGTGGGAAGTTGAGCCGGGGATCTCAGGGAGCCTATAATTCATGGCCCTGCAGCATGGTAAAAGGCACGTAATGTGGAAAAATGACTTGGGTTGCACCAGAGAAAAGAACTTGAGAGCAAGGCAGAATTGCAAAACTGGGATTTCAAGAGGGAGAAGCGTCTCGCCTGGTAAGAACCTAGGATGTGGCAGTACTTCTTCAAACATGCCTTTGTCGAAAAAGGGTGTATGCCTTTATCCTGAATATCTTTAGGATAAAGGCATACACCGTTTTTGGGCAACCAGGCAGGGGCTCGGTGCAAATCAACACTACATAATGCTATCACTTCCCATCAAAACAAAGGGTCATGTACGAAAAGTGTAAAGACCAGAAATGCAGGGTAACGTGGAGGTAAATCGTACCCACATTTTGTGGATTGTGGGATGACCAATTGCAATCGGCACCCTGGCGAATTCTATGGTGTATTCGAAGATAAAGTAAGAAACAATGCTACAGCACATAGGACACTTCCATTCAAGGACGTATATTTTCAGGAAAACCAAAGAACCTCAGGTCACAGGCAACCCAACGTTTACTGCTGCTCTCTTTACAAAAGCCTCGACTAGGATACAATCTAAATTTCCTTGGACGGAAAACATGGATGAAGAATATGTGATTGTTATCTACAATGATATATTACAGAGCCAGGTAATCAATGAAATAACGTCACTCGGCGCCACCGGAGTGTTCTTAGTTACAATCATTCTCAGTGAATTTAGTCACATAGAAAAACGTGGTTTATCAAAGATATGAGGTACAGGTGGAATATAAAATTGCGTCCCTTGAACGAAATGGCAGACGACAGAGAGAATTACATATTTAGCGAACACACTTATGCCTGTAGGAGCGCAAAGGTCACATGAGGTGAGGAAAAACCAGGTGTTTTCAATGAGCAAAGATACCATTCCATATAGACCAAGAAGGGAATGAGGACAACTTTCTCTAAACCTCAAAGGACTGAACTCAGCCCACTTTACACACCAGAAAAGATTATTGACAACTGGTCAGAATTTGAAAAACAATTTATCTATGTCTCTCTGGAAGAGAATCTAGTGGATGCACAGCAGCAAGCAACACAGCACGGAAAATCGGCTACACCCGGTGAGAAAAATAAACTGCAAAATAAAGGCAGTGAGTGACAGATAAATTCTTCGAGACTTCGTTCAGGGGCTGTGATTGGAGTTGTTTTCAGCATATATTAACACACAGAAAGATGGGACCTAAGGGAGGACAATCGTGGGTCTGAGTGTCTTCGTGAGCATGAGTCAGCAAATGCAGCCCTTGTAGAATAACACTGCCTTGCCCTGATTCCATTGACCCGAAATCTCCAAATGTAGACGACCCTTCTACAGCGAACACATGCATGGGTCATCCACAGGATGTTACCCCATTGGAAAGGGAAAAAACATGAAAAGGCACCTCATCTTCTCATATCCTGGTGCTCGGGTTCAAGCTTCCAGCCACGTTCCTGAAAATATCCCCACTTGGGGAAGTCAGCACTTTCAAAACCTTCTTTCTTATAGCTTGGAATTGGTTCCATGGATGAACTACAACGGGGAAGAATAAGACACGATGCCTATATATTTGGACAGGCATATGGTGCTCTAATTTCAACTGCTGAACAAGAATTGACCCAAGTCTAAGCTTGCTCTCAGAAGGAGAATAGGGCTTGAAAATTTCCCGCTGATTTGTGACCAGTTCCAAAAGTGGGAAGTTGAGCAGGGGATCTCAGCGAGCCTATAATTCATGGGCCTGCAGGATGGGCCAAGACACCTAATGTGGACAAATGACTTGGGTTGAGCCAGAGAAAAGAACTTGAGAGCAAGGCAGAATTGCAAAAATGGGATTTCAAGAGGGAGACGCGTCTCGCCTGGTAAGAAACTAGAATGTGGCAATACTTCTTCAACAATGCCTTTGTCGAAAAACGGTGTATGCCTTTATCCTGAATATATTCCGAATAAAGGCATACACCGTTTTTGGGCAACCAGGTAGGGGCTCGGTGCAAATCAACACTACATAGTGCTATCACTTCCCATCTAAACAAAGGGTCATCTACGAAAATTGTAAAGACTAGAAATTCTGGGTAGCATGGAGGTAAATCGTACCCACATTTTGTGTATTCCAGGATGAAAAATGGCAATCGGCACCCTGGCGAAGTCTATGGTGTATTCAAAAATAATGTAAGAAACAAAGCTACAGCACATAGGACACTTCCACTCAAGGACGTATATTTTCAAGAAAACCAAAGAACCTCAGGTCACAGGCATCCCATCGTTTCCTGCTGCTCTCTTTACAAAAGCCTCGACTAGGATACTATCTAAATTTCCTTGGACGGAAAACATGGATGGAGAATATGTGATTCTTATCTACAATGATATATTACAGAGCCAGGAAATCAATGAAATAACGCCACTTGCCGCCAAAGGAGTGTTCGTAGTTACAATCATTCTCAGTAAATTTAGTCACATAGAAAAAAGTGGTTTATCAAAGATATGAGGTACAGGTGGAATACAAAATTGCGTCCAATGCATGAAATGGCAGAGGAGAGAAATCATCACACATTTAGCAAACACACTTATGCCTGTAGGAGCGCGAAGGTCACTTGAGGTGAGGAAAAACCAGGTGTTTTCAATGAGCACAGATACCATTCCATATAGACCAAAGAGGGAATGAGGACAACTTACTCTAAACCTCAAAGGACTGAACTCAGCCCACTTTACACACCAGAAAAGATTATTTACAACTGGTTAGAATTTGAAAAACAATTTATCGATGTCTCTCTGGAAGAGAATCAAGTGGATGCACAGCAGCAAGCAACACAGCACTCAAAATCGGCTACACCCCGTGAGAAAAATAAACTGCAAAATAAAGGCAGTGAGTGAGAGATAAATTCTTCGAGACTTCGTTCAGGGGCTGTCATTGAAGTTCTTTTGAGCATATATTAACACACAGAAGGATCAGACCTAAGGGAGGACACTCGTGGGTCTGAGTGTCTTCGTGAGCATGAGTCAGCAAATGCAGCCCTTGTAGAATAACACTGCCTTTTCCTGATTCCATGGACCTGACATCTCCAAATGCAGACGACCCTTCCTACAGCGAACACATGCATGGGACAGCCACAGGATGCTACCCCATTGGAACGGCAAAAAATATGAAAAGCCACCTCATCTTCTCATATCCTGGTGCTCGGGTTCAAGCTTTCAGCCGCTTTTCTGAAAATATACCCAATTGGGGAAGTCAGCACTTTCAAAACACTCTTACTTATAACTTGGAATTGGTTCCATGGATGAACTACAACGGGGAAGAATAAGAGACGATGGCTATATATTTGGACAGGCACATGGCGCTCTAATTTCCAATGCTGAACAAGAATTGACCCAAGTCTAAGCTTGCTCTCTGAAGGAGAATTGAGCTTGAAAATTCCCTGCTGCTTTGGGACCAGTTCCGAAAGTGGGAAGTTGAGCCGGGGATCTCAGGGAGCCTATAATTCATGGCCCTGCAGCATGGTAAAAGGCACGTAATGTGGAAAAATGACTTGGGTTGCACCAGAGAAAAGAACTTGAGAGCAAGGCAGAATTGCAAAACTGGGATTTCAAGAGGGAGAAGCGTCTCGCCTGGTAAGAACCTAGGATGTGGCAGTACTTCTTCAAACATGCCTTTGTCGAAAAAGGGTGTATGCCTTTATCCTGAATATCTTTAGGATAAAGGCATACACCGTTTTTGGGCAACCAGGCAGGGGCTCGGTGCAAATCAACACTACATAATGCTATCACTTCCCATCAAAACAAAGGGTCATGTACGAAAAGTGTAAAGACCAGAAATGCAGGGTAACGTGGAGGTAAATCGTACCCACATTTTGTGGATTGTGGGATGACCAATTGCAATCGGCACCCTGGCGAATTCTATGGTGTATTCGAAGATAAAGTAAGAAACAATGCTACAGCACATAGGACACTTCCATTCAAGGACGTATATTTTCAGGAAAAACAAAGAACCTCAGGTCACAGGCAACCCAACGTTTACTGCTGCTCTCTTTACAAAAGCCTCGACTAGGATACAATCTAAATTTCCTTGGACGGAAAACATGGATGAAGAATATGTGATTGTTATCTACAATGATATATTACAGAGCCAGGTAATCAATGAAATAACGTCACTCGGCGCCACCGGAGTGTTCTTAGTTACAATCATTCTCAGTGAATTTAGTCACATAGAAAAACGTGGTTTATCAAAGATATGAGGTACAGGTGGAATATAAAATTGCGTCCCTTGAACGAAATGGCAGACGACAGAGAGAATTACATATTTAGCGAACACACTTATGCCTGTAGGAGCGCAAAGGTCACATGAGGTGAGGAAAAACCAGGTGTTTTCAATGAGCAAAGATACCATTCCATATAGACCAAGAAGGGAATGAGGACAACTTTCTCTAAACCTCAAAGGACTGAACTCAGCCCACTTTACACACCAGAAAAGATTATTGACAACTGGTCAGAATTTGAAAAACAATTTATCTATGTCTCTCTGGAAGAGAATCTAGTGGATGCACAGCAGCAAGCAACACAGCACGGAAAATCGGCTACACCCGGTGAGAAAAATAAACTGCAAAATAAAGGCAGTGAGTGACAGATAAATTCTTCGAGACTTCGTTCAGGGGCTGTGATTGGAGTTGTTTTCAGCATATATTAACACACAGAAAGATGGGACCTAAGGGAGGACAATCGTGGGTCTGAGTGTCTTCGTGAGCATGAGTCAGCAAATGCAGCCCTTGTAGAATAACACTGCCTTGCCCTGATTCCATTGACCCGAAATCTCCAAATGTAGACGACCCTTCTACAGCGAACACATGCATGGGTCATCCACAGGATGTTACCCCATTGGAAAGGGAAAAAACATGAAAAGGCACCTCATCTTCTCATATCCTGGTGCTCGGGTTCAAGCTTCCAGCCACGTTCCTGAAAATATCCCCACTTGGGGAAGTCAGCACTTTCAAAACCTTCTTTCTTATAGCTTGGAATTGGTTCCATGGATGAACTACAACGGAGATGAATAAGACACGATGCCTATATATTTGGACAGGCATATGGTGCTCTAATTTCAACTGCTGAACAAGAATTGACCCAAGTCTAAGCTTGCTCTCAGAAGGAGAATAGGGCTTGAAAATTTCCCGCTGCTTTGTGACCAGTTCCAAAAGTGGGAAGTTGAGCAGGGGATCTCAGCGAGCCTATAATTCATGGGCCTGCAGGATGGGCCAAGACACCTAATGTGGACAAATGACTTGGGTTGAGCCAGAGAAAAGAACTTGAGAGCAAGGCAGAATTGCAAAAATGGGATTTCAAGAGGGAGACGCGTCTCGCCTGGTAAGAAACTAGAATGTGGCAATACTTCTTCAACAATGCCTTTGTCGAAAAACGGTGTATGCCTTTATCCTGAATATATTCCGAATAAAGGCATACACCGTTTTTGGGCAACCAGGTAGGGGCTCGGTGCAAATCAACACTACATAGTGCTATCACTTCCCATCTAAACAAAGGGTCATCTACGAAAATTGTAAAGACTAGAAATTCTGGGTAGCATGGAGGTAAATCGTACCCACATTTTGTGGATTCCAGGATGAAAAATGGCAATCGGCACCCTGGCGAAGTCTATGGTGTATTCAAAAATAATGTAAGAAACAAAGCTACAGCACATAGGACACTTCCACTCAAGGACGTATATTTTCAAGAAAACCAAAGAACCTCAGGTCACAGGCATCCCAACGTTTCCTGCTGCTCTCTTTACAAAAGCCTCGACTAGGATACAATCTAAATTTCCTTGGACGGAAAACATGGATGGAGAATATGTGATTCTTATCTACAATGATATATTACAGAGCCAGGTAATCAATGAAATAACGCCACTTGCCGCCAAAGGAGTGTTTGTAGTTACAATCATTCTCAGTAAATTTAGTCACATAGAAAAAAGTGGTTTATCAAAGATATGAGGTACAGGTGGAATACAAAATTGCGTCCCATGAATGAAATAGCAGACGAGAGAAAGCATCACACATTTAGCAAACACACTTATGCCTGTAGGAGCGCGAAGGTCACTTGAGGTGAGGAAAAAACAGGTGTTTTCAATGAGCACAGATACCATTCCATATAGACCAAAGAGGGAATGAGGACAACTTACTCTAAACCTCAAAGGACTGAACTCAGCCCACTTTACACACCAGAAAAGATTATTTACAACTGGTTAGAATTTGAAAAACAATTTATCGATGTCTCTCTGGAAGAGAATCAAGTGGATGCACAGCAGCAAGCAACACAGCACTCAAAATCGGCTACACCCCGTGAGAAAAATAAACTGCAAAATAAAGGCAGTGAGTGAGAGATAAATTCTTCGAGACTTCGTTCAGGGGCTGTCATTGAAGTTCTTTTGAGCATATATTAACACACAGAAGGATCGGACCTAAGGGAGGACACTCGTGGGTCTGAGTGTCTTCGTGAGCATGAGTCAGCAAATGCAGCCCTTGTAGAATAACACTGCCTTTTCCTGATTCCATGGACCCGACATCTCCAAATGCAGACGACCCTTCCTACAGCGAACACATGCATGGGACAGCCACAGGATGCTACCCCATTGGAACCGCAAAAAACATGAAAATCCACCTCATCTTCTCATATCCTGGTGCTCGGGTTCAAGCTTTCAGCCGCTTTTCTGAAAATATACCCAATTGGGGAAGTCAGCACTTTCAAAACACTCTTACTTATAACTTGGAATTGGTTCCATGGATGAACTACAACGGGGAAGAATAAGAGACGATGGCTATATATTTGGACAGGCACATGGCGCTCTAATTTCCAATGCTGAACAAGAATTGACCCAAGTCTAAGCTTGCTCTCGGAAGGAGAATTGAGCTTGAAAATTCCCTGCTGCTTTGGGACCAGTTCCGAAAGTGGGAAGTTGAGCCGGGGATCTCAGGGAGCCTATAATTCATGGCCCTGCAGCATGGTAAAAGGCACGTAATGTGGAAAAATGACTTGGGTTGCACCAGAGAAAAGAACTTGAGAGCAAGGCAGAATTGCAAAACTGGGATTTCAAGAGGGAGAAGCGTCTCGCCTGGTAAGAACCTAGGATGTGGCAGTACTTCTTCAAACATGCCTTTGTCGAAAAAGGGTGTATGCCTTTATCCTGAATATCTTTAGGATAAAGGCATACACCGTTTTTGGGCAACCAGGCAGGGGCTCGGTGCAAATCAACACTACATAATGCTATCACTTCCCATCAAAACAAAGGGTCATGTACGAAAAGTGTAAAGACCAGAAATGCAGGGTAACGTGGAGGTAAATCGTACCCACATTTTGTGGATTGTGGGATGACCAATTGCAATCGGCACCCTGGCGAATTCTATGGTGTATTCGAAGATAAAGTAAGAAACAATGCTACAGCACATAGGACACTTCCATTCAAGGACGTATATTTTCAGGAAAAACAAAGAACCTCAGGTCACAGGCAACCCAACGTTTACTGCTGCTCTCTTTACAAAAGCCTCGACTAGGATACAATCTAAATTTCCTTGGACGGAAAACATGGATGAAGAATATGTGATTGTTATCTACAATGATATATTACAGAGCCAGGTAATCAATGAAATAACGTCACTCGGCGTCACCGGAGTGTTCTTAGTTACAATCATTCTCAGTGAATTTAGTCACATAGAAAAACGTGGTTTATCAAAGATATGAGGTACAGGTGGAATATAAAATTGCGTCCCTTGAACGAAATGGCAGATGACAGAGAGAATTACATATTTAGCGAACACACTTATGCCTGTAGGAGCGCAAAGGTCACATGAGGTGAGGAAAAACCAGGTGTTTTCAATGAGCAAAGATACCATTCCATATAGACCAAGAAGGGAATGAGGACAACTTTCTCTAAACCTCAAAGGACTGAACTCAGCCCACTTTACACACCAGAAAAGATTATTGACAACTGGTCAGAATTTGAAAAACAATTTATCTATGTCTCTCTGGAAGAGAATCTAGTGGATGCACAGCAGCAAGCAACACAGCACGGAAAATCGGCTACACCCGGTGAGAAAAATAAACTGCAAAATAAAGGCAGTGAGTGACAGATAAATTTTTCGAGACTTCGTTCAGGGGCTGTGATTGGAGTTGTTTTCAGCATATATTAACACACAGAAAGATGGGACCTAAGGGAGGACAATCGTGGGTCTGAGTGTCTTTGTGAGCATGAGTCAGCAAATGCAGCCCTTGTAGAATAACACTGCCTTGCCCTGATTCCATTGACCCGAAATCTCCAAATGTAGACGACCCTTCTACAGCGAACACATGCATGGGTCATCCACAGGATGCTACCCCATTGGAAAGGGAAAAAACATGAAAAGGCACCTCATCTTCTCATATCCTGGTGCTCGGGTTCAAGCTTCCAGCCACGTTCCTGAAAATATCCCCACTTGGGGAAGTCAGCACTTTCAAAATCTTCTTTCTTATAGCTTGGAATTGGTTCCATGGATGAACTACAACGGGGAAGAATAAGACACGATGCCTATATATTTGGACAGGCATATGGTGCTCTAATTTCAACTGCTGAACAAGAATTGACCCAAGTCTAAGCTTGCTCTCAGAAGGAGAATAGGGCTTGAAAATTTCCCGCTGCTTTGTGACCAGTTCCAAAAGTAGGAAGTTGAGCAGGGGATCTCAGCGAGCCTATAATTCATGGGCCTGCAGGATGGGCCAAGACACCTAATGTGGACAAATGACTTGGGTTGAGCCAGAGAAAAGAACTTGAGAGCAA
The DNA here is from genome assembly GCF_026419965.1 of Kogia breviceps. Taxonomy (NCBI): domain Eukaryota; kingdom Metazoa; phylum Chordata; class Mammalia; order Artiodactyla; family Physeteridae; genus Kogia; species Kogia breviceps. The sequence continues at coordinate 36,470,729 of NC_081329.1, forward strand.
GGCAGAATTGCAAAAATGGGATTTCAAGAGGGAGACGCGTCTCGCCTGGTAAGAAACTAGAATGTGGCAATACTTCTTCAACAATGCCTTTGTTGAAAAACGGTGTATGCCTTTATCCTGAATATATTCCGAATAAAGGCATACACCGTTTTTGGGCAACCAGGTAGGGGCTCGGTGCAAATCAACACTACATAGTGCTATCACTTCCCATCTAAACAAAGGGTCATCTACGAAAATTGTAAAGACTAGAAATTCTGGGTAGCATGGAGGTAAATCGTACCCACATTTTGTGGATTCCAGGATGAAAAATGGCAATCGGCACCCTGGCGAAGTCTATGGTGTATTCAAAAATAATGTAAGAAACAAAGCTACAGCACATAGGACACTTCCACTCAAGGACGTATATTTTCAAGAAAACCAAAGAACCTCAGGTCACAGGCATCCCAACGTTTCCTGCTGCTCTCTTTACAAAAGCCTCGACTAGGATACAATCTAAATTTCCTTGGACGGAAAACATGGATGGAGAATATGTGATTCTTATCTACAATGATATATTACAGAGCCAGGTAATCAATGAAATAACGCCACTTGCCGCCAAAGGAGTGTTTGTAGTTACAATCATTCTCAGTAAATTTAGTCACATAGAAAAAAGTGGTTTATCAAAGATATGAGGTACAGGTGGAATACAAAATTGCGTCCCATGAATGAAATAGCAGACGAGAGAAAGCATCACACATTTAGCAAACACACTTATGCCTGTAGGAGCGCGAAGGTCACTTGAGGTGAGGAAAAAACAGGTGTTTTCAATGAGCACAGATACCATTCCATATAGACCAAAGAGGGAATGAGGACAACTTACTCTAAACCTCAAAGGACTGAACTCAGCCCACTTTACACACCAGAAAAGATTATTTACAACTGGTTAGAATTTGAAAAACAATTTATCGATGTCTCTCTGGAAGAGAATCAAGTGGATGCACAGCAGCAAGCAACACAGCACTCAAAATCGGCTACACCCCGTGAGAAAAATAAACTGCAAAATAAAGGCAGTGAGTGAGAGATAAATTCTTCGAGACTTCGTTCAGGGGCTGTCATTGAAGTTCTTTTGAGCATATATTAACACACAGAAGGATCAGACCTAAGGGAGGACACTCGTGGGTCTGAGTGTCTTCGTGAGCATGAGTCAGCAAATGCAGCCCTTGTAGAATAACACTGCCTTTTCCTGATTCCATGGACCCGACATCTCCAAATGCAGACGACCCTTCCTACAGCGAACACATGCATGGGACAGCCACAGGATGCTACCCCATTGGAACCGCAAAAAACATGAAAAGCCACCTCATCTTCTCATATCCTGGTGCTCGGGTTCAAGCTTTCAGCCGCTTTTCTGAAAATATACCCAATTGGGGAAGTCAGCACTTTCAAAACACTCTTACTTATAACTTGGAATTGGTTCCATGGATGAACTACAACGGGGAAGAATAAGAGACGATGGCTATATATTTGGACAGGCACATGGCGCTCTAATTTCCAATGCTGAACAAGAATTGACCCAAGTCTAAGCTTGCTCTCGGAAGGAGAATTGAGCTTGAAAATTCCCTGCTGCTTTGGGACCAGTTCCGAAAGTGGGAAGTTGAGCCGGGGATCTCAGGGAGCCTATAATTCATGGCCCTGCAGCATGGTAAAAGGCACGTAATGTGGAAAAATGACTTGGGTTGCACCAGAGAAAAGAACTTGAGAGCAAGGCAGAATTGCAAAACTGGGATTTCAAGAGGGAGAAGCGTCTCGCCTGGTAAGAACCTAGGATGTGGCAGTACTTCTTCAAACATGCCTTTGTCGAAAAAGGGTGTATGCCTTTATCCTGAATATCTTTAGGATAAAGGCATACACCGTTTTTGGGCAACCAGGCAGGGGTTCGGTGCAAATCAACACTACATAATGCTATCACTTCCCATCAAAACAAAGGGTCATGTATGAAAAGTGTAAAGACCAGAAATGCAGGGTAACGTGGAGGTAAATCGTACCCACATTTTGTGGATTGTGGGATGACCAATTGCAATCGGCACCCTGGCGAATTCTATGGTGTATTCGAAGATAAAGTAAGAAACAATGCTACAGCACATAGGACACTTCCATTCAAGGACGTATATTTTCAGGAAAAACAAAGAACCTCAGGTCACAGGCAACCCAACGTTTACTGCTGCTCTCTTTACAAAAGCCTCGACTAGGATACAATCTAAATTTCCTTGGACGGAAAACATGGATGAAGAATATGTGATTGTTATCTACAATGATATATTACAGAGCCAGGTAATCAATGAAATAACGTCACTCGGCGCCACCGGAGTGTTCTTAGTTACAATCATTCTCAGTGAATTTAGTCACATAGAAAAACGTGGTTTATCAAAGATATGAGGTACAGGTGGAATATAAAATTGCGTCCCTTGAACGAAATGGCAGACGACAGAGAGAATTACATATTTAGCGAACACACTTATGCCTGTAGGAGCGCAAAGGTCACATGAGGTGAGGAAAAACCAGGTGTTTTCAATGAGCAAAGATACCATTCCATATAGACCAAGAAGGGAATGAGGACAACTTTCTCTAAACCTCAAAGGACTGAACTCAGCCCACTTTACACACCAGAAAAGATTATTGACAACTGGTCAGAATTTGAAAAACAATTTATCTATGTCTCTCTGGAAGAGAATCTAGTGGATGCACAGCAGCAAGCAACACAGCACGGAAAATCGGCTACACCCGGTGAGAAAAATAAACTGCAAAATAAAGGCAGTGAGTGACAGATAAATTCTTCGAGACTTCGTTCAGGGGCTGTGATTGGAGTTGTTTTCAGCATATATTAACACACAGAAAGATGGGACCTAAGGGAGGACAATCGTGGGTCTGAGTGTCTTCGTGAGCATGAGTCAGCAAATGCAGCCCTTGTAGAATAACACTGCCTTGCCCTGATTCCATTGACCCGAAATCTCCAAATGTAGACGACCCTTCTACAGCGAACACATGCATGGGTCATCCACAGGATGTTACCCCATTGGAAAGGGAAAAAACATGAAAAGGCACCTCATCTTCTCATATCCTGGTGCTCGGGTTCAAGCTTCCAGCCACGTTCCTGAAAATATCCCCACTTGGGGAAGTCAGCACTTTCAAAACCTTCTTTCTTATAGCTTGGAATTGGTTCCATGGATGAACTACAACGGGGAAGAATAAGACACGATGCCTATATATTTGGACAGGCATATGGTGCTCTAATTTCAACTGCTGAACAAGAATTGACCCAAGTCTAAGCTTGCTCTCAGAAGGAGAATAGGGCTTGAAAATTTCCCGCTGCTTTGTGACCAGTTCCAAAAGTGGGAAGTTGAGCAGGCGATCTCAGCGAGCCTATAATTCATGGGCCTGCAGGATGGGCCAAGACACCTAATGTGGACAAATGACTTGGGTTGAGCCAGAGAAAAGAACTTGAGAGCAAGGCAGAATTGCAAAAATGGGATTTCAAGAGGGAGACGCGTCTCGCCTGGTAAGAAACTAGAATGTGGCAATACTTCTTCAACAATGCCTTTGTCGAAAAACGGTGTATGCCTTTATCCTGAATATATTCCGAATAAAGGCATACACCGTTTTTGGGCAACCAGGTAGGGGCTCGGTGCAAATCAACACTACATAGTGCTATCACTTCCCATCTAAACAAAGGGTCATCTACGAAAATTGTAAAGACTAGAAATTCTGGGTAGCATGGAGGTAAATCGTACCCACATTTTGTGGATTCCAGGATGAAAAATGGCAATCGGCACCCTGGCGAAGTCTATGGTGTATTCAAAAATAATGTAAGAAACAAAGCTACAGCACATAGGACACTTCCACTCAAGGACGTATATTTTCAAGAAAACCAAAGAACCTCAGGTCACAGGCATCCCAACGTTTCCTGCTGCTCTCTTTACAAAAGCCTCGACTAGGATACAATCTAAATTTCCTTGGACGGAAAACATGGATGGAGAATATGTGATTCTTATCTACAATGATATATTACTGAGCCAGGTAATCAATGAAATAACGCCACTTGCCGCCAAAGGAGTGTTTGTAGTTACAATCATTCTCAGTAAATTTAGTCACATAGAAAAAAGTGGTTTATCAAAGATATGAGGTACAGGTGGAATACAAAATTGCGTCCCATGAATGAAATAGCAGACGAGAGAAAGCATCACACATTTAGCAAACACACTTATGCCTGTAGGAGCGCGAAGGTCACTTGAGGTGAGGAAAAAACAGGTGTTTTCAATGAGCACAGATACCATTCCATATAGACCAAAGAGGGAATGAGGACAACTTACTCTAAACCTCAAAGGACTGAACTCAGCCCACTTTACACACCAGAAAAGATTATTTACAACTGGTTAGAATTTGAAAAACAATTTATCGATGTCTCTCTGGAAGAGAATCAAGTGGATGCACAGCAGCAAGCAACACAGCACTCAAAATCGGCTACACCCCGTGAGAAAAATAAACTGCAAAATAAAGGCAGTGAGTGAGAGATAAATTCTTCGAGACTTCTTTCAGGGGCTGTGATTGAAGTTGTTTTGAGCATATATTAACACACAGAAGGATCAGACCTAAGGGAGGACACTCGTGGGTCTGAGTGTCTTCGTGAGCATGAGTCAGCAAATGCAGCCCTTGTCGAATAACACTGCCTTTTCCTGATTCCATGGACCCGAAATCTCCAAATGCAGACGACCCTTCCTACAGCGAACACATGCATGGGACAGCCACAGGATGCTACCCCATTGGAACGGCAAAAAACATGAAAAGCCACCTCATCTTCTCATATCCTGGTGCTCGGGTTCAAGCTTTCAGCCGCTTTTCTGAAAATATACCCAATTGGGGAAGTCAGCACTTTCAAAACACTCTTACTTATAACTTGGAATTGGTTCCATGGATGAACTACAACGGGGAAGAATAAGAGACGATGGCTATATATTTGGACAGGCACATGGCGCTCTAATTTCCAATGCTGAACAAGAATTGACCCAAGTCTAAGCTTGCTCTCAGAAGGAGAATTGAGCTTGAAAATTCCCTGCTGCTTTGGGACCAGTTCCGAAAGTGGGAAGTTGAGCCGGGGATCTCAGGGAGCCTATAATTCATGGCCCTGCAGGATGGTAAAAGGCACGTAATGTGGAAAAATGACTTGGGTTGAACCAGAGAAAAGAACTTGAGAGCAAGGCAGAATTGCAAAACTGGGATTTCAAGAGGGAGAAGCGTCTCGCCTGGTAAGAACCTAGGATGTGGCAGTACTTCTTCAAACATGCCTTTGTCGAAAAAGGGTGTATGCCTTTATCCTGAATATCTTTAGGATAAAGGCATTCACCGTTTTTGGGCAACCAGGCAGGGGCTCTGTGCAAATCAACACTACATAATGCTATCACTTCCCATCAAAACAAAGGGTCATGTACGAAAAGTGTAAAGACCAGAAATGCAGGGTAACGTGGAGGTAAATCGTACCCACATTTTGTGGATTGTGGGATGACCAATTGCAATCGGCACCCTGGCGAATTCTATGGTGTATTCGAAGATAAAGTAAGAAACAATGCTACATCACATAGGACACTTCCATTCAAGGACGTATATTTTCAGGAAAACCAAAGAACCTCAGGTCACAGGCAACCCAACGTTTACTGCTGCTCTCTTTACAAAAGCCTCGACTAGGATACAATCTAAATTTCCTTGGACGGAAAACATGGATGAAGAATATGTGATTCTTATCTACAATGATATATTACAGAGCCAGGTAATCAATGAAATAACGTCACTCGGCGCCACCGGAGTGTTCTTAGTTACAATCATTCTCAGTGAATTTAGTCACATAGAAAAAAGTGGTTTATCAAAGATATGAGGTACAGGTGGAATATAAAATTGCGTCCCTTGAACGAAATGGCAGACGACAGAGAGAATTACATATTTAGCGAACACACTTATGCCTGTAGGAGCGCAAAGGTCACATGAGGTGAGGAAAAACCAGGTGTTTTCAATGAGCACAGATACCATTCCATATAGACCAAGGAGGGAATCAAGACAACTTACTCTAAACCTCAAAGGACTGAACTCAGCCCACTTTACACACCAGAAAAGATTATTGACAACTGGTCAGAATTTGAAAAACAATTTATCTATGTCTCTCTGGAAGAGAATCTAGTGGATGCACAGCAGCAAGCAACACAGCACGGAAAATCGGCTACACCCGGTGAGAAAAATAAACTGCAAAATAAAGGCAGTGAGTGACAGATAAATTCTTCGAGACTTCGTTCAGGGGCTGTGATTGGAGTTGTTTTCAGCATATATTCACACACAGAAAGATGGGACCTAAGGGAGGACAATCGTGGGTCTGAGTGTCTTCGTGAGCATGAGTCAGCAAATGCAGCCCTTGTAGAATAACACTGCCTTGCCCTGATTCCATTGACCCGAAATCTCCAAATGTAGATGACCCTTCTACAGCGAACACATGCATGTGTCAGCCACAGGATGCTACCCCATTGGAATGGGAAAAAACATGAAAAGGCACCTCATCTTCTCATATCCTGGTGCTCGGGTTCAAGCTTCCAGCCACGTTCCTGAAAATATCCCCACTTCGGGAAGTCAGCATTTTCAAAACCTTCTTTCTTATAGCTTGGAATTGGTTCCATGGATGAACTACAACGGGGAAGAATAAGAAACGATGCCTATATATTTGGACAGGCATATGGTGCTCTAATTTCAACTGCTGAACAAGAATTGACCCAAGTCTAAGCTTGCTCTCAGAAGGAGAATAGGGCTTGAAAATTTCCCACTGATTTGTGACCAGTTCCAAAAGTGGGAAGTTGAGCAGGGGATGTCAGGGAGCCTATAATTCATGGGCCTGCAGGATGGTCAAAGACACCTAATGTGGACAAATGACTTGGGTTGAGCCAGAGAAAAGAACTTGAGAGCAAGGCAGAATTGCAAAAATGGGATTTCAAGAGGGAGACGCGTCTCGCCTGGTAAGAACCTAGAATGTGGCAGTACTTCTTCAACCATGCCTTTGTCGAAAAACGGTGTATGCATTTATCCTGAATATATTCCGAATAAAGGCATACACCGTTTTTGGGCAACCAGGCAGGGGCTCGGTCCAAATCAACAGTACATAGTGCTATCACTTCCCATCTAAACAAAGGGTCTTCTATGAAAAGTGTAAAGACTAGAAATTCAGGGTAGCATGGAGGTAAATCGTACCCACATTTTGTGGATTGTGGGATGACCAATTGCAATCGGCACCCTGGCGAATTCTATGGTGTATTCGAAGATAAAGTAAGAAACAATGCTACAGCACATAGGACACTTCCATTCAAGGACATATATTTTCAGGAAAACCAAAGAACCTCAGGTCACAGGCAACCTTACGTTTACTGCTGCTCTCTTTACAAAAGCCTCGACTAGGATACAATCTAAATTTCCTTGGACGGAAAACATGGATGGAGAATATGTGATTCTTATCTACAATGATATATTACTGAGCCAGGAAATCAATGAAATAACGTCACTTGCCGCCAAAGGAGTGTTCGTAGTTACAATCATTCTCAGTAAATTTAGTCACATAGAAAAAAGTGGTTTATCAAAGATATGAGGTACAGGTGGAATACAAAATTGCTTCCCATGAATGAAATGGCAGAAGAGAGAAAGCATCACACATTTAGCAAACACACTTATGCCTGTAGGAGCGCGAAGGTCACTTGAGGTGAGGAAAAACCAGGTGTTTTCAATGAGCACAGATACCATTCCATATAGACCAAAGAGGGCATCAAGACAACTTACTCTAAACCTCAAAGGACTGAACTCAGCCCACTTTACACACCAGAAAAGATTATTTACAACTGGTTAGAATTTGAAAAACAATTTATCGATGTCTCTCTGGAAGAGAATCAAGTGGATGCACAGCAGCAAGCAACACAGCACTCAAAATCGGCTACACCCCGTGAGAAAAATAAACTGCAAAATAAAGGCAGTGAGTGAGAGATAAATTCTTCGAGACTTCGTTCAGGATCTGTCATTGAAGTTGTTTTGAGCATATATTAACACACAGAAGGATCGGACCTAAGGGAGGACACTCGTGGGTCTGAGTGTCTTCGTGAGCATGAGTCAGCAAATGCAGCCCTTGTCGAATAACACTGCCTTTTCCTGATTCCATGGACCCGAAATCTCCAAATGCAGACGACCCTTCCTACAGCGAACACATGCATGGGACAGCCACAGGATGCTACCCCATTGGAACGGCAAAAAAACATGAAAAGCCACCTCATCTTCTCTTATCCTGGTGCTCGGGTTCAAGCTTCCAGCCACTTTCCTGAAAATATACCCAATTGGGGAAGTCAGCACTTTCAAAACACTCTTTCTTATAACTTGGAATTGGTTCCATGGATGAACTACAATGGTGAAGAATAAGAGACGATGGCTATATATTTGGACAGGCACATGGCGCTCTAATTTCCAATGCTGAACAAGAATTGACCCAAGTCTAAGCTTGCTCTCGGAAGGAGAATTGGGCTTGAAAATTTCCTGCTGCTTTGGGACCAGTTCCGAAAGTGGGAAGTTGAGCCGGGGATCTCACGGAGCCTATAATTCATGGCCCTGCAGGATGGTAAAAGGCACGTAATGTGGAAAAATGACTTGGGTTGAACCAGAGAAAAGAACTTGAGAGCAAGGCAGAATTGCAAAACTGGGATTTCAAGAAGGAGAAGCGTCTCGCCTGGTAATAACCTAGGATGTGGCAGTACTTCTTCAAACATGCCTTTGTCGAAAAAGGGTGTATGCCTTTATCCTGAATATACTCCGAATAAAGGCATACACCGTTTTTGGGCAACCAGGCAGGGGCTCGGTGCAAATCAACACTACATAGTGCTATCACTTCCCATCTAAACAAAGGGTCATCTACGAAAAGTGTAAAGACTAGAAATTCAGGGTAGCATGGAGGTAAATCGTACCCACATTTTGTGGATTCCAGGATGAACAATGGCAATCGGCACCCTGGCGAAGTCTATGATGTATTCAAAAATAATGTAAGAAACAAAGCTACAGCACATAGGACACTTCCACTCAAGGACGTATATTTTCAAGAAAACCAAAGAACCTCAGGTCACAGGCCACCCAACGTTTATTGCTGCTCTCTTTACAAAAGCCTCGACTAGGATACAATCTACATTTCCTTGGACGGAAAACATTGATGGAGAATATGTGATTCTTATCTACAATGATATATTACTGAGCCAGGAAATCAATGAAATAACGTCACTTGCCGCCAAAGGAGTGTTTGTAGTTACAATCATTCTCAGTAAATTTAGTCACATAGAAAAAAGTGGTTTATCAAAGATATGAGGTACAGGTGGAATACAAAATTGCGTCCCATGAATGAAATGGCAGACGAGAGAAAGCATCACACATTTAGCAAACACACTTATGCCTGTAGGAGCGCAAAGTTCACATGAGGTGAGGAAAAACCAGGTGTTTTCAATGAGCACAGATACCATTCCATACAGACCAAGGACGGAATCAAGACAACTTACTCTAAACCTCAAAGGACTGAACTCAGCCCACTTTACACACCAGAAAAGATTATTGACAACTGGTCAGAATTTGAAAAACAATTTATCTATGTCTCTCTGGAAGAGAATCTAGTGGATGCACAGCAGCAAGCAACACAGCACGGAAAATCGGCTACACCCGGTGAGAAAAATAAACTGCAAAATAAAGGCAGTGAGTGAGAGATAAATTCTTCGAGACTTCGTTCAGGGGCTGTGATTGGAGTTGTTTTCAGCATATATTCACACACAGAAAGATGGGACCTAAGGGAGGACAATCGTGGGTCTGAGTGTCTTCGTGAGCATGAGTCAGCAAATGCAGCCCTTGTAGAATAACACTGCCTTGCCCTGATTCCATTGACCCGAAATCTCCAAATATAGATGACCCTTCTACAGCGAACACATGCATGTGTCAGCCACAGGATGCTACCCCATTGGAATGGGAAAAAACATGAAAAGGCACCTCATCTTCTCATATCCTGGTGCTCGGGTTCAAGCTTCCAGCCACTTTCCTGAAAATATCCCCACTTGGGGAAGTCAACACTTTCAAAACCTTCTTTCTTATAGCTTGGAATTGGTTCCACGGATGGACTACAACGGGGAAGAATAAGACACGATGCCTATATATTTGGTCAGGCATATGGTGCTCTAATTTCAACTGCTGAACAAGAATTGACCCAACTGTAAGCTTGCTCTCAGAAGGAGAATAGGGCTTGAAAATTTCCCACTGATTTGTGACCATTTCCAAAAGTGGGAAGTTGAGCAGGGGATCTCAGCGAGCCTATAATTCATGGGCCTGCAGGATGGTCAAAGACACCTAATGTGGACAAATGACATGGGTTGAGCCAGAGAAAAGAACTTGAGAGCAAGGCAGAATTGCAAAAATGGGATTTCAAGAGGGAGACGCTTCTCGCCTGGTAAGAACCTAGAATGTGGCAGTACTTCTTCAACCATGCCTTTGTCGAAAAACGGTGTATGCCTTTATCCTGAATATATTCCGAATAAAGGCATACACCGTTTTTGGGCAACCAGGCAGGGGCTCGGTGCAAATCAACACTACATAGTGCTATCACATCCCATCTAAACAAAGGGTCATCTACGAAAATTGTAAAGACTAGAAATTCAGGGTAGCATGGAGGTAAATCGTACCCACATTTTGTGGATTCCAGGATGAACAATGGCAATCGGCACCCTGGCGAAGTCCATGGTGTATTCAAAAATAATGTAAGAAACAATGGTAAAGCACATAGGACACTTCCACTCAAGGACGTATATTTTCAAGAAAACCAAAGAACCTCAGGTCACAGGCAACCCAACGTTTACTGCTTCTCTCTTTACAAAAGCCTCGACTAGGATACAATCTAAATTTCCTTGGATGGAAAACATGGATGGAGAATATGTGATTCTTATCTACAATGATATATAACTGAGCCAGGAAATCAATGATGTAACGTCACTTGCCGCCAAAGGAGTGTTCGTAGTTACAATCATTCTCAGTAAATTTAGTCACATAGAAAAAAGTGGTTTATCAAAGATATGAGGTACAGGTGGAATACAAATTTGGGTCCCATGAATGAAATGGCAGAGGAGAGAAAGCATCACACATTTAGCAAACACACTTATGCCTGTAGGAGCGCGAAGGTCACTTGAGGTGAGGAAAAACCAGGTGTTTTCAATGAGCACAGATACCATTCCATATAGACCAAAGAGGGAATCAAGACAACTTACTCTAAACCTCAAAGGACTGAACTCAGCCCACTTTACACACCAGAAAAGATTATTGACAACTGGTCAGAAGTTGAAAAACAATTTATCGATGTCTCTCTGGAAGAGAATCAAGTGGATGCACAGCAGCAAGCAACACAGCAGTGAAAATCGGCTACACCCCGTGAGAAAAATAAACTGCAAAATAAAGGCAGTGAGTGAGAGATAAATTCTTCGAGACTTCGTTCAGGGGCTGTCATTGAAGTTCTTTTGAGCATATATTAACACACAGAAGGATCAGACCTAAGGGAGGACACTCGTGGGTCTGAGTGTCTTCGTGAGGAAGAGTCAGCAAATGCAGCCCTTGTCGAATAACACTGCCTTTTCCTGATTCCATGGACCCGAAATCTCCAAATGTAGATGACCAGTCTACAGCGAACACTTGCATGGGTCATCCACAGGATGCTACCCCATTGGAAAGGGAAAAAACATGAAAAGGCACCTCATCTTCTCATATCCTGGTGCTCGGGTTCAAGCTTCCAGCCACTTTCCTGAAAATATCCCCACTTGGGGAAGTCAGCACTTTCAAAACCTTCTTTCTTATAGCTTGGAATTGGTTCCATGGATGAACTACAATGGGGAAGAATAAGACACGATGCCTATATATTTGGACAGGCATATCGTGCTCTAATTTCAACTACTGAACAAGAATTGACCCAAGTCTAAGCTTGCTCTCAGAAGGAGAATAGGGCTTGAAAATTTCCCGCTGATTTGTGACCAGTTCCAAAAGTGGGAAGTTGAGCAGGGGATCTCAGCGAGCATATAATTCATGGGCCTGCAGGATGGGCCAAGACACCTAATGTGGACAAATGACTTGGGTTGAGCCAGAGAAAAGAACTTGAGAGCAAGGCAGAATTGCAAAAATGGGATTTCAAGAGGGAGACGCGTCTCGCCTGGTAAGAAAATAGAATGTGGCGATACTTCTTCAACCATGCCTTTGTCGAAAAACGGTGTATGCCTTTATCCTGAATATATTCCGAATAAAGGCATACACCGTTTTTGGGCAACCAGGCAGGGGCTCGGTGCAAATCAACACTACATAGTGCTATCACTTCCCATCTAAACAAAGGGTCATCTACGAAAATTGTAAAGACTAGAAATTCAGGGTAGCATGGAGGTAAATCGTACCCACATTTTGTGGATTCCAGGATGAAAAATGGCAATCGGCACCCTGGCGAAGTCTATGGTGTATTCAAAAATAATGTAAGAAACAAAGCTACAGCACATAGGACACTTCCACTCAAGGACGTATATTTTCAAGAAAACCAAAGAACCTCAGGTCACAGGCATCCCAACGTTTCCTGCTGCTCTCTTTACAAAAGCCTCGACTAGGATACAATCTAAATTTCCTTGGACGGAAAACATGGATGGAGAATATGTGATTCTTATCTACAATGATATATTACAGAGCCAGGAAATCAATGAAATAACGCCACTTGCCGCCATAGGAGTGTTTGTAGTTACAATCATTCTCAGTAAATTTAGTCACATAGAAAAAAGTGGTTTATCAAAGATATGAGGTACAGGTGGAATACAAAATTGCGTCCAATGCATGAAATGGCAGAGGAGAGAAAGCATCACACATTTAGCAAACACACTTATGCCTGTAGGAGCGCGAAGGTCACTTGAGGTGAGGAAAAACCAGGTGTTTTCAATGAGCACAGATACCATTCCATATAGACCAAAGAGGGAATGAGGACAACTTACTCTAAACCTCAAAGGACTGAACTCAGCCCACTTTACACACCAGAAAAGATTATTTACAACTGGTTAGAATTTGAAAAACAATTTATCGATGTCTCTCTGGAAGAGAATCAAGTGGATGCACAGCAGCAAGCAACACAGCACTGAAAATCGGCTACACCCCGTGAGAAAAATAAACTGCAAAATAAAGGCAGTGAGTGAGAGATAAATTATTCGAGACTTTGTTCAGGGGCTGTCATTGAAGTTCTTTTGAGCATATATTAACACACAGAAGGATCGGACCTAAAGGAGGAAACTCGTGGGTCTGAGTGTCTTCGTGAGCATGAGTCAGCAAATGCAGCCCTTGTAGAATAACACTGCCTTTTCCTGATTCCATGGACCCGAAATCTCCAAATGCAGACGACCCTTCCTACAGCGAACACATGCATGGGACAGCCACAGGATGCTACCCCATTGGAACGGCAAAAAACATGAAAAGCCACCTCATCTTCTCATATCCTGGTGCTCGGGTTCAAGCTTTCAGCCGCTTTTCTGAAAATATACCCAATTGGGGAAGTCAGCACTTTCAAAACACTCTTACTTATAACTTGGAATTGGTTCCATGGATGAACTACAATGGGGAAGAATAAGAGACGATGGCTATATATTTGGACAGGCACATGGCGCTCTAATTTCCAATGCTGAACAAGAATTGACCCAAGTCTAAGCTTGCTCTCGGAAGGAGAATTGGGCTTGAAAATTTCCTGCTGCTTTGGGACCAGTTCCGAAAGTGGGAAGTTGAGCCGGGGATCTCAGGGAGCCTATAATTCATGGCCCTGCAGGATGGTAAAAGGCACGTAATGTGGAAAAATGACTTGGGTTGAACCAGAGAAAAGAACTTGAGAGCAAGGCAGAATTGCAAAACTGGGATTTCAAGAGGGAGAAGCGTCTCGCCTGGTAAGAACCTAGGATGTGGCAGTACTTCTTCAAACATGCCTTTGTCGAAAAAGGGTGTATGCCTTTATCCTGAATATATTCCGAATAAAGGCATACACCGTTTTTGGGCAACCAGGCAGGGGCTCGGTGCAAATCAACACTACATAGTGCTATCACTTCGCATCTAAACAAAGGGTCATCTACGAAAAGTGTAAAGACTAGAAATTCAGGGTAGCATGGAGGTAAATCGTACCCACATTTTGTGGATTCCAGGATGAACAATGGCAATCAGCACCCTGGCGAAGTCTATGGTGTATTCAAAAATAATGTAAGAAACAAAGCTACAGCACATAGGACACTTCCACTCAAGGACGTATATTTTCAAGAAAACCAAAGAACCTCAGGTCACAGGCAACCCAACGTTTTCTGCTGCTCTCTTTACAAAAGCCTCGACTAGGATACAATCTAAATTTCCTTGGACGGAAAACATGGATGGAGAATATGTGATTCTTATCTACAATGATATATTACTGAGCCAGGAAATCAATGAAATAACGTCACTTGCCGCCAAAGGAGTGTTCGTAGTTACAATCATTCTCAGTAAATTTAGTCACATAGAAAAAAGTGGTTTATCAAAGATATGAGGTACAGGTGGAATACAAAATTGCGTCCCATGAATGAAATGGCAGACGAGAGAAAGCATCACACATTTAGCATACACACTTATGCCTGTAGGAGCGCAAAGGTCACTTGAGGTGAGGAAAAAACAGGTGTTTTCAATGAGCACAGATACCATTCCATATAGACCAAAGAGGGCATCAAGACAACTTACTCTAAACCTCAAAGGACTGAACTCAGCCCACTTTACACACCAGAAAAGATTATTTACAACTGGTTAGAATTTGAAAAACAATTTATCGATGTCTCTCTGGAAGAGAATCAAGTGGATGCACAGCAGCAAGCAACACAGCACTGAAAATCGGCTACACCCCGTGAGAAAAATAAACTGCAAAATAAAGGCAGTGAGTGAGAGATAAATTCTTCGAGACTTCGTTCAGGGGCTGTCATTGAAGTTGTTTTGAGCATATATTAACACACAGAAGGATCGGACCTAAGGGAGGACACTCGTGGGTCTGAGTGTCTTCGTGAGCATGAGTCAGCAAATGCAGCCCTTGTCGAATAACACTGCCTTTTCCTGATTCCATGGACCCGAAATCTCCAAATGCAGACGACCCATCCTACAGCGAACACATGCATGGGACAGCCAAAGGATGCTACCCCATTGGAACGGCAAAAAAACATGAAAAGCCACCTCATCTTCTCATACCCTGGTGCTCGGGTTCAAGCTTTCAGCCGCTTTTCTGAAAATATACCCAATTGGGGAAGTCAGCACTTTCAAAACACTCTTACTTATAACTTGGAATTGGCTCCATGGATGAACTACATCGGGGAAGAATAAGAGACGATGGCTATATATGTGGACAGGAACATGGCGCTCTAATTTCCAATGCTGAACAAGAATTGACCCAAGTCTAAGCTTGCTCTCAGAAGGAGAATTGGGCTTGAAAATTTCCTGCTGCTTTGGGACCAGTTCCGAAAGTGGGAAGTTGAGCCGGGGATCTCAGGGAGCCTATAATTCATGGCCCTGCAGGATGGTAAAAGGCACGTAATGTGGAAAAATGACTTGGGTTGAACCAGAGAAAAGAACTTGAGAGCAAGGCAGAATTGCAAAACTGGGATTTCAAGAGGGAGAAGCGTCTCGCCTGGTAAGAACCAAGGATGTGGCAGTACTTCTTCAAACATGCCTTTGTCGAAAAAGGGTGTATGTCTTTATCCTGAATATCTTTAGGATAAAGGCATACACCGTTTTTGGGGAACCAGGCAGGGGCTCGGTGCAAATCAACACTACATAATGCTATCACTTCCCATCAAAACAAAGGGTCATGTACGAAAAGTGTAAAGACCAGAAATGCAGGGTAACGTGGAGGTAAATCGTACCCACATTTTGTGGACTGTGGAATGAACAATGGCAATCGGCACCCTGGCGAATTCTATGGTGTATTCGAAGATAAAGTAAGAAACAATGCTACAGCACATAGGACACTTCCACTCAAGGACGTATATTTTCAAGGAAACCAAAGAACCTCAGGTCACAGGCAACCCAACGTTTACTGCTGCTCTCTTTACAAAAGCCTCGACGAGGATACAATCTAAATTTCCTTGGACAGAAACATGGATGAAGAATATGTGATTCTTATCTACAATGATATATTACAGAGCCAGGAAATCAATGAAATAACGTCACTTGCGCCACCGGAGTGTTCTTAGTTACAATCATTCTCAGTGAATTTAGTCACATAGAAAAAAGTGGTTTATCAAAGATATGAGGTACAGGTGGAATATAAAATTGCGTCCCTTGAACGAAATGGCAGACGACAGAGAGAATTACACATTTAGCAAACACACTTATGCCTGTAGGAGCGCAAAGTTCACATGAGGTGAGGAAAAACCAGGTGTTTTCAATGAGCACAGATACCATTCCACATAGACCAAGGAGGGAATCAAGACAACTTACTCTAAACCTCAAAGGACTGAACTCAGCCCACTTTACACACCAGAAAAGATTATTGACAACTGGTCAGAATTTGAAAAACAATTTATCTATGTCTCTCTGGAAGAGAATCTAGTGGATGCACAGCAGCAAGCAACACAGCACGGAAAATCGGCTACACCCGGTGAGAAAAATACACTGCAAAATAAAGGCAGTGAGTGACAGATAAATTCTTCGAGACTTCGTTCAGGGGCAGTGATTGGAGTTGTTTTCAGCATATATTCACACACAGAAAGATGGGACCTAAGGGAGGACAATCGTGGGTCTGAGTGTCTTCGTGAGCATGAGTCAGCAAATGCAGCCCTTGTAGAATAACACTGCCTTGCCCTGATTCCATTGACCCGAAATCTCCAAATGTAGATGACCCTTCTACAGCGAACACATGCATGTGTCAGCCACAGGATGCTACCCCATTGGAATGGGAAAAAACATGAAAAGGCACCTCATCTTCTCATATCCTGGTGCTCGGGTTCAAGCTTCCAGCCACTTTCCTGAAAATATCCCCACTTGGGGAAGTCAGCACTTTCAAAACCTTCTTTCTTATAGCTTGGAATTGGTTCCATGGATGAACTACAACGGGGAAGAATAAGAAATGATGCCTATATATTTGGACAGGCATATGGTGCTCTAATTTCAACTGCTGAACAAGAATTGACCCAAGTCTAAGCTTGCTCTCAGAAGGAGAATAGGGCTTGAAAATTTCCCGCTGCTTTGTGACCAGTTCCAAAAGTGGGAAGTTGAGCAGGGGATCTCAGGGAGCCTATAATTCATGGGCCTGCAGGATGGTCAAAGACACCTAATGTGGACAAATGACTTGGGTTGAGCCAGAGAAAAGAACTTGAGAGCAAGGCAGAATTGCAAAAATGGGATTTCAAGAGGGAGACGCGTCTCGCATGGTAAGAACCTAGAATGTGGCAGTACTTCTTCAACCATGCCTTTGTCGAAAAACGGTGTATGCCTTTATCCTGAATATATTCCGAATAAAGGCATACACTGTTTTTGGGGAACCAGGCAGGGGCTCGGTCCAAATCAACAGTACATAGTGCTATCACTTCCCATCTAAACAAATGGTCTTCTACGAAAAGTGTAAAGACTAGAAATTCAGGGTAGCATGGAGGTAAATCGTACCCACATTTTGTGGATTGTGGGATGACGAATTGCAATCGGCACCCTGGCGAATTCTATGGTGTATTCGAAGATAAAGTAAGAAACAATGCTACAGCACATAGGACACTTCCATTCAAGGACATATATTTTCAGGAAAACCAAAGAACCTCAGGTCACAGGCAACCCAACGTTTACTGCTGCTCTCTTTACAAAAGCCTCGACTAGGATACAATCTAAATTTCCTTGGACGGAAAACATGGATGGAGAATATGTGATTCTTATCTACAATGATATATTACTGAGCCAGGAAATCAATGAAATAACGTCACTTGCCGCCAAAGGAGTGTTCGTAATTACAATCATTCTCAGTAAATTTAGTCACATAGAAAAAAGTGGTTTATCAAAGATATGAGGTACAGGTGGAATACAAAATTGCGTCCCATGAATGAAATGGCAGACGAGAGAAAGCATCACACATTTAGCAAACACACTTATGCCTGTAGGAGCGCGAAGGTCACTTGAGGTGAGGAAAAACCAGGTGATTTCAATGAGCACAGATACCATTCCATATAGACCAAAGAGGGCATCAAGACAACTTACTCTAAACCTCAAAGGACTGAACTCAGCCCATTTGACACACCAGAAAAGATTATTTACAACTGGTTAGAATTTGAAAAACAATTTATCGATGTCTCTCTGGAAGAGAATCAAGTGGATGCACAGCAGCAAGCAACACAGCACTCAAAATCGGCTACACCCCGTGAGAAAAATAAACTGCAAAATAAAGGCAGTGAGTGAGAGATAAATTCTTCGAGACTTCGTTCAGGGGCTGTCATTGAAGTTGTTTTGAGCATATATTAACACACAGAAGGATCGGACCTAAGGGAGGACACTCGTGGGTCTGAGTGTCTTCGTGAGCATGAGTCAGCAAATGCAGCCCTTGTCGAATAACACTGCCTTTTCCTGATTCCATGGACCGGAAATCTCCAAATGCAGACGACCCTTCCTACAGCGAACACATGCATGGGACAGCCACAGGATGCTACCCCATTGGAACGGCAAAAAAACATGAAAAGCCACCTCATCTTCTCATACCCTATTGCTCGGGTTCAAGCTTTCAGCCGCTTTTCTGAAAATATACCCAATTGGGGAAGTCAGCACTTTCAAAACACTCTTACTTATAACTTGGAATTGGTTCCATGGATGAACTACAATGGGGAAGAATAAGAGACGATGGCTATATATTTGGACAGGCACATGGCGCTCTAATTTCCAATGCTGAACAAGAATTGACCCAAGTCTAAGCTTGCTCTCGGAAGGAGAATTGGGCTTGAAAATGTCCTGCTGCTTTGGGACCAGTTCCGAAAGTGGGAAGTTGAGCCGGGGATCTCAGGGAGCCTATAATTCATGGCCCTGCAGGATGGTAAAAGGCACGTAATGTGGAAAAATGACTTGGGTTGAACCAGAGAAAAGAACTTGAGAGCAAGGCAGAATTGCAAAACTAGGATTTCAAGAGGGAGAAGGGTCTCGCCTGGAAAGAACCTAGGATGTGGCAGTACTTCTTCAACCATGCCTTTCTCGAAAAACGGTGTATGCCTTTATCCTGAATATCTTTAGGATAAAGGCATACACCGTTTTTGGGCAACCAGGCAGGGGCTCGGTGCAAATCAACACTACATAGTGCTATCACTTCCCATCTAAACAAAGGGTCATCTACGAAAAGTGTAAAGGCTAGAAATTCAGGGTAGCGTGGAGGTAAATCGTACCCACATTTTGTGGATTCCGGGATGAACAATGGCAATCGGCACCCTGGCGAAGTCTATGGTGTATTCAAAAATAATGTAAGAAACAAAGCTACAGCACATAGGACACTTCCACACAAGGACGTATATTTTCAAGAAAACCAAAGAACCTCAGGTCACAGGCAACCCAACGTTTTCTGCTGCTCTCTTTACAAAAGCCTCGACTAGGATACAATCTAAATTTCCTTGGACGGAAAACATGGATGGAGAATATGTGATTCTTATCTACAATGATATATTACTGAGCCAGGAAATCAATGAAATAACGTCACTTGCCGCCAAAGGAGTGTTCGTAGTTACAATCATTCTCAGTAAATTTAGTCACATAGAAAAAAGTGGTTTATCAAAGATATGAGGTACAGGTGGAATACAAAATTGCGTCCCATTAATGAAATGGCAGACGAGAGAAAGCATCACACATTTAGCAAACATACTTATGCCTGTAGGAGCGCGAAGGTCACTTGAGGTGAGGAAAAAACAGGTGTTTTCAATGAGCACAGATACCATTCCATATAGACCAAAGAGGGCATCAAGACAACTTACTCTAAACCTCAAAGGACTGAACTCAGCCCACTTTACACACCAGAAAAGATTATTTACAACTGGTTAGAATTTGAAAAACAATTTATCGATGTCTCTCTGGAAGAGAATCAAGTGGATGCACAGCAGCAAGCAACACAGCACTGAAAATCGGCTACACCCCGTGAGAAAAATAAACTCCAAATTAAAGGCAGTGAGTGAGAGATAAATTCTTCGAGACTTCGTTCAGGGGCTGTCATTGAAGTTGTTTTGAGCATATATTAACACACAGAAGGATCGACCTAAGGGAGGACACTCGTGGGTCTGAGTGTCTTCGTGAGCATGAGTCAGCAAATGCAGCCCTTGTCGAATAACACTGCTTTTTCCTGATTCCATGGACCCGAAATCTCCAAATGCAGACGACCCTTCCTACAGCGAACACATGCATGGGACAGCCACAGGATGCTACCCCATTGGAACGGCAAAAAAACATGAAAAGCCACCTCATCTTCTCATATCCTGGTGCTCGGGTTCAAGCTTTCAGACACTTTTCTGAAAATGTACCCAATTGGGGAAGTCAGCACTTTCAAAACACTTTTACTTATAACTTGGAATTGGTTCCATGGATGAACTACAATGGGGAGGAATAAGAGACGATGGCTATATATTTGCACAGGCACATGGCGCTCTAATTTCCAATGCTGAACAAGAATTGACCCAAGTCTAAACTTGCTCTCGGAAGGAGAATTGGGCTTGAAAATTTCCTGCTGCTTTGGGACCAGTTCCGAAAGTGGGAAGTTGAGCAGGGGATCTCAGGGAGCCTATAATTCATGGCCCTGCAGGATGGTAAAAGGCACGTAATGTGGAAAAATGACTTGGGTTGAACCAGAGAAAAGAACTTGAGAGCAAGGCAGAATTGCAAAACTGGGATTCCAAGAGGGAGAACGTCTCGCCTGGTAAGAACCTAGGATGTGGCAGTACTTCTTCAAACATGCCTTTGTCGAAAAAGGGTGTATGCCTTTATCCTGAATATCTTTAGGATAAAGGCATACACCGTTTTTGGGCAACCAGGCAGGGGCTCTGTGCAAATCAACACTACATAATGCTATCACTTCCCATCCAAACAAAGGGTCATGTACGAAAAGTGTAAAGACCAGAAATGCAGGGTAACGTGGAGGTAAATCGTACCCACATTTTGTGGATTGTGGGATGACCAATTGCAATCGGCACCCTGGCGAATTCTATGGTGTATTCGAAGATAAAGTAAGAAACAATGCTACAGCACATAGGACACTTCCACTCAAGAACGTATATTTTCAAGAAAACCAAAGAACCTCAGGTCACAGGCAACCCAACGTTTTCTGCTGCTCTCTTTACAAAAGCCTCGACTAGGATACAATCTAAATTTCCTTGGACGGAAAACATGGATGGAGAATATGTGATTCTTATCTACAATGATATATTACAGAGCCAGGAAATCAATGAAATAACGTCACTTGGCGCCACCGGAGTGTTCTTAGTTACAATCATTCTCAGTTAATTTAGTCACATAGAAAAAAGTGGTTTATCAAAGATATGAGGTACAGGTGGAATATAAAATTGCGTCCCTTGAACGAAATGGCAGACGACAGAGAGAATTACACATTTAGCAAACACACTTATGCCTGTAGGAGCGCAAAGGTCACATGAGGTGAGGAAAAACCAGGTGTTTTCAATGAGCACAGATACCATTCCATATAGACCAAGGAGGGAATCAAGACAACTTACTCTAAACCTCAAAGGACTGAACTCAGCCCACTTTACACACCAGAAAAGATTATTGACAACTGGTCAGAATTTGAAAAACAATTTATCTATGTCTCTCTGGAAGAGAATCTAGTGGATGCACAGCAGCAAGCAACACAGCACGGAAAATCGGCTACACCCGGTGAGAAAAATAAACTGCAAAATAAAGGCAGTGAGTGAGAGATAAATTCTTCGAGACTTCGTTCAGGGGCTGTGATTGGAATTGTTTTCAGCATATATTCACACACAGAAAGATGGGACCTAAGGGAGGACAATCGTGGGTCTGAGTGTCTTCGTGAGCATGAGTCAGCAAATGCAGCCCTTGTAGAATAACACTGCCTTGCCCTGATTCCATTGACCCGAAATCTCCAAATGTAGACGACCCTTATACAGCGAACACATGCATGGGTCAGCCACAGGATGCTACCCCATTAGAACGGGAAAAAACATGAAAAGGCACCTCATCTTCTCATATCCTGGTGCTCGGGTTCAAGCTTCCAGCCACTTTCCTGAAAATATCCCCAATTGGGGAAGTCAGCACTTTCAAAACCTTCTTTCTTATAGCTTGGAATTGGTTCCATGGATGAACTACAACGGGGAAGAATAAGACACGATGCCTATATATTTGGACAGGCATATGGTGCTCTAATTTCAACTGCTGAACAAGAATTGACCCAAGTCTAAGCTTGCTCTCAGAAGGAGAATAGGGCTTGAAAATTTCCCGCTGATTTGTGACCAGTTCCAAAAGTGGGAAGTTGAGCAGGGGATCTCAGCGAGCCTATAATTCATGGGCCTGCAGGATGGTGAAAGACACCTAATGTGGACAAATGACTTGGGTTGAGCCAGAGAAAAGAACTTGAGAGCAAGGCAGAATTGCAAAAATGGGATTTCAAGAGGGAGACGCGTCTCGCCTGGTAAGAACCTAGAATGTGGCAGTACTTCTTCAACCATGCCTTTGTCGAAAACCGGTGAATGCCTTTATCTTGAATATATTCCGAATAAAGGCATACACCGTTTTTGGGCAACCAGGCAGGGGCTCGGTGCAAATCAACACTACATAGTGCTATCACTTCCCATCTAAACAAAGGGTCATCTACAAAAAGTGTAAAGACTAGAAATTCAGGGTAGCATGGAGGTAAATCGTACCCACATTTTGTGGATTGTGGGATGACCAATTGCAATCGGAACCCTGGCGAATTCTATTGTGTATTCAAAAATAATGTAAGAAACAAAGCTACAGCACATAGGACACTTCCACTCAAGGACGTATATTTTCAAGAAAACCAAAGAACCTCAGGTCACAGGCAACCCAACGTTTACTGCTGCTCTCTTTACAAAAGCCTCGACTAGGATACAATCTAAATTTCCTTGGACGGAAAACATGGATGGAGAATATGTGATTCTTATCTACAATGATATATTACTGAGCCAGGAAATCAATGAAATAACGTCACTTGCCGCCAAAGGGGTGTTCGTAGTTACAATCATTCTCAGTAAATTTAGTCACATAGAAAAAAGTGGTTTATCAAAGATATGAGGTACAGGTGGAATACAAAATTGCGTCCCATGAATGAAATGGCAGACGAGAGAAAGCATCACACATTTAGCAAACACACTTATGCCTGTAGGAGCGCGAAGGTCACTTGAGGTGAGGAGAAACCAGGTGTTTTCAATGAGCACAGATACCATTCCATATAGACCAAAGAGGGCATCAAGACAACTTACTCTAAACCTCAAAGGACTGAACTCAGCCCACTTTACACACCAGAAAAGATTATTTACAACTGGTTAGAATTTGAAAAACAATTTATCGATGTCTCTCTGGAAGAGAATCAAGTGGATGCACAGCAGCAAGCAACACAGCACTCAAAATCGGCTACACACCGTGAGAAAAATAAACTCCAAATTAAAGGCAGTGAGTGAGAGATAAATTCTTCGAGACTTCGTTCAGGGGCTGTCATTGAAGTTGTTTTGAGCATATATTAACACACAGAAGGATCGACCTAAGGGAGGACACTCGTGGGTCTGAGTGTCTTCGTGAGCATGAGTCAGCAAATGCAGCCCTTGTCGAATAACACTGCCTTTTCCTGATTCCATGGACCCGAAATCTCCAAATGCAGACGACCCTTCCTACAGCGAACACATGCATAGGACAGCCACAGGATGCTACCCCATTGGAACGGCAAAAAACATGAAAAGCCACCTCATCTTCTCATATCCTGGTGCTCGGGTTCAAGCTTTCAGCCGCTTTTCTGAAAATATACCCAATTGGGGAAGTCAGCACTTTCAAAACACTTTTACTTATAACTTGGAATTGGTTCCATGGATGAACTACAATGTGGAGGAATAAGAGACGATGGCTATATATTTGCACAGGCACATGGCGCTCTAATTTCCAATGCTGAACAAGAATTGACCCAAGTCTAAGCTTGCTCTCGGAAGGAGAATTGGGCTTGAAAATTTCCTGCTGCTTTGGGACCAGTTCCGAAAGTGGGAAGTTGAGCAGGGGATCTCAGGGAGCCTATAATTCATGGCCCTGCAGGATGGTAAAAGGCACGTAATGTGGAAAAATGACTTGGGTTGAACCAGAGAAAAGAACTTGAGAGCAAGGCAGAATTGCAAAACTGGGATTCCAAGAGGGAGAAGCGTCTCGCCTGGTAAGAACCTAGGATGTGGCAGTACTTCTTCAAACATGCCTTTGTCGAAAAAGGGTGTATGCCTTTATCCTGAATATCTTTAGGATAAAGGCATACACCGTTTTTGGGCAACCAGGCAGGGGCTCTGTGCAAATCAACACTACATAATGCTATCACTTCCCATCCAAACAAAGGGTCATGTACGAAAAGTGTAAAGACCAGAAATGCAGGGTAACGTGGAGGTAAATCGTACCCACATTTTGTGGATTGTGGGATGACCAATTGCAATCGGCACCCTGGCGAATTCTATGGTGTATTCGAAGATAAAGTAAGAAACAATGCTACAGCACATAGGACACTTCCATTCAAGGACGTATATTTTCAGGAAAACCAAAGAACCTCAGGTCACAGGCAACCCAACGTTTACTGCTGCTCTCTTTACAAAAGCCTCGAGTAGGATACAATCTAAATTTCCTTGGACGGAAAACATGGATGGAGAATATGTGATTCTTATCTACAATGATATATTACAGAGCCAGGAAATCAATGAAATAACGTCACTTGGCGCCACCGGTGTGTTCTTAGTTACAATCATTCTCAGTGAATTTAGTCACATAGAAAAAAGTGGTTTATCAAAGATATGAGGTACAGGTGGAATATAAAATTGCGTCCCTTGAACGAAATGGCAGACGACAGAGAGAATTACACATTTAGCAAACACACTTATGCCTGTAGGAGCGCAAAGGTCACATGAGGTGAGGAAAAACCAGGTGTTTTCAATGAGCACAGATACCATTCCATATAGACCAAGGAGGGAATCAAGACAACTTACTCTAAACCTCAAAGGACTGAACTCAGCCCACTTTACACACCAGAAAAGATTATTGACAACTGGTCAGAATTTGAAAAACAATTTATCTATGTCTCTCTGGAAGAGAATCTAGTGGATGCACAGCAGCAAGC
This sequence comes from Kogia breviceps, assembly GCF_026419965.1. Lineage (NCBI taxonomy): Eukaryota > Metazoa > Chordata > Mammalia > Artiodactyla > Physeteridae > Kogia > Kogia breviceps. Next base: position 36,496,128 of record NC_081329.1, read on the forward strand.
AACACAGCACGGAAAATCGGCTACACCCGGTGAGAAAAATAAACTGCAAAATAAAGGCAGTGAGTGACAGATAAATTTTTCGAGACTTCGTTCAGGGGCTGTGATTGGAGTTGTTTTCAGCATATATTCACACACAGAAAGATGGGACCTAAGGGAGGACAATCGTGGGTCTGAGTGTCTTCGTGAGCATGAGTCAGCAAATGCAGCCCTTGTAGAATAACACTGCCTTGCCCTGATTCCATTGACCCGAAATCTCCAAATGTAGACGACCCTTCTACAGCAAACACATGCATGGGTCAGCCACAGGATGCTACCCCATTGGAACGGGAAAAAACATGAAAAGGCACCTCATCTTCTCATACCCTGGTGCTCGGGTTCAAGCTTCCAGCCACTTTCCTGAAAATATCCCCACTTGGGGAAGTCAGCACTTTCAAAACCTTCTTTCTTATAGCTTGGAATTGGTTCCATGGATGAACTACAACGGGGAAGAATAAGACACGATGCCTATATATTTGGACAGGCATATGGTGCTCTAATTTCAACTGCTGAACAAGAATTGACCCAAGTCTAAGCTTGCTCTCAGAAGGAGAATAGGGCTTGAAAATTTCCCGCTGATTTGTGACCAGTTCCAAAAGTGGGAAGTTGAGCAGGGGATCTCAGCGAGCCTATAATTCATGGGCCTGCAGGATGGTCAAAGACACCTAATGTGGACAAATGACTTGGGTTGAGCCAGAGAAAAGAACTTGAGAGCAAGGCAGAATTGCAAAAATGGGATTTCAAGAGGGAGACGCGTCTCGCCTGGTAAGAACCTAGAATGTGGCAGTACTTCTTCAACCATGCCTTTGTCGAAAAACGGTGTATGCCTTTATCCTGAATATATTCCGAATAAAGGCATACACCGTTTTTGGGCAACCAGGCAGGGGCTCGGTCCAAATCAACACTACATAGTGCTATCACTTCCCATCTAAACAAAGGGTCATCTACGAAAAGTGTAAAGACGAGAAATTCAGGGTAGCATGGAGGTAAATCGTACCCACATTTTGTGGATTCCAGGATGAACAATGGCAAACAGCACCCTGGCGAAGTCTATGGTGTATTCAAAAATAATGTAAGAAACAAAGCTACAGCACATAGGACACTTCCACTCAAGGACGTATATTTTCAAGAAAAACAAAGAACCTCAGGTCACAGGCAACCCAACGTTTACTGCTGCTCTCTTTACAAAAGCCTCGACTAGGATACAATCTAAATTTCCTTGGACGGCAAACATGGATGGAGAATATGTGATTCTTATCTACAATGATATATTACTGAGCCAGGAAATCAATGAAATAACGTCACTTGCCGCCAAAGGAATGGTCGTAGTTACAATCATTCTCAGTAAATTTAGTCACATAGAAAAAAGTGGTTTATCAAAGATATGAGGTACAGGTGGAATACAAAATTGCGTCCCATGAATGAAATGGCAGACGACAGAAAGCATCACACATTTAGCAAACACACTTATGCCTGTAGGAGCGCGAAGGTCACTTGAGGTGAGGAAAAACCAGGTGTTTTCAATGAGCACAGATACCATTCCATATAGACCAAAGAGGGCATCAAGACAACTTACTCTAAACCTAAAAGGACTGAACTCAGCCCACTTTACACACCAGAAAAGATTATTTACAACTGGTTAGAATTTGAAAAACAATTTATCGATGTCTCTCTGGAAGAGAATCAAGTGGATGCACAGCAGCAAGCAACACAGCACTCAAAATCGGCTACACCCCGTGAGAAAAATAAACTGCAAAATAAAGGCAGTGAGTGAGAGATAAATTCTTTGAGACTTCGTTCAGGGGCTGTCATTGAAGTTGTTTTGAGCATATATTAACACACAGAATGATCGGACCTAAGGAAGGACACTCGTGGGTCTGAGTGTCTTCGTGAGCATGAGTCAGCAAATGCAGCCCTTGTCGAATAACACTGCCTTTTCCTGATTCCATGGACCCGAAATTTACAAATGCAAACGACCCTTCCTACAGCGAACACATGCATGGGACAGCCACAGGATGCTACCCCATTGGAACGGCAAAAAAACATGAAAATCCACCTCATCTTCTCATATCCTGGTGCTCGGGTTCAAGCTTTCAGCCGCTTTTCTGAAAATATACCCAATTGGGGAAGTCAGCACTTTCAAAACACTCTTACTTATAAATTGGAAATGTTTCCATGGATGAACTACAATGGGGAAGAATAAGAGATGATGGCTATATATTTGGACAGGCACATGGCGCTCTAATTTCCAATGCTGAACAAGAATTGACCCAAGTCTAAGCTTGCTCTCGGAAGGAGAATTGGGCTTGAAAATGTCCTGCTGCTTTGGGACCAGTTCCGAAAGTGGGAAGTTGAGCCGGGGATCTCAGGGAGCCTATAATTCATGGCCCTGCAGGATGGTAAAAGGCACGTAATGTGGAAAAATGACTTGGGTTGAACCAGAGAAAAGAAGTTGAGAGCAAGGCAGAATTGCAAAAATGGGATTTCAAGAGGGAGACGCGTCTCGCCTGGTAAGAACCTAGGATGTGGTAGTACTTCTTCAAAAATGCCTTTGTCGAAAAAGGGTGTATGCCTTTATCCTGAATATCTTTAGGATAAAGGCATACACCGTTTTTGGGCAACCACGCAGGGGCTCTGTGCAAATCAACACTACATAATGCTATCACTTCCCATCAAAAAAAAGGGTCATGTACGAAAAGTGTAAAGACCAGAAATGCAGGGTAAGGTGGAGGTAAATCATACCCACATATTGTGGATTGTGGGATGAACAATGGCAATCGGCACCCTGGCAAATTCTATGGTGTATTCGAAGATAAAGTAAGAAACAATGCTACAGCACACAGGACACTTCCATTCAAGGACGTATATTTTCAGGAAAACCAAAGAACCTCAGGTCACAGGCAACTCAACGTTTACTGCTGCTCTCTTTACAAAAGCCTCGACTAGGATACAATCTAAATTTCCTTGGACGGAATACATGGATGGAGAATATGTGATTCTTATCTACAATGATATATTACAGAGCCAGGAAATCAATGAAATAACGTCACTTGGCGCCACCGGAGTGTTCTTAGTTACAATCATTCTCAGTGAATTTAGTCACATAGAAAAAAGTGGTTTATCAAAGATATGAGGTACAGGTGGAATATAAAATTGCGTCCCTTGAACGAAATGGCAGACGACAGAGAGAATTACACATTTAGCAAACACACTTATGCCTGTAGGAGCGCAAAGGTCACATGATGTGAGGAAAAACCAGGTGTTTTCAATGAGCACAGATACCATTCCATATAGACCAAGGAGGGAATCAAGACAACTTACTCTAAACCTCAAAGGACTGAACTCAGCCCACTTTACACACCAGAAAAGATTATTGACAACTGGTCAGAATTTGAAAAACAATTTATTTATGTCTCTCTGGAAGAGAATCTAGTGGATGCACAGCAGCAAGCAACACAGCACGGAAAATCGGCTACACCCGGTGAGAAAAATAAACTGCAAAATAAAGGCAGTGAGTGAGAGATAAATTCTTCGAGACTTCGTTCAGGGGCTGTGATTGGAATTGTTTTCAGCATATATTCACACACAGAAAGATGGGACCTAATGGAGGACAATCGTGGGTCTGAGTGTCTTCGTGAGCATGAGTCAGCAAATGCAGCCCTTGTAGAATAACACTGCCTTGCCCTGATTCCATTGACCCGAAATCTCCAAATGTAGACGACCCTTATACAGCGAACACATGCATGGGTCAGCCACAGGATGCTACCCCATTGGAACGGGAAAAAACATGAAAACGCACCTCATCTTCTCATATCCTGGTGCTCGGGTTCAAGCTTCCAGCCACTTTCCTGAAAATATCCCCACTTGGGGAAGTCAGCACTTTCAAAACCTTCTTTCTTATAGCTTGGAATTGGTTCCATGGATGAACTACAACGGGGAAGAATAAGACACGATGCCTATATATTTGGACAGGCATATGGTGCTCTAATTTCAACTGCTGAACAAGAATTGACCCAAGTCTAAGCTTGCTCTCAGAAGGAGAATAGGGCTTGAAAATTTCCCGCTGATTTGTGACCAGTTCCAAAAGTGGGAAGTTGAGCAGGGGATCTCAGCGAGCCTATAATTCATGGGCCTGCAGGATGGTCAAAGACACCTAATGTGGACAAATGACTTGGGTTGAGCCAGAGAAAAGAACTTGAGAGCAAGGCAGAATTGCAAAAATGGGATTTCAAGAGGGAGACGCGTCTCGCCTGGTAAGAACCTAGAATGTGGCAGTACTTCTTCAACCATGCCTTTGTCGAAAAACGGTGAATGCCTTTATCTTGAATATATTCCGAATAAAGGCATACACCGTTTTTGGGCAACCAGGCAGGGGCTCGGTGCAAATCAACACTACATAGTGCTATCACTTCCCATCTAAACAAAGGGTCATCTACAAAAAGTGTAAAGACTAGAAATTCAGGGTAGCATGGAGGTAAATCGTACCCACATTTTGTGGATTGTGGGATGACCAATTGCAATCGGAACCCTGGCGAATTCTATTGTGTATTCAAAAATAATGTAAGAAACAAAGCTACAGCACATAGGACACTTCCACTCAAGGACGTATATTTTCAAGAAAACCAAAGAACCTCAGGTCACAGGCAACCCAACGTTTACTGCTGCTCTCTTTACAAAAGCCTCGACTAGGATACAATCTAAATTTCCTTGGACGGAAAACATGGATGGAGAATATGTGATTCTTATCTACAATGATATATTACTGAGCCAGGAAATCAATGAAATAACGTCACTTGCCGCCAAAGGGGTGTTCGTAGTTACAATCATTCTCAGTAAATTTAGTCACATAGAAAAAAGTGGTTTATCAAAGATATGAGGTACAGGTGGAATACAAAATTGCGTCCCATGAATGAAATGGCAGACGACAGAAAGCATCACACATTTAGCAAACACACTTATGCCTGTAGGAGCGCAAAGGTCACTTGAGGTGAGGAGAAACCAGGTGTTTTCAATGAGCACAGATACCATTCCATATAGACCAAAGAGGGCATCAAGACAACTTACTCTAAACCTCAAAGGACTGAACTCAGCCCACTTTACACACCAGAAAAGATTATTTACAACTGGTTAGAATTTGAAAAACAATTTATCGATGTCTCTCTGGAAGAGAATCAAGTGGATGCACAGCAGCAAGCAACACAGCACTCAAAATCGGCTACACCCCGTGAGAAAAATAAACTCCAAATTAAAGGCAGTGAGTGAGAGATAAATTCTTCGAGACTTCGTTCAGGGGCTGTCATTGAAGTTGTTTTGAGCATATATTAACACACAGAAGGATCGACCTAAGGGAGGACACTCGTGGGTCTGAGTGTCTTCGTGAGCATGAGTCAGCAAATGCAGCCCTTGTCGAATAACACTGCCTTTTCCTGATTCCATGGACCCGAAATCTCCAAATGCAGACGACCCTTCCTACAGTGAACACATGCATGGGACAGCCACAGGATGCTACCCCATTGGAACGGCAAAAAAACATGAAAAGCCACCTCATCTTCTCATATCCTGGTGCTCGGGTTCAAGCTTTCAGCCGCTTTTCTGAAAATATACCCAATTGGGGAAGTCAGCACTTTCAAAACAGTTTTACTTATAACTTGGAATTGGTTCCATGGATGAACTACAATGGGGAGGAATAAGAGACGATGGCTATATATTTGCACAGGCACATGGCGCTCTAATTTCCAATGCTGAACAAGAATTGACCCAAGTCTAAGCTTGCTCTCGGAACGAGAATTGGGCTTGAAAATTTCCTGCTGCTTTGGGACCAGTTCCGAAAGTGGGAAGTTGAGCAGGGGATCTCAGGGAGCCTATAATTCATGGCCCTGCAGGATGGTAAAAGGCACGTAATGTGGAAAAATGACTTGGGTTGAACCAGAGAAAAGAACTTGAGAGCAAGGCAGAATTGCAAAACTGGGATTCCAAGAGGGAGAAGCGTCTCGCCTGGTAAGAACCTAGGATGTGGCAGTACTTCTTCAAACATGCCTTTGTCGAAAAAGGGTGTATGCCTTTATCCTGAATATCTTTAGGATAAAGGCATACACCGTTTTTGGGCAACCAGGCAGGGGCTCTGTGCAAATCAACACTACATAATGCTATCACTTCCCATCCAAACAAAGGGTCATGTACGAAAAGTGTAAAGACCAGAAATGCAGGGTAACGTGGAGGTAAATCGTACCCACATTTTGTGGATTGTGGGATGACCAATTGCAATCGGCACCCTGGCGAATTCTATGGTGTATTCGAAGATAAAGTAAGAAACAATGCTACAGCACATAGGACACTTCCATTCAAGGACGTATATTTTCAGGAAAACCAAAGAACCTCAGGTCACAGGCAACCCAACGTTTACTGCTGCTCTCTTTACAAAAGCCTCGACTAGGATACAATCTAAATTTCCTTTGACGGAAAACATGGATGGAGAATATGTGATTCTTATCTACAATGATATATTACAGAGCCAGGAAATCAATGAAATAACGTCACTTGGCGCCACCGGAGTGTTCTTAGTTACAATCATTATCAGTGAATTTAGTCACATAGAAAAAAGTGGTTTATCAAAGATATGAGGTACAGGTGGAATATAAAATTGCGTCCCTTGAACGAAATGGCAGACGACAGAGAGAATTACACATTTAGCAAACACACTTATGCCTGTAGGAGCGCAAAGGTCACATGAGGTGAGGACAAACCAGGTGTTTTCAATGAGCACAGATACCATTCCATATAGACCAAGGAGGGAATCAAGACAACTTACTCTAAACCTCAAAGGACTGAACTCAGCCCACTTTACACACCAGAAAAGATTATTGACAACTGGTCAGAATTTGAAAAACAATTTATCTATGTCTCTCTGGAAGAGAATCTAGTGGATGCACAGCAGCAAGCAACACAGCACGGAAAATCGGCTACACCCGGTGAGAAAAATAAACTGCAAAATAAAGGCAGTGAGTGACAGATAAATTTTTCGAGACTTCGTTCAGGGGCTGTGATTGGAGTTGTTTTCAGCATATATTCACACACAGAAAGATGGGACCTAAGGGAGGACAATCGTGGGTCTGAGTGTCTTCGTGAGCATGAGTCAGCAAATGCAGCCCTTGTAGAATAACACTGCCTTGCCCTGATTCCATTGACCCGAAATCTCCAAATATAGACGACCCTTCTACAGCAAACACATGCATGGGTCAGCCACAGGATGCTACCCCATTGGAACGGGAAAAAACATGAAAAGGCACCTCATCTTCTCATACCCTGGTGCTCGGGTTCAAGCTTCCAGCCACTTTCCTGAAAATATCCCCACTTGGGGAAGTCAGCACTTTCAAAACCTTATTTCTTATAGCTTGGAATTGGTTCCATGGATGAACTACAACGGGGAAGAATAAGACACGATGCCTATATATTGGGACAGGCATATGGTGCTCTAATTTCAACTGCTGAACAAGAATTGACCCAAGTCTAAGCTTGCTCTCAGAAGGAGAATAGGGCTTGAAAATTTCCCGCTGATTTGTGACCAGTTCCAAAAGTGGGAAGTTGAGCAGGGGATCTCAGCGAGCCTATAATTCATGGGCCTGCAGGATGGTGAAAGACACCTAATGTGGACAAATGACTTGGGTTGAGCCAGAGAAAAGAACTTGAGAGCAAGGCAGAATTGCAAAAATGGGATTTCAAGAGGGAGACGCGTCTCGCCTGGTAAGAACCTAGAATGTGGCAGTACTTCTTCAACCATGCCTTTGTCGAAAAACGGTGTATGCCTTTATCCTGAATATATTCCGAATAAAGGCATACACCGTTTTTGAGCAACCAGGCAGGGGCTCGGTGCAAATCAACACTACATAGTGCTATCACTTCCCATCTAAACAAAGGGTCAACTACGAAAAGTGTAAAGACGAGAAATTCAGGGTAGCATGGAGGTAAATCGTACCCACATTTTGTGGATTCCAGGATGAACAATGGCAAACGGCACCCTGGCGAAGTCTATGGTGTATTCAAAAATAATGTAAGAAACAAAGCTACAGCACATAGGACACTTCCACTCAAGGACGTATATTTTCAAGAAAAACAAAGAACCTCAGGTCACAGGCAACCCAACGTTTACTGCTGCTCTCTTTACAAAAGCCTCGACTATGATACAATCTAAATTTCCTTGGACGGAAAACATGGATGGAGAATATGTGATTCTTATCTACAATGATATATTACTGAGCCAGGAAATCAATGAAATAACGTCACTTGCCGCCAAAGGAGTGTTCGTAGTTACAATCATTCTCAGTAAATTTAGTCACATAGAAAAAAGTGGTTTATCAAAGATATGAGGTACAGGTGGAATACAAAATTGCGTCCCATGAATGAAATGGCAGACGAGAGAAAGCATCACACATTTAGCAAACACACTTATGCCTGTAGGAGCGCGAAGGTCACTTGAGGTGAGGAACAACCAGGTGTTTCCAATGAGCACAGATACCATTCCATATAGACCAAAGAGGGAATCAAGACAACTTACTCTAAACCTCAAAGGACTGAACTCAGCCCACTTTACACACCAGAGAAGATTATTTACAACTGGTTAGAATTTGAAAAACAATTTATCGATGTCTCTCTGGAAGAGAATCAAGTGGATGCACAGCAGCAAGCAACACAGCACTCAGAATCGGCTACACCCCGTGAGAAAAATAAACTGCAAAATAAAGGCAGTGAGTGAGAGATAAATTCTTCGAGACTTCGTTCAGGGGCTGTCATTGAAGTTCTTTTGAGCATATATTAACACACAGAAGGATCGGACCTAAGGGAGGACACTCGTGGGTCTGAGTGTCTTCGTGAGCATGATTCAGCAAATGCAGCCCTTGTCGAATAACACTGCCTTTTCCTGATTCCATGGACCCGAAATCTCCAAATGCAGACCACCCTTCCTACAGTGAACACATGCATGGGACAGCCACAGGATGCTACCACATTGGAACGGCAAAAAAACATGAAAAGCCACCTCATCTTCTCTTATCCTGATGCTCGGGTTCAAGCTTTCAACCGCTTTTCTGAAAATATACCCAATCGGGGAAGTCAGCACTTTCAAAACACTCTTACTTATAACTTGGAATTGGTTCCATGGATGAACTACGATGGGGAAGAATAAGAGACGATGGCTATATATTTGGACAGGCACATGGCGCTCTAATTTCCAATGCTGAACAAGAATTGACCCAAGTCTAAGCTTGCTCTCGGAAGGAGAATTGGGCTTGAAAATTTCCTGCTGCTTTGGGACCAGTTCCGAAAGTGGGAAGTTGAGCCGGGGATCTCAGGGAGCCTATAATTCATGGCCCTGCAGGATGGTAAAAGGCACGTAATGTGGAAAAATGACTTGGGTTGAACCAGAGAAAAGAACTTGAGAGCAAGGCAGAATTGCAAAACTGGGATTTCAAGAGGGAGAAGCGTCTCGCATGGTAAGAACCTAGGATGTGGCAGTACTTCTTCAAACATGCCTTTGTCAAAAAAGGGTGTATGCCTTTATCCTGAATATATTCCGAATAAAGGCATACACCGTTTTTGGGGAACCAGGCACGGGCTCGGTGCAAATCAAAACTACATAATTCTATCACATCCCATCAAAACAAAGGGTCATGTACGAAAAGTGTAAAGACCAGAAATGCAGGGTAACGTGGAGGTAAATCGTACCCACATTTTGTGGATTGTGAGATGACCAATTGCAATCGGCACCTTGGCGAATTCTATGGTGTATTCGAAGATAAAGTAAGAAACAATGCTACAGCACTTAGGACACTTCCACTCAAGGACGTATATTTTCAAGGAAACCAAAGAACGTTAGGTCACAGGCAACCGAACGTTTACTGCTGCTCTCTTTACAAAAGCCTCGACTAGGATACAATCTAAATTTCCCTGGACGGAAACATGGATGAAGAGTATGTGATTCTTATCTACAATGATATATTACAGAGCCAGGAAATCAGTGAAATAACGTCACTTGGCGCCACCGGAGTGTTCTTAGTTACAATAATTCTCAGTGAATATAGTCACATAGAAAAAAGTGGTTTATCAAAGATATGAGGTACAGGTGGAATATAAAATTGCATCCCTTGAAAGAAATGGCAGACGACAGAGAGAATTACACATTTAGCAAACACACTTATGCCTGTAGGAGCGCAAAGGTCACATGAGGTGAGGAAAAACCAGGTGTTTTCAATGAGCACAGATACCATTCCGTATAGACCAAGGAGGGAATCAAGACAACTTACTCTAAACCTCAAAGGACTGAACTCAGCCCACTTTACACACCAGAAAAGTTTATTGACAACTGGTTAGAATTTGAAAAACAATTTATCGATGTCTCTCTGGAAGAGAATCAAGTGGATGCACAGCAGCAAGCAACACAGCACTCAGAATCGGCTACACCCCGTGAGAAAAATAAACTGCAAAATAAAGGCAGTGAGTGATAGATAAATTCTTCGAGACTTCGTTCAGGGGCTGTCATTGAAGTTGTTTTGAGCATATATTAACACACAGAAGAATCGGACCTAAGGGAGGACACTCGTGGGTCTGAGTGTCTTCGTGAGCATGAGTCAGCAAATGCAGCCCTTGTCGAATAACACTGCCTTTTCCTGATTCCATGGACCCGAAATCTCCAAATGCAGATGACCCTTCCTACAGCGAACACATGCATGGGACAGCCACAGGATGCTACCACATTGGAACGGCAAAAAAACATGAAAAGCCACCTCATCTTCTCATATCCTGGTGCTCGGGTTCAAGCTTTCAACCGCTTTTCTGAAAATATACCCAATTGGGGAAGTCAGCACTTTCAAAACACTCTTACTTATAACTTGGAATTGGTTCCATGGATGAACTACAATGGGGAAGAATAAGAGACGATGTCTATATATTTGGACAGGCACATGGCGCTCTAATTTCCAATGCTGAACAAGAATTGACCCAAGTCTAAGCTTGCTCTCGGAAGGAGAATTGGGCTTGAAAATGTCCTGCTGCTTTGGGACCAGTTCCGAAAGTGGGAAGTTGAGCCGGGGATCTCAGGGAGCCTATAATTCATGGCCCTGCAGGATGGTAAAAGGCACGTAATGTGGAAAAGTGACTTGGGTTGAACCAGAGAAAAGAACTTGAGAGCAAGGCAGAATTGCAAAACTGGGATTTCAAGAGGGAGAAGCGTCTCGCCTGGTAAGAACCTAGGATGTGGCAGTACTTCTTCAACCATGCCTTTGTCGAAAAAGGGTGTATGCCTTTATCCTGAATATCTTTAGGATAAAGGCATACACCGTTTTTGGGCAACCAGGCAGGGGCCTGTTCAAATCAACACTACATAATGCTATCACTTCCCATCCAAACAAAGGGTCATGTACGAAAAGTGTAAAGACCAGAAATGCAGGGTAACGTGGAGGTAAATCGTACCCACATTTTGTGGATTGTGGGATGACCAATTGCAATCGGCACCCTGGCAAATTCTATGGTGTATTCGAAGATAAAGTAAGAAACAATGCTACAGCACATAGGACACTTCCATTCAAGGACGTATATTTTCAGGAAAACCAAAGAACCTCAGGTCACAGGCAACCCAACGTTTACTGCTGCTCTCTTTACAAAAGCCTCGACTAGGATACAATCTAAATTTCCTTGGACGGAATACATGGATGGAGAATATGTGATTCTTATCTACAATGATATATTACAGAGCCAGGAAATCAATGAAATAACGTCACTTGGCGCCACCGGAGTGTTCTTAGTTACAATCATTCTCAGTGAATTTACTCACATAGAAAAAAGTGGTTTATCAAAGATATGAGGTACAGGTGGAATATAAAATTGCGTCCCTTGAATGAAATGGCAGACGACAGAGAGAATTACACATTTAGCAAACACACTTATGCCTGTAGGAGCGCAAAGGTCACATGAGGTGAGGAAAAACCAGGTGTTTTCAATGAGCACAGATACCATTCCATATAGACCAAGGAGGGAATCAAGACAACTTACTCTAAACCAAAAAGGACTGAACTCAGCCCACTTTACACACCAGAAAAGATTATTGACAACTGGTCAGAATTTGAAAAACAATTTATCTATGTCTCTCTGGAAGAGAATCTAGTGGATGCACAGCAGCAAGCAACACAGCACGGAAAATCGGCTACACCCGGTGAGAAAAATAAACTGCAAAATAAAGGCAGTGAGTGACAGATAAATTCTTCGAGACTTCGTTCAGGGGCTGTGATTGGAGTTGTTTTCAGCATATATTCACACACAGAAAGATGGGACCTAAGGGAGGACAATCGTGGGTCTGAGTGTCTTCGTGAGCATGAGTCAGCAAATGCAGCCCTTGTAGAATAACACTGCCTTGCCCAGATTCCATTGACCCGAAATCTCCAAATGTAGACGACCCTTCTACAGCGAACACATGCATGGGTCAGCCACAGGATGCTATCCCATTGTAAAGGGAAAAAACATGAAAAGGCACCTCATCTTCTCATATCCTGGTGCTCGGGTTCAAGCTTCCAGCCACTTTCCTGAAAATATCCCCAGTTGGGGAAGTCAGCACTTTCAAAACCTTCTTTATTATAGCTTGGAATTGGTTCCATGGATGAACTACAATGGGGAAGAATAAGACACGATGCCTATATATTTGGACCGGCATATGGTGCTCTAATTTCAACTGCTGAACAAGAATTGACCCAAGTCTAAGCTTGCTCTCAGAAGGAGAATAGGGCTTGAAAATTTCCCGCTGATTTGTGACCAGTTCCGAACGTGGGAAGTTGAGCCGGGGATCTCAGCGATCCTATAATTCATGGGCCTGCAGGATGGTCAAAGACACCTAATGTGGACAAATGACTTGGGTTGAGCCAGAGAAAAGAACTTGAGAGCAAGGCAGAATTGCAAAAATGGGATTTCAAGAGGGAGACGCGTCTCGCCTGGTAAGAACCTAGAATGTGGCAGTACTTCTTCAACCATGCCTTTGTCGAAAAACGGTGTATGCCTTTATCCTGAATATATTCCGAATAAAGGCATACACCGTTTTTGGGCAACCAGGCAGGGGCTCGGTGCAAATCAACACTAAATAGTGCTATCACTTCCCATCTAAAGAAAGTGTCATCTAGGAATAGTGTGAAGACTAGAAATTCAGGGTAGCATGGAGGTAAATCGTACCCTCATTTTGTGGATTCCAGGATGAAAAATGGCAATCGGCACCCTGGCGAAGTCTATGGTGTATTCAAAAATAATGTAAGAAACAAAGCTACAGCACATAGGACACTTCCACTCAAGGATGTATATTTTCAAGAAAATCAAAGAACCTCAGGTCATAGGCAACCCAACGTTTACTGCTGCTCTCATTACAAAAGCCTCGATTAGGATACAATCTAAATTTCCTTGGACGGAAAACATGGATGGAGAATATGTGATTCTTATCTACAATGATATATTACTGAGCCAGGAAATCAATGAAGTAACGTCACTTGCCGCCAAAGGAGTGTTCGTAGTTACAATCATTCTCAGTAAATTTAGTCACATAGAAAAAAGTGGTTTATCAAAGATATGAGGTACAGGTGGAATACAGAATTGCGTCCCATGAATGAAATGGCAGAGGAGAGAAAGCATCACACATTTAGCAAACACACTTATGCCTGTAGGAGCGCGAAGGTCACTTGAGGTGAGGAAAAACCAGGTGTTTTCAATGAGCACAGATACCGTTCCATATAGACCAAAGAGGGAATCAAGACAACTTACTCTAAACCTCAAAGGACTGAACTCAGCCCACTTTACACACCAGAAAAGATTATTTACAACTGGTCAGAATTTGAAAAACAATTTATCAATGTCTCTCTGGAAGAGAATCAAGTGGATGCACAGCAGCAAGCAACACAGCACTGAAAATCGGCTACACCCCGTGAGAAAAATAAACTGCAAAATAAAGGCAGTGAGTGAGAGATAAATTCTTCGAGACTTCGTTCAGGGGCTGTCATTGAAGTTCTTTTGAGTATATATTAACACACAGAAGGATGGGACCTAAGGGAGGACACTCGTGGGTCTGAGCGTCTTCGTGAGCATGAGTCAGCAAATGCAGCCCTTGTAGAATAACACTGCCTTGCCCTGATTCCATGGAACCAAAATCTCCAAATGTAGACGACCTTTCTACAGTGAACACATGCATGGGTCAGCCACAGGATGCTACCCCATTGGAACGGGAAAAAACATGAAAAGGCACCTCATCTTCTCATATCCTGGTGCTCGGGTTCAAGCTTCCAGCCACTTTCCTGAAAATATCCCCACTTGGGGAAGTCAGCACTTTCAAAACCTTCTTTCTTATAGCTTGGAATTGGTTCCATGGATGAACTACAATGGGGAAGAATAAGACACGATGCCTATATATTTGCACAGGCATATGGTGCTCTAATTTCAACTGCTGTACAAGAATTGACCCAAGTCTAAGCTTGCTCTCAGAAGGAGAATAGGGCTTGAAAATTTCCCGCTGATTTGTGACCAGTTCCAAAAGTGGGAAGTTGAGCAGGGGATCTCAGCGAGCATATAATTCATGGGCCTGCAGGATGGGCCAAGACACCTAATGTGGACAAATGACTTGGGTTGAGCCAGAGAAAAGAACTTGAGAGCAAGGCAGAATTGCAAAAATGGGATTTCAAGAGGGAGACGCGTCTCGCCTGGTAAGAACCTAGAATGTGGCAGTACTTCTTCAACCATGCCATTGTCGAAAAATGGTGTATGCCTTTATCCTGAATATATTCCGAATAAAGGCATACACCGTTTTTGGGCAACCAGGCAGGGGCTCGGTGCAAATCAACACTACATAGTGCTATCACTTCCCATCGAAACAAAGGGTCATCTACGAAAAGTGTAAAGACTAGAAATTCAGGGTAGCATGGAGGTAAATCGTACCCACATTTTGTGGATTCCAGGATGAACAATGGCAATCGGCACCCTGGCGAAGTCTATGGTGTATTCAAAAATAATGTAAGAAACAAAGCTACAGCACGTAGGACACTTCCACTCAAGGACGTATATTTTCAAGAAAACCAAAGAACCTCAGGTCACAGGCAACCCAACGTTTACTGCTGCTCTCTTTACAAAAGCCTCGACTAGGATACAATCTAAATTTCCTTGGACGGAAAACATGGATGGAGAATATGTGATTCTTATCTACAATGATATATTACTGAGCCAGGAAATCAATGAAATAACGTCACTTGCCGCCAAAGGAGTGTTCGTAGTTACAATCATTCTCAGTAAATTTAGTCACATAGAAAAAAGTGGTTTATCAAAGATATGAGGTACAGGTGGAATACAAAATTGCGTCCCATGAATGAAATGGCAGACGAGAGAAAGCATCACACATTTAGCAAACACACTTATGCCTGTAGGAGCGCGAAGGTCACTTGAGGTGAGGAAAAAACAGGTGTTTTCAATGAGCACAGATACCATTCCATATAGACCAAAGAGGGCATCAAGACAACTTACTCTAAACCTCAAAGGACTGAACTCAGCCCACTTTACACACCAGAAAAGATTATTTACAACTGGTTAGAATTTGAAAAACAATTTATCGATGTCTCTCTGGAAGAGAATCAAGTGGATGCACAGCAGCAAGCAACACAGCACTGAAAATCGGCTACACCCCGTGAGAAAAATAAACTGCAAAATAAAGGCAGTGAGTGAGAGATAAATTCTTCGAGACTTCGTTCAGGGGCTGTCATTGAAGTTGTTTTGAGCATATATTAACACACAGAAGGATCGGACCTAAGGGAGGACACTCGTGGGTCTGAGTGTCTTCGTGAGCATGAGTCAGCAAATGCAGCCCTTGTCGAATAACACTGCCTTTTCCTGATTCCATGGACCCGAAATCTCCAAATGCAGACGACCCTTCCTACAGCGAACACATGAATGGGACAGCCACAGGATGCTACCCCATTGGAACGGCAAAAAAACATGAAAAGCCACCTCATCTTCTCATACCCTGGTGCTCGGGTTCAAGCTTTCAGCCGCTTTTCTGAAAATATACCCAATTGGGGAAGTCAGCACTTTCAAAACACTCTTACTTATAACTTGGAATTTGTTCCATGGATGAACTACAATGGGGAAGAATAAGAGACGATGGCTATATATTTGGACAGGCACATGGCGCTCTAATTTCCAATGCTGAACAAGAATTGACCCAAGTATAAGCTTGCTCTCGGAAGGAGAATTGGGCTTGAAAATGTCCTGCTGCTTTGGGACCAGTTCCGAAAGTGGGAAGTTGTACCGGGGATCTCAGGGAGCCTATAATTCATGGCCCAGCAGGATGGTAAAAGGCACGTAATGTGGAAAAATGACTTGGGTTGAACCAGAGAAAAGAACTTGAGAGCAAGGCAGAATTGCAAAACTGGGATTTCAAGAGGGAGAAGCGTCTCGCCTGGTAAGAAACTAGGATGTGGCAGTACTTCTTCAAACATGCCTTTGTCGAAAAAGGGTGTATGCCTTTATCCTGAATATATTCCGAATAAAGGCATACACCGTTTTTGGGCAACCAGGCAGGGGCTCGGTGCAAATCAACACTACATAGTGCTATCACTTCCCATCTAAACAAAGGGTCATCTACGAAAAGTGTAAAGACTAGAAATTCAGGGTAGCATGGAGGTAAATCGTACCCACATTTTGTGGATTCCAGGATGAACAATGGCAATCGGCACCCTGGCGAAGTCTATGGTGTATTCAAAAATAATGTAAGAAACAAAGCTACAGCACTTAGGACACTTCCACTCAAGGACGTATATTTTCAAGAAAACCAAAGAACCTCAGGTCACAGCCAACCCAACGTTTTCTGCTGCTCTCTTTACAAAAGCCTCGACTAGGATACAATCTAAATTTCCTTGGACGGAAAACATGGATGGAGAATATGTGATTCTTATCTACAATGATATATTACTGAGCCAGGAAATCAATGAAATAACGTCACTTGCCACCAAAGGAGTGTTCGTAGTTACAATCATTCTCAGTAAATTTAGTCACATAGAAAAAAGTGGTTTATCAAAGATATGAGGTACAGGTGGAATACAAAATTGCATCCCATGAATGAAATGGCAGACGAGAGAAAGCATCACACATTTAGCAAACACACTTATGCCTGTAGGAGCGCGAAGGTCACTTGAGGTGAGGAAAAAACAGGTGTTTTCAATGAGCACAGATACCATTCCATATAGACCAAAGAGGGCATCAAGACAACTTACTCTAAACCTCAAAGGACTGAACTCAGCCCACTTTACACGCCAGAAAAGATTATTTACAACTGGTTAGAATTTGAAAAACAATTTATCGATGTCTCTCTTTAAGAGAATCAAGTGGATGCACAGCCACAAGCAACACAGCACTGAAAATCGGCTACACCCCGTGAGAAAAATAAACTTCAAAATAAAGGCAGTGAGTGAGAGATAAATTCTTCGAGACTTCGTTCAGGGGCTGTCATTGAAGTTGTTTTGAGCATATATTAACACACAGAAGGATCGGACCTAAGGGAGGACACTCGTGGGTCTGAGTGTCTTCGTGAGCATGAGTCACCAAATGCAGCCCTTGTCGAATAACACTGCCTTTTCCTGATTCCATGGACCCGAAATCTCCAAATGCAGACGACCCTTCCTACAGCGAACACATGCATGGGACATCCACAGGATGCTACCCCATTGGAACGGCAAAAAAACATGAAAAGCCACCTCATCTTCTCATATCCTGGTGCTCGGGTTCAAGCTTTCAGCTGCTTTTCTGAAAATATACCCAATTGGGGAAGTCAGCACTTTCAAAACACTCTTACTTATAACTTGGAATTGGTTCCATGGATGAACTACAACGGCGAAGAATGAGACGATGGCTATATATTTGGACAGGCACATGGCGCTCTAATTTCCAATGCTGAACAAGAATTGACCCAAGTCTAAGCTTGCTCTCGGAAGGAGAATTGGGCTTGAAAATGTCCTGCTGCTTTGGGACCAGTTCCGAAAGTGGGAAGTTGAGCCGGGGATCTCAGGGAGCCTATAATTCATGGCTCTGCAGGATGGTAAAAGGCACGTAATGTGGAAAAATGACTTGGGTTGAACCAGAGAAAAGAACTTGAGAGCAAGGCAGAATTGCAAAACTGGGATTTCAAGAGGGAGAAGCGTCTCGCCTGGTAAGAACCTAGGATGTGGCAGTACTTCTTCAAACATACCTTTGTGGAAAAAGGGTGTATGCCTTTATCCTGAATATCTTTAGGATAAAGGCATACACCGTTTTTGGGGAACCAGGCAGGGGCTCGGTGCAAATCAACACTACATAATGCTATCACTTCCCATCAAAACAAAGGGTCATGTACGAAAAGTGTAAAGACCAGAAATGCAGGGTAACGTGGAGGTAAATCGTACCCACATTTTGTGGATTGTGGGATGAACAATGGCAATCGGCACCCTGGCGAATTCTATGGTGTATTCGAAGATAAAGTAAGAAACAATGCTACAGCACATAGGACACTTCCATTCAAGGACGTATATTTTCAGGAAAACCAAAGAACCTCAGGTCACAGGCAACCCAACGTTTACTGCTGCTCTCTTTACAAAACCCTCGACTAGGATACAATCTAAATTTCCTTGGACGGAATACATGGATGGAGAGTATGTGATTCTTTTCTACAATGATATATTACAGAGCCAGGAAATCAATGAAATAACGTCACTTGGCGCCACCGGAGTGTTCTTAGTTACAATCATTCTCAGTGAATTTAGTCACATAGAAAAAAGTGGTTTATCAAAGATATGAGGTACAGGTGGAATATAAAATTGCGTCCCTTGAACGAAATGGCAGACGACAGAGAGAATTACACATTTAGCAAACACACTTATGCCTGTAGGAGCGCAAAGGTCACATGAGGTGAGGAAAAACCAGGTGTTTTCAATGAGCACAGATACCATTCCATATAGACCAAGGAGGGAATCAAGACAACTTACTCTAAACCTCAAAGGACTGAACTCAGCCCACTTTACACACCAGAAAAGATTATTGACAACTGGTCAGAATTTGAAAAACAATTTATCTATGTCTCTCTGGAAGAGAATCTAGTGGATGCACAGCAGCAAGCAACACAGCACGGAAAATCGGCTACACCCGGTGAGAAAAATAAACTGTAAAATAAAGGCAGTGAGTGACAGATAAATTCTTCGAGACTTCATTCAGGGGCTGTGATTGGAGTTGTTTTCAGCATATATTCACACACAGAAAGATGGGACCTAAGGGAGGACAATCGTGGGTCTGAGTGTCTTCGTGAGCATGAGTCAGCAAATGCAGCCCTTGTAGAATAACACTGCCTTTTCCTGATTCCATGGACCCGAAATCTCCAAATGTAGACGACCCTTCTACAGCGAACACATGCATGGGTCAGCCACAGGATGCTACCCCATTGGAACGGGAAAAAACATGAAAAGGCACCTCATCTTCTCATATCCTGGTGCTCGGGTTCAAGCTTCCAGCCACTTTCCTGAAAATATCCCCACTTGGGGAAGTCAGCACTTTCAAAACCTTCTTTCTTATAGCTTGGAATTGGTTCCATGGATGAACTACAACGGGGAAGAATAAGAGACGATGGCTATATATGTGGACATGCACATGGCGCTCTAATTTCCAATGCTGAACAAGAATTGACCCAAGTCTAAGCTTGCTCTCAGAAGGAGAATTGGGCTTGAAAATTTCCTGCTGCTTTGGGACCTGTTCCGAAAGTGGGAAGTTGAGCCGGGGATCTCAGGGAGCCTTTAATTCATGGTCCTACAGGATGGTAAAAGGCACGTAATGTGGAAAAATGACTTGGGTTGAACCAGAGAAAAGAACTTGAGAGCAAGGCAGAATTGCAAAACTGGGATTTCAAGAGGGAGAAGCGTCTCGCCTGGTAAGAACCTAGGATGTGGCAGTACTTCTTCAAACATGCCTTTGTCGAAAAAGGGTGTATGTCTTTATCCTGAATATCTTTAGGATAAAGGCATACACCGTTTTTGGGGAACCAGGCAGGGGCTCGGTGCAAATCAACACTACATAATGCTATCACTTCCCATCAAAACAAAGGGTCATGTACGAAAAGTGTAAAGACCAGAAATGCAGGGTAACGTGGAGGTAAATCGTACCCACATTTTGTGGATTGTGGGATGAACAATGGCAATCGGCACCCTGGCGAATTCTATGGTGTATTCGAAGATAAAGTAAGAAACAATGCTACAGCACATAGGACACTTCCACTCAAGGACGTATATTTTCAAGGAAACCAAAGAACCTCAGGTCACAGGCAACCCAACGTTTACTGCTGCTCTCTTTACAAAAGCCTCGAAGAGGATACAATCTAAATTTCCTTGAACAGAAACATGGATGAAGAATATGTGATTCTTATCTACAATGATATATTACAGAGCCAGGAAATCAATGAAATAACGTCACTTGCGCCACCGGAGTGTTCTTAGTTACAATCATTCTCAGTGAATTTAGTCACATAGAAAAAAGTGGTTTATCAAAGATATGAGGTACAGGTGGAATATAAAATTGCGTCCCTTGAACGAAATGGCAGACGACAGAGGGAATTACACATTTAGCAAAACACTTATGCCTGTAGGAGCGCAAAGGTCAAATGAGGTGAGGAAAAACCAGGTGTTTTCAATGAGCACAGATACCATTCCATATAGACCAAAGAGGGAATCAAGACAACTTACTCTAAACCTCAAAGGACTGAACTCAGCCCACTTTACACACCAGAAAAGATTATTGACAACTGGTCAGAATTTGAAAAACAATTTATCTATGTCTCTCTGGAAGAGAATCTAGTGGATGCACAGCAGCAAGCAACACAGCACGGAAAATCGGCTACACCCGGTGAGAAAAATAAACTGCAAAATAAAGGCAGTGAGTGACAGATAAATTCTTCGAGACTTCGTTCAGGGGCTGTGATTGGAGTTGTTTTCAGCATATATTCACACACAGAAAGATGGGACCTAAGGGAGGACAATCGTGGGTCTGAGTGTCTTCGTGAGCATGAGTCAGCAAATGCAGCCCTTGTAGAATAACACTGCCTTGCCCTGATTCCATTGACCCGAAATCTCCAAATGTAGACGACCCTTCTACAGCGAACACATGCATGTGTCAGCCACAGGATGCTATCCCATTGGAATGGGAAAAAACAAGAAAAGGCACCTCATCTTCTCATATCCTGGTGCTCGGGTTCAAGCTTCCAGCCACTTTCCTGAAAATATCCCCACTTGGGGAAGTCAGCACTTTCAAAACCTTCTTTCTTATAGCTTGGAATTGGTTCCATGGATGAACTACAACGGGGAAGAATAAGAAACGATGCCTATATATTTGGACAGGCATGTGGTTCTCTAATTTCAACTGCTGAACAAGAATTGACCCAAGTCTAAGCTTGCTCTCAGAAGGAGAATAGGGCTTGAAAATTTCCCGCTGCTTTGTGACCAGTTCCAAAAGTGGGAAGTTGAGCAGGGGATCTCAGGGAGCCTATAATTCATGGGCCTGCAGGATGGTCAAAGACACCTAATGTGGACAAATGACTTGGGTTGAGCCAGAGAAAAGAACTTGAGAGCAAGGCAGAATTTCAACAATGGGACTTCAAGAGGGAGACGCGTCTCGCCTGGTAAGAACATAGAATGTGGCAGTACTTCTTCAACCATGCCTTTGTCGAAAAACGGTGTATGCCTTTATCCTGAATATATTCCGAATAAAGGCATACACCGTTTTTGGGCAACCAGGCAGGGGCTCTGTCCAAATCAACACTACATAGTGCTATCACTTCCCATCTAAACAAAGGGTCATCTACGAAAAGTGTAAAGACTAGAAATTCAGGGTAGCATGGAGGTAAATAGTACCCACATTTTGTGGATTGTGGGATGACCAATGGCAATCGGCACCCTGGCGAATTCTATGGTGTATTCGAAGATAAAGTAAGAAACAATGCTACAGCACATAGGACACTTCCATTCAAGGACGTATATTTTCAGGAAAACCAAAGAACCTCAGGTCACAGGCAACCCAATGTTTATTGCTGCTCTCTTTACAAAAGCCTCGACTAGGATACAATCTAAATTTCCTTGGACGGAAAACATGGATGGAGAATATGTGATTCTTATCTACAATGATATATTACTGAGCCAGGAAATCAATGAAATAACGTCACTTGCCGCCAAAGGAGTGTTCGTAGTTACAATCATTCTCAGTAAATTTAGTCACATAGAAAAAAGTGGTTTATCAAAGATATGAGGTACAGGTGGAATACAAAATTGCGTCCCATGAATGAAATGGCAGACGAGAGAAAGCATCACACATTTAGCAAACACACTTATGCCTGTAGGAGCGCGAAGGTCACTTGAGGTGAGGAAAAAACAGGTGTTTTCAATGAGCACAGATACCATTCCATATAGACCAAAGAGGGCATCAAGACAACTTACTCTAAACCTAAAAGGACTGAACTCAGCCCACTTTACACACCAGAAAAGATTATTTACAACTGGTTAGAATTTGAAAAACAATTTATCGATGTCTCTCTGGAAGAGAATCAAGTGGATGCACAGCAGCAAGCAACACAGCACTGAAAATCGGCTACGCCCCGTGAGAAAAATGAACTGCAAAATAAAGGCAGTGAGTGAGAGATAAATTCTTCGAGACTTTGTTCAGGGGCTGTCATTGAAGTTGTTTTGAGCATATATTAACACACAGAAGGATCGGACCTAAGGGAGGACACTCGTGGGTCTGAGTGTCTTCGTGAGCATGAGTCAGCAAATGCAGCCCTTGTCGAATAACACTGCCTTTTCCTGATTCCATGGACCCGAAATCTCCAAATGCAGATGACCCTTCCTACAGCGAACACATGCATGGGACAGCCACAGGATGCTACCCCATTGGAACGGCCAAAAACATGAAAAGCCACCTCATCTTCTCGTATCCTGGTGCTCGGGTTCAAGCTTTTAGCCGCTTTTCTGAAAATATACCCAATTGGGGAAGTCAGCACTTTCAAAACACTCTTACTTATAACTTGGAATTGGTTCCATGGATGAACTACAATGGGGAAGAATAAGAGACGATGGCTATATATTTGGACAGGCACATGGCGCTCTAATTTCCAATGCTGAACAAGAATTGACCCAAGTCTAAGCTTGCTCTCGGAAGGAGAATTGGGCTTGAAAATTTCCTGCTGCTTTGGGACCAGTTCCGAAAGTGGGAAGTTGAGCCGGGGATCTCAGGGAGCCTATAATTCATGGCCCTGCAGGATGGTAAAAGGCACGTAATGTGGAAAAATGACTTGGGTTGAACCAGAGAAAAGAACTTGAGAGCAAGGCAGAATTGCAAAACTGGGATTTCAAGAGGGAGAAGCGTCTCGCCTGGTAAGAACCTAGGATGTGGCAGTACTTCTTCAAACATGCCTTTGTCGAAAAAGGGTGTATGTCTTTATCCTGAATATCTTTAGGATAAAGGCATACACCGTTTTTGGGGAACCAGGCAGGGGCTCGGTGCAAATCAACACTACATAATGCTATCACTTCCCATCAAAACAAAGAGTCATGTACGAAAAGTGTAAAGACCAGAAATGCAGGGTAACGTGGAGGTAAATCGTACCCACATTTTGTGGATTGTGGGATGAACAATGGCAATCGGCACCCTGGCGAATTCTATGGTGTATTTGAAGGTAAAGTAAGAAACAATGCTATAGCACATAGGACACTTCCACTCAAGGACGTATATTTTCAAGGAAACCAAAGAACCTCAGGTCACAGGCAACCCAACGTTTACTGCTGCTCTCTTTACAAAAGCCTCGAAGAGGATACAATCTAAATTTCCTTGGACAGAAACATGGATGAAGAATATGTGATTCTTATCTACAATGATATATTACAGAGCCAGGAAATCAATGAAATAACGTCACTTGCGCCACCGGAGTGTTCTTAGTTACAATCATTCTCAGTGAATTTAGTCACATAGAAAAAAGTGGTTTATCAAAGATATGAGGTAAAGGTGGAATATAAAATTGCGTCCCTTGAACGGAATGGCAGACGACAGAGAGAATTACACATTTAGCAAACACACTTATGCCTGTAGGAGCGCAAAGGTCACATGAGGTGAGGAAAAACCAGGTGTTTTCAATGAGCACAGATACCATTCCATATAGACCAAGGAGGGAATCAAGACAACTTACTCTAAACCTCAAAGGACTGAACTCAGCCCACTTTACACACCAGAAAAGATTATTGACAACTGGTCAGAATTTGAAAAACAATTTATCTATGTCTCTCTGGAAGAGAATCTAGTGGATGCACAGCAGCAAGCAACACAGCACGGAAAATCGGCTACACCCGGTGAGAAAAATAAACTGCAAAATAAAGGCAGTGAGTGACAGATAAATTCTTCGAGACTTCGTTCAGGGGCTGTCATTGGAGTTGTTTTCAGCATATATTCACACACAGAAAGATGGGACCTAAGGGAGGACAATCGTGGGTCTGAGTGTCTTCGTGAGCATGAGTCAGCAAATGCAGCCCTTGTAGAATAACACTGCCTTGCCCTGATTCCATTGACCCGAAATCTCCAAATGTAGATGACCCTTCTACAGCGAACACATGCATGTGTCAGCCACAGGATGCTACCCCATTGGAATGGGAAAAAACATGAAAAGGCACCTCATCTTCTCATATCCTGGTGCTCGGGTTCAAGCTTCCAGCCACTTTCCTGAAAATATCCCCACTTGGGGAAGTCAGCACTTTCAAAACCTTCTTTCTTATAGCTTGGAATTGGTTCCATGGATGAACTACAACGGGGAAGAATAAGAAACGATGCCTATATATTTGGACAGGCATATGGTGCTCTAATTTCAACTGCTGAACAAGAATTGACCCAAGTCTAAGCTTGCTCTCAGAAGGAGAATAGGGCTTGAAAATTTCCCGCTGCTTTGTGACCAGTTCCAAAAGTGGGAAGTTGAGCAGGGGATCTCAGGGAGCCTATAATTCATGGGCCTGCAGGATGGTCAAAGACACCTAATGTGGACAAATGACTTGGGTTGAGCCAGAGAAAAGAACTTGAGAGCAAGGCAGAATTTCAACAATGGGACTTCAAGAGGGAGACGCGTCTCGCCTGGTAAGAACATAGAATGTGGCAGTACTTCTTCAACCATGCCTTTGTCGAAAAACGGTGTATGCCTTTATCCTGAATATATTCCGAATAAAGGCATACACCGTTTTTGGGCAACCAGGCAGGGGCTCTGTCCAAATCAACACTACATAGTGCTATCACTTCCCATCTAAACAAAGGGTCATCTACGAAAAGTGTAAAGACTAGAAATTCAGGGTAGCATGGAGGTAAATAGTACCCACATTTTGTGGATTGTGGGATGACCAATGGCAATCGGCACCCTGGCGAATTCTATGGTGTATTCGAAGATAAAGTAAGAAACAATGCTACAGCACATAGGACACTTCCATTCAAGGACGTATATTTTCAGGAAAACCAAAGAACCTCAGGTCACAGGCAACCCAATGTTTATTGCTGCTCTCTTTACAAAAGCCTCGACTAGGATACAATCTAAATTTCCTTGGACGGAAAACATGGATGGAGAATATGTGATTCTTATCTACAATGATATATTACTGAGCCAGGAAATCAATGAAATAACGTCACTTGCCGCCAAAGGAGTGTTCGTAATTACAATCATTCTCAGTAAATTTAGTCACATAGAAAAAAGTGGTTTATCAAAGATATGAGGTACAGGTGGAATACAAAATTGCGTCCCATGAATGAAATGGCAGACGAGAGAAAGCATCACACATTTAGCAAACACACTTATGCCTGTAGGAGCGCGAAGGTCACTTGAGGTGAGGAAAAAACAGGTGTTTTCAATGAGCACAGATACCATTCCATATAGACCAAAGAGGGCATCAAGACAACTTACTCTAAACCTAAAAGGACTGAACTCAGCCCACTTTACACACCAGAAAAGATTATTTACAACTGGTTAGAATTTGAAAAACAATTTATCGATGTCTCTCTGGAAGAGAATCAAGTGGATGCACAGCAGCAAGCAACACAGCACTCAAAATCGGCTACACCCCGTGAGAAAAATGAACTGCAAAATAAAGGCAGTGAGTGAGAGATAAATTCTTCGAGACTTTGTTCAGGGGCTGTCATTGAAGTTGTTTTGAGCATATATTAACACACAGAAGGATCGGACCTAAGGGAGGACACTCGTGGGTCTGAGTGTCTTCGTGAGCATGAGTCAGCAAATGCAGCCCTTGTCGAATAACACTGCCTTTTCCTGATTCCATGGACCCGAAATCTCCAAATGCAGACGACCCTTCCTACAGCGAACACATGCATGGGACAGCCACAGGATGCTACCCCATTGGAACGGCAAAAAACATGAAAAGCCACCTCATCTTCTCATATCCTGGTGCTCGGGTTCAAGCTTTTAGCCGCTTTTCTGAAAATATACCCAATTGGGGAAGTCAGCACTTTCAAAACACTCTTACTTATAACTTGGAATTGGTTCCAGGGATGAACTACATCGGGGAAGAATAAGAGACGATGGCTATATATGTGGACAGGAACATGGCGCTCTAATTTCCAATGCTGAACAAGAATTGACCCAAGTCTAAGCTTGCTCTCAGAAGGAGAATTGGGCTTGAAAATTTTCTGCTGCTTTGGGACCAGTTCCGAAAGTGGGAAGTTGAGCCGGGGATCTCAGGGAGCCTATAATTCATGGCCCTACAGGATGGTAAAAGGCACGTAATGTGGAAAAATGACTTGGGTTGAACCAGAGAAAAGAACTTGAGAGCAAGGCAGAATTGCAAAACTGGGATTTCAAGAGGGAGAAGCGTCTCGCCTGGTAAGAACCTAGGATGTGGCAGTACTTCTTCAAACATGCCTTTGTCGAAAAAGGGTGTATGTCTTTATCCTGAATATCTTTAGGATAAAGGCATACACCGTTTTTGGGGAACCAGGCAGGGGCTCGGTGCAAATCAACACTACATAATGCTATCACTTCCCATCAAAACAAAGAGTCATGTACGAAAAGTGTAAAGACCAGAAATGCAGGGTAACGTGGAGGTAAATCGTACGAACATTTTGTGGATTGTGGGATGAACAATGGCCATCGGCACCCTGGCGAATTCTATGGTGTATTCGAAGGTAAAGTAAGAAACAATGCTATAGCACATAGGACACTTCCACTCAAGGACGTATATTTTCAAGGAAACCAAAGAACCTCAGGTCACAGGCAACCCAACGTTTACTGCTGCTCTCTTTACAAAAGCCTCGACGAGGATACAATCTAAATTTCCTTGGACAGAAACATGGATGAAGAATATGTGATTCTTATCTACAATTATATATTACAGAGCCAGGAAATCAATGAAATAACGTCACTTGCGCCACCGGAGTGTTCTTAGTTACAATCATTCTCAGTGAATTTAGTCACATAGAAAAAAGTGGTTTATCAAAGATATGAGGTACAGGTGGAATATAAAATTGCGTCCCTTGAACGGAATGGCAGACGACAGAGAGAATTACACATTTAGCAAACACACTTATGCCTGTAGGAGCGCAAAGGTCACATGAGATGAGGAAAAACCAGGTGTTTTCAATGAGCACAGATACCATTCCATATAGACCAAGGAGGGAATCAAGACAACTTACTCTAAACCTCAAAGGACTGAACTCAGCCCACTTTACACACCAGAAAAGATTATTGACAACTGGTCAGAATTTGAAAAACAATTTATCTATGTCTCTCTGGAAGAGAATCTAGTGGATGCACAGCAGCAAGCAACACAGCACGGAAAATCGGCTACACCCGGTGAGAAAAATAAACTGCAAAATAAAGGCAGTGAGTGACAGATAAATTCTTCGAGACTTCGTTCAGGGGCTGTGATTGGAGTTGTTTTCAGCATATATTCACACACAGAAAGATGGGACCTAAGGGAGGACAATCGTGGGTCTGAGTGTCTTCGTGAGCATGAGTCAGCAAATGCAGCCCTTGTAGAATAACACTGCCTTGCCCTGATTCCATTGACCCGAAATCTCCAAATGTAGATGACCCTTCTACAGCGAACACATGCATGTGTCAGCCACAGCATGCTACCCCATTGGAATGGGAAAAAACATGAAAAGGCACCTCATCTTCTCATATCCTGGTGCTCGGGTTCAAGCTTCCAGCCACTTTCCTGAAAATATCCCCACTTGGGGAAGTCAGCACTTTCAAAACCTTCTTTCTTATAGCTTGGAATTGGTTCCATGGATGAACTACAACGGGGAAGAATAAGAAACGATGCCTATATATTTGGACAAGCATATGGTGCTCTAATTTCAACTGCTGAACAAGAATTGACCCAAGTCTAAGCTTGCTCTCAGAAGGAGAATAGGGCTTGAAAATTTCCCGCTGCTTTGTGACCAGTTCCAAAAGTGGGAAGTTGAGCAGGGGATCTCAGGGAGCCTATAATTCATGGGCCTGCAGGATGGTCAAAGACACCTAATGTGGACAAATGACTTGGGTTGAGCCAGAGAAAAGAACTTGAGAGCAAGGCAGAATTGCAAAAATGGGATTTCAAGAGGGAGACGCGTCTTGCCTGGTAAGAACCTAGAATGTGGCAGTACTTCTTCAACCATGCCTTTGTCGAAAAACGGTGTATGCCTTTATCCTGAATATATTCCGAATAAAGGCATACACCGTTTTTGGGCAACCTGGCAGGGGCTCGGTCCAAATCAACAGTACATAGTGCTATCACTTCCCATCTAAACAAAGGGTCTTCTACGAAAAGTGTAAAGACTAGAAATTCAGGGTAGCATGGAGGTAAATCGTACCCACATTTTGTGGATTGTGGGATGACCAATTGCATTCGGCACCCTGGCGAATTCTATGGTGTATTCGAAGATAAAGTAAGAAACAATGCTACAGCACATAGGACACTTCCATTCAAGGACATATATTTTCAGGAAAACCAAAGAACCTCAGGTCACAGGCAACCCAACGTTTACTGCTGCTCTCTTTACAAAAGCCTCGACTAGGATACAATCTAAATTTCCTTGGACGGAAAACATGGATGGAGAATATGTGATTCTTATCTACAATGATATATTACTGAGCCAGGAAATCAATGAAATAACGTCACTTGCCGCCAAAGGAGTGTTCGTAGTTACAATCATTCTCAGTAAATTTAGTCACATAGAAAAAAGTGGTTTATCAAAGATATGAGGTACAGGTGGAATACAAAATTGCGTCCCATGAATGAAATGGCAGACGAGAGAAAGCATCACACATTTAGCAAACACACTTATGCCTGTAGGAGCGCGAAGGTCACTTGAGGTGAGGAAAAACCAGGTGTTTTCAATGAGCACAGATACCATTCCATATAGACCAAAGAGGGCATCAAGACAACTTACTCTAAACCTCAAAGGACTGAACTCAGCCCACTTTACACACCAGAAAAGATTATTTACAACTGGTTAGAATTAAAAAACAATTTATCGATGTCTCTCTGCAAGAGAATCAAGTGGATGCACAGCAGCAAGCAACACAGCACTCAAAATCGGCTACACCCCGTGAGAAAAATAAACTGCAAAATAAAGGCAGTGAGTGAGAGATAAATTCTTTGAGACTTCATTCAGGGGCTGTCATTGAAGTTGTTTTGAGCATATATTAACACACAGAAGGATCGGACCTAAGGGAGGACACTCGTGGGTCTGAGTGTCTTCGTGAGCATGAGTCAGCAAATGCAGCCCTTGTCGAATAACACTGCCGTTTCCTTATTCCATGGACCCGAAATCTCCAAATGCAGACGACCCTTCCTACAGCGAACACATGCATGGGACAGCCACAGGATGCTACCCCATTGGAACGGCAAAAAAACATGAAAAGCCACCTCATCTTCTCATACCCTTGTGCTCGGGTTCAAGCTTTCAGCCGCTTTTCTGAAAATATACCCAACTGGGGAAGTCAGCACTTTCAAAACACTCTTACTTATAACTTGGAATTGGTTCCATGGATGAACTACAATGGGGAAGAATAAGAGACGATGGCTATATATTTGGACAGGCACATGGAGCTCTAATTTCCAATGCTGAACAAGAATTGACCCAAGTCTAAGCTTGCTCTCGGAAGGAGAATTGGGCTTGAAAATTTCCTGCTGCTTTGGGACCAGTTCCGAAAGTGGGAAGTTGAGCCGGGGATCTCAGGGAGCCTATAATTCATGGCCCTGCAGGATGGTAAAAGGCACGTAATGTGGAAAAATGACTTGGGTTGAACCAGAGAAAAGAACTTGAGAGCAAGGCAGAATTGCAAAACTGGGATTTCAAGAGGGAGAAGCGTCTCGCCTGGTAAGAACCTAGGATGTGGCAGTACTTCTTCAAACATGCCTTTGTCGAAAAAGGGTGTATGTCTTTATCCTGAATATCTTTAGGATAAAGGCATACACCGTTTTTGGGGAACCAGGCAGGGGCTCGGTGCAAATCAACACTACATAATGCTATCACTTCCCATCAAAACAAAGAGTCATGTACGAAAAGTGTAAAGACCAGAAATGCAGGGTAACGTGGAGGTAAATCGTACCCACATTTTGTGGATTGTGGGATGAACAATGGCAATCGGCACCCTGGCGAATTCTATGGTGTATTCGAAGATAAAGTAAGAAACAATGCTACAGCACATAGGACACTTCCACTCAAGGACGTATATTTTCAAGGAAACCAAAGAACCTCAGGTCACAGGCAACCCAACTTTTACTGCTGCTCTCTTTACAAAAGCCTCGACGAGGATACAATCTAAATTTCCTTGGACAGAAACATGGATGAAGAATATGTGATTCTTATCTACAATTATATATTACAGAGCCAGGAAATCAATGAAATAACGTCACTTGCGCCACCGGAGTGTTCTTAGTTACAATCATTCTCAGTGAATTTAGTCACATAGAAAAAAGTGGTTTATCAAAGATATGAGGTACAGGTGGAATATAAAATTGCGTCCCTTGAACGGAATGGCAGACGACAGAGAGAATTACACATTTAGCAAACACACTTATGCCTGTAGGAGCGCAAAGGTCACATGAGGTGAGGAAAAACCAGGTGTTTTCAATGAGCACAGATACCATTCCATATAGACCAAGGAGGGAATCAAGACAACTTACTCTAAACCTCAAAGGACTGAACTCAGCCCACTTTACACACCAGAAAAGATTATTGACAACTGGTCAGAATTTGAAAAACAATTTATCTATGTCTCTCTGGAAGAGAATCTAGTGGATGCACAGCAGCAAGCAACACAGCACGGAAAATCGGCTACACCCGGTGAGAAAAATAAACTGCAAAATAAAGGCAGTGAGTGACAGATAAATTCTTCGAGACTTCGTTCAGGGGCTGTGATTGGAGTTGTTTTCAGCATATATTCACACACAGAAAGATGGGACCTAAGGGAGGACAATCGTGGGTCTGAGTGTCTTCGTGAGCATGAGTCAGCAAATGCAGCCCTTGTAGAATAACACTGCCTTGCCCTGATTCCATTGACCCGAAATCTCCAAATGTAGATGACCCTTCTACAGCGAACACATGCATGTGTCAGCCACAGGATGCTACCCCATTGGAATGGGAAAAAACATGAAAAGGCACCTCATCTTCTCATATCCTGGTGCTCGGGTTCAAGCTTCCAGCCACTTTCCTGAAAATATCCCCACTTGGGGAAGTCAGCACTTTCAAAACCTTCTTTCTTATAGCTTGGAATTGGTTCCATGGATAACTATAACGGGGAAGAATAAGAAACGATGCCTATATATTTGGACAGGCATATGGTGCTCTAATTTCAACTGCTGAACAAGAATTGACCCAAGTCTAAGCTTGCTCTCAGAAGGAGAATAGGGCTTGAAAATTTCCCGCTGCTTTGTGACCAGTTCCAAAAGTGGGAAGTTGAGCAGGGGATCTCAGGGAGCCTATAATTCATGGGCCTGCAGGATGGTCAAAGACACCTAATGTGGACAAATGACTTGGGTTGAGCCAGAGAAAAGAACTTGAGAGCAAGGCAGAATTGCAAAAATGGGATTTCAAGAGGGAGACGCGTCTTGCCTGGTAAGAACCTAGAATGTGGCAGTACTTCTTCAACCATGCCTTTGTCGAAA
This sequence comes from Kogia breviceps, assembly GCF_026419965.1. NCBI lineage: Eukaryota > Metazoa > Chordata > Mammalia > Artiodactyla > Physeteridae > Kogia > Kogia breviceps. Next base: position 36,528,353 of record NC_081329.1, read on the forward strand.
AACGGTGTATGCCTTTATTCTGAATATATTCCGAATAAAGGCATACACCGTTTTTGGGCAACCTGGCAGGGGCTCGGTCCAAATCAACAGTACATAGTGCTATTACTTCCCATCTAAACAAAGGGTCTTCTACGAAAAGTGTAAAGACTAGAAATTCAGGGTAGCATGGAGGTAAATCGTACCCACATTTTGTGGATTGTGGGATGACCAATTGCATTCGGCACCCTGGCGAATTCTATGGTGAATTCGAAGATAAAGTAAGAAACAATGCTACAGCACATAGGACACTTCCATTCAAGGACATATATTTTCAGGAAAACCAAAGAACCTCAGGTCACAGGCAACCCAACGTTTACTGCTGCTCTCTTTACAAAAGCCTCGACTAGGATACAATCTAAATTTCCTTGGACGGAAAACATGGATGGAGAATATGTGATTCTTATCTACAATGATATATTACTGAGCCAGGAAATCAATGAAATAACGTCACTTGCCGCCAAAGGAGTGTTCGTAGTTACAATCATTCTCAGTAAATTTAGTCACATAGAAAAAAGTGGTTTATCAAAGATATGAGGTACAGGTGGAATACAAAATTGCGTCCCATGAATGAAATGGCAGACGAGAGAAAGCATCACACCTTTAGCAAACACACTTATGCCTGTAGGAGCGCGAAGGTCACTTGAGGTGAGGAAAAACCAGGTGTTTTCAATGAGCACAGATACCATTCCATATAGACCAAAGAGGGCATCAAGACAACTTACTCTAAACCTCAAAGGACTGAACTCAGCCCACTTTACACACCAGAAAACATTATTTACAACTGGTTAGAATTAAAAAACAATTTATCGATGTCTCTCTGGAAGAGAATCAAGTGGATGCACAGCAGCAAGCAACACAGCACTCAAAATCGGCTACACCCCGTGAGAAAAATAAACTGCAAAATAAAGGCAGTGAGTGAGAGATAAATTCTTTGAGACTTCATTCAGGGGCTGTCATTGAAGTTGTTTTGAGCATATATTAACACACAGAAGGATCGGACCTAAGGGAGGACACTCGTGGGTCTGAGTGTCTTCGTGAGCATGAGTCAGCAAATGCAGCCCTTGTCGAATAACACTGCCTTTTCCTTATTCCATGGACCCGAAATCTCCAAATGCAGACGACCCTTCCTACAGCGAACACATGCATGGGACAGCCACAGGATGCTACCCCATTGGAATGGCAAAAAAACATGAAAAGCCACCTCATCTTCTCATACCCTGGTGCTCGGGTTCAAGCTTTCAGCCGCTTTTCTGAAAATATACCCAACTGGGGAAGTCAGCACTTTCAAAACACTCTTACTTATAACTTGGAATTGGTTCCATGGATGAACTACAATGGGGAAGAATAAGAGACGATGGCTATATATTTGGACAGGCACATGGCGCTCTAATTTCCAATGCTGAACAAGAATTGACCCAAGTCTAAGCTTGCTCTCGGAAGGAGAATTGGGCTTGAAAATTTCCTGCTGCTTTGGGACCAGTTCCGAAAGTGGGAAGTTGAGCCGGGGATCTCAGGGAGCCTATAATTCATGGCCCTGCAGGATGGTAAAAGGCACGTAATGTGGAAAAATGACTTGGGTTGAACCAGAGAAAAGAACTTGAGAGCAAGGCAGAATTGCAAAACTGGGATTTCAAGAGGGAGAAGCGTCTCGCCTGGTAAGAACCTAGGATGTGGCAGTACTTCTTCAAACATGCCTTTGTCAAAAAATGGTGTATGCCTTTATCCTGAATATATTCCGAATAAAGGCATACACCGTTTTTGGGCAACCAGGCAGGGGCTCGGTGCAAATCAACACTACATAGTGCTATCACTTCCCAACTAAACAAAGGGTCATCTACGAAAGGTGTAAAGACTAGAAATTCAGGGTAGCATGGAGGTAAATCGTACCCACATTTTGTGGATTCCAGAATGAACAATGGCAATCGGCACCCTGGCGAAGTCTATGGTGTATTCAAAAATAATGTAAGAAACAAAGCTACAGCACATAGGACACTTCCACTCAAGGACGTATATTTTCAAGAAAACCAAAGAACCTCAGGTCACAGGCAACCCAACGTTTACTGCTGCTCTCTTTACAAAAGCCTCGACTAGGATACAATCTAAATTTCCTTGGACGGAAAACATGGATGGAGAATATGTGATTCTTATCTACAATGATATATTACTGAGCCAGGAAATCAATGAAATAACGTCACTTGCCGCCAAAGGAGTGTTCGTAGTTACAATCATTCTCAGTAAATTTAGTCACATAGAAAAAAGTGGTTTATCAAAGATATGAGGTACAGGTGGAATACAAAATTGCGTCCCATGAATGAAATGGCAGACGAGAGAAAGCATCACACATGTAGCAAACACACTTATGCCTGTAGGAGCGCGAAGGTCACTTGAGGTGAGGAAAAAACAGGTGTTTTCAATGAGCACAGATACCATTCCATATAGACCAAAGAGGGCATCAAGACAACTTACTCTAAACCTCAAAGGACTGAACTCAGCCCACTTTACACACCAGAAAAGATTATTTACAACTGGTTAGAATTTGAAAAACAATTTATCGATGTCTCTCTGGAAGAGAATCAAGTGGATGCACAGCAGCAAGCAACACAGCACTGAAAATCGGCTACACCCCGTGAGAAAAATAAACTGCAAAATAAAGGCAGTGAGTGAGAGATAAATTCTTCGAGACTTCGTTCAGGGGCTGTCATTGAAGTTGTTTTGAGCATATATTAACACACAGAAGGATCGGACCTAAGGGAGGACACTCGTGGGTCTGAGTGTCTTCGTGAGCATGAGTCAGCAAATGCAGCTCTTGTCGAATAACACTGCCTTTTCCTGATTCCATGGACCCGAAATCTCCAAATGCAGACGACCCTTCCTACAGCGAACACATGCATGGGACAGCCACAGGATGCTACCCCATTGGAACGGAAAAAACATGAAAAGCCACCTCATCTTCTCATATCCTGGTGCTCGGGTTCAAGCTTTCAGCCGCTTTTCTGAAAATATACCTAATTGGGGAAGTCAGCACTTTCAAAACACTCTTACTTATAGCTTGGAATTGGTTCCATGGATGAACTACATCGGGGAAGAATAAGAGACGATGGCTATATATGTGGACAGGAACATGGCGCTCTAATTTCCAATGCTGAACAAGAATTGACCCAAGTCTAAGCTTGCTCTCAGAAGGAGAATTGGGCTTGAAAATTTCCTGCTGCTTTGGGACCAGTTCCGAAAGTGGGAAGTTGAGCCGGCGATCTCAGGGAGCCTATAATTCATGGTCCTACAGGATGGTAAAAGGCACGTAATGTGGAAAAATGACTTGGGTTGAACCAGAGAAAAGAACTTGAGAGCAAGGCAGAATTGCAAAACTGGGATTTCAAGAGGGAGAAGCGTCTCGCCTGGTAAGAACCTAGGATGTGGCAGTACTTCTTCAAACATGCCTTTGTCGAAAAAGGGTGTATGCCTTTATCCTGAATATCTTTAGGATAAAGGCATACACCGTTTTTGGGCAACCAGGCAGGGGCTCTGTGCAAATCAACACTACATAATGCTATCACTTCCCATCAAAACAAAGGGTCATGTACGAAAAGTGTAAAGACCAGAAATGCAGGGTAACGTGGAGGTAAATCGTACCCACATTTTGTGGATTGTGGGATGAACAATGGCAATCGGCACCCTGGCGAATTCTATGGTGTATTCGAAGATAAAGTAAGAAACAATGCTACAGCACATAGGACACTTCCACTCAAGGACGTATATTTTCAAGGAAACCAAAGAACCTCAGGTCACAGGCAACCCAACGTTTACTGCTGCTCTCTTTACAAAAGCCTCGACGAGGATACAATCTAAATTTCCTTGAACAGAAACATGGATGAAGAATATGTGATTCTTATCTACAATTATATATTACAGAGCCAGGAAATCAATGAAATAACGTCACTTGCACCACCGGAGTGTTCTTAGTTACAATCATTCTCAGTGAATTTAGTCACATAGAAAAAAGTGGTTTATCAAAGATATGAGGTACAGGTGGAATATAAAATTGCGTCCATTGAACGAAATGGCAGACGACAGAGAGAATTACACATTTAGCAAACACACTTATGCCTGTAGGAGCGCAAAGGTCACATGAGGTGACGAAAAACCAGGTGTTTTCAATGAGCACAGATACCATTCCACATAGACCAAGGAGGGAATCAAGACAACTTACTCTAAACCTCAAAGGACTGAACTCAGCCCACTTTACACACCAGAAAAGATTATTGACAACTGGTCAGAATTTGAAAAACAATTTATCTATGTCTCTCTGGAAGAGAATCTAGTGGATGCACAGCAGCAAGCAACACAGCACGGAAAATCGGCTACACCCGGTGAGAAAAATAAACTGCAAAATAAACGCAGTGAGTGACAGATAAATTCTTCGAGACTTCGTTCAGGGGCTGTGATTGGAGTTGTTTTCAGCATATATTCACACACAGAAAGATGGGACCTAAGGGAGGACAATCGTGGGTCTGAGTGTCTGAGTGAGCATGAGTCAGCAAATGCAGCCCTTGTAGAATAACACTGCCTTGCCCTGATTCCATTGACCCGAAATCTTCAAATGTAGATGACCCTTCTACAGCAAACACATGCATGTGTCAGCCACAGGATGCTACCCCATTGGAATGGGAAAAAACATGAAAAGGCACCTCATCTTCTCATATCCTGGTGCTCGGGTTCAAACTTCCAGCCACATTCCTGAAAATATCCCCACTTGGGGAAGTCAGCACTTTCAAAACCTTCTTTCTTATAGCTTGGAATTGGTTCCATGGATGAACTACAACGGGGAAGAATAAGACACGATGCCTATATATTTGGAAAGGCATATGGTGCTCTAATTTCAACTGCTGAACAAGAATTGACCCAAGTCTAAGCTTGCTCTCAGAAGGAGAATAGGGCTTGAAAATTTCCCGCTGCTTTGTGACCTGTTCCAAAAGTGGGAAGTTGAGCAGGGGATCTCAGGGAGCCTATAATTCATGGGCCTGCAGGATGGTCAAAGACACCTAATGTGGACAAATGACTTGGGTTGAGCCAGAGAAAAGAACTTGAGAGCAAGGCAGAATTGCAAAAATGGGATTTCAAGAGGGAGACGCGTCTCGCCTGGTAAGAACCTAGAATGTGGCAGTACTTCTTCAACCATGCCTTTGTCGAAAAACGGTGTATGCCTTTATCCTGAATATATTCCGAATAAAGGCATACACCATTTTTGGGCAACCAGGCAGGGGCTCTGTCCAAATCAACACTACATAGTGCTATCACTTCCCATCGAAACAAAGGGTCATCTACGAAAAGTGTAAAGACTAGAAATTCAGGGTAGCATGGAGGTAAATCGTACCCACATTTTGTGGATTGTGGGATGACCAATGGCAATCGGCACCCTGGCGAATTCTATGGTGTATTCGAAGATAAAGTAAGAAACAATGCTACAGCACATAGGACACTTCCATTCAAGGACGTATATTTTCAGGAAAACCAAAGAACCTCAGGTCACAGGCAACCCAACGTTTACTGCTGCTCTCTTTACAAAAGCCTCGACTAGGATACAATCTAAATTTCCTTGGACGGAAAACATGGATGGAGAATATGTGATTCTTATCTACAATGATATATTACTGAGCCAGGAAATCAATGAAATAACGTCACTTGCCGCCAAAGGAGTGTTCGTAGTTACAATCATTCTCAGTAAATTTAGTCACATAGAAAAAAGTGGTTTATCAAAGATATGAGGTACAGGTGGAATACAAAATTACGTCCCATGAATGAAATGGCAGACGAGAGAAAGCCTCACACATTTAGCAAACACACTTATGCCTGTAGGAGCGCGAAGGTCACTTGAGGTGAGGAAAAACCAGGTGTTTTCAATGAGCACAGATACCATTCCATATAGACCAAAGAGGGCATCAAGACAACTTACTCTAAACCTCAAAGGACTGAACTCAGCCCACTTTACACACCAGAAAAGATTATTTACAACTGGTTAGAATTTGAAAAACAATTTATCGATGTCTCTCTGGAAGAGAATCAAGTGGATGCACAGCAGCAAGCAGCACAGCACTGAAAATCGGCTACACCCCGTGAGAAAAATAAACTGCAAAATAAAGGCAGTGAGTGAGAGATAAATTCTTCGAGACTTCGTTCAGGGGCTGTCATTGAAGTTGTTTTGAGCATATATTAACACACAGAAGGATCGGACCTAAGGGAGGACACTCGTGGGTCTGAGTGTCTTCGTGAGCATGAGTCAGCAAATGCAGCCCTTGTCGAATAACACTGCCTTTTCCTGATTCCATGGACCCGACATCTCCAAATGCAGACGACCCTTCCTACAGCGAACACATGCATGGGACAGCCACAGGATGCTACCCCATTGGAACGGCAAAAAACATGAAAAGCCACCTCATCGTCTCATATCCTGGTGCTCGGGTTCAAGCTTTCAGCCGCTTTTCTGAAAATATACCTAATTGGGGAAGTCAGCACTTTCAAAACACTCTTACTTATAACTTGGAATTGGTTCCATGGATGAACTACATCGGGGAAGAATAAGAGACGATGGCTATATATGTGGACAGGAACATGGCGCTCTAATTTCCAATGCTGAACAAGAATTGACCCAAGTCTAAGCTTGCTCTCAGAAGGAGAATTGGGCTTGAAAATTTCCTGCTGCTTTGGGACCAGTTCCGAAAGTGGGAAGTTGAGCCGGCGATCTCAGGGAGCCTATAATTCATGGCCCTACAGGATGGTAAAAGGCACGTAATGTGGAAAAATGACTTGGGTTGAACCAGAGAAAAGAACTTGAGAGCAAGGGAGAATTGCAAAACTGGGATTTCAAGAGGGAGAAGCGTCTCGCATGGTAAGAACCTAGGATGTGGCAGTACTTCTTCAAACATGCCTTTGTCGAAAAAGGGTGTATGCCTTTATCCTGAATATCTTTAGGATAAAGGCATACACCGTTTTTGGGGAACCAGGCAGGGGCTCGGTGCAAATCAACACTACATAATGCTATCACTTCCCATCAAAACAAAGAGTAATGTACGAAAAGTGTAAAGACCAGAAATGCAGGGTAACGTGGAGGTAAATCGTACCCACATTTTGTGGATTGTGGGATGAACAATGGCAATCGGCACCCTGGCGAATTCTATGGTGTATTCGAAGATAAAGTAAGAAACAATGCTACAGTACATAGGACACTTCCACTCAAGGACGTATATTTTCAAGGAAACCAAAGAACCTCAGGTCACAGGCAACCCAACGTTTACTGCTGCTCTCTTTACAAAAGCCTCGACTAGGATACAATCTAAATTTCCTTGGACAGAAACATGGATGAAGAATATGTGATTCTTATCTACAATGATATATTACAGAGCCAGGAAATCAATGAAATAACGTCACTTGCGCCACCGGAGTGTTCTTAGTTACAATCATTCTCAGTAAATTTAGTCACATAGAAAAAAGTGGTTTATCAAAGATATGAGGTACAGGTGGAATATAAAATTGCGTCCCTTGAACGAAATGGCAGACGACAGAGAGAATTACACATTTAGCAAACACACTTATGCCTGTAGGAGCGCAAAGGTCACATGAGGTGAGGAAAAACCAGGTGTTTTCAATGAGCACAGATACCATTCCATATAGACGAAGGAGGGAATCAAGACAACTTACTCTAAACCTCAAAGGACTGAACTCAGCCCACTTTACACACCAGAAAAGATTATTGACAACTGGTCAGAATTTGAAAAACAATTTATCTATGTCTCTCTGGAAGAGAATCTAGTGGATGCACAGCAGCAAGCAACACAGCACGGAAAATCGGCTACACCCGGTGAGAAAAATAAACTGCAAAATAAAGGCAGTGAGTGACAGATAAATTCTTCGAGACTTCGTTCAGGGGCTGTGATTGGAGTTGTTTTCAGCATATATTCACACACAGAAAGATGGGACCTAAGGGAGGACAATCGTGGGTCTGAGTGTCTTCGTGAGCATGAGTCAGCAAATGCAGCCCTTGTAGAATAACACTGCCTTGCCCTGATTCCATTGACCCGAAATCTCCAAATGTAGATGACCCTTCTACAGCGAACACATGCATGTGTCAGCCACAGGATGCTACCCCATTGGAATGGGAAAAAACATGAAAAGGCACCTCATCTTCTCATATCCTGGTGCTCGGGTTCAAGCTTCCAGCCACATTCCTGAAAATATCCCCACTTGGGGAAGTCAGCACTTTCAAAACCTTCTTTCTTATAGCTTGGAATTGGTTCCATGGATGAACTACAACGGGGAAGAATAAGACACGATGCCTATATATTTGGACAGGCATATGGTGCTCTAATTTCAACTGCTGAACAAGAATTGACCCAAGTCTAAGCTTGCTCTCAGAAAGAGAATAGGGCTTGAAAATTTCCCGCTGCTTTGTGACCAGTTCCAAAAGTGGGAAGTTGAGCAGGGGATCTCAGGGAGCCTATAATTCATGGGCCTGCAGGGTGGTCAAAGACACCTAATGTGGACAAATGACTTGGGTTGAGCCAGAGAAAAGAACTTGAGAGCAAGGCAGAATTGCAAAAATGGGATTTCAAGAGGGAGACGCGTCTCGCCTGGTAAGAACCTAGAATGTGGCAGTACTTCTTCAACCATGCCTTTGTCGAAAAACGGTGTATGCCTTTATCCTGAATATATTCCGTATAAAGGCATACACCGTTTTTGGGCAACCAGGCAGGGGCTCTGTCCAAATCAACACTACATAGTGCTATCACTTCCCATCGAAACAAAGGGTCATCTACGAAAAGTGTAAAGACTAGAAATTCAGGGTAGCATGGAGGTAAATCGTACCCACATTTTGTGGATTGTGGGATGACCAATGGCAATCGGCACCCTGGCGAATTCTATGGTGTATTCGAAGATAAAGTAAGAAACAATGCTACAGCACATAGGACACTTCCATTCAAGGACGTATATTTTCAGGAAAACCAAAGAACCTCAGGTCACAGGCAACCCAACGTTTACTGCTGCTCTCTTTACAAAAGCCTCGACTAGGATACAATCTAAATTTCCTTGGACGGAAAACATGGATGGAGAATATGTGATTCTTATCTACAATGATATATTACTGAGCCAGGAAATCAATGAAATAACATCACTTGCCGCCAAAGGAGTGTTCGTAGTTACAATCATTCTCAGTAAATTTAGTCACATAGAAAAAAGTGGTTTATCAAAGATATGAGGTACAGGTGGAATACAAAATTGCGTCCCATGAATGAAATGGCAGACGAGAGAAAGCCTCACACATTTAGCAAACACACTTATGCCTGTAGGAGCGCGAAGGTCACTTGAGGTGAGGAAAAACCAGGTGTTTTCAATGAGCACAGATACCATTCCATATAGACCAAAGAGGGCATCAAGACAACTTACTCTAAACCTCAAAGGACTGAACTCAGCCCACTTTACACACCAGAAAAGATTATTTACAACTGGTTAGAATTTGAAAAACAATTTATCGATGTCTCTCTGGAAGAGAATCAAGTGGATGCACAGCAGCAAGCAACACAGCACTGAAAATCGGCTACACCCCGTGAGAAAAATAAACTGCAAAATAAAGGCAGTGAGTGAGAGATAAATTCTTCGAGACTTCGTTCAGGGGCTGTCATTGAAGTTCTTTTGAGCATATATTAACACACAGAAGGATCGGACCTAAGGGAGGACACTCGTGGGTCTGAGTGTCTTCGTGAGCATGAGTCAGCAAATGCAGCCCTTGTCGAATAACACTGCCTTTTCCTGATTCCTTGGACCCGACATCTCCAAATGCAGACGACCCTTCCTACAGTGAACACATGCATGGGACAGCCACAGGATGCTACCCCATTGGAACGGAAAAAACATGAAAAGCCACCTCATCTTCTCATACCCTGGTGCTCGGGTTCAAGCTTTCAGCCGCTTTTCTGAAAATATACCTAATTGGGGAAGTCAGCACTTTCAAAACACTCTTACTTATAACTTGTAATTGGTTCCATGGATGAACTACATCGGGGAAGAATAAGAGACGATGGCTATATATGTGGACAGGAACATGGCGCTCTAATTTCCAATGCTGAACAAGAATTGACCCAAGTCTAAGCTTGCTCTCAGAAGGAGAATTGGGCTTGAAAATTTCCTGCTGCTTTGGGACCAGTTCCGAAAGTGGGAAGTTGAGCCGGCGATCTCAGGGAGCCTATAATTCATGGCCCTACAGGATGGTAAAAGGCACGTAATGTGGAAAAATGACTTGGGTTGAACCAGAGAAAAGAACTTGAGAGCAAGGCAGAATTGCAAAACTGGGATTTCAAGAGGGAGAAGCGTCTCGCATGGTAAGAACCTAGGATGTGGCAGTACTTCTTCAAACATGCCTTTGTCGAAAAAGGGTGTATGCCTTTATCCTGAATATCTTTAGGATAAAGGCATACACCGTTTTTGGGGAACCAGGCAGGGGCTCGGTGCAAATCAACACTACATAATGCTATCACTTCCCATCAAAACAAAGGGTCATGTACGAAAAGTGTAAAGACCACAAATGCAGGGTAACGTGGAGGTAAATCGTACCCACATTTTGTGGATTGTGGGATGACCAATTGCAATCGGCACCCTGGCGAAGACTATGGTGTATTCGAAGATAAAGTAAGAAACAATGCTACAGCACATAGGACACTTCCATTCAAGGACGTATATTTTCAGGAAAACCAAAGAACCTCAGGTCACAGGCAACCCAACGTTTACTGCTGCTCTCTTTACAAAAGCCTCGACTAGGATACAATCTAAATTTCCTTGGACGGAATACATGGATGGAGAATATGTGATTCTTATCTACAATGATATATTACAGAGCCAGGAAATCAATGAAATAACGTCACTTGGCGCCACCGGAGTGTTCTTAGTTACAATCATTCTCAGTGAATTTAGTCACATAGAAAAAAGTGGTTTATCAAAGATATGAGGTACAGGTGGAATATAAAATTGCATCCCTTGAACGAAATGGCAGACAACAGAGAGAATTACACATTTAGCAAACACACTTGTGCCTGTAGGAGCGCAAAGGTCACATGAGGTGAGGAGAAACCAGGTGTTTTCAATGAGCACAGATACCATTCCATATAGACCAAGGAGGGAATCAAGACAACTTACTCTAAACCTCAAAGGACTGAACTCAGCCCACTTTACACACCAGAAAAGATTATTGACAACTGGTCAGAATTTGAAAAACAATTTATCGATGTCTCTCTGGAAGAGAATCTAGTGGATGCACAGCAGCAAGCAACACAGCACGGAAAATCGGCTACACCCGGTGAGAAAAATAAACTGCAAATTAAAGGCAGTGAGTGACAGATAAATTCTTGGAGGCTTCGTTCAGGGGCTGTGATTGGAGTTGTTTTCAGCATATATTCACACACAGAAAGATGGGACCTAAGGGAGGACAATCGTGGGTCTGAGTGTCTTCGTGAGCATGAGTCAGCAAATGCAGCCCTTGTAGAATAACACTGCCTTGCCCTGATTCCATTGACCCGAAATCTCCAAATGTAGATGACCCTTCTACAGCGAACACATGCATGTGTCAGCCACAGGATGCTACCCCATTGGAATGGGAAAAAACATGAAAAGGCACCTCATCTTCTCATATCCTGGTGCTCGGGTTCAAGCTTCCAGCCACTTTCCTGAAAATATCCCCACTTGGGGAAGTCAGCACTTTCAAAACCTTCTTTCTTATAGCTTGGAATTGGTTCCATGGATGAACTACAACGGGGAAGAATAAGAAACGATGCCTATATATTTGGACAGGCATATGGTGCTCTAATTTCAACTGCTGAACAAGAATTGACCCAAGTCTAAGCTTGCTCTCAGAAGGAGAATAGGGCTTGAAAATTTCCCGCTGCTTTGTGACCAGTTCCGAAAGTGGGAAGTTGAGCCGGGGATCTCAGGGAGCCTATAATTCATGGCCCTGCAGGATGGTAAAAGGCACGTAATGTGGAAAAATGACTTGGGTTGAACCAGAGAAAAGAACTTGAGAGCAAGGCAGAATTGCAAAACTGGGATTTCAAGAGGGAGAAGCGTCTCGCCTGGTAACAACCTAGGATGTGGCAGTACTTCTTCAAACATGCCTTTGTCGAAAAACGGTATATGCCTTTATCCTGAATATATTCCGAATAAAGGCATACACCGTTTTTGGGCAACCAGGCAGGGGCTCGGTGCAAATCAACACTACATAGTGCTATCACTTCCCATCTAAACAAAGGGTCATCTACGAAAAGTGTAAAGACTAGAAATTCAGGGTACCATGGAGGTAAATCGTACCCACATTTTGTGGATTCCAGGATGAACAATGGCAATCGGCACCCTGGCGAAGTCTATGGTGTATTCAAAAATAATGTAAGAAACAAAGCTACAGCACATAGGACACTTCCACTCAAGGACGTATATTTCAAGAAAACCAAAGAACCTCAGGTCACAGGCAACCCAACGTTTTCTGCTGCTCTCTTTACAAAAGCCTCGACTAGGATACAATCTAAATTTCCTTGGACGGAAAACATGGATGGAGAATATGTGATTCTTATCTACAATGATATATTACTGAGCCAGGAAATCAATGAAATAACGTCACTTGCCGCCAAAGGAGTGTTCGTAGTTACAATCATTCTCAGTAAATTTAGTCATATAGAAAAAAGAGGTTTATCAAAGATATGAGGTACAGGTGGAATACAAAATTGCGTCCCATGAATGAAATGGCAGACGAGAGAAAGCATCACACATTTAGCAAACACACTTATGCCTGTAGGAGCGCAAAGGTCACATGAGGTGAGGAAAAACCAGGTGTTTTCAATGAGCACAGATACCATTCCATATAGACCAAGGAGGGAATCAAGACAACTTACTCTAAACCTCAAAGGACTGATCTCAGCCCACTTTACACACCAGAAAAGATTATTGACAACTGGTCAGAATTTGAAAAACAATTTATCTATGTCTCTGTGGAAGAGAATCTAGTGGATGCACAGCCGCAAGCAACACAGCACGGAAAATCGGCTACACCCGGTGAGAAAAATAAACTGCAAAATAAAGGCAGTGAGTGACAGATAAATTCTCGAGACTTCGTTCAGGGGCTGTGATTGGAGTTGTTTTCAGCATATATTCACACACAGAAAGATGGGACCTAAGGGAGGACAATCGTGGGTCTGAGTGTCTTCGTGAGCATGAGTCAGCAAATGCAGCCCTTGTAGAATAACACTGCCTAGCCCTGATTCCATTGACCCGAAATCTCCAAATGTAGATGACCCTTCTACAGCGAACACATGCATGTGTCAGCCACAGGATGCTACCCCATTGGAATGGGAAAAAACATGAAAAGGCACCTCATCTTCTCATATCCTGGTGCTCGGGTTCAAGCTTCCAGCCACTTTCCTGAAAATATCCCCACTTGGGGAAGTCAGCACTTTCAAAACCTTGTTTCTTATAGCTTGGAATTGGTTCCATGGATGAACTACAACGGGGAAGAATAAGACATGATGCCTATATATTTGGACAGGCATATGGTACTCTAATTTCAAATGCTGAACAAGAATTGACCCAAGTCTAAGCTTGCTCTCAGAAGGAGAATAGGGCTTGAAAATTTCCCGCTGCTTTGTGACTAGTTCCAAAAGTGGGAAGTTGAGCAGGGGATCTCAGGGAGCCTATAATTCATGGCCCTGCAGGATGGTAAAAGGCACGTAATGTGGAAAAATGACTTGGGTTGAACCAGAGAAAAGAACTTGAGAGCAAGGCAGAATTGCAACACTGGGATTTCAAGAGGGAGAAGCGTCTCGCCTGGTAAGAACCTAGGATGTGGCAGTACTTCTTCAAACATGCCTTTGTCGAAAAACGGTGTATGCCTTTATCCTGAATATATTCCGAATAAAGGCATACACCGTTTTTGGGCAACCAGGCAGGGGCTCGGTGCAAATCAACACTACATAGTGCTATCACTTCCCATCTAAACAAAGGGTCATCTACGAAAAGTGTAAAGACTAGAAATTCAGGGTAGCATGGAGGTAAATGGTACCCACATTTTGTGGATTGTGGGATGACCAATTGCAATCGGCACCCTGGCGAATTCCATGGTGTATTCGAAGATAAAGTAAGAAACAATGCTACAGCACATAGGACACTTCCATTCAAGGATGTATATTTTCAGCAAAACCAAAGAACCTCAGGTCACAGGCAACCAAACGTTTACTGCTGCTCTTTTTACAAAAGCCTCGACTAGGATACAATCTAAATTTCCTTGGACGGAAAACATGGATGGAGAATATGTGATTCTTATCTACAATGATATATTACTGAGCCAGGAAATCAATGTAATAACGTCACTTGCCGCCAAAGGAGTGTTCGTAGTTACAATCATTCTCAGTAAATTTACTCACATAGAAAAAAGTGGTTTATCAAAGATATGAGGTACAGGTGGAATACAAAATTGCGTCCCATGAATGAAATGGCAGACGAGAGAAAGCATCACACACTTAGCAAAAACACTTATGCCTGTAGGAGCGCGAAGGTCACTTGAGGTGAGGAAGAAACAGGTGTTTTCAATGAGCACAGATACCATTCCATATAGACCAAAGAGGGCATCAAGACAACTTACTCTACACCTCAAAGGACTGAACTCAGCCCACTTTACACATCAGAAAAGATTATTTACAACTGGTTAGAATTTGAAAAACAATTTATCGATGTCTCTCTGGAAGAGAATCAAGTGGATGCACAGCAGCAAGCAACACAGCACTGAAAATCGGCTACACCCCGTGAGAAAAATAAACTGCAGAATAAAGGCAGTGAGTGAGAGATAAATTCTTCGAGACTTCGTTCAGGGGCTGTCATTGAAGTTGTTTTGAGCATATATTAACACACAGAAGGATCGGACCTAAGGGAGGACACTCGTGGGTCTGAGTGTCTTCGTGAGCATGAGTCAGCAAATGCAGCCCTTGTCGAATAACACTGCCTTTTCCTGATTCCATGGACCCGAAATCTCCAAATGCAGACGACCCTTCCTACAGCGAACACATGCATGGGACAGCCACAGGATGCTACCCCATTGGAACGGCAAAAAACATGAAAAGCCACCTCATCTTCTCATATCCTGGTGCTCGGTTTCAAGCTTTCAGCCGCTTTTCTGAAAATATACCCAATTGGGGAAGTCAGCACTTTCAAAACACTCTTACTTATAACTTGGAATTGGTTCCATGGATGAACTACAACGGGGAAGAATAAGAGACGATGGCTATATATTTGGACAGGAACATGGCACTCTAATTTCCAATGCTGAACAAGAATTGACCCAAGTCTAAGCTTGCTCTCAGAAGGAGAATTGGGCTTGAAAATTCCTTGCTGCTTTGGGACCAGTTCCGAAAGTGGAAAGTTGAGCCGGGGATCTCAGGGAGCCTATAATTCATGGCCCTGCAGGATGGTAAAAGGCACGTAATGTGGAAAAATGACTTGGGTTGAACCAGAGAAAAGAACTTGAGAGCAAGGCAGAATTGCAAAACTGGGATTTCAAGAGGGAGAAGCGTCTCGCCTGGTAAGAACCTAGGATGTGGCAGTACTTCTTCAAACATGCCTTTGTCGAATAAGGGTGTATGCCTTTATCCTGAATATCTTTAGGATAAAGGCATACACCGTTTTTGGGGAACCAGGCAGGGGCTCGGTGCAAATCAACACTACATAATGCTATCACTTCCCATCAAAACAAAGGGTCATGTACGAAAAGTGTAAAGACCAGAAATGCAGGGTAACATGGAGGTAAATCGTACCGACATTTTGTGGATTGTGGGATGAACAATGGCAATCGGCACCCTGGCGAATTCTATGGTGTATTCGAAGATAAAGTAAGAAACAATGCTACAGCACATAGGACACTTCCACTCAAGGACGTATATTTTCAAGAAAACCAAAGAACCTCAGGTCACAGGCAACCCAACGTTTACTGCTGCTCTCTTTACAAAAGCCTCGACGAGGATACAATCTAAATTTCCTTGGACGGAAACATCGATGAAGAATATGTGATTCTCATCTACAATGATATATTACAGAGCCAGGAAATCAATGAAATAACGTCACTTGGCGCCACCGGAGTGTTCTTCGTTACAATCATTCTCAGTGAATTTAGTCACATAGAAAAAAGTGGTTTATCAAAGATATGAGGTACAGGTGGAATATAAAATTGCGTCCCTTGAATGAAATGGCAGACGACAGAGAGAATTACATATTTAGCGAACACACTTATGCCTGTAGGAGCGCAAAGGTCACATGACGTGAGGAAAAACCAGGTGTTTTCAATGAGCACAGATACCATTCCATATAGACCAAGGAGGGAATCAAGACAACTTACTCTAAACCTCAAAGGACTGAACTCAGCCCACTTTACACACCAGAAAAGATTATTGACAACTGGTCAGAATTTGAAAAACAATTTATCGATGTCTCTCTGGAAGAGAATCAAGTGGATGCACAGCCGCAAGCAACACAGCACTCAAAATCGGCTACACCCGGTGAGAAAAATAAACTGCAAAATAAAGGCAGTGAGTGACAGATAAATTCTTGGAGACTTCGTTCAGGGGCTGTGATTGGAGTTGTTTTCAGCATATATTAACACACAGAAAGATGGGACCTAAGGGAGGACAATCGTGCGTCTGAGTGTCTTCGTGAGCATGAGTCAGCAAATGCAGCCCTTGTAGAATAACACTGCCTTGCCCAGATTCCATTGACCCGAAATCTCCAAATGTAGACGACCCTTCTACAGCGAACACATGCATGGGTCAGCCACAGGATGCTACCCCATTGGAACGGGAAAAAACATGAAAATGCACCTCATCTTCTCATATCCTGGTGCTCGGGTTCAAGCTTCCAGCCACTTTCCTGAAAATATCCCCACTTGGGGAAGTCAGCACTTTCAAAACCTTGTTTCTTATAGCTTGGAATTGGTTCCATGGATGAACTACAACGGGGAAGAATAAGACACGATGCCTATATATTTGGACAGGCATATGGTGCTCTAATTTCAACTGCTGAACAAGAATTGACCCAAGTCTAAGCTTGCTCTCAGAAGGAGAATAGGGCTTGAAAATTTCCCACTGATTTGTGACCAGTTTCAAAAGTGGGAAGTTGAGCAGGGGATCTCAGCGAGCCTATAATTCATGGGCCTGCAGGATGGTCAAAGACACCTAATGTGGACAAATGACTTGGGTTGAGCCAGAGAAAAGAACTTGAGAGCAAGGCAGAATTGCAAAAATGGGATTTCAAGAGGGAGACGCGTCTCGCCTGGTAAGAACCTAGAATGTGGCAGTACTTCTTCAACCATGCCTTTGTCGAAAAACGGTGAATGCCTTTATCCTGAATATATTCCGAATAAAGGCATACACCGTTTTTGGGCAACCAGGCAGGGGCTCGGTGCAAATCAACACTACATAGTGCTATCACTTCCCATCTAAACAAAGGGTCATCTACGAAAAGTGTAAAGACGAGAAATTCAGGGTAGCATGGAGGTAAATCGTACCCACATTTTGTGGATTCCAGGATGAACAATGGCAATCGGCACCCTGGCGAAGTCTATGGTGTATTCAAAAATAATGTAATAAACAAAGCTACAGCACATAGGACACTTCCACTCAAGGACGTATATTTTCAAGAAAACCAAAGAACCTCAGGTCACAGGCAACCCAACGTTTTCTGCTGCTCTCTTTACAAAAGCCTCGACTAGGATACAATCTAAATTTCCTTGTATGGAAAACATGGATGGAGAATATGTGATTCTTATCTACAATGATATATTACTGAGCCAGGAAATCAATGAAATAACGTCACTTGCCGCCAAAGGAGTGCTCGTAGTTACAATCATTCTCAGTAAATTTAGTCACATAGAAAAAAGTGGTTTATCAAAGATATGAGGTACAGGTGGAATACAAAATTGCGTCCCATGAATGAAATGGCAGACGAGAGAAAGCATCACACATTTAGCAAACACACTTATGCCTGTAGGAGCGCGAAGGTCACTTGAGGTGAGGAACAACCAGGTGTTTCCAATGAGCACAGATACCATTCCATATAGACCAAAGAGGGAATCAAGACAACTTACTCTAAACCTCAAAGGACTGAACTCAGCCCACTTTACACACCAGAGAAGATTATTTACAACTGGTTAGAATTTGAAAAACAATTTATCGATGTCTCTCTGGAAGAGAATCAAGTGGATGCACAGCCGCAAGCAACACAGCACTGAAAATCGGCTACACCCGGTGAGAAAAATAAACTGCAAAATAAAGGCAGTGAGTGAGAGATAAATTCTTCGAGACTTCGTTCAGGGGCTGTCATTGAAGTTGTTTTGAGCATATATTAACACACAGAAGGATCGGACCTAAGGGAGGACACTCGTGGGTCTGAGTGTCTTCGTGAGCATGAGTCAGCAAATGCAGCCCTTGTCGAATAACACTGCCTTTTCCTGATTCCATGGACCAGAAATCTCCAAATGCAGACGACCCTTCCTACAGCGAACACATGCATGGGACAGCCACAGGATGCTACCCCATTGGAACGGCAAAAAACCATGAAAATCCACCCCATCTTCTCATATCCTGGTGCTCGGGTTCAAGCTTTCAGCCGCTTTTCTGAAAATATACCCAATTGGGGAAGTCAGCACTTTCAAAACACTCTTACTTATAACTTGGAATTGGTTCCATGGATGAACGACAATGCGGAAGAATAAGAGATGATGGCTATATATTTGGACAGGCACATGGCGCTCTAATTTCCAATGCTGAACAAGAATTGACCCAAGTCTAAGCTTGCTCTCAGAAGGAGAATTGGGCTTGAAAAATGTCCTGCTGCTTTGGGACCAGTTCCCAAAGTGGGAAGTTGAGCCGGGGATCTCAGGGAGCCTATAATTCATGGCCCTGCAGGATGGTAAAAGGCACGTAATGTGGAAAAATGACTTGGGTTGAACCAGAGAAAAGAACTTGAGAGCAAGGCAGAATTGCAAAACTGGGATTTCAAGAGGGAGAAGCGTCTCGCCTGGTAAGAACCTAGGATGTGGCAGTACTTCTTCAAACATGCCTTTGTCGAAAAAGGGTGTATGCCTTTATCCTGAATATATTTAGGATAAAGGCATACACCGATTTTGGGGAACCAGGCAGGGGCTCGGTGCAAATCAACACTACATAATGCTATCACTTCCCATCTAAACAAAGGGTCATCTACGAAAAGTGTAAAGACTAGAAATTCAGGGTAGCATGGAGGTAAATCGTACCCACATTTTGTGGATTCCAGGATGAAAAATGGCAATCGGCACCCTGGCGAAGACTATGGTGTATTCAAAAATAATGTAAGAAACAAAGCTACAGCACATAGGACACTTCCACTCAAGGACGTATATTTTCAAGAAAACCAAAGAACCTCAGGTCACAGGCAACCCAACGTTTACTGCTGCTCTCTTTACAAAAGCCTCGACTAGGATACAATCTAAATTTCCTTGGACAGAAACATGGATGAAGAATATGTGATTCTTTTCTACAATGATATATTACAGAGCCAGGAATTCAATGAAATAACGTCACTTGCCGCCACCGGAGTGTTCTTAGTTACAATCATTCTCAGTGAATTTAGTCACATAGAAAAAAGTGGTTTATCAAAGATATGAGGTACAGGTGGAATATAAAATTGCATCCCTTGAAAGAAATGGCAGACGACAGAGAGAATTACACATTTAGCAAACACACTTATGCCTGTAGGAGCGCAAAGGTCACATGAGGTGAGGAAAAACCAGGTGTTTTCAATGAGCACAGATACCATTCCATATAGACCAAGGAGGGAATCAAGACAACTTACTCTAAACCTCAAAGGACTGAACTCAGCCCACTTTACACACCAGAAAAGATTATTGACAACTGGTCAGAATTTGAAAAACAATTTATCTATGTCTCTCTGGAAGAGAATCTAGTGGATGCACAGCAGCAAGCAACACAGCACGGAAAATCGGCTACACCCGGTGAGAAAAATAAACTGCAAAATAAACGCAGTGAGTGACAGATAAATTCTTCGAGACTTCGTTCAGGGGCTGTGATTGGCGTTGTATTCAGCATATATTCACATACAGAAAGATGGGACCTAAGGGAGGACAATCGTGGGTCTGAGTGTCTTCGTGAGCATGAGTCAGCAAATGCAGCCCTTGTAGAATAACACTGCCTTGCCCTGATTCCATTGACCCGAAATCTCCAAATGTAGACGACCCTTCTACAGCGAACACATGCATGGGTCAGCCACAGGATGCTACCCCATTGGAACGGGAAAAAACATGAAAAGGCACCTCATCTTCTCATATCCTGGTGCTCGGGTTCAAGCTTCCAGCCACTTTCCTGAAAATATCCCCACTTGGGGAAGTCAGCACTTTCAAAACCTTCTTTCTTATAGCTTGGAATTGGTTCCATGGATGAACTACAACGGGGAAGAATAAGACACGATGCCTATATATTTGGACAGGCATATGGTGCTCTAATTTCAACTGCTGAACAAGAATTGACCCAAGTCTAAGCTTGCTCTCAGAAGTAGAATAGGGCTTGAAAATTTCCCGCTGAATTGTGACCAGTGCCAAAAGTGGGAAGTTGAGCAGGGGATCTCAGCGAGCCTATAATTCATGGGCCTGCAGGATGGTCAAAGACACCTAATGTGGACAAATGACTTGGGTTGAGCCAGAGAAAAGAATTTGAGAGCAAGGCAGAATTGCAAAACTGGGATTTCAATAGGGAGAAGCTTCTCGCCTGGTAAGAACCTAGGATGTGGCAGTACTTCTTCAAACATGCCTTTGTCGAAATAGGGTGTATGCCTTTATCCTGAATATGTTTAGGATAAAGGCATACACCATTTTTGGTCCACCAGGCAGGGGCTCGGTGCAAAACAACACTACATAGTTCTATCACTTCCCATCTAAACAAAGGGTCATCTACGAAAAGTGTAAACACTAGAAATTCAGGGTAGCATGGAGGTAAATCGTACCCACATTTTGTGGATCCCGGGATGAACAATTGGAATCGGCACATGGCGAAGTCTATGGTGTATTCAAAAATAATGTAAGAAACAAAGCTACAGCACATAGGACACTTCCACTCAAGGACGTATACTTTCAAGAAAAACAAAGAATCTCAGGTCACAGGCAACCCAACGTTTACTGCTGCTCTCTTTCCAAAAGCCTAGACTAGGATACAATCTAAATTTCCTTGGACGGAAAACATGGATGGAGAATATGTGATTCTTATCTGCAATGATATATTACAGAGCCAGGAAATCAATGAAATAACGTCACTTGCCGCCACCGGAGTGTTCTTAGTTACAATCATTCTCAGTGAATTTAGTCCCATAGAAAAAAGTGGTTTATCAAAGATATGAGGTACAGGTGGAATATAAAATTGCATCCCTTGAACGAAATGGCAGACGACAGAAATAATTACACATTTAGCAAACCCACTTATGCTTGTAGGAGCGCAAAGGTCACTTGAGGTGAGGAAAAACCAGGTGTTTTCAAAGAGCACAGATATCATTCCATGTAGACCAAAGTGGGAATCAAGACAACTTACTCTAAACATCAAAGGATTGAACTCAGCCCACTTTACAAACCAAAAAAGTTTATTGACATCTGGTCAGAATTTGAAAAACAATTTATCGATGTCTCTCTGGAAGAGAATGAAGTGGATGCACAGCAGCAAGCAACACAGCACTGAAAATCGGGTACACCCAGTGAGAAAAATAAACTGCAAAATAAAGGCAGTGAATGAGAGATAAATACTTCGAGACTTCATTCAGGGGCTGTGTTTGAAGTTGTTTTGAGCATATATTAACACACAGAAAGATGGGACCTAAGGGAGGACACTCGTGGGTCTGAGTGTCTTCGTGAGCATGAGTCAGCAAATGCAGCCCTTGTCGAATAACACTGCCTTTTCCTGATTCCGTGGACCCGAAATCTCCAAATGCAGACGACCCTTCCTACAGCGAACACATGTATGGGACAGCCACAGGATGCTACCCCATTGGAACGGCAAACACATGAAAAGCCACCTCATCTTCTCAAAACCTGGTGCTCGGGTTCAAGCTTCTAGCCGCTTTTCTGAAAATATCCCCACTTGGGGAAGTCAGAACTTTCAAAATCCTCTTTCTTATAGCTTGGAATTGGTTCCATGCATGAACTAAAACGGGGAAGAATACGAGACGATGGCTATATACTTGGACAGGCACATGGCGCTCTAATTTCTAATGCTGAACAAGAATTGACCCAAGTCTAAGCTTTCTCTCAGAAGCAGAATACAGTTTGAAAATATCCTGCTACTTTGTGACCAGGCCTGAAAGTGGGAAGTTGAGCAGGGGATCTCAGGGAGCCTAAAATTCATGGACCTGCAGGATGGTAAAAGGCACGTAATGTGGAAAAATGACTTGGGTTGAACCAGAGAAAAGAACTTGAGAGGAAGGCAGAATTGCAAAACTGGGATTTCAAGAGGGAGATGCGTCTCGCCTGGTAAGAACCTAGAATGTGGCAGTACTTCTTCAACTATGCCTGTGTCGAAAATGGATGTATGCCTTTATCCTGAATATATTCAGGATAAAGGCATACACCGTTCTTGGGCAAGCAGGCAGAGGCTCGGTGCAAATCAACACAACATAATGCTATCACTTCCCATCGAAACAAAGGGTCATGTACGAAAAGTGAAAAGACCAGAAATGCAGGGTAACGTGGAGGTAAATCATACCCAGATTTTGTGGATTGTGGGATGAACAATGGCAATCGGCACCCTGGCGAAGTCTATGGTGTATTCGAAGATAAAGTAAGAAACAAAGCTACAGCACATAGGACACTTCCACACAAGGACGTATATTTTCAGGAAAACCAAACAACCTCAGGTCACAGGCAACCCAACGTTTACTGCTACTCTCTTTCCAAAGGCCTCGACTAGGATACAATCTAAATTTCCTTGGACGGAAAACACGGATGAAGAATATGTGATTCTTATGTACAATGATATATTACTGAGCCAGGAAATCAATGAAATAACGTCACTTGCCGACACTGGAGTGTTCTTAGTTAAAATCATTCTCAGTGAATTTAGTCACATAGAAAAAAGTGGTTTATCAAAGATATGAGGTACAGGTGGAATATAAAATTGCGTCCCTTGAACGAAATTGCAGACGACAGAAAGAATTACACATTTAGCAAACACACTTATGCCTGTAGGAGCGCAAAGGTCACTTGATGTGAGGAAAAACCAGGTGTTTTCAATGAGCACAGATACCATTCCATACAGACCAAAGAGGGAATCAAGACAACTTACTCTAAACCTCAAAGGACTGAACTCAGCCCACTTTACACACCAGAAAAGATTATTTACTACTGGTTAGAATTTGAAAAACTATTTATCGATGTCTCTCTAGAAGAGAATCAAGTGGATGCACAGCAGCAAGCAACATAGCACTGAAAATCGGCTACACCCCGTGAGAAAAATAAACTGCAAAATAAAGGCAGTGAGTGACAGATAAATTCTTGGAGACTTCATTCAGTGGCTGTCATTGAAGTTGTTTTGAGCATATATTAACACACAGAAGGATCGGACCTAACGGAGGACACTCGTGGGTCTGAGTGTCTTCGTGAGCATGAGTCAGCAAATGCAGCCCTTGTAGAATAACACTCTCTTGCCCTGATTCCATTGACCCGAAATCTCCAAATGCAGACGACTCTTCCTACAGCTAACACATGCATGGGACAGCCACAAGATGCTACCCCATTGGAACGGGATAAAACATGAAAACCACCTCATCTTCGCATATCCTGGTGCTCGGGTTCAAGCTTCCAGCCACTTTCCTGAAAATATCCCCACTTGGGGAAGTAAGCACTTTCAAAACCTTCTTTCTTATAGCTTGGAATTGGTTCCATTGAAGAACTACAATGGGGAAGAGTAAGACACGATGCCTATATATTTGGACAGGCACATGGTGCTCTAATATCAACTGCTGAACAAGAATTGACCCAAGTCTAAGCTTGCTCTCAGAAGGAGAATAGGGCTTGAAAATTTCCCGCTGCTTTGTGACCAGTTCCAAAAGTGGGAAGTTGAGCAGGGGATCTCAGCGAGCCTATAATTCATGGGCCTGCAGGATGGTCAAAGACACCTAATGTGGACAAATGACTTGAGTTGAGCCAGATAAAAAATTTCAGAGCAAGGCAGAATTGCAAAAATAGGATTTCAAGACGGAGAAGCGTCTCTCCTGGTAAGAACCTAGAATGTGGCAGTACTTCTTCAACCATGCCTTTGTCGAAAAGGGGTGTATGCCTTTATAGTGAATATATTCCGGATAAAGGCATACACCGTTTTTGGGCAACCAGGCAGGGGCTCGGTGCAAATCAACACTACATAATGCTGTCACTTCCCATCAAAACAAAGTGTCATGTAGGAAAAGTGTAAAGACAAGAAATGCAGGGTAACGTGGAGGTAAATCGTACCCACATTTTGTGGACCGTGGGATGACCAATGGCAATCGGCACCCTGGCGAAGTCTATGGTGTATTCGAAGGTAAAGTAAGAAACAAAGCTACAGCACATAGGACACTTCCATTCAAGGACGTATATTTTCAGGAAAAGCAAAGAACCTCAGGTCACAGGCAACCCAACGTTTACTGCTGCTCTCTTTACAAAAGCCTCGACTAGGATGCAATCTAAATTTCTTTGGACGGAAAACATGGATGAAGAATATGTGATTCTTATCTACAATGATGTATTACAGAGCCAGGAAATCAATGAAATAACGTCACTTGGCGCCACCGGAGTGTTCTTAGTTACAATCATTCTCAGTGAATTTAGTCACATAGAAAAAAGTGGTTTATCAAAGATATGAGGTACAGGTGGAATATAAAATTGCGTCCCTTGAACGAAATGGCAGACGACAGAGAGAATCACACATTTAGCAAACACACTTATGCCTGTAGGAGCGCAAAGGTCACATGAGGTGAGGAAAAACCAGGAGTTTTCAATGAGCACAGATACCATTCCATATAGACCAAAGAGGGAATCAAGACAACTTACTCTAAACCTCAAAGGACTGAACTCAGCCCACTTTACACACCAGAAAAGATTATTTACAACTGGTTAGAATTTGAAAAACAATTTATCGATGTCTCTCTGGAAGAGAATCAAGTGGATGCACAGCAGCAAGCAACACAGCACTCAAAATCGGCTACATCCGGTGAGAAAAATAAACTGCAAAATAAAGGCAGTGAGTGACAGATAAATTCTTCGAGACTTCGTTCAGGGGCTGTCATTGAAGTTGTTTTGAGCATATATTAACACACAGAAGGATCGGACCTAAGGGAGGACACTCGTGGGTCTGAGTGTCTTCGTGAGCATGAGTCAGCCAATGAAGCCCTTGTCGAATAACACTGCCTTGCCCTGATTCCATGGACCCGAAATCTCCAAATGCAGACGACCCTTCCTACAGCGAACACATGCATGGGACAGCCACAGGATGCTACCCCATTGGAACGGCAAAAAACATGAAAAGCCACCTCATCTTCTCATATCCTGGTGCTCGGGTTCAAGCTTTCAGCCGCTTTTCTGAAAATATACCCAATTGGGGAAGTCAGCACTTTCAAAACACTCTTACTTATAACTTGGAATTGGTTCCATGGATGAACTACAAAGGGGAAGAATAAGAGACGATGGCTATATATTTGGACAGGCACATGGCGCTCTAATTTCCAATGCTGAACAAGAATTGACCCAAATCTAAGCTTGCTCTCAGAAGGAGAATTGGGCTTGAAAATTTCCTGCTGCTTTGGGACCAGTTCTGAAAGTGGGAAGTTGAGCCGGGGATCTCAGGGAGCCTATAATTCATGGCCCTGCAGGATGGTAAAAGGCACGTAATGTGGAAAAATGACTTGGGTTGCACCAGAGAAAAGAACTTGAAAGCAAGGCAGAATTGCAAAACTGGGATTTCAAGAGGGAGAAGCGTTTCGCCTGGTAAGAACCTAGGATGTGGCAGTACTTCTTCAAACATGCCTTTGTCGAATAAGGATGTATGCCTTTATCCTGAATATCTTTAGGATAAAGGCATACACCGTTTTTGGGCAACCAGGCAGGGGCTCGGTGCAAATCAACACTACATAATGCTATCACTTCCCATCAAAACAAAGGGTCATGTACGAAAAGTGTAAAGACCAGAAATGCAGGGTAACGTGGAGGTAAATCGTACCCACATTTTGTGGATTGTGGGATGACCAATTACAATCATCACCCTGGCGAATTCTATGGTGTATTCGAAGATAAAGTAAGAAACAATGCTACAGCACATAGGACACTTCCATTCAACGACGTATATTTTCAGGAAAACAAAAGAACCTCAGGTCACAGGGAACCCAACGTTTACTGCTGCTCTCTTTACAAAACCCTCGACTAGGATACCATCTAAATTTCCTTGGATGGAAAACATGGATGAAGAATATGTGATTCTTATCTACAATGGTATATTACAGAGCCAGGAAATGAATGAAATAACGTCACTTGGCGCCACCGGAGTGTTCTAAGTTACAATCATTCTCAGTGAATTTAGTTACATAGAAAAAAGGGGTTTATCAAAGATATGAGGTACAGGTGGAATATAAAATTGCGTCCCTTGAACGAAATGGCAGACGACAGAGAGAATTACACATTTATCGAACACACTTATGCCTGTAGGAACGCAAAGGTTACATGAGGTGAGGAAAAACCAGGTGTTTTCAATGAGCACAGATACCATTCCGTATAGACCAAGGAGGGAATCAAGACAACTTACTCTAAACCTCAAAAGACAGAACGCAGCCCACTTTACACACCAGAAAAGATTATTGACAACTGGTCAGAATTTGAAAAACAATTTATCTATGTCTCTCTGGAAGAGAATCTAGTGGATGCACAGCAGCAAGCAACACAGCACGGAAAATCGGCTACACCCGGTGAGAAAAATAAACTGCAAAATAAAGGCAGTGAGTGACAGATAAATTCTTCGAGACTTCGTTCAGGGGCAGTGATTGGAGTTGTTTTCAGCATATATTAACACACAGAAAGATGGGACCTAAGGGAGGACAATCGTGGGTCTGAGTGTCTTCGTGAGCATGAGTCAGCAAATGCAGCCCTTGTAGAATAACACTGCCTTGCCCTGATTCCATTGACCCGAAATCTCCAAATGTAGATGACCCTTCTACAGTGAACACATGCATGTGTCAGCCACAGGATGCTACCCCATTGGAATGGGATAAAACATGAAAAGGCACCTCATCTTCTCATATCCTGGTGCTCAGGTTCAAGCTTCCAGCCACTTTCCTGAAAATATCCCCACTTGGGGAAGTCAGCACTTTCAAAACCTTCTTTCTTATAGCTTTGAATTGGTTCCATGGATGAACTACAACGGGGAAGAATAAGACACGATGCCTATATATTTGGACAGGCATATGGTGCTCTAATTTCATCTGCTGAACAAGAATTGACCCAAGTCTAAGCTTGCTCTCAGAAGGAGAATAGGGCTTGAAAATTTCCCACTGATTTGTGACCATTTCCAAAAGTGGGAAGTTGAGCAGGGGATCTCAGGGAGCCTATAATTCATGGGCCTGCAGGATGGTCAAAGACACCTAATGTGGACAAATGACTTGGGTTGAGCCAGAGAAAAGAACTTGAGAGCAAGGCAGAATTGCAAAAATGGGATTTCAAGAGGGAGACGCGTCTCGCCTGGTAAGAACCTAAAATGTGGCAGGACTTCTTCAACCATGCCTTTGTCGAAAAACGGTGTATGCCTTTATCCTGAATATATTCCGAATAAAGGCATACACCATTTTTGGGCAACCAGGCAGGGGCTCGGTGCAAATCAACACTACATAGTTCTATCACTTCCCATCTAAACAAAGGGTCATCTACGAAAAGTGTAAAGAATAGAAATTCAGGGTAGCATGGAGGTAAATCGTACCCACATTTTGTGGATTCCAGGATGAACAATGGCAATCGGCACCCTGGCGAAGTCTATGGTGTATTCAAAAATAAGGTAACAAACAAAGCTACAGCACATAGGACACTTCCAGTCAAGGATGTATATTTTCAAGAAAACCAAAGAACCTCAGGTCACAGGCAACCCAACGTTTACTGCTTCTCTCTTTACAAAAGCCTCGACTAGGATACAATCTAAATTTCCTTGGACGGAAAACATGGATGGAGAATATGTGATTCTTATCTACAATGATATATTACTGAGCCAGGAAATCAATGATGTAACGTCACTTGCCGCCAAAGGAGTGTTCGTAGTTACAATCATTCTCAGTAAATTTAGTCACATAGAAAAAAGTGGTTTATCAAAGATATGAGGTACAGGTGGAATACAAAATTGCGTCCCATGAATGAAATGGTAGACGACAGAGAGAATTACACATTTAGCAAACACACTTATGCCTGTAGGAGCGCAAAGGTCACATGAGGTGAGGAAAAACCAGGTGTTTTCAATGAGCACAGATACCATTCCATATAGACCAAGGAGGGAATCAAGACAACTTACTCTAAACTTACTCAAAGGACTGAACTCAGCCCACTTTACACACCAGAAAAGATTATTGACAACTGGTCAGAATTTGAAAAACAATTTATCTATGTCTCTCTGGAAGAGAATCTAGTGGATGCACAGCAGCAAGCAACACAGCACGGAAAATCGGCTACACCCGGTGAGAAAAATGAACTGCAAAATAAAGGCAGTGAGTGACAGATAAATTCTTCGAGACTTCGTTCAGGGGCTGTGATTGGAGTTGTTTTCAGCATATATTCACACACAGAAAGATGGGACCTAAGGGAGGACAATCGTGGGTCTGAGTGTCTTCGTGAGCATGAGTCAGCAAATGCAGCCCTTGTAGAATAACACTGCCTTGCCCAGATTCCATTGACCCGAAATCTCCAAATGTAGACGACCCTTCTACAGCGAACACATGCATGGGTCAGCCACAGGATGCTACCCCATTGAAACGGGAAACAACATGAAAAGGCACCTCATCTTCTCATATCCTGGTGCTCGGGTTCAAGCTTCCAGCCACTTTCCTGAAAATATCCCCACTTGCGGAAGTCAGCACTTTCAAAACCTTCTTTCTTATAGCTTGGAATTGCTTCCATGGATGAACTACAACGGGGAAGAATAAGACACGATGCCTTTATATTTGGACAGGCATATGGTGCTCTAATTTCAACTGCTGAACAAGAATTGACCCAAGTCTAAGCTTGCTCTCAGAAGGAGAATAGGGCTTGAAAATTTCCCGCTGATTTGTGACCAGTTCCAAAAGTGGGAAGTTGAGCAGGGGATCTCAGCGGGCCTATAATTCATGGGCCTGCAGGATGGTCAAAGACACCTAATGTGGACAAATGACTTGGGTTGAGCCAGAGAAAAGAACTTGAGAGCAAGGCAGAATTGCAAAAATGGGATTTCAAGAGGGAGACGCGTCTCGCCTGGTAAGAAACTAGAATGTGGCAGTACTTCTTCAACCATGCCTTTGTCGAAAAACGGTGAATGCCTTTATCCTGAATATATTCCGAATAAAGGCATACACCATTTTTGGGCAACCAGGCAGGGGCTCGGTGCAAATCAACACTACATAGTGCTATCACTTCCCATCTAAACAAAGGGTCATCTACGAAAAGTGTAAAGACTAGAAATTCAGGGTAGCATGGAGGTAAATCGTACCCACATTTTGTGGATTGTGGGATGACCAATTGCAATCGGAACCCTGGCGAATTCTATTGTGTATTCAAAAATAATGTAAGAAACAAAGCTACAGCACATAGGACACTTCCACTCAAGGACGTATATTTTCAAGAAAACCAAAGAACCTCAGGTCACAGGCAACCCAACGTTTACTGCTGCTCTCTTTACAAAAGCCTCGACTAGGATACAATCTAAATTTCCTTGGACGGAAAACATGGATGGAGAATATGTGATTCTTATCTACAATGATATATTATTGAGCCAGGAAATCAATGAAATAACGTCACTTGCCGCCAAAGGAGTGTTCGTAGTTACAATCATTCTCAGTAAATTTAGTCACATAGAAAAAAGTGGTTTATCAAAGATATGAGGTACAGGTGGAATACAAAATTACGTCCCATGAATGAAATGGCAGACGAGAGAAAGCATCACACATTTAGCAAACACACTTATGCCTGTAGGAGCGCGAAGGTCACTTGAGGTGAGGAAAAACCAGGTGTTTTCAATGAGCACAGATACCATTCCATATAGACCAAAGAGGGCATCAAGGCAACTTACTCTAAACCTCAAAGGACTGAACTCAGCCCACTTTACACACCAGCAAAGATTATTTACAACTGGTTAGAATTTGAAAAACAATTTATCGATGTCTCTCTGGAAGAGAATCAAGTGGATGCACAGCAGCAAGCAACACAGCACTCAAAATCGGCTACACCCCGTGAGAAAAATGAACTGCAAATTAAAGGCAGTGAGTGAGAGATAAATTCTTCGAGACTTCGTTCAGGGGCTGTCATTGAAGTTGTTTTGAGCATATATTAACACACAGAAGGATCGGACCTAAGGGAGGACACTCGTGGGTCTGAATGTCTTCGTGAGCATGAGTCAGCAAATGCAGCCCTTGTCGAATAACACTGCCTTTTCCTGATTCCATGGACCCGAAATCTCCAAATGCAGACGACCCTTCCTACAGCGAACACATGCATGGGACAGCCACAGGATGCTACCCCATTGGAACGGCAATAAAACATGAAAAGCCACCTCATCTTCTCATATCCTGGTGCTCGGGTTCAAGCTTTCAGCCGCTTTTCTGGAAATATACCCAATTGGGGAAGTCAGCACTTTCATAACACTCTTACTTATAACTTGGAATTGGTTCCATGGATGAACTACAATGGGGAGGAATAAGAGACGATGGCTATATATTTGGACAGGCACATGGCGCTCTAATTTCCAATGCTGAACAAGAATTGACCCAAGTCTAAGCTTGCTCTCAGAAGGAGAATTGGGCTTGAAAATTTCCTGCTGCTTTGGGACCAGTTCCGAAAGTCGGAAGTTGAGCAGGGGATCTCAGGGAGCCTATAATTCATGGCCCTGCAGGATGGTAAAAGGCACGTAATGTGGATAAATGACTTGGGTTGAACCAGAGAAAAGAACTTGAGAGCAAGGCAGAATTGCAAAACTGGGATTCCAAGAGGGAGAAGCGTCTCGCCTGGTAAGAACCTAGGATGTGGCAGTACTTCTTCAAACATGCCTTTGTCGAAAAAGGGTGTATGCCTTTATCCTGAATATCTTTAGGATAAAGGCATACACCGTTTTTGGGCAACCAGGCAGGGGCTCTGTGCAAATCAACACTACATAATGCTATCACTTCCCATCAAAACAAAGGGTCATGTACGAAAAGTGTAAAGACCAGAAATGCAGGGTAACGTGGAGGTAAATCGTACCCACATTTTGTGGATTGTGGGATGACCAATTGCAATCGGCACCCTGGCGAATTCTATGGTGTATTCGAAGATAAAGTAAGAAACAATGCTACAGCACATAGGACACTTCCATTCAAGGACGTATATTTTCAGGAAAACCAAAGAACCTCAGGTCACAGGCAACCCAACGTTTACTGCTGCTCTCTTTACAAAAGCCTCGACTAGGATACAATCTAAATTTCCTTGGACGGAAAACATGGATGGAGAATATGTGATTCTTATCTACAATGATATATTACTGAGCCAGGAAATCAATGAAATAACGTCACTTGGCGCCACCGGAGTGTTCTTAGTTACAATCATTCTCAGTGAATTTAGTCACATAGAAAAAAGTGGTTTCTCAAAGATATGAGGTACAGGTGGAATATAAAATTGCGTCCCTTGAACGAAATGGCAGACGACAGAGAGAATTACACATTTAGGAAACACACTTATGCCTGTAGGAGCGCAAAGGTCACATGAGGTGAGGAAAAACCAGGTGTTTTCAATGAGCACAGATACCATTCCATATAGACCAAGGAGGGAATCAAGACAACTTACTCTAAACCTCAAAGGACTGAACTCAGCCCACTTTACACACCAGAAAAGATTATTGACAACTGGTCAGAATTTGAAAAACAATTTATCTATGTCTCTCTGGAAGAGAATCTAGTGGATGCACAGCAGCAAGCAACACAGCACGGAAAATCGGCTACACCCGGTGAGAAAAATAAACTGCAAAATAAAGGCAGTGAGTGACAGATAAATTCTTCGAGACTTCGTTCAGGGGCTGTGATTGGAGTTGTTTTCAGCATATATTCACACACAGAAAGATGGGACCTAAGGGAGGACAATCGTGGGTCTGAGTGTCTTCGTGAGCATGAGTCAGCAAATGCAGCCCTTGTAGAATAACACTGCCTTGCCCTGATTCCATTTACCCGAAATCTCCAAATGTAGACGACCCTTCTACAGCAAACACATGCATGGGTCAGCCACAGGTTGCTACCCCATTGGAACGGGAAAAAACATGAAAAGGCACCTCATCTTCTCATATCCTGGTACTCGGGTTCAACCTTCCAGCCACTTTCCTGAAAATATCCCCACTTGGGGAAGTCAGCACTTTCAAAACCTTCTTTCTTATAGCTTGGAATTGCTTCCATGGATGAACTACAACGGGGAAGAATAAGACACGATACCTATATATTTGGACAGGCATATGTTGCTCTAATTTCAACTGCTGAACAAGAATTGACCCAAGTCTAAGCTTGCTCTCAGAAGGAGAATAGGGCTTGAATATTTCCCGCTGATTTGTGACCAGTTCCAAAAGTGGGAAGTTGAGCAGGGGATCTCAGCGAGCCTATAATTCATGGGCCTGCAGGATGGTCAAAGACACCTAATGTGGACAAATGACTTGGGTTGAGCCAGAGAAAAGAACTTGAGAGCAAGGCAGAATTGCAAAAATGGGATTTCAAGAGGGAGACGCGTCTCGCCTGGTAAGAATCTAGAATGTGGCAGTACTTCTTCAACCATGCCTTTGTCGAAAAACGGTGAATGCCTTTATCCTGAATATATTCCGAATAAAGGCATACACCGTTTTTGGGCAACCAGGCAGGGGCTCGGTGCAAATCAACACTACATAGTGCTATCACTTCCCATCTAAACAAAGGGTCATCTACGAAAAGTGTAAAGACTAGAAATTCAGGGTAGCATGGAGGTAAATCGTACCCACATTTGTGGATTGTGGGATGACCAATTGCAATCGGAACCCTGGCGAATTCTATTGTGTATTCAAAAATAATGTAAGAAACAAAGCTACAGCACATAGGACACTTCCACTCAAGGACGTATATTTTCAAGAAAACCAAAGAACCTCAGGTCACAGGCAACCCAACGTTTACTGCTGCTCTCTTTACAAAAGCCTCGACTAGGATACAATCTAAATTTCCTTGTACGGAAAACATGGATGGAGAATATGTGATTCTTATCTACAATGATATATTACTGAGCCAGGAAATCAATGAAATAACGTCACTTGCCGCCAAAGGAGTGTTCGTAGTTACAATCATTCTCAGTAAATTTAGTCACATAGAAAAAAGTGGTTTATCAAAGATATGAGGTACAGGTGGAATACAAAATTGCGTCCCATGAATGAAATGGCAGACGAGAGAAAGCATCACACATTTAGCAAACACACTTATGCCTGTAGGAGCGCGAAGGTCACTTGAGGTGAGGAAAAACCAGGTGTTTTCAATGAGCACAGATACCATTCCATATAGACCAAAGAGGGCATCAAGACAACTTACTCTAAACCTCAAAGGACTGAACTCAGCCCACTTTACACACCAGAAAAGATTATTTACAACTGGTTAGAATTTGAAAAACAATTTATCGATGTCTCTCTGGAAGAGAATCAAGTGGATGCACAGCAGCAAGCAACACAGCACTCAAAATCGGCTACACCCCGTGAGAAAAATAAACTGCAAAATAAAGGCAGTGAGTGAGAGATAAATTCTTCGAGACTTCGTTCAGGGGCTGTCATTGAAGTTGTTTTGAGCATATATTAACACACAGAAGGATCGGACCTAAGGAAGGACACTCGTGGGTCTGAGTGTCTTCGTGAGCATGAGTCAGCAAATGCAGCCCTTGTAGAATAACACTGCCTTTTCCTGATTCCATGGACCCGAAATTTCCAAATGCAGACGACCCTTCCTACAGCGAACACATGCATGGGACAGCCACAGGATGCTACCCCATTGGAACGGCAAAAAAACATGAAAAGCCACCTCATCTTCTCATATCCTGGTGCTCGGGTTCAAGCTTTCAGCCGCTTTTCTGAAAATATACCCAATTGGGGAAGTCAGCACTTTCAAAACACTCTTACTTATAACTTGGAATTGGTTCCATGGATGAACTACAATGGGGAAGAATAAGAGACGATGGCTATATATTTGGACAGGCACATGGCGCTCTAATTTCCAATGCTGAACAAGAATTGTCCCAAGTCTAAGCTTGCTCTCGGAAGGAGAATTGGGCTTGAAAATTTCCTGCTGCTTTGGGACCAGTTCCGAAAGTGGGAAGTTGAGCCGGGGATCTCAGGGAGCCTATAATTCATGGCCCTGCAGGATGGTAAAAGACACCTAATGTGGACAAATGACTTGGGTTGAGCCAGAGAAAAGAACTTGAGAGCAAGGCAGAATTGCAAAAATGGGATTTCAAGAGGGAGACGCGTCTCGCCTGGTAAGAACCTAGGATGTGGCAGTACTTCTTCAAACATGCCTTTGTCGAAAAAGGGTGTATGCCTTTATCCTGAATATCTTTAGGATAAAGGCATACACCGTTTTGGGGCAACCAGGCAGGGGCTCTGTGCAAATCAACACTACATAATGCTATCACTTCCCATCCAAACAAAGGGTCATGTACGAAAAGTGTAAAGACCAGAAATGCAGGGTAACGTGGAGGTAAATCGTACCCACATTTTGTGGATTGTGGGATGACCAATTGCAATCGGCACCCTGGCGAATTCTATGGTGTATTCGAAGATAAAGTAAGAAACAATGCTACAGCACATAGGACACTTCCATTCAAGGACGTATATTTTCAGGAAAACCAAAGAACCTCAGGTCACAGGCAACCCAACGTTTACTGCTGCTCTCTTTAAAAAAGCCTCGACTAGGATACAATCTAAATTTCCTTGGACGGAAAATATGGATGGAGAATATGTGATTCTTATCTACAATGATATATTACAGAGCCAGGAAATCAATGAAATAACGTCACTTGGCGCCACCGGAGTGTTCTTAGTTACAATCATTCTCAGTGAATTTAGTCACATAGAAAAAAGTGGTTTATCAAAGATATGAGGTACAGGTGGAATATAAAATTGCGTCCCTTGAACGAAATGGCAGACGACAGAGAGAATTACACATTTAGCAAACACACTTATGCCTTTAGGAGCGCAAAGGTCACATGAGGTGAGGAAAAACCAGGTGTTTTCAATGAGCACAGATACCATTCCATATAGACCAAGGAGGGAATCAAGACAACTTACTCTAAACCTCAAAAGACAGAACGCAGCCCACTTTACACACCAGAAAAGATTATTGACAACTGGTCAGAATTTGAAAAACAATTTATCTATGTCTCTCTGGAAGAGAATCTAGTGGATGCACAGCAGCAAGCAACACAGCACGGAAAATCGGCTACACCCGGTGAGAAAAATAAACTGCAAAATAAAGGCAGTGAGTGAAAGATAAATTTTTCAAGACTTCGTTCAGGGGCTGTGATTGGAGTTGTTTTCAGCATATATTCACACACAGAAACATGGGACCTAAGGGAGGACAATCGTGGGTCTGAGTGTCTTCGTGAGCATGAGTCAGCAAATGCAGCCCTTGTAGAATAACACTGCCTTGCCCTGATTCCATTGACCCGAAATCTCCAAATGTAGACGACGCTTCTACAGCAAACACATGCATGGGTCAGCCACAGGATGCTACCCCTTTGGAACGGGAAAAAACATGAAAAGGCACCTCATCTTCTCATATCCTGGTGCTCGGGTTCAAGCTTCCAGCCACTTTCCTGAAAATATCCCCACTTGGGGAAGTCAGCACTTTCAAAACCTTCTTTCTTATAGCTTGGAATTGGTTCCATGGATGAACTACAACGTGGAAGAATAAGACACGATGCCTATATATTTGGAAAGGCATATGGTGCTCTAATTTCAACTGCTGAACAAGAATTGACCCAAGTCTAAGCTTGCTCTCAGAAGGAGAATAGGGCTTGAAAATTTCCCGCTGATTTGTGACCAGTTCCAAAAGTGGGAAGTTGAGCAGGGGATCTCAGCGAGCCTATAATTCATGGGCCTGCAGGATGGTCAACGACACCTAATGTGGACAAATAACTTGGGTTGAGCCAGAGAAAAGAACTTGAGAGCAAGGCAGAATTGCAAAAATGGGATTTCAAGAGGGAGACGCGTCTCGCCTGGTAAGAACCTAGAATGTGGCAGTACTTCTTCAACCATGCCTTTGTCGAAAAATGGTGTATGCCTTTATCCTGAATATATTCCGAGTAAAGGCATACACCGTTTTTGGGCAACCAGGCAGGGGCTCGGTGCAAATCAACACTACATAGTCCTATCACTTCCCATCTAAACAAAGGGTCATCTACGAAAAGTGTAAAGACTAGAAATTCAGGGTAGCATGGAGGTAAATCGTACCCACATTTTGTGGATTTCAGGATGAACAATGGCAATTGGCACCCTGGCGAAGTCTATGGTGTATACAAAAATAATGTAAGAAACAAAGCTACAGCACATAGGACACTTCCACTCAAGGACGTATATTTTCAAGAAAACCAAAGAACCTCAGGTCACAGGCAACCCAACGTTTACTGCTGCTCTCTTTACAAAAGCCTCGACTAGGATACAATCTAAATTTCCTTGGATGGAAAACATGGATGGAGAATATGTGATTCTTATCTACAATGATATATTACTGAGCCAGGAAATCAATGAAATAACGTCACTTGGCGCCACCGGAGTGTTCTTAGTTACAATCATTCTCAGTGAATTTAGTCACATAGAAAAAAGTGGTTTATCAAAGATATGAGGTACAGGTGGAATATAAAATTGCGTCCCTTGAACGAAATGGCAGATGACAGAGAGAATTACACATTTAGCAAACACACTTATGCCTGTAGGAGCGCAAAGGTCACATGAGGTGAGGAAAAACCAGGTGTTTTCAATGAGCACAGATACCATTCCATATAGACCAAGCAGGGAATCAAGACAACTTACTCTAAACCTCAAAGGAGTGAACTCAGCCCACTTTACACACCAGAAAAGATCATTGACAACTGGTCAGAATTTGAAAAACTATTTATCTATGTCTCTCTGGAAGAGAATCTAGTGGATGCACAGCAGCAAGCAACACAGCACGGAAAATCGGCTACACCCGGTGAGAAAAATAAACTGCAAAATAAAGGCAGTGAGTGACAGATAAATTTTTCGAGACTTCGTTCAGGGGCTGTGATTGGAGTTGTTTTCAGCATATATTCACACACAGAAACATGGGACCTAAGGGAGGACAATCGTGGGTCTGAGTGTCTTCGTGAGCATGAGTCAGCAAATGCAGCCCTTGTAGAATAACACTGCCTTGCCCAGATTCCATTGACCCGATATCTCCAAATGTAGACGACCCTTCTACAGCGAACACATGCATGGGTCAGCCACAGGATGCTACCCCATTGGAACGGGAAAAAACATGAAAAGGCACCTCATCTTCTCATATCCTGGTGCTCGGGTTCAAGCTTCCAGCCACTTTCCTGAAAATATCCCCACTTGGGGAAGTCAGCACTTTCAAAACCTTCTTTCTTATAGCTTGGAATTGGTTCCATGGATGAACTACAACGGGGAAGAATAAGACACGATGCCTATATATTTGGACAGGCATATGGTGCTCTAATTTCAACTGCTGAACAAGAATTGACCCAAGTCTAAGCTTGCTCTCAGAAGGAGAATAGGGCTTGAAAATTTCCCGCTGCTTTGTAACCAGTTCCAAAAGTGGGAAGTTGAGCAGGGGATCTCAGGGAGCCTATAATTCATGGGCCTGCAGGATGGTCAAAGACACCTAATGTGGACAAATGACTTGGGTTGAGCCAGAGAAAAGAACTTGAGAGCAAGGCAGAATTGCAAAAATGGGATTTCAAGAGGGAGACGCGTCTCGCCTGGTAAGAACCTAGAATGTGGCAGTACTTCTTCAACCATGCCTTTGTCGAAAAACGGTGTATGCCTTTATCCTGAATATATTCCGAATAAAGGCATACACCGTTTTGGGGCAACCAGGCAGGGGCTCGGTGCAAATCAACACTACATAGTGCTATCACTTCCCATCTAAACAAAGGGTCATCTACGAAAAGTGTAAAGACTAGAAATTCAGGGTAGCATGGAGGTAAATCGTACCCACATTTTGTGGATTGTGGGATGACCAATTTCAATCGGCACCCTGGCGAATTCTATGGTGTATTCGAAGATAAAGTAAGAAACAATGCTGCAGCACATAGGACACTTCCATTCAAGGACGTATATTTTCAGGAAAACCAAAGAACCTCAGGTCACAGGCAACCCAACGTTTACTGCTGCTCTCTTTACAAAAGCCTCGACTAGGATACAATCTAAATTTCCTTGGACGGAAAACATGGATGGAGAATATGTGATTCTTATCTACAATGATATATTACTGAGCCAGGAAATCAATGAAATAACGTCACTTGCCGCCAAAGGAGTGTTCGTAGTTACAATCATTCTCAGTAAATTTAGTCACATAGAAAAAAGTGGTTTATCAAAGATATGAGGTACAGGTGGAATACAAAATTGCGTCCCATGAATGAAATGGCAGACGAGAGAAAAGCATCACACATTTAGCAAACACACTTATGCCTGTAGGAGCGCGAAGGTCACTTGAGGTGAGGAAAAACCAGGTGTTTTCAATGAGCACAGATATCATTCCATATAGACCAAAGAGGGAATCAAGACAACTTACTCTAAACCTCAAAGGACTGAACTCAGCCCACTTTACACACCAGAAAAGATTATTTACAACTGGTTAGAATTTGAAAAACAATTTATTGATGTCTCTCTGGAAGAGAGTCAAGTGGATGCACAGCAGCAAGCAACACAGCACTCAAAATCGGATACATCCCGTGAGAAAAATAAACTGCAAAATAAAGGCAGTGAGTGAGAGATAAATTCTTCGAGACTTCGTTCAGGGGCTGTCATTGAAGTTGTTTTGAGCATATATTAACACACAGAAGGATCGGACCTAAGGGAGGACACTCGTGGGTCTGAGTGTCTTCGTGAGCATCAGTCAGCAAATGCAGCCCTTGTCGAATAACACTGCCTTTTCCTGTTTCCATGGACCCGAAATCTCCAAATGCAGACGACCCTTCCTACAGCGAACACATGCATGGGACAGCCACAGGATGCTACCCCATTGGAACGGCAAAAAAACATGAAAAGCCACCTCATCTTCTCATATCCTGGTGCTCGGGTTCAAGCTTTCAGCCGCTTTTCTGAAAATATACCCAATTGGGGAAGTCAGCACTTTCAAAACACTCTTACTTATAACTTGGAATTGGTTCCATGGATGAACTACAATGGGGAAGAATAAGAGACGATGGCTATATATTTGGACAGGCACATGGCACTCTAATTTCCAATGCTGAACAAGAATTGACCCAAGTCTAAGGTTGCTCTCGGAAGGAGAATTGGGCTTGAAAATGTCCTGCTGCTTTGGGACCAGTTCTGAAAGTGGGAAGTTGAGCCGGGGATTTCAGGGAGCCTATAATTCATGGCCCTGCAGGATGGTAAAAGGCACGTAATGTGGAAAAATGACTTGGGTTGAACCAGAGAAAAGAACTTGAGAGCAAGGCAGAATTGCAAAACTGGGATTTCAAGAGGGAGAAGCGTCTCGCCTGGTAAGAACCTAGGATGTGGCAGTACTTCTTCAAACATGCCTTTGTCGAAAAAGGGTGTATGCCTTTATCCGGAATATATTCCGAATAAAGGCATACACCGTTTTTGGGCAACCAGGCAGGGGCTCGGTGCAAATCAACACTACATAGTGCTATCACTTCCCATCTAAACAAAGGGTCATCTACGAAAAGTGTAAAGACTAGAAATTCAGGGTAGGATGGAGGTAAATCGTACCCACATTTTGTGGATTGTGGGATGAACAATGGCAATCGGCACCCTGGCGAAGTCTATGGTGTATTCAAAAATAATGTAAGAAACAAAGCTACAGCACATAGGACACTTCCACTCAAGGACGTATATTTTCAAGAAAACCAAAGAACCTCAGGTCACAGGCAACCCAACGTTTTCTGCTGCTCTCTTTACAAAAGCCTCGACTAGGATACAATCTAAATTTCCTTGGACAGAAAACATGGATGGAGAATATGTGATTCTTATCTACAATGATATATTACTGAGCCAGGAAATCAATGAAATAACGTCACTTGCCGCCAAAGGGGTGTTCGTAGTTACAATCATTCTCAGTAAATTTAGTCACATAGAAAAAAGTGGTTTATCAAAGATATGAGGTACAGGTGGAATACAAAATTGCGTCCCATGAATGAAATGGCAGACGAGAGAAAGCATCACACATTTAGCAAACACACTTATGCCTGTAGGAGGGCGAAGGTCACTTGAGGTGAGGAAAAAACAGGTGTTTTGAATGAGCACAGATACCATTCCATATAGACCAAGGAGGGAATCAAGACAACTTACTCTAAACCTCAAAGGACTGAACTCAGCCCACTTTACACACCAGAAAAGATTATTTACAACTGGTTAGAATTTGAAAAACAATTTATCGATGTCTCTCTGGAAGAGAATCAAGTGGATGCACAGCAGCAAGCAACACAGCACTGAAAATCGGCTACACCCCGTGAGAAAAATAAACTGCAAAATAAAGGCAGTGAGTGAGAGATAAATTCTTCGAGACTTCGTTCAGGGGCTGTCATTGAAGTTGTTTTGAGCATATATTAACACAGAGAAGGATCGGACCTAAGGGAGGACACTCGTGGGTCTGAGTGTCTTCGTGAGCATGAGTCAGCAAATGCAGCCCTTGTCGAATAACACTGCCTTTTCCTGATTCCATGGACCCGATATCTCCAAATGCAGACGACCCTTCCTACAGCGAACACATGCATGGGACAGCCACCGAATGCTACCCCATTGGAACGGCAAAAAACATGAAAAGCCACCTCATCTTCTCATATCCTGGTGCTCGGGTTCAAGCTTTCAGCCGCTTTTCTGAAAATATACCCAATTGGGGAAGTCAGCACTTTCAAAACACTCTTACTTATAACTTGGAATTGGTTCCATGGATGAACTACAACGGGGAAAAATAAGAGACGATGGCTATATATTTGGACAGGCACATGGCGCTCTAATTTCCAATGCTGAACAAGAATTGACCCAAGTCTAAGCTTGCTCTCAGAAGGAGAATTGGGCTTGAAAATTTCCTGCTGCTTTGGGACCTGTTCTGAAAGTGGGAAGTTGAGCCGGGGATCTCAGGGAGCCTATAATTCATGGCCCTACAGGATGGTAAAAGGCACGTAATGTGGAAAAATCACTTGGGTTGAACCAGAGAAAAGAACTTGAGAGCAAGGCAGAATTGCAAAACTAGGATTTCAAGAGGGAGAAGCGTCTCGCCTGGTAAGAACCTAGGATGTGGCAGTACTTCTTCAAACATGCCTTTGTCGAAAAAGGGTGTATGTCTTTATCCTGAATATCTTTAGGATAAAGGCATACACCGTTTTTGGGGAACCAGGCAGGGGCTCGGTGCAAATCAACACTACATAATGCTATCACTTCCCATCAAAACAAAGGGTCATGTACGAAAAGTTTAAAGACCAGAAATGCAGGGTAACGTGGAGGTAACTCATACCCACATTTTGTGGATTGTGGGATGAACAATGCCAATCGGCACCCTGGCGAATTCTATGGTGTATTCGAAGATAAAGTAAGAAACAATGCTACAGCACATAGGACACTTCCACTCAAGGACGTATATTTTCAAGGAAACCAAAGAACCTCAGGTCACAGGCAACCCAACGTTTACTGCTGCTCTCTTTACAAAAGCCTCGACGAGGATACAATCTAAATTTCCTTGGACAGAAACATGGATGAAGAATATGTGATTCTTATCTACAATGATATATTACAGAGCCAGGAAATCAATGAAATAACGTCACTTGCGCCACCGGAGTGTTCTTAGTTACAATCATTCTCAGTGAATTTAGTCACATAGAAAAAAGTGGTTTATCAAAGATATGAGGTACAGGTGGAATATAAAATTGCGTCCCTTGAACGAAATGGCAGACGACAGAGAGAATTACACATTTAGCAAACACACTTATGCCTGAAGAGCTCAAAGGTCACATGAGGTGAGGAAAAACCAGGTGTTTTCAATGAGCACAGATACCATTCTATATAGACCAAGGAGGGAATCAAGAAAACTTACTCTAAACCTCAAAGGACTGAACTCAGCCCACTTTACACACCAGAAAAGATTATTGACAACTGGTCAGAATTTGAAAAACTATTTATCTATGTCTCTCTGGAAGAGAATCTAGTGGATGCACAGAAGCAAGCAACACAGCACGGAAAATCGGCTACACCTGGTGAGAAAAATAAACTGCAAAATAAAGGCAGTGAGTGACAGATAAATTCTTCGAGACTTCGTTCAGGGGCTGTGATTGGAGTTGTTTTCAGCATATATTCACACACAGAAAGATGGGACCTAAGGGAGGACAATCGTGGGTCTGAGTGTCTTCGTGAGCATGAGTCAGCAAATGCAGCCCTTGTAGAATAACACTGCCTTGCCCTGATTCCATTGACCTGAAATCTCCAAATGTAGACGACCCTTCTACAGCGAACACATGCATGTGTCAGCCACAGGATGCTACCCCATTGGAACGGGAAAAAACATGAAAAGCCACCTCATCTTCTCATATCCTGGTGCTCGGGTTCAAGCTTCCAGCCACTTTCCTGAAAATATCCCCACTTGGGGAAGTCAGCACTTTCAAAACCTTCTTTCTTATAGCTTGGAATTGCTTCCATGGATGAACTACAACGGGGAAGAATAAGACCCGATGCCTATATATTTGGACAGGCATATGGTGCTCTAATTTCAACAGCTGAATAAGAATTGACCCAAGTCTAAGCTTGCTCTCAGAAGGAGAATAGGGCTTGAAAATTTCCCGCTGCTATGTGACCAGTTCCAAAAGTGGGAAGTTGAGCAGGGGATCTCAGGGAGCCTATAATTCATGGGCCTGCAGGATGGTCAAAGACACCTAATGTGGACAAATGACTTGGGTTGAGCCAGAGAAAAGAACTTGAGAGCAAGGCAGAATTGCAAAAATGGGATTTCAAGAGGGAGACGCGTCTCGCCTGGTAAGAACCTAGAATGTGGCAGTACTTCTTCAACCATGCCTTTGTCGAAAAACGGTGTATGCCTTTATCCTGAATATATTCCGAATAAAGGCATACACCATTTTGGGGCAACCAGGCAGGGGCTCGGTCCAAATCAACACTACATAGTGCTATCACTTCCCATCTAAACAAAGGGTCATTTATGAAAAGTGTAAAGACTAGAAATTCAGGGTAGCATGGAGGTAAATCGTACCCACATTTTGTGGATTGTGGGATGACCAATTGCAATCGGCACCCTGGCGAATTCTATGGTGTATTCGAAGATAAAGTAAGAAACAATGCTACAGCACATAGGACACTTCCATTCAAGGACGTATATTTTCAGGAAAACCAAAGAACCTCAGGTCACAGGCAACCCAACGTTTACTGCTGCTCTCTTTACAAAAGCCTCGACTAGGATACAATCTAAATTTCCTTGGACGGAAAACATGGATGGAGAATATGTGATTCTTATCTACAATGATATATTACGGAGCCAGGAAATCAATGAAATAACGTCACTTGCCGCCAAAGGAGTGTTCGTAGTTACAATCATTCTCAGTAAATTTAGTCACATAGAAAAAAGTGGTTTATCAAAGATATGAGGTACAGGTGGAATACAAAATGGCGTCCCATGAATGAAATGGCAGACGAGAGAAAAGCATCACACATTTAGCAAACACACTTATGCCTGTAGGAGCGTGAAGGTCACTTGAGGTGAGGAAAAACCAGGTGTTTTCAATGAGCACAGATACCATTCCATATAGACCAAAGAGGGAATCAAGACAACTTACTCTAAACCTCAAAGGACTGAACTCAGCCCACTTTACACACCAGAAAAGATTATTTACAACTGGTTAGAATTTGAAAAACAATTTATCGATGTCTCTCTGGAAGAGAATCAAGTGGATGCACAGCAGCAAGCAACACAGCACTCAAAATCGGCTACATCCCGTGAGAAAAATAAACTGCAAAATAAAGGCAGTGAGTGAGAGATAAATTCTTCGAGACTTCGTTCAGGGGCTGTCATTGAAGTTGTTTTGAGCAC
Source organism: Kogia breviceps (assembly GCF_026419965.1). Taxonomy (NCBI): domain Eukaryota; kingdom Metazoa; phylum Chordata; class Mammalia; order Artiodactyla; family Physeteridae; genus Kogia; species Kogia breviceps. Next base: position 36,572,948 of record NC_081329.1, read on the forward strand.
ATATTAACACACAGAAGGATCGGACCTAAGGGAGGACAGTCGTGGGTCTGAGTGTCTTCGTGAGCATGAGTCAGCAAATGCAGCCCTTGTCGAATAACACTGCCTTTTCCTGTTTCCATGGACCCGAAATCTCCAAATGCAGACGACCCTTCCTACAGCGAACACATGCATGGGACAGCCACAGGATGCTACCCCATTGGAACGGCAAAAAAACATGAAAAGCCACCTCATCTTCTCATATCCTGGTGCTCGGGTTCAAGCTTTCAGCCGCTTTTCTGAAAATATACCCAATTGGGGAAGTCAGCACTTTCAAAACACTCTTACTTATAACTTGGAATTGGTTCCATGGATGAACTACAATGGGGAAGAATAAGAGACGATGGCTATATATTTGGACAGGCACATGGCGCTCTAATTTCCAATGCTGAACAAGAATTGACCCAAGTCTAAGCTTGCTCTCGGAAAGAGATTTGGGCTTGAAAATGTCCTGCTGCTTTGGGACCAGTTCCGAAAGTGGGAAGTTGAGCCGGGGATCTCAGGGAGCCTATAATTCATGGCCCTGCAGGATGGTAAAAGGCACGTAATGTGGAAAAATGACTTGGGTTGAACCAGAGAAAAGAACTTGAGAGCAAGGCAGAATTGCAAAACTGGGATTTCAAGAGGGAGAAGCGTCTCGCCTGGTAAGAACCTAGGATGTGGCAGTACTTCTTCAAACATGCCTTTGTCAAAAAAGGGTGTATGCCTTTATCCTGAATATATTCCGAATAAAGGCATACACCTTTTTTGGGCAACCAGGCAGGGGCTCGGTGCAAATCAACACTACATAGTGCTATCACTTCCCATCTAAACAAAGGGTCATCTACGAAAAGTGTAAAGACTAGAAATTCAGGGTAGCATGGAGGTAAATCGTACCCACATTTTGTGGATTCCAGGATGAACAATGGCAATCGGCACCCTGGCGAAGTCTATGGTGTATTCAAAAATAATGTAAGAAACAAAGCTACAGCACATAGGACACTTCCACTCAAGGACGTATATTTTCAAGAAAACCAAAGAACCTCAGGTCACAGGCAACCCAACGTTTTCTGCTGCTCTCTTTACAAAAGCCTCGACTAGGATACAATCTAAATTTCCTTGGACGGAAAACATGGATGGAGAATATGTGATTCTTATCTACAATGATATATTACTGAGCCAGGAAATCAATGAAATAACGTCGCTTGCCGCCAAAGGGGTGTTCGTAGTTACAATCATTCTCAGTAAATTTAGTCACATAGAAAAAAGTGGTTTATCAAAGATATGAGGTACAGGTGGAATACAATATTGCGTCCCATGAATGAAATGGCAGACGAGAGAAAGCATCACACATTTAGCAAACACAGTTATGCCTGTAGGAGCGCGAAGGTCACTTGAGGTGAGGAAAAAACAGGTGTTTTGAATGAGCACAGATACCATTCCATATAGACCAAGGAGGGCATCAAGACAACTTACTCTAAACCTCAAAGGACTGAACTCAGCCCACTTTACACACCAGAAAAGATTATTTACAACTGGTTAGAATTTGAAAAACAATTTATCGATGTCTCTCTGGAAGAGAATCAAGTGGATGCACAGCAGCAAGCAACACAGCACTCAAAATCGGCTACACCCCGTGAGAAAAATGAACTGCAAATTAAAGGCAGTGAGTGAGAGATAAATTCTTCGAGACTTCGTTCAGGGGCTGTCATTGAAGTTGTTTTGAGCATATATTAACACACAGAAGGATCGGACCTAAGGGAGGACACTCGTGGGTCTGAGTGTCTTCGTGAGCATGAGTCAGCAAATGCAGCCCTTGTCGAATAACACTGCCTTTTCCTGATTCCATGGACCCGAAATCTCCAAATGCAGACGACCCTTCCTACAGCGAACACATGCATGGGACAGCCAAAGGATGCTACCCCATTGGAACGGCAAAAAACATGAAAAGCCCCCTCATCTTCTCATATCCTGGTGCTCGGGTTCAAGCTTTCAGCCGCTTTTCTGAAAATATACCCAATTGGGGAAGTCAACACTTTCAAAACACTCTTACTTATAACTTGGAATTGGTTCCATGGATGAACTACAACGGGGAAGAATAAGAGACGATGGCTATATATTTGGACAGGCACATGGCGCTCTAATTTCCAATTCTGAACAAGAATTGACCCAAGTCTAAGCTTGCTCTCAGAAGGAGAATTGGGCTTGAAAATTTCCTGCTGCTTTGGGACCTGTTCCGAAAGTGGGAAGTTGAGCCGGGGATCTCAGGGAGCCTATAATTCATGGCCCTGCAGGATGGTAAAAGGCACGTAATGTGGACAAATGACTTGGGTTGAACCAGAGAAAAGAACTTGAGAGCAAGGCAGAATTGCAAAACTGGGATTTCAAGAGGGAGAAGCGTCTCGCCTGGTAAGAACCTAGGATGTGGCAGTACTTCTTCAAACATGCCTTTGTCGAAAAAGGGTGTATGTCTTTATCCTGAATATCTTTAGGATAAAGGCATACACCGTTTTTGGGGAACCAGGCAGGGGCTCGGTGCAAATCAACACTACATAATGCTATCACTTCCCATCAAAACAAAGGGTCATGTACGAAAAGTGTAAAGACCAGAAATGCAGGGTAACGTGGAGGTAAATCGTACCCACATTTTGTGGATTGTGGGATGAACAATGGCAATCCGCACCCTGGCGAATTCTATGGTGTATTCGAAGATAAAGTAAGAAACAATGCTACAGCACATAGGACACTTCCACTCAAGGACGTATATTTTCAAGGAAACCAAAGAACCTCAGGTAACAGGCAACCCAACGTTTACTGCTGCTCTCTTTACAAAAGCCTCGAAGAGGATACAATCTAAATTTCCTTGGACAGAAACATGGATGAAGAATATGTGATTCTTATCTACAATGATATATTACAGAGCCAGGAAATCAATGAAATAACGTCACTTGCGCCACCGGAGTGTTCTTAGTTACAATCATTCTCAGTGAATTTAGTCACATAGAAAAAGTGGTTTATCAAAGATATGAGGTAGAGGTGGAATATAAAATTGCGTCCCTTGAACGAAATGGCAGACGACAGAGAGAATTACACATTTAGCAAACACACTTATGCCTGTAGGAGCGCAAAGGTCACATGAGGTGAGGAAAAACCAGGTGTTTTCAATGAGCAGAGATACCATTCCATATAGACCAAGGAGGGAATCAAGACAACTTACTCTAAACCTCAAAGGAGTGAACTCAGCCCACTTTACACACCAGAAAAGATCATTGACAACTGGTCAGAATTTGAAAAACTATTTATCTATGTCTCTCTGGAAGAGAATCTAGTGGATGCACAGCAGCAAGCAACACAGCACGGAAAATCGGCTACACCCGGTGAGAAAAATAAACTGCAAAATAAAGGCAGTGAGTGACAGATAAATTTTTCGAGACTTCGTTCAGGGGCTGTGATTGGAGTTGTTTTCAGCATATATTAACACACAGAAAGATGGGACCTAAGGGAGGACAATCGTGGGTCTGAGTGTCTTCGTGAGCATGAGTCAGCAAATGCAGCCCTTGTAGAATAACACTGCCTTGCCCAGATTCCATTGACCCGATATCTCCAAATGTAGACGACCCTTCTACAGCGAACACATGCATGGGTCAGCCACAGGATGCTACCCAATTGGAACGGGAAAAAACATGAAAAGGCACCTCATCTTCTCATATCCTGGTGCTCGGGTTCAAGCTTCCAGCCACTTTCCTGAAAATATCCCCACTTGGGGAAGTCAGCACTTTCAAAACCTTCTTTCTTATAGCTTGGAATTGGTTCCATGGATGAACTACAACGGGGAAGAATAAGACACGATGCCTATATATTTGGACAGGCATATGGTGCTCTAATTTCAACTGCTGAACAAGAATTGACTCAAGTCTAAGCTTGCTCTCAGAAGGAGAATAGGGCTTGAAAATTTCCCGCTGATTTGTGACCAGTTCCAAAAGTGGGAAGTTGAGCAGGGGATCTCAGCGAGCCTATAATTCATGGGCCTGCAGGATGGTCAAAGACACCTAATGTGGACAAATGACTTGGGTTGAGCCAGAGAAAAGAACTTGAGAGCAAGGCAGAATTGCAAAAATGGGATTTCAAGAGGGAGACGCGTCTCGCCTGGTAAGAACCTAGAATGTGGCAGTACTTCTTCAACCATGCCTTTGTCGAAAAACGGTGTATGCCTTTATCCTGAATATATTCCGAATAAAGGCATACACCGTTTTTGGGCAACCAGGCGGGGGCTCGGTGCAAATCAACACTACATAGTGCTATCACTTCCCATCTAAACAAAGGGTCATCTACGAAAAGTGTAAAGACGAGAAATTCAGGGTAGCATGGAGGTAAATCGTACCCACATTTTGTGGATTCCAGGATGAACAATGGCAATCGGCACCCTGGCGAAGTCTATGGTGTATTCAAAAATAATGTAAGAAACAAAGCTACAGCACATAGGACACTTCCACTCAAGGACGTATATTTTCAAGAAAACCAAAGAACCTCAGTTCACAGGCAACCCAACGTTTACTGCTGCTCTCTTTACAAAAGCCTCGACTAGGATACAATCTAAATTTCCTTGGACGGAAAACATGGATGGAGAATATGTGATTCTTATCTACAATGATATATTACTGAGCCAGGAAATCAATGAAATAACGTCACTTGCCGCCAAAGGGGTGTTCGTAGTTACAATCATTCTCAGTAAATTTAGTCACATAGAAAAAAGTGGTTTATCAAAGATATGAGGTACAGGTGGAATACAAAATTGCGTCCCATGAATGAAATGGCAGACGAGAGAAAGCATCACACATTTAGCAATCACAGTTATGCCTGTAGGGGCGCGAAGGTCACTTGAGGTGAGGAAAAAACAGGTGTTTTGAATGAGCACAGATACCATTCCATATAGACCAAGGAGGGCATCAAGACAACTTACTCTAAACCTCAAAGGACTGAACTCAGCCCACTTTACACACCAGCAAAGATTATTTACAACTGGTTAGAATTTGAAAAACAATTTATCGATGTCTCTCTGGAAGAGAATCAAGTGGATGCACAGCAGCAAGCAACACAGCACTCAAAATCGGCTACACCCCGTGAGAAAAATAAACTGCAAAATAAAGGCAGTGAGTGAGAGATAAATTCTTCGAGACTTCGTTCAGGGGCTGTCATTGAAGTTGTTTTGAGCATATATTAACACAGAGAAGGATCGGACCTAAGGGAGGACACTCGTGGGTCTGAGTGTCTTCGTGAGCATGAGTCAGCAAATGCAGCCCTTGTCGAATAACACTGCCTTTTCCTGATTCCATGGACCCGAAATCTCCAAATGCAGACGACCCTTCCTACAGCGAACACATGCATGGGACAGCCACAGGATGCTACCCCATTGGAACGGCAAAAAACATGAAAAGCCACCTCATCTTCTCATATCCTGGTGCTCGGGTTCAAGCTTTCAACCGCTTTTCTGAAAATATACCCAATTGGGGAAGTCAGCACTTTCAAAACACTCTTACTTATAACTTGGAATTGGTTCCATGGATGAACTACAACGGGGAAGAATAAGAGACGATGGCTATATATTTGGACAGGCACATGGCGCTCTAATTTCCAATTCTGAACAAGAATTGACCCAAGTCTAAGCTTGCTCTCAGAAGGAGAATTGGGATTGAAAATTTCCTGCTGCTTTGGGACCTGTTCCGAAAGTGGGAAGTTGAGCCAGGGATCTCAGGGAGCCTATAATTCATGGCCCTGCAGGATGGTAAAAGGCACGTAATGTGGAAAAATGACTTGGGTTGAACCAGAGAAAAGAACTTGAGAGCAAGGCAGAATTGCAAAACTGGGATTTCAAGAGCGAGAAGCGTCTCGCCTGGTAAGAACCTAGGATGTGGCAGTACTTCTTCAAACATGCCTTTGTCGAAAAAGGGTGTATGTCTTTATCCTGAATATCTTTAGGATAAAGGCATACACCGTTTTTGGGGAACCAGGCAGGGGCTCGGTGCAAATCAACACTACATAATGCTATCACTTCCCATCAAAACAAAGGGTCATGTACGAAAAGTGTAAAGACCAGAAATGCAGGGTAACGTGGAGGTAAATCGTACCCACATTTTGTGGATTGTGGGATGAACAATGGCAATCGGCACCCTGGCGAATTCTATGGTGTATTCGAAGATAAAGTAAGAAACAATGCTACAGCACATAGGACACTTCCACTCAAGGACGTATATTTTCAAGGAAACCAAAGAACCTCAGGTCACAGGCAACCCAACGTTTACTGCTGCTCTCTTTACAAAAGCCTCGACGAGGATACAATCTAAATTTCCTTGGACAGAAACATGGATGAAGAATATGTGATTCTTATCTACAATGATATATTACAGAGCCAGGAAATCAATGAAATAACGTCACTTGTGCCACCGGAGTGTTCTTAGTTACAATCATTCTCAGTGAATTTAGTCACATAGAAAAAAGTGGTTTATCAAAGATATGAGGTAGAGGTGGAATATAAAATTGCGTCCCTTGAACGAAATGGCAGACGACAGAGAGAATTACACATTTAGCAAACACACTTATGCCTGTAGGAGCGCAAAGGTCACATGAGGTGAGGAAAAACCAGGTGTTTTCAATGAGCACAGATACCATTCCATATAGACCAAGGAGGGAATCAAGACAACTTACTCTAAACCTCAAAGGAGTGAACTCAGCCCACTTTACACACCAGAAAAGATCATAGACAACTTGTCAGAATTTGAAAAACTATTTATCTATGTCTCTCTGGAAGAGAATCTAGTGGATGCACAGCAGCAAGCAACACAGCACGGAAAATCGGCTACACCCGGTGAGAAAAATAAACTGCAAAATAAAGGCAGTGAGTGACAGATAAATTTTTCGAGACTTCGTTCAGGGGCTGTGATTGGAGTTGTTTTCAGCATATATTCACACACAGAAAGATGGGACCTAAGGGAGGACAATCGTGGGTCTGAGTGTCTTCGTGAGCATGAGTCAGCAAATGCAGCCCTTGTAGAATAACACTGCCTTGCCCAGATTCCATTGACCCGATATCTCCAAATGTAGACGACCCTTCTACAGCGAACACATGCATGGGTCAGCCACAGGATGCTACCCCATTGGAACGGGAAAAAACATGAAAAGGCACCTCATCTTCTCATATCCTGGTGCTCGGGTTCAAGCTTCCAGCCACTTTCCTGAAAATATCCCCACTTGGGGAAGTCAGCACTTTCAAAACCTTCTTTCTTATAGCTTGGAATTGGTTCCATGGATGAACTACAACGGGGAAGAATAAGACACGATGCCTATATATTTGGACAGGCATATGGTGCTCTAATTTCAACTGCTGAACAAGAATTGACTCAAGTCTAAGCTTGCTCTCAGAAGGAGAATAGGGCTTGAAAATTTCCCGCTGATTTGTGACCAGTTCCAAAAGTGGGAAGTTGAGCAGGGGATCTCAGCGAGCCTATAATTCCTGGGCCTGCAGGATGGTCAAAGACACCTAATGTGGACAAATGACTTGGGTTGAGCCAGAGAAAAGAACTTGAGAGCAAGGCAGAATTGCAAAAATGGGATTTCAAGAGGGAGACGCGTCTCGCCTGGTAAGAACCTAGAATGTGGCAGTACTTCTTCAACCATGCCTTTGTCGAAAAACGGTGTATGCCTTTATCCTGAATATATTCCGAATAAAGGCATACACCGTTTTTGGGCAACCAGGCAGGGGCTCGGTGCAAATCAACACTACATAGTGCTATCACTTCCCATCAAAACAAAGGGTCATGTACGAAAAGTTTAAAGACCAGAAATGCAGGGTAACGTGGAGGTAAATCGTACCCACATTTTGTGGATTGTGGGATGAACAATGGCAATCAGCACCCTGGCGAATTCTATGGTGTATTCGAAGATAAAGTAAGAAACAATGCTACAGCACATAGGACATTTCCACTCAAGGACGTATATTTTCAAGGAAACCAAAGAACCTCAGGTCACAGGCAACCCAACGTTTACTGCTGCTCTCTTTACAAAAGCCTCGAGGAGGATACAATCTAAATTTCCTTGGACAGAATCATGGATGAAGAATATGTGATTCTTATCTACAATGATATATTACAGAGCCAGGAAATCAATGAAATAACGTCACTTGCGCCACCGGAGTGTTCTTAGTTACAATCATTCTCAGTGAATTTAGTCACATAGAAAAAAGTGGTTTATCAAAGATATGAGGTACAGGTGGAATATAAAATTGCGTCCCTTGAACGAAATGGCAGACGACAGAGAGAATTACACATTTAGCAAACACACTTATGCCTGTAGGAGCGCGAAGGTCACTTGAGGTGAGGAAAAACCAGGTGTTTTCAATGAGCACAGATACCATTCCATATAGACCAAGGAGGGAATCAAGACAACTTACTCTAAACCTCAAAGGAGTGAACTCAGCCCACTTTACACACCAGAAAAGATTATTTACAACTGGTTAGAATTTGAAAAACAATTTATTGATGTCTCTCTGGAAGAGAATCAAGTGGATGCACAGCAGCAAGCAACACAGCACTCAAAATCGGATACATCCCGTGAGAAAAATAAACTGCAAAATAAAGGCAGTGAGTGAGAGATAAATTCTTCGAGACTTCGTTCAGGGGCTGTCATTGAAGTTGTTTTGAGCATATATTAACACACAGAAGGATCGGACCTAAGGGAGGACACTCGTGGGTCTGAGTGTCTTCGTGAGCATGAGTCAGCAAATGCAGCCCTTGTCGAATAACACTGCCTTTTCCTGTTTCCATGGACCCGAAATCTCCAAATGCAGACGACCCTTCCTACAGCGAACACATGCATGGGACAGCCACAGGATGCTACCCCATTGGAACGGCAAAAAAACATGAAAAGCCACCTCATCTTCTCATATCCTGGTGCTCGGGTTCAAGCTTTCAGCCGCTTTTCTGAAAATATACCCAATTGGGGAAGTCAGCACTTTCAAAACACTCTTACTTATAACTTGGAATTGGTTCCATGGATGAACTACAATGGGGAAGAATAAGAGACGATGGCTATATATTTGGACAGGCACATGGCGCTCTAATTTCCAATGCTGAACAAGAATTGACCCAAGTCTAAGGTTGCTCTCGGAAGGAGAATTGGGCTTGAAAATGTCCTGCTGCTTTGGGACCAGTTCTGAAAGTGAGAAATTGAGCCGGGGATCTCAGGGAGCCTATAATTCATGGCCCTGCAGGATGGTAAAAGGCACGTAATGTGGAAAAATGACTTGGGTTGAACCAGAGAAAAGAACTTGAGAGCAAGGCAGAATTGCAAAACTGGGATTTCAAGAGGGAGAAGCGTCTCGCCTGGTAAGAACCTAGGATGTGGCAGTACTTCTTCAAACATGCCTTTGTCGAAAAAGGGTGTATGCCTTTATCCGGAATATATTCCGAATAAAGGCATACACCGTTTTTGGGCAACCAGGCAGGGGCTCGGTGCAAATCAACACTACATAGTGCTATCACTTCCCATCTAAACAAAGGGTCATCTACGAAAAGTGTAAAGACTAGAAATTCAGGGTAGGATGGAGGTAAATCGTACCCACATTTTGTGGATTGTGGGATGAACAATGGCAATCGGCACCCTGGCGAAGTCTATGGTGTATTCAAAAATAATGTAAGAAACAAAGCTACAGCACATAGGACACTTCCACTCAAGGACGTATATTTTCAAGAAAACCAAAGAACCTCAGGTCACAGGCAACCCAACGTTTTCTGCTGCTCTCTTTACAAAAGCCTCGACTAGGATACAATCTAAATTTCCTTGGACCGAAAACATGGATGGAGAATATGTGATTCTTATCTACAATGATATATTACTGAGCCAGGAAATCAATGAAATAACGTCACTTGCCGCCAAAGGGGTGTTCGTAGTTACAATCATTCTCAGTAAATTTAGTCACATAGAAAAAAGTGGTTTATCAAAGATATGAGGTACAGGTGGAATACAAAATTGCGTCCCATGAATGAAATGGCAGACGAGAGAAAGCATCACACATTTAGCAAACACACTTATGCCTGTAGGAGCGCGAAGGTCACTTGAGGTGAGGAAAAAACAGGTGTTTTGAATGAGCACAGATACCATTCCATATAGACCAAGGAGGGAATCAAGACAACTTACTCTAAACCTCAAAGGACTGAACTCAGCCCACTTTACACACCAGAAAAGATTATTGACAACTGGTTAGAATTTGAAAAACAATTTATCGATGTCTCTCTGGAAGAGAATCAAGTGGATGCACAGCAGCAAGCAACACAGCACTCAAAATCGGCTACACCCCGTGAGAAAAATAAACTGCAAAATAAAGGCAGTGAGTGAGAGATAAATTCTTCGAGACTTCGTTCAGGGGCTGTCATTGAAGTTGTTTTGAGCATATATTAACACAGAGAAGGATCGGACCTAAGGGAGGACACTCGTGGGTCTGAGTGTCTTCGTGAGCATGAGTCAGCAAATGCAGCCCTTGTCGAATAACACTGCCTTTTCCTGATTCCATGGACCCGAAATCTCCAAATGCAGACGACCCTTCCTACAGCGAACACATGCATGGGACAGCCACCGGATGCTACCCCATTGGAACGGCAAAAAACTTGAAAAGCCACCTCATCTTCTCATATCCTGGTGCTCGGGTTCAAGCTTTCAGCCGCTTTTCTGAAAATATACCCAATTGGGGAAGTCAGCACTTTCAAAACACTCTTACTTATAACTTGGAATTGGTTCCATGGATGAACTACAACGGGGAAAAATAAGAGACGATGGCTATATATTTGGACAGGCACATGGCGCTCTAATTTCCAATGCTGAACAAGAATTGACCCAAGTCTAAGCTTGCTCTCAGAAGGAGAATTGGGCTTGAAAATTTCCTGCTGCTTTGGGACCTGTTCTGAAAGTGGGAAGTTGAGCCGGGAATCTCAGGGAGCCTATAATTCATGGCCCTACAGGATGGTAAAAGGCACGTAATGTGGAAAAATGACTTGGGTTGAACCAGAGAAAAGATCTTGAGAGCAAGGCAGAATTGCAAAACTAGGATTTCAAGAGGGAGAAGCGTCTCGCCTGGTAAGAACCTAGGATGTGGCAGTACTTCTTCAAACATGCCTTTGTCGAAAAAGGGTGTATGTCTTTATCCTGAATATCTTTAGGATAAAGGCATACACCGTTTTTGGGGAACCAGGCAGGGGCTCGGTGCAAATCAACACTACATAATGCTATCACTTCCCATCAAAACAAAGGGTCATGTACGAAAAGTGTAAAGACCAGAAATGCAGGGTAACGTGGAGGTAAATCGTACCCACATTTTGTGGATTGTGGGATGAACAATGGCAATCGGCACCCTGGCGAATTCTATGGTGTATTCGAAGATAAAGTAAGAAACAATGCTACAGCACATAGGACACTTCCACTCAAGGACGTATATTTTCAAGGAAACCAAAGAACCTCAGGTCACAGGCAACCCAACGTTTACTGCTGCTCTCTTTACAAAAGCCTCGACGAGGATACAATCTAAATTTCCTTGGACAGAAACATGGATGAAGAATATGTGATTCTTATCTACAATGATATATTACAGAGCCAGGAAATCAATGAAATAACGTCACTTGCGCCACCGGAGTGTTCTTAGTTACAATCATTCTCAGTGAATTTAGTCACATAGAAAAAGTGGTTTATCAAAGATATGAGGTAGAGGTGGAATATAAAATTGCGTCCCTTGAACGAAATGGCAGACGACAGAGAGAATTACACATTTAGCAAACACACTTATGCCTGTAGGAGCGCAAAGGTCACATGAGGTGAGGAAAAACCAGGTGTTTTCAATGAGCACAGATACCATTCCATATAGACCAAGGAGGGAATCAAGACAACTTACTCTAAACCTCAAAGGAGTGAACTCAGCCCACTTTACACACCAGAAAAGATCATTGACAACTGGTCAGAATTTGAAAAACTATTTATCTATGTCTCTCTGGAAGAGAATCTAGTGGATGCACAGCAGCAAGCAACACAGCACGGAAAATCGGCTACACCCGGTGAGAAAAATAAACTGCAAAATAAAGGCAGTGAGTGACAGATAAATTTTTCGAGACTTCGTTCAGGGGCTGTGATTGGAGTTGTTTTCAGCATATATTAACACACAGAAAGATGGGACCTAAGGGAGGACAATCGTGGGTCTGAGTGTCTTCGTGAGCATGAGTCAGCAAATGCAGCCCTTGTAGAATAACACTGCCTTGCCCAGATTCCATTGACCTGATATCCCCAAATGTAGACGACCCTTCTACAGCGAACACATGCATGGGTCAGCCACAGGATGCTACCCCATTGGAACGGGAAAAAACATGAAAAGGCACCTCATCTTCTCATATCCTGGTGCTCGGGTTCAACCTTCCAGCCACTTTCCTGAAAATATCCCCACTTGGGGAAGTCAGCTCTTTCAAAACCTTCTTTCTTATAGCTTGGAATTGGTTCCATGGATGAACTACAACGGGGAAGAATAAGACACGATGCCTATATATTTGGACAGGCATATGGTGCTCTAATTTCAACTGCTGAACAAGAATTGACCCAAGTCTAAGCTTGCTCTCAGAAGGAGAATAGGGCTTGAAAATTTACCGCTGATTTGTGACCAGTTCCAAAAGTGGGAAGTTGAGCAGGGGATCTAAGCGAGCCTATAATTCATGGGCCTGCAGGATGGTCAAAGACACCTAATGTGGACAAACGACTTGGGTTGAGCCAGAGAAAAGAACTTGAGAGCAAGGCAGAATTGCAAAAATGGGATTTCAAGAGGGAGACGCGTCTCGCCTGGTAAGAACCTAGAATGTGGCAGTACTTCTTCAACCATGCCTTTGTCGAAAAACGGTGTATGCCTTTATCCTGAATATATTCCGAATAAAGGCATACACCGTTTTTGGGCAACCAGGCAGGGGCTCGGTGCAAATCAACACTACATAATGCTATCACTTCCCATCAAAACAAAGGGTCATGTACGAAAAGTGTAAAGACCAGAAATGCAGGGTAACGTGGAGGTAAATCGTACCCACATTTTGTGGATTGTGGGATGAACAATGGCAATCGGCACCCTGGCGAATTCTATGGTGTATTCAAAGATAAAGTAAGAAACAATGCTACAGCACATAGGACACTTCAACTCAAGGACCTATATTTTCAAGGAAACCAAAGAACCTCAGGTCACAGGCAACCCAACGTTTACTGCTGCTCTCTTTACAAAAGCCTCGACGAGGATACAATCTAAATTTCCTTGGACAGAAACATGGATGAAGAATATGTGATTCTTATCTACAATGATATATTACAGAGCCAGGAAATCAATGAAATAACGTCACTTGCGCCACCGGAGTGTTCTTAGTTACAATCATTCTCAGTGAATTTAGTCACATAGAAAAAAGTGGTTTATCAAAGATATGAGGTACAGGTGGAATATAAAATTGCGTCCCTTGAACGAAATGGCAGACGACAGAGAGAATTACACATTTAGCACACACACTTATGCCTGTAGGAGCGCAAAGGTCACATGAGGTGAGGAAAAACCAGGTGTTTTCAATGAGCACAGATACCATTCCATATAGACCAAGGAGGGAATCAAGACAACTTACTCTAAACCTCAAAGGACTGAACTCAGCCCACTTTACACACCAGAAAAGATTATTGACAACTGGTCAGAATTTGAAAAACTATTTATCTATGTCTCTCTGGAAGAGAATCTAGTGGATGCACAGCAGCAAGCAACACAGCACGGAAAATTGGCTACACCCGGTGAGAAAAATAAACGGCAAAATAAAGGCAGTGAGTGACAGATAAATTTTTCGAGACTTCCTTCAGGGGCTGTGATTGGAGTTGTTTTCAGCATATATTAACACACAGAAAGATGGGACCTAAGGGAGGACAATCGTGGGTCTGAGTGTCTTCGTGAGCATGAGTCAGCAAATGCAGCCCTTGTAGAATAACACTGCCTTGCCCAGATTCCATTGACCCGATATCTCCAAATGTAGACGACCCTTCTACAGCGAACACATGCATGGGTCAGCCACAGGATGCTATCCCATTGGAAAGGGAAAAAACATGAAAAGGCACCTCATCTTCTCATATCCTGGTGCTCGGGTTCAACCTTCCAGCCACTTTCCTGAAAATATCCCCACTTGGGGAAGTCAGCTCTTTCAAAACCTTCTTTCTTATAGCTTGGAATTGGTTCCATGGATGAACTACAACGGGGAAGAATAAGACACGATGCCTATATATTTGGACAGGCATATGGTGCTCTAATTTCAACTGCTGAACAAGAATTGACCCAAGTCTAAGCTTGCTCTCAGAAGGAGAATAGGGCTTGAAAATTTACCGCTGATTTGTGACCAGTTCCAAAAGTGGGAAGTTGAGCAGGGGATCTAAGCGAGCCTATAATTCATGGGCCTGCAGGATGGTCAAAGACACCTAATGTGGACAAACGACTTGGGTTGAGCCAGAGAAAAGAACTTGAGAGCAAGGCAGAATTGCAAAAATGGGATTTCAAGAGGGAGACGCGTCTCGCCTGGTAAGAACCTAGAATGTGGCAGTACTTCTTCAACCATGCCTTTGTCGAAAAACGGTGTATGCCTTTATCCTGAATATATTCCGAATAAAGGCATACACCGTTTTTGGGCAACCAGGCAGGGGCTCGGTGCAAATCAACACTACATAATGCTATCACTTCCCATCAAAACAAAGGGTCATGTACGAAAAGTGTAAAGACCAGAAATGCAGGGTAACGTGGAGGTAAATCGTACCCACATTTTGTGGATTGTGGGATGAACAATGGCAATCGGCACCCTTGCGAATTCTATGGTGTATTCGAAGATAAAGTAAGAAACAATGCTACAGCACATAGGACACTTCAACTCAAGGACCTATATTTTCAAGGAAACCAAAGAACCTCAGGTCACAGGCAACCCAACGTTTACTGCTGCTCTCTTTACAAAAGCCTCGACGAGGATACAATCTAAATTTCCTTGGACAGAAACATGGATGAAGAATATGTGATTCTTATCTACAATGATATATTACAGAGCCAGGAAATCAATGAAATAACGTCACTTGCGCCACCGGAGTGTTCTTAGTTACAATCATTCTCAGTGAATTTAGTCACATAGAAAAAAGTGGTTTATCAAAGATATGAGGTACAGGTGGAATATAAAATTGCGTCCCTTGAACGAAATGGCAGACGACAGAGAGAATTACACATTTAGCACACACACTTATGCCTGTAGGAGCGCAAAGGTCACATGAGGTGAGGAAAAACCAGGTGTTTTCAATGAGCACAGATACCATTCCATATAGACCAAGGAGGGAATCAAGACAACTTACTCTAAACCTCAAAGGACTGAACTCAGCCCACTTTACACACCAGAAAAGATTATTGACAACTGGTCAGAATTTGAAAAACTATTTATCTATGTCTCTCTGGAAGAGAATCTAGTGGATGCACAGCAGCAAGCAACACAGCACGGAAAATTGGCTACACCCGGTGAGAAAAATAAACGGCAAAATAAAGGCAGTGAGTGACAGATAAATTTTTCGAGACTTCCTTCAGGGGCTGTGATTGGAGTTGTTTTCAGCATATATTAACACACAGAAAGATGGGACCTAAGGGAGGACAATCGTGGGTCTGAGTGTCTTCGTGAGCATGAGTCAGCAAATGCAGCCCTTGTAGAATAACACTGCCTTGCCCAGATTCCATTGACCCGATATCTCCAAATGTAGACGACCCTTCTACAGCGAACACATGCATGGGTCAGCCACAGGATGCTATCCCATTGGAAAGGGAAAAAACATGAAAAGGCACCTCATCTTCTCATATCCTGGTGCTCGGGTTCAAGCTTCCAGCCACTTTCCTGAAAATATCCCCACTGGGGAAGTCAGCACTTTCAAAACCTTCTTTCTTATAGCTTGGAATTGGTTCCATGGATGAACTACAACGGGGAAGAATAAGACACGATGCCTATATATTTGGACAGGCATATGGTGCTCTAATTTCAACTGCTGAACAAGAATTGACCCAAGTCTAAGCTTGCTCTCAGAAGGAGAATAGGGCTTGAAAATTTCCCGCTGATTTGTGACCAGTTCCAAAAGTGGGAAGTTGAGCAGGGGATCTCAGCGAGCCTATAATTCATGGGCCTGCAGGATGGTCAAAGACACCTAATGTGGACAAATGACTTGGGTTGAGCCAGAGAAAAGAACTTGAGAGCAAGGCAGAATTGCAAAAATGGGATTTCAAGAGGGAGACGCGTCTCGCCTGGTAAGAACCTAGAATGTGGCAGTACTTCTTCAACCATGCCTTTGTCGAAAAACGGTGTATGCCTTTATCCTGAATATATTCCGAATAAAGGCATACACCGTTTTTGGGCAACCAGGCAGGGGCTCGGTGCAAATCAACACTACATAGTGCTATCACTTCCCATCTAAACAAAGGGTCATCTACGAAAAGTGTAAAGACGAGAAATTCAGGGTAGCATGGAGGTAAATCGTACCCACATTTTGTGGATTCCAGGATGAACAATGGCAATCGGCACCCTGGCGAAGTCTATGGTGTATTCAAAAATAATGTAAGAAACAAAGCTACAGCACATAGGACACTTCCACTCAAGGACGTATATTTTCAAGAAAACCAAAGAACCTCAGTTCACAGGCAACCCAACGTTTACTGCTGCTCTCTTTACAAAAGCCTCGACTAGGATACAATCTAAATTTCCTTGGACGGAAAACATGGATGGAGAATATGTGATTCTTATCTACAATGATATATTACTGAGCCAGGAAATCAATGAAATAACGTCACTTGCCGCCAAAGGAGTGTTCGTAGTTACAATCATTCTCAGTAAATTTAGTCACATAGAAAAAAGTGGTTTATCAAAGATATGAGGTACAGGTGGAATACAAAATTGCGTCCCATGAATGAAATGGCAGACGAGAGAAAGCATCACACATTTAGCAAACACACTTATGCCTGTAGGAGGGCGAAGGTCACTTGAGGTGAGGAAAAAACAGGTGTTTCCAATGAGCACAGATACCATTCCATATAGACCAAAGAGGGAATCAAGACAACTTACTCTAAACCTCAAAGGACTGAACTCAGCCCACTTTACACACCAGAGAAGATTATTTACAACTAGTTAGAATTTGAAAAACAATTTATCGATGTCTCTCTGGAAGAGAATCAAGTGGATGCACAGCAGCAAGCAACACAGAACTCAAAATCGGCTACACCCCGTGAGAAAAATAAACTGCAAAATAAAGGCAGTGAGTGAGAGATAAATTCTTCGAGACTTCGTTCAGGGGCTGTCATTGAAGTTGTTTTGAGCATATATTAACACACAGAAGAATCGGACCTAAGGGAGGACACTCGTGGGTCTGAGTGTCTTCGTGAGCATGAGTCAGCAAATGCAGCCCTTGTCGAATAACACTGCCTTTTCCTGATTCCATGGACCCGAAATCTCCAAATGCAGACGACCCTTCCTACAGCGAACACATGCATGGGACAGCCACAGGATTCTACCCCATTGGAACGGCAAAAAAACATGAAAATCCACCCCATCTTCTCATATCCTGGTGCTCGGGTTCAAGCTTTCAGCCGCTTTTCTGAAAATATACCCAATTGGTGAAGTCAGCACTTTCAAAACACTCTTACTTATAACTTGGAATTGGTTCCATGGATGAACTACAATGGGGAGGAATAAGAGACGATGGCTATATATTTGGACAGGCACATGGCACTCTAATTTCCAATGCTGAACAAGAATTGACCCAAGTCTAAGCTTGCTCTCGGAAGGAGAATTGGGCTTGAAAATGTCCTGCTGCTTTGGGACCAGTTCCGAAAGTGGGAAGTTGAGCCGGGGATCTCAGGGAGCCTATAATTCATGGCCCTGCAGGATGGTAAAAGGCACGTAATGTGGAAAAATGACTTGGGTTGAACCAGAGAAAAGAACTTGAGAGCAAGGCAGAATTGCAAAACTGGGATTTCAAGAGGGAGAAGCGTCTCGCCTGGTAAGAACCTAGGATGTGGCAGTACTTCTTCAAACATGCCTTTGTCGAAAAAGGGTGTATGTCTTTATCCTGAATATCTTTAGGATAAAGGCATACACCGTTTTTGGGGAACCAGGCAGGGGCTCGGTGCAAATCAACACTACATAATGCTATCACTTCCCATCAAAACAAAGGGTCATGTACGAAAAGTGTAAAGACCAGAAATGCAGGGTAACGTGGAGGTAAATCGTACCCACATTTTGTGGATTGTGGGATGAACAATGGCAATCGGCACCCTGGCGAATTCTATGGTGTATTCGAAGATAAAGTAAGAAACAATGCTACAGCACATAGGACACTTCCACTAAAGGACGTATATTTTCAAGGAAACCAAAGAACCTCAGGTCACAGGCAACCCAACGTTTACTGCTGCTCTCTTTACAAAAGCCTCGACGAGGATACAATCTAAATTTCCTTGGACAGAAACATGGATGAAGAATATGTGATTCTTATCTACAATGATATATTACAGAGCCAGGAAATCAATGAAATAACGTCACTTGCGCCACCGGAGTGTTCTTAGTTACAATCATTCTCAGTGAATTTAGTCACATAGAAAAAGTGGTTTATCAAAGATATGAGGTAGAGGTGGAATATAAAATTGCGTCCCTTGAAAGAAATGGCAGACGACAGAGAGAATTACACATTTAGCAAACACACTTATGCCTGTAGGAGCGCAAAGGTCACATGAGGTGAGGAAAAACCAGGTGTTTTCAATGAGCACAGATACCATTCCATATAGACCAAGGAGGGAATCAAGACAACTTACTCTAAACCTCAAAGGAGTGAACTCAGCCCACTTTACACACCAGAAAAGATCATTGAAAACTGGTCAGAATTTGAAAAACTATTTATCTATGTCTCTCTGGAAGAGAATCTAGTGGATGCACAGCAGCAAGCAACACAGCACGGAAAATCGGCTACACCCGGTGAGAAAAATAAACTGCAAAATAAAGGCAGTGAGTGACAGATAAATTTTTCGAGATTTCGTTCAGGGGCTGTGATTGGAGTTGTTTTCAGCATATATTAACACACAGAAAGATGGGACCTAAGGGAGGACAATCGTGGGTCTGAGTGTCTTCGTGAGCATGAGTCAGCAAATGCAGCCCTTGTAGAATAACACTGCCTTGCCCAGATTCCATTGACCCGATATCCCCAAATGTAGACGACCCTTCTACAGCGAACACATGCATGGGTCAGCCACAGGATGCTACCCCATTGGAACGGGAAAAAACATGAAAAGGCACCTCATCTTCTCATATCCTGGTGCTCGGGTTCAAGCTTCCAGCCACATTCCTGAAAATATCCCCACTTGGGGAAGTCAGCACTTTCAAAACCTTCTTTCTTATAGCTTGGAATTGGTTCCATGGATGAACTACAACGGGGAAGAATAAGACACGATGCCTATATATTTGGACAGTCATATGGTGCTCTAATTTCAACTGCTGAACAAGAATTGACCCAAGTCTAAGCTTGCTCTCAGAAGGAGAATAGGGCTTGAAAATTTCCCGCTGATTTGTGACCAGTTCCAAAAGTGGGAAGTTGAGCAGGGGATCTCAGCGAGCCTATAATTCATGGGCCTGCAGGATGGTCAAAGACACCTAATGTGGACAAATGACTTGGGTTGAGCCAGAGAAAAGAACTTGAGAGCAAGGCAGAATTGCAAAAATGGGATTTCAAGAGGGAGACGCGTCCCGCCTGGTAAGAACCTGGAAATTGGCAGTACTTCTTCAACCATGCCTTTGTCGAAAAACGGTGTATGCCTTTATCCTGAATATATTCCGAATAAAGGCATACACCGTTTTTGGGGAACCAGGCAGGGGCTCGGTGCAAATCAACACTACATAATGCTATCACTTCCCATCAAAACAAAGGGTCATGTACGAAAAGTGTAAAGACCAGAAATGCAGGGTAACGTGGAGGTAAATCGTACCCACATTTTGTGGATTGTGGGATGAACAATGGCAATCGGCACCCTGGCGAATTCTATGGTGTATTCGAAGATAAAGTAAGAAACAATGCTACAGCACATAGGACACTTCAACTCAAGGACCTATATTTTCAAGGAAACCAAAGAACCTCAGGTCACAGGCAACCCAACGTTTACTGCTGCTCTCTTTACAAAAGCCTCGACGAGGATACAATCTAAATTTCCTTGGACAGAAACATGGATGAAGAATATGTGATTCTTATCTACAATGATATATTACAGAGCCAGGAAATCAATGAAATAACGTCACTTGCGCCACCGGAGTTTTCTTAGTTACAATCATTCTCAGTGAATTTAGTCACATAGAAAAAAGTGGTTTATCAAAGATATGAGGTACAGGTGGAATATAAAATTGCGTCCCTTGAACGAAATGGCAGACGACAGAGAGAATTACACATTTAGCACACACACTTATGCCTGTAGGAGCGCAAAGGTCACATGAGGTGAGGAAAAACCAGGTGTTTTCAATGAGCACAGATACCATTCCATATAGACCAAGGAGGGAATCAAGACAACTTACTCTAAACCTCAAAGGACTGAACTCAGCCCACTTTACACACCAGAAAAGATTATTGACAACTGGTCAGAATTTGAAAAACTATTTATCTATGTCTCTCTGGAAGAGAATCTAGTGGATGCACAGCAGCAAGCAACACAGCACGGAAAATCGGCTACACCCGGTGAGAAAAATAAACTGCAAAATAAAGGCAGTGAGTGACAGATAAATTTTTCGAGACTTCGTTCAGGGGCTGTCATTGAAGTTGTTTTGAGCATATATTAACACACAGAAGAATCGGACCTAAGGGAGGACAATCGTGGGTCTGAGTGTCTTCGTGAGCATGAGTCAGCAAATGCAGCCCTTGTCGAATAACACTGCCTTTTCCTGATTCCATGGACCCGAAATCTCCAAATGCAGACGACCCTTCCTACAGCGAACACATGCATGGGACAGCCACAGGATGCTACCCCATTGGAACGGCAAAAAAACATGAAAATCCACCCCATCTTCTCATATCCTGGTGCTCGGGTTCAAGCTTTCAGCCGCTTTTCTGAAAATATACCCAATTGGTGAAGTCAGCACTTTCAAAACACTCTTACTTATAACTTGGAATTGGTTCCATGGATGAACTACAATGGGGAGGAATAAGAGACGATGGCTATATATTTGGACAGGCACATGGCACTCTAATTTCCAATGCTGTACAAGAATTGACCCAAGTCTAAGCTTGCTCTCGGAAGGAGAATTGGGCTTGAAAATGTCCTGCTGCTTTGGGACCAGTTCCGAAAGTGGGAAGTTGAGCCGGGGATCTCAGGGAGCCTATAATTCATGGCCCTGCAGGATGGTAAAAGGCACGTAATGTGGAAAAATGACTTGGGTTGAACCAGAGAAAAGAACTTGAGAGCAAGGCAGAATTGCAAAACTGGGATTTCAAGAGGGAGAAGCGTCTCGCCTGGTAAGAACCTAGGATGTGGCAGTACTTCTTCAAACATGCCTTTGTCAAAAAAGGGTGTATGCCTTTATCCTGAATATATTCCGAATAAAGGCATACACCGTTTTTGGGCAACCAGGCAGCGGCTCGGTGCATATCAACACTACATAGTGCTATCACTTCCCATCTAAACAAAGGGTCATCTACGAAAAGTGTAAAGACTAGAAATTCAGGGTAGCATGGAGGTAAATCGTACCCACATTTTGTGGATTCCAGGATGAACAATGGCAATCGGCACCCTGGCGAAGTCTATGGTGTATTCAAAAATAATGTAAGAAACAAAGCTACAGCACATAGGACACTTCCACTCAAGGACGTATATTTTCAAGAAAACCAAAGAACCTCAGGTCACAGGCAACCCAACGTTTTCTGCTGCTCTCTTTACAAAAGCCTCGACTAGGATACAATCTAAATTTCCTTGGACGGAAAACATGGATGGAGAATATGTGATTCTTATCTACAATGATATATTACTGAGCCAGGAAATCAATGAAATAACGTCACTTGCCGCCAAAAGGGGTGTTCGTAGTTACAATCATTCTCAGTAAATTTAGTCACATAGAAAAAAGTGGTTTATCAAAGATATGAGGTACAGGTGGAATACAAAATTGCGTCCCATGAATGAAATGGCAGACGAGAGAAAGCATCACACATTTAGCAATCACAGTTATGCCTGTAGGGGCGCGAAGGTCACTTGAGGTGAGGAAAAAACAGGTGTTTTGAATGAGCACAGATACCATTCCATATAGACCAAGGAGGGCATCAAGACAACTTACTCTAAACCTCAAAGGACTGAACTCAGCCCACTTCACACACCAGAAAAGATTATTTACAACTGGTTAGAATTTGAAAAAAAATTTATCGATGTCTCTCTGGAAGAGAATCAAGTGGATGCACAGCAGCAAGCAACACAGCACTCAAAATCGGCTACACCCCGTGAGAAAAATAAACTGCAAAATAAAGTCAGTGAGTGAGAGATAAATTCTTCGAGACTTCGTTCAGGGGTTGTCATTGAAGTTGTTTTGAGCATATATTAACACACAGAAGGATCGGACCTAAGGGAGGACACTCGTGGGTCTGAGTGTCTTCGTGAGCATGAGTCAGCAAATGCAGCCCTTGTCGAATAACACTGCCTTTTCCTGATTCCATGGACCCGAAATCTCCAAATGCAGACGACCCTTCCTACAGCGAACACATGCATGGGACAGCCACAGGATGCTACCCCATTGGAACGGCAAAAAACATGAAAAGCCACCTCATCTTCTCATATCCTGGTGCTCGGGTTCAAGCTTTCAACCGCTTTTCTGAAAATATACCCAATTGGGGAAGTCAGCACTTTCAAAACACTCTTACTTATAACTTGGAATTGGTTCCATGGATGAACTACAACGGGGAAGAATAAGAGACGATGGCTATATATTTGGACAGGCACATGGCGCTCTAATTTCCAATTCTGAACAAGAATTGACCCAAGTCTAAGCTTGCTCTCAGAAGGAGAATTGGGATTGAAAATTTCCTGCTGCTTTGGGACCTGTTCCGAAAGTGGGAAGTTGAGCCAGGGATCTCAGGGAGCCTATAATTCATGGCCCTGCAGGATGGTAAAAGGCACGTAATGTGGAAAAATGACTTGGGTTGAACCAGAGAAAAGAACTTGAGAGCAAGGCAGAATTGCAAAACTGGGATTTCAAGAGGGAGAAGCGTCTCGCCTGGTAAGAACCTAGGATGTGGCAGTACTTCTTCAAACATGCCTTTGTCGAAAAAGGGTGTATGTCTTTATCCTGAATATCTTTAGGATAAAGGCATACACCGTTTTTGGGGAACCAGGCAGGGGCTCGGTGCAAATCAACACTACATAATGCTATCACTTCCCATCAAAACAAAGGGTCATGTACGAAAAGTGTAAAGACCAGAAATGCAGGGTAACGTGGAGGTAAATCGTACCCACATTTTGTGGATTGTGGGATGAACAATGGCAATCGGCACCCTGGCGAATTCTATGGTGTATTCGAAGATAAAGTAAGAAACAATGCTACAGCACATAGGACACTTCCACTCAAGGACGTATATTTTCAAGGAAACCAAAGAACCTCAGGTCACAGGCAACCCAACGTTTACTGCTGCTCTCTTTACAAAAGCCTCGACGAGGATACAATCTAAATTTCCTTGGACAGAAACATGGATGAAGAATATGTGATTCTTATCTACAATGATATATTACAGAGCCAGGAAATCAATGAAATAACGTCACTTGTGCCACCGGAGTGTTCTTAGTTACAATCATTCTCAGTGAATTTAGTCACATAGAAAAAAGTGGTTTATCAAAGATATGAGGTAGAGGTGGAATATAAAATTGCGTCCCTTGAACGAAATGGCAGACGACAGAGAGAATTACACATTTAGCAAACACACTTATGCCTGTAGGAGCGCAAAGGTCACATGAGGTGACGAAAAACCAGGTGTTTTCAATGAGCACAGATACCATTCCATATAGACCAAGGAGGGAATCAAGACAACTTACTCTAAACCTCAAAGGAGTGAACTCAGCCCACTTTACACACCAGAAAAGATCATAGACAACTGGTCAGAATTTGAAAAACTATTTATCTATGTCTCTCTGGAAGAGAATCTAGTGGATGCACAGCAGCAAGCAACACAGCACGGAAAATCGGCTACACCCGGTGAGAAAAATAAACTGCAAAATAAAGGCAGTGAGTGACAGATAAATTTTTCGAGACTTCGTTCAGGGGCTGTGATTGGAGTTGTTTTCAGCATATATTCACACACAGAAAGATGGGACCTAAGCGAGGACAATCGTGGGTCTGAGTGTCTTCGTGAGCATGAGTCAGCAAATGCAGCCCTTGTAGAATAACACTGCCTTGCCCAGATTCCATTGACCCGATATCTCCAAATGTAGACGACCCTTCTACAGCGAACACATGCATGGGTCAGCCACAGGATGCTACCCCATTGGAACGGGAAAAAACATGAAAAGGCACCTCATCTTCTCATATCCTGGTGCTCGGGTTCAAGCTTCCAGCCACTTTCCTGAAAATATCCCCACTTGGGGAAGTCAGCACTTTCAAAACCTTCTTTCTTATAGCTTGGAATTGGTTCCATGGATGAACTACAACGGGGAAGAATAAGACACGATGCCTATATATTTGGACAGGCATATGGTGCTCTAATTTCAACTGCTGAACAAGAATTGACCCAAGTCTAAGCTTGCTCTCAGAAGGAGAATAGGGCTTGAAAATTTCCCGCTGATTTGTGACCAGTTCCAAAAGTGGGAAGTTGAGCAGGGGATCTCAGCGAGCCTATAATTCATGGGCCTGCAGGATGGTCAAAGACACCTAATGTGGACAAATGACTTGGGTTGAGCCAGAGAAAAGAACTTGAGAGCAAGGCAGAATTGCAAAAATGGGATTTCAAGAGGGAGACGCGTCTCGCCTGGTAAGAACCTAGAATGTGGCAGTACTTCTTCAACCATGCCTTTGTCGAAAAACGGTGTATGCCTTTATCCTGAATATATTCTGAATAAAGGCATACACCGTTTTTGGGCAACCAGGCAGGGGCTCGGTGCAAATCAACACTACATAATGCTATCACTTCCCATCAAAACAAACGGTCATGTACGAAAAGTTTAAAGACCAGAAATGCAGGGTAACGTGGAGGTAAATCGTACCCACATTTTGTGGATTGTGGGATGAACAATGCCAATCGGCACCATGGCGAATTCTATGGTGTATTCGAAGATAAAGTAAGAAACAATGCTACAGCACATAGGACACTTCCACTCAAGGACGTATATTTTCAAGGAAACCAAAGAACCTCAGGTCACAGGCAACCCAACGTTTACTGCTGCTCTCTTTACAAAAGCCTCGAGGAGGATACAATCTAAATTTCCTTGGACAGAAACATGGATGAAGAATATGTGATTCTTATCTACAATGATATATTACAGAGCCAGGAAATCAATGAAATAACGTCACTTGCGCCACCGGAGTGTTCTTAGTTACAATCATTCTCAGTGAATTTAGTCACATAGAAAAAAGTGGTTTATCAAAGATATGAGGTACAGGTGGAATATAAAATTGCGTCCCTTGAACGAAATGGCAGACGACAGAGAGAATTACACATTTAGCAAACACACTTATGCCTGTAGGAGCACGAAGGTCACTTGAGGTGAGGAAAAACCAGGTGTTTTCAATGAGCACAGATACCATTCCATATAGACCAAAGAGGGAATCAAGACAACTTACTCTAAACCTCAAAGGACTGAACTCAGCCCACTTTACACACCAGAAAAGATTATTTACAACTGGTTAGAATTTGAAAAACAATTTATTGATGTCTCTCTGGAAGAGAATCAAGTGGATGCACAGCAGCAAGCAACACAGCACTCAAAATCGGATACATCCCGTGAGAAAAATAAACTGCAAAATAAAGGCAGTGAGTGAGAGATAAATTCTTCGAGACTTCGTTCAGGGGCTGTCATTGAAGTTGTTTTGAGCATATATTAACACACAGAAGGATCGGACCTAAGGGAGGACACTCGTGGGTCTGAGTGTCTTCGTGAGCATGAGTCAGCAAATGCAGCCCTTGTCGAATAACACTGCCTTTTCCTGTTTCCATGGACCCGAAATCTCCAAATGCAGACGACCCTTCCTACAGCGAACACATGCATGGGACAGCCACAGGATGCTACCCCATTGGAACGGCAAAAAAACATGAAAAGCCACCTCATCTTCTCATATCCTGGTGCTCGGGTTCAAGCTTTCAGCCGCTTTTCTGAAAATATACCCAATTGGGGAAGTCAGCACTTTCAAAACACTATTACTTATAACTTGGAATTGGTTCCATGGATGAACTACAATGGGGAAGAATAAGAGACGATGGCTATATATTTGGACAGGCACATGGCGCTCTAATTTGCAATGCTGAACAAGAATTGACCCAAGTCCAAGCTTGCTCTCGGAAGGAGAATTGGGCTTGAAAATGTCCTGCTGCTTTGGGACCAGTTCTGAAAGTGGGAAGTTGAGCCGGGGATCTCAGGGAGCCTATAATTCATGGCCCTGCAGGATGGTAAAAGGCACGTAATGTGGAAAAATGACTTGGGTTGAACCAGAGAAAAGAACTTGAGAGCAAGGCAGAATTGCAAAACTGGGATTTCAAGAGGGAGAAGCGTCTCGCCTGGTAAGAACCTAGGATGTGGCAGTACTTCTTCAAACATGCCTTTGTCGAAAAAGGGTGTATGCCTTTATCCGGAATATATTCCGAATAAAGGCATACACCGTTTTTGGGCAACCAGGCAGGGGCTCGGTGCAAATCAACACTACATAGTGCTATCACTTCCCATCTAAACAAAGGGTCATCTACGAAAAGTGTAAAGACTAGAAATTCAGGGTAGGATGGAGGTAAATCGTACCCACATTTTGTGGATTGTGGGATGAACAATGGCAATCGGCACCCTGGCGAAGTCTATGGTGTATTCAAAAATAATGTAAGAAACAAAGCTACAGCACATAGGACACTTCCACTCAAGGACGTATATTTTCAAGAAAACCAAAGAACCTCAGGTCACAGGCAACCCAACGTTTTCTGCTGCTCTCTTTACAAAAGCCTCGACTAGGATACAATCTAAATTTCCTTGGACAGAAAACATGGATGGAGAATATGTGATTCTTATCTACAATGATATATTACTGAGCCAGGAAATCAATGAAATAACGTCACTTGCCGCCAAAGGGGTGTTCGTAGTTACAATCATTCTCAGTAAATTTAGTCACATAGAAAAAAGTGGTTTATCAAAGATATGAGGTACAGGTGTAATACAAAATTGTGTCCCATGAATGAAATGGCAGACGAGAGAAAGCATCACACATTTAGCAAACACACTTATGCCTGTAGGAGCGCGAAGGTCACTTGAGGTGAGGAAAAAACAGGTGTTTTGAATGAGCACAGATACCATTCCATATAGACCAAGGAGGGAATCAAGACAACTTACTCTAAACCTCAAAGGACTGAACTCAGCCCACTTTACACACCAGAAAAGATTATTTACAACTGCTTAGAATTTGAAAAACAATTTATCGATGTCTCTCTGGAAGAGAATCAAGTGGATGCACAGCAGCAAGCAACACAGCACTCAAAATCGGCTACACCCCGTGAGAAAAATAAACTGCAAAATAAAGGCAGTGAGTGAGAGATAAATTCTTCGAGACTTCGTTCAGGGGCTGTCATTGAAGTTGTTTTGAGCATATATTAACACAGAGAAGGATCGGACCTAAGGGAGGACACTCGTGGGTCTGAGTGTCTTCGTGAGCATGAGTCAGCAAATGCAGCCCTTGTCGAATAACACTGCCTTTTCCTGATTCCATGGACCCGAAACTCCAAATGCAGACGACCCTTCCTACAGCGAACACATGCATGGGACAGCCACCGGATGCTACCCCATTGGAACGGCAAAAAACATGAAAAGCCACCTCATCTTCTCATATCCTGGTGCTCGGGTTCAAGCTTTCAGCCGCTTTTCTGAAAATATACCCAATTGGGGAAGTCAGCACTTTCAAAACACTCTTACTTATAACTTGGAATTGGTTCCATGGATGAACTACAGCGGGGAAAAATAAGAGACGATGGCTATATATTTGGACAGGCACATGGCGCTCTAATTTCCAATGCTGAACAAGAATTGACCCAAGTCTAAGCTTGCTCTCAGAAGGAGAATTGGGCTTGAAAATTTCCTGCTGCTTTGGGACCTGTTCTGAAAGTGGGAAGTTGAGCCGGGGATCTCAGGGAGCCTATAATTCATGGCCCTACAGGATGGTAAAAGGCACGTAATGTGGAAAAATGACTTGGGTTGAACCAGAGAAAAGAACTTGAGAGCAAGGCAGAATTGCAAAACTAGGATTTCAAGAGGGAGAAGCGTCTCGCCTGGTAAGAACCTAGGATGTGGCAGTACTTCTTCAAACATGCCTTTGTCGAAAAAGGGTGTATGTCTTTATCCTGAATATCTTTAGGATAAAGGCATACACCGTTTTTGGGGAACCAGGCAGGGGCTCGGTGCAAATCAACACTACATAATGCTATCACTTCCCATCAAAACAAAGGGTCATGTACGAAAAGTTTAAAGACCAGAAATGCAGGGTAACGTGGAGGTAACTCATACCCACATTTTGTGGATTGTGGGATGAACAATGCCAATCGGCACCCTGGCGAATTCTATGGTGTATTCGAAGATAAAGTAAGAAACAATGCTACAGCACATAGGACACTTCCACTCAAGGACGTATATTTTCAAGGAAACCAAAGAACCTCAGGTCACAGGCAACCCAACGTTTACTGCTGCTCTCTTTACAAAAGCCTCGACGAGGATACAATCTAAATTTCCTTGGACAGAAACATGGATGAAGAATATGTGATTCTTATCTACAATGATATATTACAGAGCCAGGAAATCAATGAAATAACGTCACTTGCGCCACCGGAGTGTTCTTAGTTACAATCATTCTCAGTGAATTTAGTCACATAGAAAAAAGTGGTTTATCAAAGATATGAGGTACAGGTGGAATATAAAATTGCGTCCCTTGAACGAAATGGCAGACGACAGAGAGAATTACACATTTAGCAAACACACTTATGCCTGAAGAGCGCAAAGGTCACATGAGGTGAGGAAAAACCAGGTGTTTTCAATGAGCACAGATACCATTCCATATAGACCAAGGAGGGAATCAAGACAACTTACTCTAAACCTCAAAGGAGTGAACTCAGCCCACTTTACACACCAGAAAAGATTATTGACAACTGGTCAGAATTTGAAAAACAATTTATCTATGTCTCTCTGGAAGAGAATCTAGTGGATGCAGAGCAGCAAGCAACACAGTACGGAAAATCGGCTACACCTGGTGAGAAAAATAAACTGCAAAATAAAGGCAGTGAGTGACAGATAAATTCTTCGAGACTTCGTTCAGGGGCTGTGATTGGAGTTGTTTTCAGCATATATTCACACACAGAAAGATGGGACCTAAGGGAGGACAATCGTGGGTCTGAGTGTCTTCGTGAGCATGAGTCAGCAAATGCAGCCCTTGTAGAATAACACTGCCTTGCCCTGATTCCATTGACCTGAAATCTCCAAATGTAGACGACCCTTCTACAGTGAACACATGCATGGGTCAGCCACAGGATGCTACCCCATTGGAACGGGAAAAAACATGAAAAGGCACCTCATCTTCTCATATCCTGGTGCTCGGGTTCAAGCTTCCAGCCACTTTCCTGAAAATATCCCCACTTGGGGAAGTCAGCACTTTCAAAACCTTCTTTCTTATAGCTTGGAATTGGTTCCATGGATGAACTACAACGGGGAAGAATAAGACACGATGCCTATATATTTGGACAGGCATATGGTGCTCTAATTTCAACTGCTGAACAAGAATTGACCCAAGTCTAAGCTTGCTCTCAGAAGGAGAATAGGGCTTGAAAATTTCCCGCTGCTTTGTGACCAGTTCCAAAAGTGGAAAGTTGAGCAGGGGATCTCAGCGAGCCTATAATTCATGGGCCTGCAGGATGGTCAAAGACACCTAATGTGGACAAATGACTTGGGTTGAGCCAGAGAAAAGAACTTGAGAGCAAGGCAGAATTGCAAAAATGGGATTTCAAGAGGGAGACGCGTCTCGCCTGGTAAGAACCTAGAATGTGGCAGTACTTCTTCAACCATGCCTTTGTCGAAAAACGGTGTATGCCTTTATCCTGAATATATTCCGAATAAAGGCATACACCGTTTTTGGGCAACCAGGCAGGGGCTCGGTGCAAATCAACACTACATAGTGCTATCACTTCCCATCTAAACAAAGGGTCATCTACGAAAAGTGTAAAGACGAGAAATTCAGGGTAGCATGGAGGTAAATCGTACCCACATTTTGTGGATTCCAGGATGAACAATGGCAATCGGCACCCTGGCGAAGTCTATGGTGTATTCAAAAATAATGTAAGAAACAAACCTACAGCACATAGGACACTTCCACTCAAGGACGTATATTTTCAAGAAAACCAAAGAACCTCAGTTCACAGGCAACCCAACGTTTACTGCTGCTCTCTTTACAAAAGCCTCGACTAGGATACAATCTAAATTTCCTTGGACGGAAAACATGGATGGAGAATATGTGATTCTTATCTACAATGATATATTACTGAGCCAGGAAATCAATGAAATAACGTCACTTGCCGCCAAAGGAGTGTTCGTAGTTACAATCATTCTCAGTAAATTTAGTCACATAGAAAAAAGTGGTTTATCAAAGATATGAGGTACAGGTGGAATACAAAATTGCGTCCCATGAATGAAATGGCAGACGAGAGAAAAGCATCACACATTTAGCAAACACACTTATGCCTGTAGGAGCGCGAAGGTCACTTGAGGTGAGGAAAAAACAGGTGTTTTCAATGAGCACAGATACCATTCCATATAGACCAAAGAGGGAATCAAGACAACTTACTCTAAACATCAAAGGACTGAACTCAGCCCACTTTACACACCAGAGAAGATTATTTACAACTGGTTAGAATTTGAAAAACAATTTATCGATGTCTCTCTGTAAGAGAATCAAGTGGATGCACAGCACCAAGCAACACAGCACTCAAAATCGGCTACACCCCGTGAGAAAAATAAACTGCAAAATAAAGGCAGTGAGTGAGAGATAAATTCTTCGAGACTTCGTTCAGGGGTTGTCATTGATGTTGTTTTGAGCATATATTAACACACAGAAGGATCGGACCTAAGGGAGGACACTCGTGGGTCTGAGTGTCTTCGTGAGCATGAGTCAGCAAATGCAGCCCTTGTCGAATAACACTGCCTTTTCCTGATTCCATGGACCCGAAATCTCCAAATGCAGACGACCCTTCCTACAGCGAACACATGCATGGGACAGCCACAGGATGCTACCCCATTGGAACGGCAAAAAACTTGAAAAGCCACCTCATCTTCTCATATCCTGGTGCTCGGGTTCAAGCTTTCAGCCGCTTTTCTGAAAATATACCCAATTGGGGAAGTCAGCACTTTCAAAACACTCTTACTTATCACTTGGAATTGGTTCCATGGATGAACTACAACGGGGAAGAATAAGAGACGATGGCTATATATTTGGACAGGCACATGGAGCTCTAATTTCCAATTCTGAACAAGAATTGACCCAAGACTAAGCTTGCTCTCAGAAGGGGAATTGGGCTTGAAAATTTCCTGCTGCTTTGGGACCTGTTCCGAAAGTGGGAAGTTGAGCCGGCGATCTCAGGGAGCCTATAATTCATGGCCCTGCAGGATGGTAAAAGGCACGTAATGTGGAAAAATGACTTGGGTTGAATCAGAGAAAAGAACTTGAGAGCAAGGCAGAATTGCAAAACTGGGATTTCAAGAGGGAGAAGCGTCTCGCCTGGTAAGAACCTAGGATGTGGCAGTACTTCTTCAAACATGCCTTTGTCAAAAAAGGGTGTATGCCTTTATCCGGAATATATTCCGAATAAAGGCATACACCGTTTTTGGGCAACCAGGCAGGGGCTCGGTGCAAATCAACACTACATAATGCTATCACTTCCCATCAAAACAAAGGGTCATGTACGAAAAGTGTAAAGACCAGAAATGCAGGGTAACGTGGAGGTAAATCGTACCCACATTTTGTGGATTGTGGGATGAACAATGGCAATCGGCACCCTGGCGAATTCTATGGTGTATTCGAAGATAAAGTAAGAAACAATGCTGCAGCACATAGGACACTTCCATTCAAGGACGTATATTTTCAGGAAAACCAAAGAACCTCAGGTCACAGGCAACCCAACGTTTACTGCTGCTCTCTTTACAAAAGCCTCGACTAGGATACAATCTAAATTTCCTTGGACGGAAAACATGGATGGAGAATATGTGATTCTTATCTACAATGATATATTACTGAGCCAGGAAATCAATGAAATAACGTCACTTGCCGCCAAAGGAGTGTTCGTAGTTACAATCATTCTCAGTAAATTTAGTCACATAGAAAAAAGTGGTTTATCAAAGATATGAGGTACAGGTGGAATACAAAATTGCGTCCCATGAATGAAATGGCAGACGAGAGAAAAGCATCACACATTTAGCAAACACACTTATGCCTGTAGGAGCGCGAAGGTCACTTGAGGTGAGGAAAAACCAGGTGTTTTCAATAAGCACAGATACCATTCCATATAGACCAAAGAGGGAATCAAGACAACTTACTCTAAACCTCAAAGGACTGAACTCAGCCCACTTTACACACCAGAAAAGATTATTTACAACTGGTTAGAATTTGAAAAACAATTTATCGATGTCTCTCTGGAAGAGAATCAAGTGGATGCACAGCAGCAAGCAACACAGCACTCAAAATCGGCTACACCCCGTGAGAAAAATAAACTGCAAAATAAAGGCAGTGAGTGAGAGATAAATTCTTCGAGACTTCGTTCAGGGGTTGTCATTGAAGTTGTTTTGAGCATATATTAACACACAGAAGGATCGGACCTAAGGGAGGACACTCGTGGGTCTGAGTGTCTTCGTGAGCATGAGTCAGCAAATGCAGCCCTTGTCGAATAACACTGCCTTTTCCTGATTCCATGGACCCGAAATCTCCAAAAGCAGACGACCCTTCCTACAGCGAACACATGCATGGGACAGCCACAGGATGCTACCCCATTGGAACGGCAAAAAACTTGAAAAGCCACCTCATCTTCTCATATCCTGGTGCTCGGGTTCAAGCTTTCAGCCGCTTTTCTGAAAATATACCCAATTGGGGAAGTCAGCACTTTCAAAACACTCTTACTTATAACTTGGAATTGGTTCCATGGATGAACTACAACGGGGAAGAATAAGAGACGATGGCTATATATTTGGACAGGCACATGGAGCTCTAATTTCCAATTCTGAACAAGAATTGACCCAAGTCTAAGCTTGCTCTCAGAAGGAGAATTGGGCTTGAAAATTTCCTGCTGCTTTGGGACCTGTTCCGAAAGTGGGAAGTTGAGCCGGGGATCTCAGGGAGCCTATAATTCATGGCCCTGCAGGATGGTAAAAGGCACGTAATGTGGAAAAATGACTTGGGTTGAACCAGAGAAAAGAACTTGAGAGCAAGGCAGAATTGCAAAACTGGGATTCCAAGAGGGAGAACGTCTCGCCTGGTAAGAACCTAGGATGTGGCAGTACTTCTTCAAACATGCCTTTGTCGAAAAAGGGTGTATGTCTTTATCCTGAATATCTTTAGGATAAAGGCATACACCGTTTTTGGGGAACCAGGCAGGGGCTCGGTGCAAATCAACACTACATAATGCTATCACTTCCCATCAAAACAAAGGGTCATGTACGAAAAGTGTAAAGACCAGAAATGCAGGGTAACGTGGAGGTAAATCGTACCCACATTTTGTGGATTGTGGGATGAACAATGGCAATCGGCACCCTGGCGAATTCTATGGTGTATTCGAAGATAAAGTAAGAAACAATGCTGCAGCACATAGGACACTTCCATTCAAGGACGTATATTTTCAGGAAAACCAAAGAACCTCAGGTCACAGGCAACCCAACGTTTACTGCTGCTCTCTTTACAAAAGCCTCGACTAGGATACAATCTAAATTTCCTTGCACGGAAACAATGGATGGAGAATATGTGATTCTTATCTACAATGATATATTACTGAGCCAGGAAATCAATGAAATAACGTCACTTGCCGCCAAAGGAGTGTTCGTAGTTACAATCATTCTCAGTAAATTTAGTCACATAGAAAAAAGTGGTTTATCAAAGATATGAGGTACAGGTGGAATACAAAATTGCGTCCCATGAATGAAATGGCAGACGAGAGAAAAGCATCACACATTTAGCAAACACACTTATGCCTGTAGGAGCGCGAAGGTCACTTGAGGTGAGGAAAAACCAGGTGTTTTCAATGAGCACAGATACCATTCCATATAGACCAAAGAGGGAATCAAGACAACTTACTCTAAACCTCAAAGGACTGAACTCAGCCCACTTTACACACCAGAAAAGATTATTTACAACTGGTTAGAATTTGAAAAACAATTTATTGATGTCTCTCTGGAAGAGAATCAAGTGGATGCACAGCAGCAAGCAACACAGCACTGAAAATCGGATACATCCCGTGAGAAAAATAAACTGCAAAATAAAGGCAGTGAGTGAGAGATAAATTCTTCGAGACTTCGTTCAGGGGCTGTCATTGAAGTTGTTTTGAGCATATATTAACACACAGAAGGATCGGACCTAAGGGAGGACACTCGTGGGTCTGAGTGTCTTCGTGAGCATGAGTCAGCAAATGCAGCCCTTGTCGAATAACACTGCCTTTTCCTGATTCCATGGACCCGAAATCTCCAAATGCAGACGACCCTTCCTACAGCGAACACATGCATGGGACAGCCACCAGATGCTACCCCATTGGAACGGCAAAAAACATGAAAAGCCACCTCATCTTCTCATATCCTGGTGCTCGGGTTCAAGCTTTCAGCCGCTTTTCTGAAAATATACCCAATTGGGGAAGTCAGCACTTTCAAAACACTCTTA
Source organism: Kogia breviceps (assembly GCF_026419965.1). Lineage (NCBI taxonomy): Eukaryota > Metazoa > Chordata > Mammalia > Artiodactyla > Physeteridae > Kogia > Kogia breviceps. The sequence continues at coordinate 36,608,122 of NC_081329.1, forward strand.
CTTATAACTTGGAATTGGTTCCATGGATGAACTACAACGGGGAAAAATAAGAGACGATGGCTATATATTTGGACAGGCACATGGCGCTCTAATTTCCAATGCTGATCAAGAATTGACCCAAGTCTAAGCTTGCTCTCAGAAGGAGAATTGGGCTTGAAAATTTCCTGCTGCTTTGGGACCTGTTCTGAAAGTGGGAAGTTGAGCCGGGGATCTCAGGGAGCCTATAATTCATGGCCCTATAGGATGGTAAAAGGCATGTAATGTGGAAAAATGACTTGGGTTGAACCAGAGAAAAGAACTTGAGAGCAAGGCAGAATTGCAAAACTAGGATTTCAAGAGGGAGAAGCGTCTCGCCTGGTAAGAACCTAGGATGTGGCAGTACTTCTTCAAACATGCCTTTGTCGAAAAAGGGTGTATGTCTTTATCCTGAATATCTTTAGGATAAAGGCATACACCGTTTTTGGGGAACCAGGCAGGGGCTCGGTGCAAATCAACACTACATAATGCTATCACTTCCCATCAAAACAAAGGGTCATGTACGAAAAGTGTAAAGACCAGAAATGCAGGGTAACGTGGAGGTAAATCGTACCCACATTTTGTGGATTGTGGGATGACCAATTGCAATCGGCACCCTGGCGAATTCTATGGTGTATTCGAAGATAAAGTAAGAAACAATGCTACAGCACATAGGACACTTCCATTCAAGGACGTATATTTTCAGGAAAACCAAAGAACCTCAGGTCACAGGCAACCCAACATTTACTGCAGCTCTCTTTACAAAAGCCTCGACTAGGATACAATCTAAATTTCCTTGGACGGAAAACATGGATGGAGAATATGTGATTCTTATCTACAATGATATATTACTGAGCCAGGAAATCAATGAAATAACGTCACTTGCCGCCAAAGGAGTGGTCGTAGTTACAATCATTCTCAGTAAATTTAGTCACATAGAAAAAAGTGGTTTATCAAAGATATGAGGTACAGGTGGAATACAAAATTGCATCCCATGAATGAAATGGCAGGCGAGAGAAAGCATCACACATTTAGCAAACACACTTATGCCTGTAGGAGCGCGAAGGTCTCTTGAGGTGAGGAAAAACCAGATGTTTTCAATGAGCACAGATACCATCCCATATAGACCAAAGAGGGCATCAAGACAACTTACTCTAAACCTCAAAGGACTGAACTCAGCCCACTTTACACACCAGAAAAGATTATTTACAACTGGTTAGAATTTGAAAAACAATTTATCGATGTCTCTCTGGAAGAGAATCAAGTGGATGCACAGCAGCAAGCAACACAGCACTCAAAATCGGCTACACCCCGTGAGAAAAATAAACTGCAAAATAAAGGCAGTGAGTGAGAGATAAATTCTTCGAGACTTCGTTCAGGGGCTGTCATTGAAGTTGTTTTGAGCATATATTAACACACAGAAGGATCGGACCTAAGGGAGGACACTCGTGGGTCTGAGTGTCTTCGTGAGCATGAGTCAGCAAATGCAGCCCTTGTCGAATAACACTGCCTTTTCCTGATTCCATGGACCCGAAATTTCCAAAGGCAGACGACCCTTCCTACAGCGAACACATGCATGGGACAGCCACAGGATGCTACCCCATTGGAACGGCAAAAAAACATGAAAAGCCACCTCATCTTCTCATATCCTGTTGCTCGGGTTCAAGCTTTCTACCGCTTTTCTGAAAATATACCCAATTGGGGATGTCAGCACTTTCAAAACACTCTTACTTATAACTTGGAATTGGTTCCATGGATGAACTACAATGGGGAAGAATAAGAGACGATGGCTATATATTTGGACAGGCACATGGCGCTCTAATTTCCAATGCTGAACAAGAATTGACCCAAGTCTAAGCTTGCTCTCGGAAGGAGAATTGGGCTTGAAAATTCCCTGCTGCTTTGGGACCAGTTCCGAAAGTGGGAAGTTGAGCCGGGGATCTCAGGGAGCCTATAATTCATGGCCCTGCAGGATGGTAAAAGGCACGTAATGTGGAAAAATGACTTGGGTTGAACCAGAGAAAAGAACTTGAGAGCAAGGCAGAATTGCAAAACTGGGATTTCAAGAGGGAGAAGCGTCTCGCCTGGTAAGAACCTAGGATGTGGCAGTACTTCTTCAAACATGCCTTTGTCGAAAAAGCGTGTATGCCTTTATCCTCAATATCTTTAGGATAAAGGCATACACCGTTTTTGGGCAACCAGGCAGGGGCTCTGTGCAAATCAACACAACATAATGCTGTCACTTCCCATCAAAACAAAGGGTCATGTACGAAAAGTGTAAAGACCAGAAATGCAGGGTAACGTGGAGGTAAATCGTACCCACATTTTGTGGATTGAGGGATGACCAATTGCAATCGGCACCCTGGCGAATTCTATGGTGTATTCGAAGATAAAGTAAGAAACAATGCTGCAGCACATAGGACACTTCCATTCAAGGACGTATATTTTCAGGAAAACCAAAGAACCTCAGGTCACAGGCAACCCAACGTTTACTGCTGCTCTCTTTACAAAAGCCTCGACTAGGATACAATATAAATTTCCTTGGACGGAATACATGGATGGAGAATATGTGCTTCTTATCTACAATGATATATTACAGAGCCAGGAAATCAATGAAATAACGTCACTTGGCGCCACCGGAGTGTTCTTAGTTACAATCATTCTCAGTGAATTTAGTCACATAGAAAAAAGTGGTTTATCAAAGATATGAGGTACAGGTGGAATATAAAATTGCGTCCCTTGAACGAAATGGCAGACGACAGAGAGAATTACACATTTAGCAAACACACTTATGCCTGTGGGAGCGCAAAGGTCACATGAGGTGAGGAAAAACCAGGTGTTTTCAATGAGCACAAATACCATTCCATATAGACCAAGGAGGGAATCAAGACAACTTACTCTAAACCTCAAAGGACTGAACTCAGCCCACTTTACACACCAGAAAAGATTATTGACAACTGGTCAGAATTTGAAAAACAATTTATCTATGTCTCTCTGGAAGAGAATCTAGTGGATGCACAGCAGCAAGCAACACAGCACGGAAAATCGGCTACACCCGGTGAGAAAAATAAACTGCAAAATAAAGGCAGTGAGTGACAGATAAATTTTTCGAGACTTCGTTCAGGGGCTGTGATTGGAGTTGTTTTCAGCACATATTCACACACAGAAAGATGGGACCTAAGGGAGGACATTCGTGGGTCTGAGTGTCTTCGTGAGCATGAGTCAGCAAATGCAGCCCTTGTCGAATAACACTGCCTTTTCCTGATTCCATGGACCCGAAATGTCCAAATGCAGACGACCCTTCCTACAGCGAACACATGCATGGGACAGCCACAGGATGCTACCCCATTGGAACGGCAAAAAAACATGAAAAGCCACCTCATCTTCTCATATCCTGGTGCTCGTGTTCAAGCTTTCAGCCGCTTTTCTGAAAATATACCCAATTGGGGAAGTCAGCACTTTCAAAACACTCTTACTTATAACTTGGAATTGGTTCCATGGATGAACTACAATGGGGAAGAATAAGAGACGATGGCTATATATTTAGACAGGCACATGGCGCTCTAATTTCCAATGCTGAACAAGAATTGACCCAAGTCTAAGCTTGCTCTCGGAAGGAGAATTGGGCTTGAAAATGTCCTGCTGCTTTGGGACCAGTTCCGAAAGTGGGAAGTTGAGCCGGGGATCTCAGGGAGCCTATAATTCATGGCCCTGCAGGATGGTCAAAGACACCTAATGTGGACAAATGACTTGGGTTGAGCCAGAGAAAAGAACTTGAGAGCAAGGCAGAATTGCAAAAATGGGATTTCAAGAGGGAGACGCGTCTCGCCTGGTAAGAACCTAGGATGTGGCAGTACTTCTTCAAACATGCCTTTGTCGAAAAAGGGTGTATGCCTTTATCCTGAATATCTTTAGGATAAAGGCATACACCGTTTTTGGGCAACCAGGCAGGGGCTCTGTGCAAATCAACACTACATAATGCTATCACTTCCCATCAAAACAATGGGTCATGTACGAAAAGTGTAAAGACCAGAAATGCAGGGTAACGTGGAGGTAAATCGTACCCACATTTTGCGGATTGTGGGATGACCAATTGCAATCGGCACCCTGGCGAATTCTATGGTGTATTCGAAGATAAAGTAAGAAACAATGCTACAGCACATAGGACACTTCCATTCAAGGACGTATATTTTCAGGAAAACCAAAGAACCTCAGGTCACAGGCAACCCAACGTTTACTGCTGCTCTCTTTACAAAAGCCTCGACTAGGATACAATCTAAATTTCCTTGGACGGAATACATGGATGGAGAATATGTGCTTCTTATCTACAATGATATATTACAGAGCCAGGAAATCAATGAAATAACGTCACTTGGCGCCACCGGAGTGTTCTTAGTTACAATCATTCTCAGTGAATTTAGTCACATAGAAAAAAGTGGTTTATCAAAGTTATGAGGTACAGGTGGAATATAAAATTGCGTCCCTTGAACGAAATGGCAGACGACAGAGAGAATTACACATATAGCAAACACACTTATGCCTGTAGGAGCACAAAGGTCACATGAGGTGAGGAAAAACCAGGTGTTTTCAATGAGCACAGATACCATTCCATATAGACCAAGGAGGGAATCAAGACAACTTACTCTAAACCTCAAAGGACTGAACTCAGCCCACTTTACACACCAGAAAAGATTATTGACAACTGGTCAGAATTTGAAAAACAATTTATCTATGTCTCTCTGGAAGAGAATCTAGTGGATGCACAGCAGCAAGCAACACAGCACGGAAAATCGGCTACACCCGGTGAGAAAAATAAACTGCAAAATAAAGGCAGTGAGTGACAGATAAATTTTTCGAGACTTCGTTCAGGGGCTGTGATTGGAGTTGTTTTCAGCATATATTAACACACAGAAAGATGGGACCTAAGGGAGGACAATCGTGGGTCTGAGTGTCTTCGTGAGCATGAGTCAGCAAATGCAGCCCTTGTAGAATAACACTGCCTTGCCCTGATTCCATTGACCCGAAATCTCCAAATGTAGACGACCCTTCTACAGCAAACACATGCATGGGTCAACCACAGGATGCTAACCCATTGGAACGGGAAAAAAACATGAAAAGGCACCTCATCTTCTCATATCCTGGTGCTCGGGTTCAAGCTTCTAGCCACTTTCCTGAAAATATCCCCACTTGGGGAAGTCAGCACTTTCAAAACCTTCTTTCTTATAGCTTGGAATTGGTTCCATGGATGAACTACAACGGGGAAGAATAAGACACGATGCCTATATATTTGGACAGGCATATGGTGCTCTAATTTCAACTGCTGAACAAGAAATGACCCAAGTCTCAGCTTGCTCTCAGAAGGAGAATTGGGCTTGAAAATTTCCCGCTGATTTGTGACCAGTTCCAAAAGTGGGAAGTTGAGCAGGGGATGTCAGCGAGCCTATAATTCATGGGCCTGCAGGATGGTCAAAGACACCTAATGTGGACAAATGACTTGGGTTGAGCCAGAGAAAAGAACTTGAGAGCAAGGCAGAATTGCAAAAATGGGATTTCAAGAGGGAGACGCGTCTCGCCTGGTAAGAACCTAGAATGTGGCAGTACTTCTTCAACCATGCCTTTGTCGAAAAACGGTGTATGCCTTTATCCTGAATATATTCCGAATAAAGGCATACACCGTTTTTGGGCAACCAGGCGGGGGCTCGGTGCAAATCAACACTACATAGTGCTATCACTTCCCATCTAAACAAAGGGTCATCTACGAAAAGTGTAAACAGTAGAAATTCAGGGTAGCATGGAGGTAAATCGTACCCACATTTTGTGGATCCCGGGATGAACAATTGGAATCGGCACCATGGCGAAGTCTATGGTGTATTCAAAAATAATGTAAGAAACAAAGCTACAGCACATAGGACACTTCCACTCAAGGACGTATACTTTCAAGAAAAACAAAGAATCTCAGGTCACAGGCAACCCAACGTTTACTGCTGCTCTCTTTCCAAAAGCCTAGACTAGGATACAATCTAAATTTCCTTGGACGGAAAACATGGATGGAGAATATGTGATTCTTATCTGCAATGATATATTACAGAGCCAGGAAATCAATGAAATAACGTCACTTGCCGCCACCGGAGTGTTCTTAGTTACAATCATTCTCAGTGAATTTAGTCACATAGAAAAAAGTGGTTTATCAAAGATATGAGGTACAGGTGGAATATAAAATTGCATCCCTTGAACGAAATGGCAGACGACAGAAATAATTACACATTTAGCAAACCCACTTATGCTTGTAGGAGTGCAAAGGTCACTTGAGGTGAGGAAAAACCAGGTGTTTTCAATGAGCACAGATATCATTCCATGTAGACCAAAGTGGGAATCAAGACAACTTACTCTAAACATCAAAGGATTGAACTCAGCCCACTTTACACACCAAAAAAGTTTATTGACATCTGGTCAGAATTTGAAAAACAATTTATCGATGTCTCTCTGGAAGAGAATCAAGTGGATGCACAGCAGCAAGCAACACAGCACTGAAAATCGGCTACACCCCGTGAGAAAAATAAACTGCAAAATAAAGGCAGTGAATGAGAGATAAATACTTTGAGACTTCATTCAGGGGCTGTGTTTGAAGTTGTTTTGAGCATATATTAACACACAGAAAGATGGGACCTAAGGGAGGACACTCGTGGGTCTGAGTGTCTTCATGAGCATGAGTCAGCAAATGCAGCCCTTGTAGAATAACACTGCCTTTCCCTGATTCCATTGACCTGAAATCTCCAAATGCAGACCACCCTTCCTACACCAAACACATGCATGGGTCAGCCACAGGATGCTACCCCATTGGAACGGGAAAAAAACATGAAAAGCCACCTCATCTTCTCATATCCTGGTGCTCGGTTTCAAGCTTTCAGCCGATTTTCTGAAAATATTCCCACTTGGGGAAGTCAGCACTTTCAAAACACCCTTTCTTATAGCTTGGAATTGGTGCCATGGATGAACTACAACGGGGAAGGACAAGAGATGATCGCCACACATTTGGACAGGCACATGGCGCTCTAATTTAAAATGCTGAACAAGAATTGACCCAATTATAAGCTTGCTCTCAGAAGGAGAATAGGGCTTGAAAATTTCCCGCTGCTTTGTGACCAGTTCCAAAAGTGGGAAGTTGAGCAGGGGATCTCAGCGAGCCTATAATTCATGGGCCTGCAGGATGGTCAAAGACACCTAATGTGGACAAATGACTTGAGTTGAGCCAGAGAAAAAAATTTGAGGGCAAGGCAGAATTGCAAAACTGGGATTTCAATAGGGAGACGCGTCTCGCCTGGTAAGAACATAGGATGTGGCAGTACTTCTTCAAACATGCCTTTGTCGAAAAAGGATTTATGCCTTTATCCTGAATATGTTTAGGATAAAGGCATACTCCATTTTTGGGCCACCAGGCAGGGGCTCGGTGCAAAACAACACTACATAGTGCTATCACTTCCCATCTAAACAAAGGGTCATCTACGAAAATTGTAAACACTAGAAATTCAGGGTAGCGTGGAGGTAAATCGTTCCCACATTTTGTGGATTCCGGGATGAACAATTGGAATCGGCAGAGTGGCGAAGTCTATGGTGTATTCAAAAATAATGTAAGAAACAAAGCTACAGCACATAGGACACTTCCACTCAAGGACGTATACTTTCAAGAAAAACAAAGAATCTCAGGTCACAGGCAACCCAACGTTTACTGCTGCTCTCTTTCCAAAAGCCTAGACTAGGATACAATCTAAATTTCCTTGGACAGAAAACATGGATGGAGAATATGAGATTCTTATCTACAATGATATATTACAGAGCCAGGAAATCAATGAAATAACGTCACTTCGCGCCACCGGAGTGTTCTTAGTTACAATCATTCTCAGTGAATTTAGTCACATAGAAAAAAGTGGTTTATCAAAGATATGAGGTACAGGTGGAATATAAAATTGCGTCCCTTGAACGAAATGGCAGACGACAGAGAGAATTACACATTTAGCAAACACACTTATGCCTGTAGGAGCGCAAAGGTCACATGAGGTGAGGAAAAACCAGGTGTTTTCAATGAGCACAGATACCATTCCATATAGACCAAGGAGGGAATCAAGACAACTTACTCTAAACCTCAAAGGACAGAACTCAGCCCACTTTACACACCAGAAAAGATTATTGACAACTGGTCAGAATTTGACAAACAATTTATCGATGTCTCTCTGGAAGAGAATCAAGTGGATGCACAGCAGCAAGCAACACAGCACGGAAAATCGGCTACACCCGGTGAGAAAAATAAACTGCAAAATAAAGGCAGTGAGTGACAGATAAATTCTTCGAGACTATGTTCAGGGGCTGTGATTGGAGTTGTTTTCAGCATATATTAACACACAGAAAGATGGGACCTAAGGGAGGACAATCGTGTGTCTGAGTGTCTTCGTCAGCATGAGTCAGCAAATGCAGTCCTTGTAGAATAACACTGCCTTGCCCTGATTCCATTGACCCGAAATCTCCAAATGTAGACGACAATTCTACAGCGAACACATGCATGGGTCAGCCACAGGATGCTACCCCATTGGAACGGGAAAAAACATGAAAAGGCACCTCATCTTCTCATAACCTGGTACTCGGGTTCAAGCTTCCATCAACTTTCATGAAAATATCCCCACTTGGGGAAGTCAGCACTTTCAAAACCTTCTTTCTTATAGCTTGGAATTGGTTCCATGGATGAACTACAACGGGGAAGAATAAGACACGATGCCTATATATTTGGACAGGCATATGGTGCTCTAATTTCAACTGCTGAACAAGAATTGACCAAAGTCTAAGCTTGCTCTCAGAAGGAGAATAGGGCTTGAAAATTTCCCGCTGATTTGTGACTAGTTCCGAAAGTGGGAAGTTGAGAAGGGGATCTCAGCGAGCCTATAATCCATGGGCCTGCAGGATGGTCAAAGACACCTAATGTGGACAAATGACTTGGGTTGAGCCAGAGAAAAGAACTTGAGAGCAAGGCAGAATTGCAAAAATGGGATTTCAAGAGGGAGACGCGTCTCGCCTGGTAAGAACCTAGAATGTGGCAGTACTTCTTCAACCATGCCTTTGTCGAAAAACGGTGTATGCCTTTATCCTGAATATATTCCGAATAAAGGCATACACCGTTTTTGGGCAACCAGGCAGGGGCTCGGTGCAAATCAACACTACATAGTGCTATCACTTCCCATCTAAACAAAGGGTCATCTACGAAAAGTGTAAAGACTAGAAATTCAGGGTAGCATGGAGGTAAATCGTACCCACATTTTGTGGATTCCAGGATGAACAATGGCAATCGGCACCCTGGCGAAGTCTATGGTGTATTCAAAAATAATGTAAGAAACAAAGCTACAGCACATAGGACACTACCACTCAAGGATGTATATTTTCAAGAAAACCAAAGAGCCTCAGGTCACAGGCAACCCAACGTTTATTGCTGCTCTCTTTACAAAAGCCCCGACTAGGATACAATCTAAATTTCCTTGGATGGAAAACATGGATGGAGAATATGTGATTCTTATCTACAATGATATATTACTGAGCCAGGATATCAATGAAATAACGTCACTTGCCACCAAAGGAGTGTTCGTAGTTACAATCATTCTCGGTAAATTTAGTCACATAGAAAAAAGTGGTTTATCAAAGATATGAGGTACAGGTGGAATACAAAATTGCGTCCCATGAATGAAATGGCAGACGAGAGAAAGCATCACACATTTAGCAAACACACTTATGCCTGTCGGAGCGCGAAGGTCACTTGAGGTGAGGAAAAAACAGGTGTTTTCAATGAGCACAGATACCATTCCATATAGACCAAAGAGGGCATCAAGACAACTTACTCTAAACCTCAAAGGACTGAACTCAGCCCACTTTACACACCAGAAAAGATTATTTACAACTGGTTAGAATTTGAAAAACAATTTATCGATGTCTCTCTGGAAGAGAATCAAGTGGATGCACAGCAGCAAGCAACACAGCACTGAAAATCGGCTACACCCGGTGAGAAAAATAAACTGCAAAATAAAGGCAGTGAGTGAGAGATAAATTCTTCGAGACTTCGTTCAGGGGCTGTCATTGAAGTTGTTTTGAGCATATATTAACACACAGAAGGATCGGACCTAAGGGAGGACACTCGTGGGTCTGAGTGTCTTCGTGAGCATGAGTCAGCAAATGCAGCCCTTGTCGAATAACACTGCCTTGCCCTGATTCCATGGACCCGAAATCTCCAAATGCAGACGACCCTTCCTACAGCGAACACATGCATGGGACAGCCACAGGATGCTACCCCATTGGAACGGCAAAAAACATGAAAAGCCACCACATCTTCTCATATCCTGGTGCTCGGGTTCAAGCTTTCAGCCGCTTTTCTGAAAATATACCCAATTGGGGAAGTCAGCACTTTCAAAACACTCTTACTTATAGCTTGGAATTGGTTCCATGGATGAACTACAATGGGGAAGAATAAGAGACGATGGCTATATATTTGGACAGGAACATGGCGCTCTAATTTCCAATGCTGAACAAGAATTGACCCAAGTCTAAGCTTGCTCTCAGAAGGAGAATTGGGCTTGAAAATTTCCTGCTGCTTTGGGACCAGTTCCGAAAGTGGGAAGTTGAGCCGGGGATCTCAGGGAGCCTATAATTCTTGCCCCTGCAGGATGGTAAAAGGCACGTAATGTGGAAAAATGACTTGGGTTGAACCAGAGAAAAGAACTTGAGAGCAAGGCAGAATTGCAAAACTGGGATTTCAACAGGGAGAAGCGTCCTGCCTGGTAAGAACCTAGGATGTGGCAGTACTTCTTCAAACATGCCTTTGTCGAAAAAGGGTGTATGCCTTTATCCTGAATATCTTTAGGATAAAGGCATACACCGTTTTTGGGCAACCAGGCAGGGGCTCGGTGCAAATCAACACTACATAATGCTATCACTTCCCATCAAAACAAAGGGTCATGTACGAAAAGTGTAAAGACCAGAAATGCAGGGTAACGTGGAGGTAAATCGTACCCACATTTTGTGGATTGTGGGATGACCAATTGCAATCGGCACCCTGGCGAATTCTATGGTGTATTCGAAGATAAAGTAAGAAACAATGCTACAGCACATAGGACACTTCCATTCAAGGACGTATATTTTCAGGAAAACCAAAGAACCTCAGGTCACAGGCAACCCAACGTTTACTGCTGCTCTCTTTACAAAAGCCTCAACTAGGATACAATCTAAATTTCCTTGGATGGAAAACATGGATGAAGAATATGTTTTTCTTATCTACAATGATATATTACAGAGCCAGGAAATGAATGAAATAACGTCACTTGGCGCCACCGGAGTGTTCTAAGTTACAATCATTCTCAGTGAATTTAGTCACATAGAAAAAAGGGGTTTATCAAAGATATGAGGTACAGGTGGAATATAAAATTGCGTCCCTTGAACGAAATGGCAGACGACAGAGAGAATTACACATATATCGAACACACTTATGCCTGTAGGAACGCAAAGGTCACATGAGGTGAGGAAAAACCAGGTGTTTTCAATGAGCACAGATACCATTCCACATAGACCAAGGAGGGAATCAAGACAACTTACTCTAAACCTCAAAAGACAGAACTCAGCCCACTTTACACACCAGAAAAGATTATTGACAACTGGTCAGAATTTGAAAATCAATTTATCTATGTCTCTCTGGAAGAGAATCTAGTGGATGCACAGCAGCAAGCAACACAGCACGGAAAATCGGCTACACCCGGTGAGAAAAATAAACTGCAAAATAAAGGCAGTGAGTGACAGATAAATTCTTCGAGACTATGTTCAGGGGCTGTGATTGGAGTTGTTTTCAGCATATATTAACACACAGAAAGATGGGACCTAAGGCAGGACAATCGTGGGTCTGAGTGTCTTCGTGAGCATGAGTCAGCAAATGCAGCCCTTGTAGAATAACACTGCCTTGCCCTGATTCCATTGACCCGAATTCTCCAAATGTAGACGACCCTTCTACAGCGAACACATGCATGGGTCAGACACAGGATGCTACCCCATTGGAACGGGAAAAACATGAAAAGGCACCTCATCTTCTCATATCCTGGTGCTCGGGTTCAAGCTTCCAGCCACTTTCCTGAAAATATCCCCACTTGGGGAAGTCAGCACTTTCAAAACCTTCTTTCTTATAGCTTGGAATTGGTTCCATGGATGGACTACAACGGGGAATAATAAGACACGATGCCTATATATTTGGACAGGCATATGGTGCTCTAATTTCAACTGCTGAACAAGAATTGACCCAAGTGTAAGCTTGCTCTCAGAAGGAGAATAGGGCTTGAAAATTTCCCACTGATTTGTGACCATTTCCAAAAGTGGGAAGTTGAGCAGGGGATCTCAGCGAGCCTATAATTCATGGGCCTGCAGGATGGTCAAAGACACCTAATGTGGACAAGTGACTTGGGTTGAGCCAGAGAAAAGAACTTGAGAGCAAGGCAGAATTGCAAAAATGGGATTTCAAGAGGGAGACGCGTCTCGCCTGGTAAGAACCTAGAATGTGGCAGTACTTCTTCAACCATGCCTTTGTCGAAAAACGGTGTATGCCTTTATCCTGAATATATTCCAAATAAAGGCATACACCGTTTTTGGGCAACCAGGCAGGGGCTCGGTGCAAATCAACACTACATAGTGCTATCACTTCCCATCTAAACAAAGGGTCATCTACGAAAAGTGTAAAGACTAGTAATTCAGGGTAGCATGGAGGTAAATCGTACCCACATTTTGTGGATTCCAGGATGAACAATGGCAATCGGCACCCTGGCGAAGTCCATGGTGTATTCAAAAATAATGTAAGAAACAAAGCTACAGCACATAGGACACTTCCACTCAAGGATGTATATTTTCAAGAAAACCAAAGAACCTCAGGTCACAGGCAACCCAACGTTTACTGCTTCTCTCTTTACAAAAGCCTCGACTAGGATACAATCTAAATTTCCTTGGATGGAAAACATGGATGGAGAATATGTGATTCTTATCTACAATGATATATAACTGAGCCAGGAAATCAATGATGTAACGTCACTTGCCGCCAAAGGAGTGTTCGTAGTTACAATCATTCTCAGTAAATTTAGTCACATAGAAAAAAGTGGTTTATCAAAGATATGAGGTACAGGTGGAATACAAAATTGCGTCCCATGAATGAAATGGCAGACGAGAGAAAGCATCACACATTTAGCAAACACACTTATGCCTGTAGGAGCACGAAGGTCACTTGAGGTGAGGAAGAAACAGGTGTTTTCAATGAGCACAGATACCATTCCATATAGACCAAAGAGGGCATCAAGACAACTTACTCTAAACCTCAAAGGACTGAACTCAGCCCACTTTACACACCAGAAAAGATTATTGACAACTGGTTAGAATTTGAAAAACAATTTATCGATGTCTCTCAGGAAGAGAATCAAGTGGATGCACAGCAGCAAGCAACACAGCACTGAAAATCGGCTACAACCCGTGAGAAAAATAAACTGCAAAATAAAGGCAGTGAGTGAGAGATAAATTCTTCGAGGCTTCTTTCAGGGGCTGTTATTGAAGTTCTTTTGAGCATATATTAACACACCGAAGGATCGGACCTAAGGGAGGACACTCGTGGGTCTGAGTGTCTTCGTGAGCATGAGTCAGCAAATGCAGCCCTTGTCGAATAACACTGCCTTTTCCTGATTCCATGGACCCGAAATCTCCAAATGCAGACGACCCTTCTACAGCGAACACATGCATGGGTCATCCACAGGATTCTACCCCATTGGAAAGGGAAAAAACATGAAAAGGCACCTCATCTTCTCATAACCTGGTGCTCGGGTTCAAGCTTCCAGCCACTTTCCTGAAAATATCCCCACTTGGGGAAGTCAGCACTTTCAAAACCTTCTTTCTTATAGCTTGGATTTGGTTCCATGGATGAACTACAACGGGGAAGAATAAGACACGATGCCTATATATTTGGACAGGCATATGGTGCTCTAATTTCAACTACTGAACAAGAATTGACCCAAGTCTAAGCTTGCTCTCAGAAGGAGAATAGGTCTTGAAAATTTCCCGCTGATTTGTGACCAGTTCCAAAAGTGGGAAGTTGAGCAGGGGATCTCAGCGAGCATATAATTCATGGGCCTGCAGGATGGTCGAAGACACCAAATGTGGACAAATGACTTGGGTTGAGCCAGAGAAAAGAACTTGAGAGCAAGGCAGAATTGCAAAAATGGGATTTCAAGAGGGAGACGCGTCTCGCCTGGTAAGAAACTAGAATGTGGCAATACTTCTTCAACCATGCCTTTGTCGAAAACCGGTGTATGCCTTTATCCTGAATATATTCCGAATAAAGGCATACACCGTTTTTGGGCAACCAGGTAGGGGCTCGGTGCAAATCAATACTACATAGTGCTATCACTTCCCATCTAAACAAAGGTCATCTACGAAAATTGTAAAGACGAGAAATTCAGGGTAGCATGGAGGTAAATCGTACCCACATTTTGTGGATTCCAGGATGAAAAATGGCAATCGGCACCCTGGCGAAGTCTATGGTGTATTCAAAAATAATGTAAGAAACAAAGCTACAGCACATAGGACACTTCCACTCAAGGACGTATATTTTCAAGAAAACCAAAGAACCTCAGGTCACAGGCATCCCAACGTTTCCTGCTGCTCTCTTTACAAAAGCCTCGACTAGGATACAATCTAAATTTCCTTGGACGGAAAACATGGATGGAGAATATGTGATTCTTATCTACAATGATATATTACTGAGCCAGGAAATCAATGAAATAACGCCACTTGCCGCCAAAGGAGTGTTCTTAGTTACAATCATTCTCAGTGAATTTAGTCACATAGAAAAAAGTGGTTTATCAAAGATATGAGGTACAGGTGGAATACAAAATTGCGTCCAATGCATGAAATGGCAGAGGAGAGAAAGCATCACACATTTAGCAAACACACTTATGCCTGTAGGAGCGCGAAGGTCACTTGAGGTGAGGAAAAACCAGGTGTTTTCAACGAGCACAGATACCATTCCATATAGACCAAAGAGGGAATCAAGACAACTTACTCTAAACCTCAAAGGACTGAACTCAGCCCACTTTACACACCAGAAAAGATTATTGACAACTGGTCAGAATTTGAAAAACAATTTATCTATGTCTCTCTGGAAGAGAATCTAGTGGATGCACAGCAGCAAGCAACACAGCACGGAAAATCGGCTACACCCGGTGAGAAAAATAAACTGCAAAATAAAGGCAGTGAGTGAGAGATAAATTATTCGAGACTTCGTTCAGGGGCTGTCATTGAAGTTGTTTTGAGCATATATTAACACACAGAAGGATCGGACCTAAGGGAGGAAACTCGTGGGTCTGAGTGTCTTCGTGAGCATGAGTCAGCAAATGCAGCCCTTGTCGAATAACACTGCCTTTTCCTGATTCCATGGACCCGAAATCTCCAAATGCAGACGACCCTTCCTACAGCGAACACATGCATGGGACAGCCACAGGATGCTACCCCATTGGAACGGCAAAAAACATGAAAAGCCACCTCATCTTCTCATATCCTGGTGCTCGGGTTCAAGCTTTCAGCCGCTTTTCTGAAAATATACCCAATTGGGGAAGTCAGCACTTTCAAAACACTCTTACTTATAACTTGGAATTGGTTCCATGGATGAACTACAACGGGGAAGAATAAGAGACGATGGCTATATATTTGGACAGGCACATGGCGCTCTAATTTCCAATGCTGAACAAGAATTGACCCAAGTCTAAGCTTGCTCTCAGAAGGAGAATTGAGCTTGAAAATTCCCTGCTGCTTTGGGACCAGTTCCGAAAGTGGGAAGTTGAGCCGGGGATCTCAGGGAGCCTATAATTCATGGCCCTGCAGCATGGGAAAGGCACGTAATGTGGAAAAATGACTTGGGTTGCACCAGAGAAAAGAACTTGAGAGCAAGGCAGAATTGCAAAACTGGGATTTCAAGAGGGAGAAGCGTCTCGCCTGGTAAGAACCTAGGATGTGGCAGTACTTCTTCAAACATGCCTTGGTCGAAAAAGGGTGTATGCCTTTATCCTGAATATCTTCAGGATAAAGGCATACACCGTTTTTGGGCAACCAGGCAGGGGCTCTGTGCAAATCAACACTACATAGTGCTATCACTTGCCATCTAAACAAAGGGTCATCTACGAAAAGTGTAAAGACGAGAAATTCAGGGTAGCATGGAGGTAAATCGTACTCACATTTTGTGGATTGTGGGATGACGAATTGCAATCGGCACCCTGGCGAATTCTATGGTGTATTCGAAGATAAAGTAAGAAACAATGCTACAGCACATAGGACACTTCCATTCAAGGACGTATATTTTCAGGAAAACCAAAGAACCTCAGGTCACAGGCAACCCAACGTTTACTGCGGCTCTCTTTACAAAAGCCTCGACTAGGATACAATCTAAATTTCCTTGGACGGAAAACATGGATGAAGAATATGTGCTTCTTATCTACAATGATATATTACAGAGCCAGAAAATCAATGAAATAACGTCACTTGGCGCCACCGGTGTGTTCTTAGTTACAATCATTCTCAGTGGATTTAGTCAAATAGAAAAAAGAGGTTGATCAAATATATGAGGTACAGGTGGAATATAAAATTGCGTCCCTTGAACGAAATGGCAGACGACAGAGAGAATTACACATTTAGCAAACACACTTATGCCTGTAGGAGCGCAAAGGTCACATGAGGTGAGGAAAAACCAGGTGTTTTCAATGAGCACAGATACCATTCCATATAGACCAAGGAGGGAATCAAGACAACTTACTCTAAACCTCAAAGGACTGAACTCAGCCCACTTTACACACCAGAAAAGATTATTGACAACTGGTCAGAATTTGAAAAACAATTTATCTATGTCTCTCTGGAAGAGAATCTAGTGGATGCACAGCAGCAAGCAACACAGCACGGAAAATCGGCTACACCCGGTGAGAAAAATAAACTGCAAAATAAAGGCAGTGAGTGACAGATAAATTCTCGAGACTTCGTTCAGGGGCTGTGATTGGAGTTGTTTTCAGCATATATTAACACACAGAAAGATGGGACCTAAGGGATGACAATCGTGGATCTGAGTGTCTTCGTGAGCATGAGTCAGCAAATGCAGCCCTTGTAGAATAACACTGCCTTGCCCTGATTCCATTGACCCGAAATCTCCAAATGTAGACGACCGTTCTACAGCGAACACATGCATGGGTCAGCCACAGGATGCTACCCCATTGGAACGGGAAAAAACATGAAAAGGCACCTCATCTTCTCATATCCTGGTGCTCGGGTTCAAGCTTCCAGCCACTTTCCTGAAAATATCCCCACTTGGGGAAGTCAGCACTTTCAAAACCTTCTTTCTTATAGCTTGGAATTGGTTCCATGGATGAACTACAACGGGGAAGAATAAGACACGATGCCTATATATTTGGACAGGCATATGGTGCTCTAATTTCAACTGCTGAACAAGAATTCACCCAAGTCTAAGCTTGCTCTCAGAAGGAGAATAGGGCTTGAAAATTTCCCGCTGATTTGTGACCAGTTCCGAAAGTGGGAAGTTGAGCAGGGGATCTCAGCGATCCTATAATTCATGGGCCTGCAGGATGGGCCAAGACACCTAATGTGGACAAATGACTTGGGTTGAGCCAGAGAAAAGAACTTGAGAGCAAGGCAGAATTGCAAAAATGGGATTTCAAGAGGGAGAAGCGTCTCGCCTGGTAAGAACCTAGAATGTGGCAGTACTTCTTCAACCATGCCTTTGTCGAAAAACGGTGTATGCCTTTATCCTGAATATATTCCGAATAAAGGCATACACCGTTTTTGGGCAACCAGGCAGGGGCTCGGTGCAAATCAACACTAAATAGTGCTATCACTTCCCCTCTAAACAAAGTGTCATCTAGGAAAAGTGTGAAGACTAGAAATTCAGGGTAGCATGGAGGTAAATCGTACCCTCATTTTGTGGATTCCAGGATGAACAATGGCAATCGGCACCCTGGCGAAGTCTATGGTGTATTCAAAAATAATGTAAGAAACAAAGCTACAGCACATAGGACACTTCTACTCAAGGATGAATATTTTCAAGAAAATGAAAGAACCTCAGGTCATAGGCAACCCAACGTTTCCTCCTGCTCTCTTTACAAAAGCCTCGACTAGGATACAATCTAAATTTCCTTGGACGGAAAACATGGATGGAGAATATGTGATTCTTATCTACAATGATATATTACTGAGCCAGAAAATCAATGAAGTAACGTCACTTGCCGCCAAAGGAGTGTTCGTAGTTACAATCATTCTCAGTAAATTTAGTCACATAGAAAAAAGTGGTTTATCAAAGATATGAGGTACAGGTGGAATACAAAATTGCGTCCCATGAATGAAATGGCAGACGAGAGAAAGCATCACACATTTAGCAAACACACTTATGCCTGTAGGAGCGCGAAGGTCACTTGAGGTGAGGAAAAACCAGGTGTTTTCAATGAGCACAGATAACATTCCGTATAGACCAAGGAGGGAATCAAGACAACTTACTCTAAACCTCAAAGGACTGAACTCAGCCCACATTACACAGCAGAAAAGATTATTGACAACTGGTCAGAATTTGAAAAACAATTTATCGATGTCTCTCTGGAAGAGAATCAAGTGGATGCACAGCAGCAAGCAACACAGCACAGAAAATCGGCTACACCCGGTGAGAAAAATAAACTGCAAAATAAAGGCAGTGAGTGACAGATAAATTCTTCAAGACTTCGTTCAGGGGCTGTCATTGAAGTTGTTTTGAGCATATATTAACACACAGAAGGATCGGACCTAAGGGAGGACACTCGTGGGTCTGAGTGTCTTCGTGAGCATGAGTCAGCCAATGCAGCCCTTGTCGAATAACACTGCCTTGCCCTGATTCCATGGACCCGAAATCTCCAAATGCAGACGACCATTCCTACAGCGAACACATGCATGGGACAGCCACAGGATGCTACCCCATTGGAACGGCAAAAAACATGAAAAGCCACCTCATCTTCTCATATTCTGGTGCTCGGGTTCAAGCTTACAGCCGCTTTTCTGAAAATATACCCAATTGGGGAAGTCAGCACTTTCAAAACACTCTTACTTATAACTTGGAATTGGTTCCATGGATGAACTACAACGGGGAAGAATAAGAGACGATGGCTATATATTGGACAGGCACATGGCGCTCTAATTTCCAATGCTGAACAAGAATTGACCCAAGTCTAAGCTTGCTCTCAGAAGGAGAATTGGGCTTGAAAATTTCCTGCTGCTTTGGGACCAGTTCCGAAAGTGGGAAGTAGAGCCGGGGATCTCAGGGAGCCTATAATTCTTGGCCCTGCAGGATGGTAAAAGGCATGTAATGTGGAAAAATGACTTGGGTTGAACCAGAGAAAAGAACTTGAGAGCAAGGCAGAATTGCAAAACTGGGATTTCAAGAGGGAGAAGCGTCTCGCCTGGTAAGAACCTAGGATGTGGCAGTACTTCTTCAAACATGCCTTTGTCGAAAAAGGGTGTATGCCTTTATCCTGAATATCTTTAGGATAAAGGCATACACCGTTTTTGGGCAACCAGGCAGGGGCTCGGTGCAAATCAACACTACATAATGCTATGACTTCCCATCAAAACAAAGGGTCATGTATGAAAAGTGTAAAGACCAGAAATGCAGGGTAACGTGGAGGTAAATCGTACCCACATTTTGTGGATTGTGGGATGAACAATTGCAATCGGCACCCTGGCGAATTCTATGGTGTATTCGAAGATAAAGTAAGAAACAATGCTACAGCACATAGGACACTTCCATTCAAGGACATATATTTTCAGGAAAACCAAAGAACCTCAGGTCACAGGCAACCCAACGTTTACTGCTGCTCTCTTTACAAAAGCCTCGACTAGGATACAATCTAAATTTCCTTGGATGGAAAACATGGATGAAGAATATGTGATTCTTATCTACAATGATATATTACAGAGCCAGGAAATGAATGAAATAACGTCACTTGGCGCCACCGGAGTGTTCTAAGTTACAATCATTCTCAGTGAATTTAGTCACATAGAAAAAAGGGATTTATCAAAGATATGAGGTACAGGTGGAATATAAAATTGCGTCCCTTGAACGAAATGGCAGACGACAGAGAGAATTACACATTTATCGAACACACTTATGCCTGTAGGAACGCAAAGGTCACATGAGGTGAGGAAAAACCAGGTGTTTTCAATGAGCACAGATACCATTCCATATAGACCAAGGAGGGAATCAAGACAACTTACTCTAAACCTCAAAAGACAGAACTCAGCCCAATTTACACACCAGAAAAGATTATTGACAACTGATTAGAATTTGAAAAACAATTTATCGATGTCTCTCTGGAAGAGAATCAAGTGGATGCACAGCAGCAAGCAACACAGCACGGAAAATCGGCTACACGCCGTGAGAAAAATAAACTGCAAAATAAAGGCAGTGAGTGAGAGATAAATTCTTCGAGACTTCGTTCAGGGGCTGTCATTGAAGTTCTTTTGAGCATATATTAACACACAGAAGGATCGGACCTAAGGGAGGAAACTCGTGGGTCTGAGTGTCTTCATGAGCATGAGTCAGCAAATGCAGCCCTTGTAGAATAACACTGCCTTTTCCTGATTCCATGGACCCGACATCTCCAAATGCAGACGACCCTTCCTACAGCGAACACATGCATGGGACAGCCACAGGATGCTACCCCATTGGAACGGCAAAAAACATGAAAAGCCACCTCATCTTCTCATATCCTGGTGCTCGGGTTCAAGCTTTCAGCCGCTTTTCTGAAAATATACCCAATTGGGGAAGTCAGCACTTTCAAAACACTCTTACTTATAACTTGGAATTGGTTCCATGGATGAACTACAACGGGGAAGAATAAGGGACGATGGCTATATATTTGGACAGGCACATGGCGCTCTAATTTCCAATGCTGAACAAGAATTGACCCAAGTCTAAGCTTGCTCTCAGAAGGAGAATTGAGCTTGAAAATTCCCTGCTGCTTTGGGACCAGTTCCGAAAGTGGGAAGTTGAGCCGGGGATCTCAGGGAGCCTATAATTCATGGCCCTGCAGCATGGTAAAAGGCACGTAATGTGGAAAAATGACTTGGGTTGCACCAGAGAAAAGAACTTGAGAGCAAGGCAGAATTGCAAAACTGGGATTTCAAGAGGGAGAAGCGTCTCGCCTGGTAAGAACCTAGGATGTGGCAGTACTTCTTCAAACATGCCTTTGTCGAAAAAGGGTGTATGCCTTTATCCTGAATATCTTCAGGATAAAGGCATACACCGTTTTTGGGCAACCAGGCAGGGGCTCTGTGCAAATCAACACTACATAGTGCTATCACTTGCCATCTAAACAAAGGGTCATCTACGAAAAGTGTAAAGACGAGAAATTCAGGGTAGCATGGAGGTAAATCGTACCCACATTTTGTGGATTGTGGGATGACGAATTGCAATCGGCACCCTGGCGAATTCTATGGTGTATTCGAAGATAAAGTAAGAAACAATGCTACAGCACATAGGACACTTCCATTCAAGGACGTATATTTTCAGGAAAACCAAAGAACCTCAGGTCACAGGCAACCCAACGTTTACTGCGGCTCTCTTTACAAAAGCCTCGACTAGGATACAATCTAAATTTCCTTGGACGGAAAACATGGATGAAGAATATGTGCTTCTTATCTACAATGATATATTACAGAGCCAGAAAATCAATGAAATAACGTCACTTGGCGCCACCGGTGTGTTCTTAGTTACAATCATTCTCAGTGGATTTAGTCAAATAGAAAAAAGGGGTTGATCAAATATATGAGGTACAGGTGGAATATAAAATTGCGTCCCTTGAACGAAATGGCAGACGACAGAGAGAATTACACATTTAGCAAACACACTTATGCCTGTAGGAGCGCAAAGGTCACATGAGGTGAGGAAAAACCAGGTGTTTTCAATGAGCACAGATACCATTCCATATAGACCAAGGAGGGAATCAAGACAACTTACTCTAAACCTCAAAGGACTGAACTCAGCCCACTTTACACACCAGAAAAGATTATTGACAACTGGTCAGAATTTGAAAAACAATTTATCTATGTCTCTCTGGAAGAGAATCTAGTGGATGCACAGCAGCAAGCAACACAGCACGGAAAATCGGCTACACCCGGTGAGAAAAATAAACTGCAAAATAAAGGCAGTGAGTGACAGATAAATTCTCGAGACTTCGTTCAGGGGCTGTGATTGGAGTTGTTTTCAGCATATATTCACACACAGAAAGATGAGACCTAAGGGAGGACAATCGTGGGTCTGAGTGTCTTCGTGAGCATGAGTCAGCAAATGCAGCCCTTGTAGAATAACACTGCCTTTTCCTGATTCCATGGACCCGAAATCTCCAAATGCAGACGACCCTTCCTACAGCGAACACATGCATGGGACAGCCACAGGATGCTACCACATTGGAACGGCAAAAAAACATGAAAAGCCACCTCATCTTCTCATATCCTGGTGCTCGGGTTCAAGCTTTCAACCGCTTTTCTGAAAATATACCCAATCGGGGAAGTCAGCACTTTCAAAACAATCTTACTTATAACTTGGAATTGGTTCCATGGATGAACTACAATGGGGAAGAATAAGAGACGATGGCTATATATTTGGACAGGCACATGGCGCTCTAATTTCCAATGCTGAACAAGAATTGACCCAAGTCTAAGCTTGCTCTCGGAAGGAGAATTGGGATTGAAAATTTCCTGCTGCTTTGGGACCAGTTCCGAAATTGGGAAGTTTAGCTGGGGATCTCAGGGAGCCTATAATTCATGGCCCTGCAGGATGGTAAAAGGCACGTAATGTGGAAAAATGACTTGGGTTGAACCAGAGAAAAGAACTTGAGAGCAAGGCAGAATTGCAAAACTGGGATTTCAAGAGGGAGAAGCGTCTCGCCTGGTAAGAACCTAGGATGTGGCAGTACTTCAAACATGCCTTTGTCGAAAAAGGGTGTATGCCTTTATCCTGAATATCTTTAGGATAAAGGCATACACCGTTTTTGGGCAACCAGGCAGGGGCTCTGTGCAAATCAACACTACATAATGCTATCACTTCCCATCCAAACAAAGGGTCATGTACGAAAAGTGTAAAGACCAGAAATGCAGGGTAACGTGGAGGTAAATCGTACCCACATTTTGTGGATTGTGGGATGACCAATTGCAATCGGCACCCTGGCGAATTCTATGGTGTATTCGAAGATAAAGTAAGAAACAATGCTACAGCACATAGGACACTTCCATTCAAGGACGTATATTTTCAGGAAAACCAAAGAACCTCAGGTCACAGGCAACCCAACGTTTACTGCTGCTCTCTTTACAAAAGCCTCGACTAGGATACAATCTAAATTTCCTTGGACGGAATACATGGATGGAGAATATGTGATTCTTATCTACAATGATATATTACAGAGCCAGGAAATCAATGAAATAACGTCACTTGGCGCCACCGGAGTGTTCTTAGTTACAATCATTCTCAGTGAATTTAGTCACATAGAAAAAAGTGGTTTATCAAAGATATGAGGTACAGGTGGAATATAAAATTGCGTCCCTTCAACGAAATGGCAGACGACAGAGAGAATTACACATTTAGCAAACACACTTATGCCTGTAGGAGCGCAAAGGTCACATGAGGTGAGGAAAAACCAGGTGTTTTCAATGAGCACAGATACCATTCCATATAGACCAAGGAGGGAATCAAGACAACTTACTCTAAACCTCAAAGGACTGAACTCAGCCCACTTTACACACCAGAAAAGATTATTGACAACTGGTCAGAATTTGAAAAACAATTTATCTATGTCTCTCTGGAAGAGAATCTAGTGGATGCACAGCAGCAAGCAACACAGCACGGAAAATCGGCTACACCCGGTGAGAAAAATAAACTGCAAAATAAAGGCAGTGAGTGACAGATAAATTCTTCGAGACTTCGTTCAGGGGCTGTGATTGGAGTTGTTTTCAGCATATATTCACACACAGAAAGATGGGACCTAAGGGAGGACAATCGTGGGTCTGAGTGTCTTCGTGAGCATGAGTCAGCAAATGCAGCCCTTGTAGAATAACACTGCCTTGCCCTGATTCCATTGACCCGAAATCTCCAAATGTAGACGACCCTTCTACAGCGAACACATGCATGGGTCAGCCACAGGATGCTATCCCATTGGAAAGGGAAAAAACATGAAAAGGCACCTCATCTTCTCATATCCTGGTGCTCGGGTTCAAGCTTCCAGCCACTTTCCTGAAAATATCCCCACTTGGAGAAGTCAGCACTTTCAAAACCTTCTTTCTTATAGCTTGGAATTGGTTCCATGGATGAACTACAACGGGGAAGAATAAGACACGATGCCTATATATTTGGACAGGCATATGGTGCTCTAATTTCAACTGCTGAACAAGAATTGACCCAAGTCTAAGCTTGCTCTCAGAAGGAGAATAGGGCTTGAAAATTTCCCGCTGATTTGTGACCAGTTCCGAAAGTGGGAAGTTGAGCAGGGGATCTCAGCGATCCTATAATTCATGGGCCTGCAGGATGGTCAAAGACACCTAATGTGGACAAATGACTTGGGTTGAGCCAGAGAAAAGAACTTGAGAGCAAGGCAGAATTGCAAAAATGGGATTTCAAGAGGGAGAAGCGTCTCGCCTGGTAAGAACCTAGAATGTGGCAGTACTTCTTCAACCATGCCTTTGTCGAAAAACGGTGTATGCCTTTATCCTGAATATATTCTGAATAAAGGCATACACCGTTTTTGGGCAACCAGGCAGGGGCTCGGTGCAAATCAACACTAAATAGTGCTATCACTTCCCATCTAAAAAAGTATCATCTAGGAAAAGTGTGAAGACTAGAAATTCAGGGTAGCATGGAGGTAAATCATACCCTCATTTTGTGGATTCCAGGATGAAAAATGGCAATCGGCACCCTGGCGAAGTCTATGGTGTATTCAAAAATAATGTAAGAAACAAAGCTACAGCACATAGGACACTTCCACTCAAGGATGTATATTTTCAAGAAAATCAAAGAACCTCAGGTCACAGGCAACCCAACGTTTACTGCTGCTCTCTTTACAAAAGCCTCGATTAGGATACAATCTAAATTTCCTTGGAAGGAAAACATGGATGGAGAATATGTGATTCTTATCTACAATGATATATTACTGAGCCAGGAAATCAAAAAAGTAACGTCACTTGCCGCCAAAGGAGTGTTCGTAGTTACAATCATTCTCAGTAAATTTAGTCACATAGAAAAATGTGGTTTATCAAAGATATGAGGTACAGGTGGAATACAAAATTGCGTCCCATGAATGAAATGGCAGACGAGAGAAAGCATCACACATTTAGCAAACCCACTTATGCTTGTAGGAGCGCGAAGGTCACTTGAGGTGAGGAAAAACCAGGTGTTTTCAATGAGCACAGATACCGTTCCATATAGACCAAAGAGGGAATCAAGACAACTTACTCTAAACCTCAAAGGACTGAACTCAGCCCACTTTACACACCAGAAAAGATTATTGACAACTGGTCAGAATTTGAAAAACAATTTATCAATGTCTCTCAGGAAAAGAATCAAGTGGATGCACAGCAGCAAGCAACACAGCACTGAAAATCAGCTACACCCCGTGAGAAAAATAAACTGCAAAATAAAGGCAGTGAGTGAGAGATAAATTCTTCGAGACTTCGTTCAGGGGCTGTCATTGAAGTTCTTTTGAGCATATATTAACACACAGAAGGATGGGACCTAAGGGAGGACAATCGTGGGTCTGAGTGTCTTCGTGAGCATGAGTCAGCAAATGCAGCCCTTGTAGAATAACACTGCCTTGCCCTGATTCCATTGACCCGAAATCTCCAAATGTAGACGACCTTTCTACAGTGAACACATGCATGGGTCAGCCACAGGATGCTACCCCATTGGAACGGGGAAAAACATGAAAAAGCACCTCATCTTCTCATATCCTGGTGCTCGGGTTCAAGCTTCCAGCCACTTTCCTGAAAATATCCCCACTTGGGGAAGTCAGCACTTTCAAAACCTTCTTTCTTATAGCTTAGAATTGGTTCCATGGATGAACTACAACGGGGAAGAATAAGACACGATGCCTATATATTTGGACAGGCATATGGTGCTCTAATTTCAACTGCTGAACAAGAATTGTCCCAAGTCTAAGCTTGCTCTCAGAAGGAGAATAGGGCTTGAAAATTTCCCGCTGATTTGTGACCAGTTCCGAAAGTGGGAAGTTGAGCAGGGGATCTCAGCGAGCCTATAATTCATGGGCCTGCAGGATGGTCAAAGACACCTAATGTGGACAAATGACTTAGGTTGAGCCAGAGAAAAGAACTTGAGAGCAAGGCAGAATTGCAAAAATGGGATTTCAAGAGGGAGAAGCGTCTCGCCTGGTAAGAACCTAGAATGTGGCAGTACTTCTTCAACCATGCCTTTGTCGAAAAACGGTGTATGCCTTTATCCTGAATATATTCCGAATAAAGGCATACACCGTTTTTGGGCAACCAGGCAGGGGCTCGGTGCAAATCAACACTACATAGTGCTATCACTTCCCATCTAAACAAAGGGTCATCTACGAAAAGTGTAAAGAATAGAAATTCAGGGTAGCATGGAGGTAAATCGTACCCACATTTTGTGGATTCCAGGATGAACAATGGCAATCGGCACCCTGGCGAAGTCTATGGTGTATTCAGAAATAATGTAAGAGACAAAGCTACAGCACATAGGACACTTCCACACAAGGACGTATATTTTCAGGAAAACCAAAGAACCTCAGGTCACAGGCAACCCAACGTTTACTGCTGCTCTCTTTACAAAAGCCTCGACCAGGATACAATCTAAATTTCCTTGGACGGAAAACATGGATGGAGAATATGTGATTCTTATCTACAATGATATATTACTGAGCCAGGAAATCAATGAAATAACGTCACTTGCCGTCAAACGAGTGTTCGTAGTTACAATCATTCTCAGTAAATTTAGTCACATAGAAAAAAGTGGTTTATCAAAGATATGAGGTACAGGTGGAATACAAAATTGCGTCCCATGAATGAAATGGCAGACGAGAGAAAGCATCACACATTTAGCAAACACACTTATGCCTGTAGGAGCTCGAAGGTCACTTGAGGTGAGGAAAAACCAGGTGTTTTCAATGAGCACAGATACCATTCCATATAGACCAAAGAGGGCATCAAGACAACTTACTCTAAACCTCAAAGGACTGAACTCAGCCCACTTTACACACCAGAAAAGATTATTTACAACTGGTTAGAATTTGAAAAACAATTTATCGATGTCTCTCTGGAAGAGAATCAAGTGGATGCACAGCAGCAAGCAACACAGCACTGAAAATCGGCTACACCCCGTGAGAAAAATAAAGTGAAAAATAAAGGCAGTGAGTGAGAGATAAATTCTTTGAGACTTCGTTCAGGGGCTGTCATTGAAGTTGTTTTGAGCATATATTAACACACAGAAGGATCGGACCTAAGGGAGGACACTCGTGGGTCTGAGTGTCTTCGTGAGCATGAGTCAGCAAATGCAGCCCTTGTCGAATAACACTGCCTTTTCCTGATTCCATGGACCCGAAATCTCCAAATGCAGACGACCCTTCCTACAGCGAACACATGCATGGGACAGCCACAGGATGCTACCCCATTGGAACGGCAAATAAACATGAAAAGCCACCTCATCTTCTCATATCCTGTTGCTCGGGTTCAAGCTTTCAGCCGCTTTTCTGAAAATATACCCAATTGGGGAAGTCAGCACTTTCAAAACACTCTTACTTATAGCTTGGAATTGGTTCCATGGATGAACTACAACGGGGAAGAATAAGACACGATGCCTATATATTTGGACAGGCATATGGTGCTCTAATTTCAACTGCTGAACAAGAATTGACTCAAGTCTAAGCTTGCTCTCAGAAGGAGAATAGGGCTTGAAAATTTCCCGCTGATTTGTGACCAGTTCCGAAAGTGGAAAGCTGAGCAGGGCATCTCAGAGGGCCTATAATTCATGGGCCTGCAGGATGGTCAAAGACACCTAATGTGGACAAATGACTTGGGTTGAGCCAGAGAAAAGAACTTGAGAGCAAGGCAGAATTGCAAAAATGGGATTTCAAGAGGGAGAAGCGTCTCGCCTGGTAAGAACCTAGAATGTGGCAGTACTTCTTCAACCATGCCTTTGTCGAAAAACGGTGTATGCCTTTATCCTGAATATATTCCGAATAAAGGCATACACCGTTTTTGGGCAACCAGGCAGGGGCTCGGTGCAAATCAACACTACATAGTGCTATCACTTCCCATCTAAACAAAGGGTCATCTACGAAAATTGTAAAGACTAGAAATTCAGGGTAGCATGGAGGTAAATCGTACCCTCATTTTGTGGATTCCAGGATGAAAAATGGCAATCGGCACCCTGGCGAAGTCTATGGTGTATTCAAAAATAATGTAAGAAACAAAGCTACAGCACATAGGACACTTCCACTCAAGGACGTATATTTTCAAGAACACCAAAGAACCTCAGGTCACAGGCCACCCAACGTTTACTGCTGCTCTCTTTACAAAAGCCTCGACTAGGATACAATCTAAATTTCCTTGGACGGAAAACATGGATGGAGAATATGTGATTCTTATCTACAATGATATATTACTGAGCCAGGAAATCAATGAAATAACGTCACTTGCCGTCAAAGGAGTGTTCGTAGTTACAATCATTCTCAGTAAATTTAGTCACATAGAAAAAAGTGGTTTATCAAAGATATGAGGTACAGGTGGAATACAAAATTGCGTCCCATGAATGAAATGGCAGACGAGAGAAAGCATCACACATTTAGCAAACACACTTATGCCTGTAGGAGCGCGAAGGTCACTTGAGGTGAGGAAAAACCAGGTGTTTTCAATGAGCACAGATACCATTCCATATAGACCAAAGAGGGCATCAAGACAACTTACTCTAAAGCTTAAAGGACTGAACTCAGCCCACTTTACACACCAGAAAAGATTATTTACAACTGGTTAGAATTTGAAAAACAATTTATCGATGTCTCTCTGGAAGAGAATCAAGTGGATGCACAGCAGCAAGCAACACAGCACACAAAATCGGCTACATCCCGTGAGAAAAATAAACTGCAAAATAAAGGCAGTGAGTGAGAGATAAATTCTTCGAGACTTCGTTCAGGGGCTGTCATTGAAGTTGTTTTGAGCATATATTAACACACAGAATGATCGGACCTAAGGAAGGACACTCGTGGGTCTGAGTGTCTTCGTGAGCATGAGTCAGCAAATGCAGCCCTTGTCGAATAACACTGCCTTTTCCTGATTCCATGGACCCGAAATTTCCAAATGCAGACGACCCTTCCTACAGCGAACACATGCATGGGACAGCCACAGGATGCTACCCCATTGGAACGGCAAAAAAACATGAAAAGCCACCTCATCTTCTCATATCCTGGTGCTCGGGTTCAAGCTTTCAGCCGCTTTTCTGAAAATATACCCAATTGGGGAAGTCAGCACTTTCAAAACACTCTTACTTATAACTTGGAATTGGTTCCATGGATGAACTACAACGGGGAAGAATAAGAGACGATGGCTATATATTTGGACAGGCACATGGCGCTCTAATTTCCAATGCTGAACAAGAATTGACCCAAGTCTAAGCTTGCTCTCAGAAGGAGAATTGGGCTTGAAAATTTCCTGCTGCTTTGGGACCAGTTCCGAAAGTGGGAAGTTGAGCCGGGGATCTCAGGGAGCCTATAATTCATGGCCCTGCAGGATGGTAAAAGACACCTAATGTGGACAAATGACTTGGGTTGAGCCAGAGAAAAGAACTTGAGAGCAAGGCAGAATTGCAAAAATGGGATTTCAAGAGGGAGACGCGTCTCGCCTGGTAAGAACCTAGGATGTGGCAGTACTTCTTCAAACATGCCTTTGTCGAAAAAGGGTGTATGCCTTTATCCTGAATATCTTTAGGATAAAGGCATACACCGTTTTTGGGCAACCAGGCAGGGGCTCTGTGCAATTCAACACTACATAATGCTATCACTTCCCATCAAAACAAAGGGTCATGTACGAAAAGTGTAAAGACCAGAAATGCAGGGTAACGTGGAGGTAAATCGTACCCACATTTTGTGGATTGTGGGATGACCAATTGCAATCGGCACCCTGGCGAATTCTATGGTGTATTCGAAGATAAAGTAAGAAACAATGCTACAGCACATAGGACACTTCCATTCAAGGACATATATTTTCAGGAAAACCAAAGAACCTCAGGTCACAGGCAACCCAACGTTTACTGCTGCTCTCTTTACAAAAGCCTCGACTAGGATACAATCTAAATTTCCTTGGACGGAATACATGGATGGAGAATATGTGCTTCTTATCTACAATGATATATTACAGAGCCAGGAAATCAATGAAATAACGTCACTTGGCGCCACCGGAGTGTTCTTAGTTACAATCATTCTCAGTGAATTTAGTCACATAGAAAAAAGTGGTTTATCAAAGTTATGAGGTACAGGTGGAATATAAAATTGCGTCCCTTGAACGAAATGGCAGACGACAGAGAGAATTACACATTTAGCAAACACACTTATGCCTGTAGGAGCGCAAAGGTCACATGAGGTGAGGAAAAACCAGGTGTTTTCAATGAGCACAGATACCATTCCATATAGACCAAGGAGGGAATCAAGACAACTTACTCTAAACCTCAAAGGACTGAACTCAGCCCACTTTACACACCAGAAAAGATTATTGACAACTGGTCAGAATTTGAAAAACAATTTATCTATGTCTCTCTGGAAGAGAATCTAGTGGATGCACAGCAGCAAGCAACACAGCACCCAAAATCGGCTACACCCGGTGAGAAAAATAAACTGCAAAATAAAGGCAGTGAGTGACAGATAAATTTTTCGAGACTTCGTTCAGGGGCTGTGATTGGAGTTGTTTTCAGCATATATTCACACACAGAAAGATGGGACCTAAGGGAGGACAATCGTGGGTCTGAGTGTCTTCGTGAGCATGAGTCAGCAAATGCAGCCCTTGTAGAATAACACTGCCTTGCCCTGATTCCATTGACCCGAAATCTCCAAATGTAGACGACCCTTCTACAGCAAACACATGCATGGGTCAGCCACAGGATGCTACCCCATTGGAACGGGAAAAAACATGAAAAGGCACCTCATCTTCTCATATCCTGGTGCTCGGGTTCAAGCTTCCAGCCACTTTCCTGAAAATATCCCCACTTGGGGAAGTCAGCACTTTCAAAACCTTCTTTCTTATAGCTTGGAATTGGTTCCATGGATGAACTACAACGGGGAAGAATAAGACACGATGCCTATATATCTGGACAGGCATATGGTGCTCTAATTTCAACTGCTGAACAAGAATTGACCCAAGTCTCAGCTTACTCTCAGAAGGAGAATTGGGCTTGAAAATTTCCCGCTGATTTGTGACCAGTTCCAAAAGTGGGAAGTTGAGCAGGGGATCTCAGCGAGCCTATAATTCATGGGCCTGCAGGATGGTCAAAGACACCTAATGTGGACAAATGACTTGGGTTGAGCCAGAGAAAAGAACTTGAGAGCAAGGCAGAATTGCAAAAATGGGATTTCAAGAGGGAGACGCGTCTCGCCTGGTAAGAACCTAGAATGTGGCAGTACTTCTTCAACCATGCCTTTGTCGAAAAACGGTGTATGCCTTTATCCTGAATATATTCCGAATAAAGGCATACACCGTTTTTGGGCAACCAGGCGGGGGCTCGGTGCAAATCAACACTACATAGTGCTATCACTTCCCATCTAAACAAAGGGTCATCTACGAAAAGTGTAAACACTAGAAATTCAGGGTAGCATGGAGGTAAATCGTACCCATATTTTGTGGATCCCGGGATGAACAATTCGAATCGGCACCATGGCGAAGTCTATGGTGTATTCAAAAATAATGTAAGAAACAAAGCTACAGCACATAGGACACTTCCACTCAAGGACGTATACTTTCAAGAAAAACAAAGAATCTCAGGTCACAGGCAACCCAACGTTTACTGCTGCTCTCTTTCCAAAAGCCTAGACTAGGATACAATCTAAATTTCCTTGGACGGAAAACATGGATGGAGAATATGTGATTCTTATCTGCAATGATATATTACAGAGCCAGGAAATCAATGAAATAACGTCACTTGCCGCCACCGGAGTGTTCTTAGTTACAATCATTCTCAGTGAATTTAGTCCCATAGAAAAAAGTGGTTTATCAAAGATATGAGGTACAGGTGGAATATAAAATTGCATCCCTTGAACGAAATGGCAGACGACAGAAATAATTACACATTTAGCAAACCCACTTATGCTTGTAGGAGCGCAAAGGTCACTTGAGGTGAGGAAAAACCAGGTGTTTTCAATGAGCACAGATATTATTCCATGTAGACCAAAGTGGGAATCAAGACAACTTACTCTAAACATCAAAGGATTGAACTCAGCCCACTTTACACACCAAAAAAGTTTATTGACATCTGGTCAGAATTTGAAAAACAATTTATCGATGTCTCTCTGGAAGAGAATCAAGTGGATGCACAGCAGCAAGCAACACAGCACTGAAAATCGGCTACACCCCGTGAGAAAAATAAACGGCAAAATAAAGGCAGTGAATGAGAGATAAATACTTCGAGACTTCATTCAGGGGCTGTGTTTGAAGTTGTTTTGAGCATATATTAACACACAGAAAGATGGGACCTAAGGGAGGACACTCGTGGGTCTGAGTGTCTTCGTGAGCATGAGTCAGCAAATGCAGCCCTTGTAGAATAACACTGCCTTTCCCTGATTCCATTGACCTGAAATCTCCAAATGCAGACCACCCTTCCTACACCGAACACATGCATGGGACAGCCACAGGATGCTACCCCATTGGAACGGGAAAAAAACATGAAAAGCCACCTCATCTTCTCATATCCTGGTGCTCGGTTTCAAGCTTTCAGCCGATTTTCTGAAAATATTCCCACTTGGGGAAGTCAGCACTTTCAAAACACCCTTTCTTATAGCTTGGAATTGGTTCCATGGATGAACTACAACGGGGAAGGACAAGAGATGATCGCCATACATTTGGACAGGCACATGGCGCTCTAATTTAAAATGCTGAACAAGAATTGACCCAATTCTAAGCTTGCTCTCAGAAGGAAAATTGGGCTGGAAAATTTCCTGCTGCTTTGGGACCAGTTCCCAAAGTGGGAAGTTGAGCAGGGGATCTCAGGGAGCCTATAATTCATGGCCCTGCAGGATGGTAAAAGGCACCTAATGTGGAAAAATGACTTGGGTTGAACCAGAGAAAAGAACGTGAGAGCAAGGCAGAATTGCAAATCTGGGATTTCAAGAGGGAGAAGCGTCTCGCCTGGTAAGAACCTAGAATGTGGCAGTACTTCTTCAACCATGCCTTTGTCGAAAAAGGGTGTATGCCTTTATCCTGAATATATTCCGGATAAAGGCATACACCGTTTTTGGGCAACCAGGCAGGGGCTCAGTGCAAATCAACACTACATAGTGCTATCACTTCCCATCTAAACAAAGGGTCATCTACGAAAAGTGTAAAGACTAGAAATTCAGGGTAGCATGGAGGTAAATCGTACCCACATTTTGTGGATTCCGGGATGAACAATGGCAATCGGCACCCTGGCGAAGTCTATGGTGTATTCAAAAATAATGTAAGAAACAAAGCTACAGCACATCGGACACTTCCACTCAAGGATGTATCCTTTCAAGAAAACCAAAAAACCTCAGGTCACAGGCAACCCAACGTTTACTGCTGCTCTCTTTACAAATGCCTCGAGAAGGATACAATCTAAATTTCTTTGGACGGAAAACATGGATGGAGAATATGTGATTCTTATCTACAATGATATATTACTGAGCCAGGAAATCAATGAAATAACGTCACTTGCCGCCAAACGAGTGTTCGTAGTTATAATCATTCTCAGTAAATTTAGTCACATAGAAAAAAGTGGTTTATCAAAGATATGAGGAACAGGTGGAATACAAAATTGCGTCCCATGAATGAAATGGCAGACGAGAGAAAGCATCACACATTTAGCAAACACACTTATGCCTGTAGGAGCGCGAAGGTCACTTGAGGTGAGGAGAAACCAGGTGTTTTCAATGAGCACAGATACCATTCCATATAGACCAAAGAGGGAATCAAGACAACTTACTCTAAACCTCAAAGGATTGAACTCAGCCCACTTTACACTCCAAAAAAGTTTATTGACAACTGGTCAGAATTTGAAAAACAATTTATCGATGTCTCTCTGGAAGAGAATCAAGTGGATGCACAGCAGCAAGCAACACAGCATTGAAAATCGGCTACACCCCGTGAGAAAAATAAACTGCAAAATAAAGGCAGTGAGTGACAGATAAATACTTCGAGACTTCGTTCAGGGGCTGTCATTGAAGTTGTTTTGAGCATATATTAACACACAGAAAGATGGGACCTAAGGGAGGACAATCGTCGGTCTGAGTGTCTTCGTGAGCATGAGTCAGCAAATGCAGCCCTTGTAGAATAACACTGCCTTGCCCTGATTCCATTGACCCGAAATCTCCAAATGTAGACGACCCTTCTACAGCGAACACATGCATGGGACAGCCACAGGATGCTACCCCATTGGAACGGGAAAAAACATGAAAAGGCACCTCATCTTCTCATATCCTGGTGCTCGGGTTCAAGCTTCCAGCCACTTTCCTGAAAATATCCCCACTTGGGGAAGTCAGCACTTTCAAAACCTTCTTTCTTATAGCTTGGAATTGGTTCCATGGATGAACTACAATGGGGAAGAATAAGACACGATGCCTATATATCTGGACAGGCATATGGTGCTCTAATTTCAACTGCTGAACAAGAATTGACCCAAGTCTAAGCTTACTCTCAGAAGGAGAATAGGGCTTGAAAATTTCCCACTGATTTGTGACCAGTTCCAAAAGTGGGAAGTTGAGCAGGGGATCTCAGCGAGCCTATAATTCATGGGCCTGCAGGATGGTCAAAGACACCTAATGTGGACAAATGACTTGGGTTGAGCCAGAGAAAAGAACTTGAGAGCAAGGCAGAATTGCAAAAATGGGATTTCAAGAGGGAGACGCGTCTCGCCTGGTAAGAACCTAGAATGTGGCAGTACTTCTTCAACCATGCCTTTGTCGAAAAACGGTGTATGCCTTTATCCTGAATATATTCCGAATAAAGGCATACACCGTTTTTGGGCAACCAGGCGGGGGCTCGGTGCAAATCAACACTACATAGTGCTCTCACTTCCCATCTAAACAAAGGGTCATCTACGAAAAGTGTAAACACTAGAAATTCAGGGTAGCATGGAGGTAAATCGTACCCACATTTTGTGGATCCCGGGATGAACAATTGGAATCGGCACCATGGCGAAGTCTATGGTGTATTCAAAAATAATGTAAGAAACAAAGCTACAGCACATAGGACACTTCCACTCAAGGACGTATACTTTCAAGAAAAACAAAGAATCTCAGGTCACAGGCAACCCAACGTTTACTGCTGCTCTCTTTCCAAAAGCCTAGACTAGGATACAATCTAAATTTCCTTGGACGGAAAACATGGATGGAGAATATATGATTCTTATCTGCAATGATATATTACAGAGCCAGGAAATCAATAAAATAACGTCACTTGCCGCCACCGGAGTGTTCTTAGTTACAATCGTTCTCAGTGAATTTAGTCCCATAGAAAAAAGTGGTTTATCAAAGATATGAGGTACAGGTGGAATATAAAATTGCATCCCTTGAACGAAATGGCAGACGACAGAAATAATTACACATTTAGCAAACCCACTTATGCTTGTAGGAGTGCAAAGGTCACTTGAGGTGAGGAAAAACCAGGTGTTTTCAATGAGCACAGATGTCATTCCATGTAGACCAAAGTGGGAATCAAGACAACTTACTCTAAACATCAAAGGATTGAACTCAGCCCACTTTACACACCAAAAAAGTTTATTGACATCTGGTCAGAATTTTAAAAACAATTTATCGATGTCTCTCTGGAAGAGAATCAAGTGGATGCACAGCAGCAAGCAACACAGCACTGAAAATCGGCTACACCCCGTGAGAAAAATAAACTGCAAAATAAAGGCAGTGAATGAGAGATAAATACTTCGAGACTTCATTCAGGGGCTGTGTTTGAAGTTGTTTTGAGCATATATTAACACACAGAAAGATGGGACCTAAGGGAGGACACTCGTGGGTCTGAGTGTCTTCGTGAGCATGAGTCAGCAAATGCAGCCCTTGTAGAATAACACTGCCTTTCCCTGATTCCATTGACCTGAAATCTCCAAATGCAGACCACCCTTCCTACACCGAACACATGCATGGGACAGCCACAGGATGCTACCCCATTGGAACGGGAAAAAAACATGAAAAGCCACCTCATCTTCTCATATCCTGGTGCTCGGTTTCAAGCTTTCAGCCGATTTTCTGAAAATATTCCCACTTGGGGAAGTCAGCACTTTCAAAACACCCTTTCTTATAGCTTGGAATTGGTTCCATGGATGAACTACAACGGGGAAGGACAAGAGATGATCGCCATACATTTGGACAGGCACATGGCGCTCTAATTTAAAATGCTGAACAAGAATTGACCCAATTCTAAGCTTGCTCTCAGAAGGAAAATTGGGCTGGAAAATTTCCTGCTGCTTTGGGACCAGTTCCCAAAATGGGAAGTTGAGCAGGGGATCTCAGGGAGCCTATAATTCATGGCCCTGCAGGATGGTAAAAGGCACCTAATGTGGAAAAATGACTTGGGTTGAACCAGAGAAAAGAACTTGAGAGCAAGGCAGAATTGCAAATCTGGGATTTCAAGAGGGAGAAGCGTCTCGCCTGGTAAGAACCTAGAATGTGGCAGTACTTCTTCAACCATGCCTTTGTCGAAAAAGGGTGTATGCCTTTATCCTGAATATATTCCGGATAAAGGCATACACCGTTTTTGGGCAACCAGGCAGGGGCTCAGTGCAAATCAACACTACATAGTGCTATCACTTCCCATCTAAACAAAGGGTCATCTACGAAAAGTGTAAAGACGAGAAATTCAGGGTAGCATGGAGGTAAATCGTACCCACATTTTGTGGATTCCGGGATGAACAATGGCAATCGGCACCCTGGCGAAGTCTATGGTGTATTCAAAAATAATGTAAGAAACAAAGCTACAGCACATCGGACACTTCCACTCAAGGATGTATCCTTTCAAGAAAACCAAAAAACCTCAGGTCACAGGCAACCCAACGTTTACTGCTGCTCTCTTTACAAATGCCTCGAGAAGGATACAATCTAAATTTCTTTGGACGGAAAACATGGATGGAGAATATGTGATTCTTATCTACAATGATATATTACTGAGCCAGGAAATCAATGAAATAACGTCACTTGCCGCCAAACGAGTGTTCGTAGTTATAATCATTCTCAGTAAATTTAGTCACATAGAAAAAAGTGGTTTATCAAAGATATGAGGAACAGGTGGAATACAAAATTGCGTCCCATGAATGAAATGGCAGACGAGAGAAAGCATCACACATTTAGCAAACACACTTATGCCTGTAGGAGCGCGAAGGTCACTTGAGGTGAGGAGAAACCAGGTGTTTTCAATGAGCACAGATACCATTCCATATAGACCAAAGAGGGAATCAAGACAACTTACTCTAAACCTCAAAGGATTGAACTCAGCCCACTTTACACTCCAAAAAAGTTTATTGACAACTGGTCAGAATTTGAAAAACAATTTATCGATGTCTCTCTGGAAGAGAATCAAGTGGATGCACAGCAGCAAGCAACACAGCATTGAAAATCGGCTACACCCCGTGAGAAAAATAAACTGCAAAATAAAGGCAGTGAGTGACAGATAAATACTTCGAGACTTCGTTCAGGGGCTGTCATTGAAGTTGTTTTGAGCATATATTAACACACAGAAAGATGGGACCTAAGGGAGGACAATCGTCGGTCTGAGTGTCTTCGTGAGCATGAGTCAGCAAATGCAGCCCTTGTAGAATAACACTGCCTTGCCCTGATTCCATTGACCCGAAATCTCCAAATGTAGACGACCCTTCTACAGCGAACACATGCATGGGTCAGCCACAGGATGCTACCCCATTGGAACGGGAAAAAACATGAAAAGCCACCTCATCTTCTCATATCCTGGTGCTCGGGTTCAAGCTTCCAGCCACTTTCCTGAAAATATCCCCACTTGGGGAAGTCAGCACTTTCAAAACCTTCTTTCTTATAGCTTGGAATTGGTTCCATGGATGAACTACAATGGGGAAGAATAAGACACGATGCCTATATATCTGGACAGGCATATGGTGCTCTAATTTCAACTGCTGAACAAGAATTGACCCAAGTCTAAGCTTACACTCAGAAGGAGAATAGGGCTTGAAAATTTCCCACTGATTTGTGACCAGTTCCAAAAGTGGGAAGTTGAGCAGGGGATCTCAGCGAGCCTATAATTCATGGGCCTGCAGGATGGTCAAAGACACCTAATGTGGACAAATGACTTGGGTTGAGCCAGAGAAAAGAACTTGAGAGCAAGGCAGAATTGCAAAAATGGGATTTCAAGAGGGAGACGCGTCTCGCCTGGTAAGAACCTAGAATGTGGCAGTACTTCTTCAACCATGCCTTTGTCGAAAAACGGTGTATGCCTTTATCCTGAATATATTCCGAATAAAGGCATACACCGTTTTTGGGCAACCAGGCGGGGGCTCGGTGCAAATCAACACTACATAGTGCTATCACTTCCCATCTAAACAAAGGGTCATCTACGAAAAGTGTAAACACTAGAAATTCAGGGTAGCATGGAGGTAAATCGTACCCACATTTTGTGGATCCCGGGATGAACAATTGGAATCGGCACCATGGCGAAGTCTATGGTGTATTCAAAAATAATGTAAGAAACAAAGCTACAGCACATAGGACACTTCCACTCAAGGACGTATACTTTCAAGAAAAACAAAGAATCTCAGGTCACAGGCAACCCAACGTTTACTGCTGCTCTCTTTCCAAAAGCCTAGACTAGGATACAATCTAAATTTCCTTGGACGGAAAACATGGATGGAGAATATGTGATTCTTATCTGCAATGATATATTACAGAGCCAGGAAATCAATGAAATAACGTCACTTGCCGCCACCGGAGTGTTCTTAGTTACAATCATTCTCAGTGAATTTAGTCCCATAGAAAAAAGTGGTTTATCAAAGATATGAGTTACAGGTGGAATATAAAATTGCATCCCTTGAACGAAATGGCAGACGACAGAAATAATTACACATTTAGCAAACCCACTTATGCTTGTAGGAGCGCAAAGGTCACTTGAGGTGAGGAAAAACCAGGTGTTTTCAATGAGCACAGATATCATTCCATGTAGACCAAAGTGGGAATCAAGACAACTTACTCTAAACATCAAAGGATTGAACTCAGCCCACTTTACACACCAAAAAAGTTTATTGACATCTGGTCAGAATTTGAAAAACAATTTATCGATGTCTCTCTGGAAGAGAATCAAGTGGATGCACAGCAGCAAGCAACACAGCACTGAAAATCGGCTACACCCCGTGAGAAAAATAAACTGCAAAATAAAGGCAGTGAATGAGAGATAAATACTTCGAGACTTCATTCAGGGGCTGTGTTTGAAGTTGTTTTGAGCATATATTAACACACAGAAAGATGGGACCTAAGGGAGGACACTCGTGGGTCTGAGTGTCTTCGTGAGCATGAGTCAGCAAATGCAGCCCTTGTAGAATAACACTGCCTTTCCCTGATTCCATTGACCTGAAATCTCCAAATGCAGACCACCCTTCCTACACCGAACACATGCATGGGACAGCCACAGGATGCTACCCCATTGGAACGGGAAAAAAACATGAAAAGCCACCTCATCTTCTCATATCCTGGTGCTCGGTTTCAAGCTTTCAGCCGATTTTCTGAAAATATTCCCACTTGGAGAAGTCAGCACTTAGAAAACACCCTTTCTTATAGCTTGGAATTGGTTCCATGGATGAACTACAACGGGGAAGGACAAGAGATGATCGCCATACATTTGGACAGGCACATGGCGCTCTAATTTAAAATGCTGAACAAGAATTGACCCAATTCTAAGCTTGCTCTCAGAAGGAAAATTAGGCTGGAAAATTTCCTGCTGCTTTGGGACCAGTTCCCAAAGTGGGAAGTTGAGCAGGGGATCTCAGGGAGCCTATAATTCATGGCCCTGCAGGATGGTAAAAGGCACCTAATGTGGAAAAATGACTTGGGTTGAACCAGAGAAAAGAACGTGAGAGCAAGGCAGAATTGCAAATCTGGGATTTCAAAAGGGAGAAGCGTCTCGCCTGGTAAGAACCTAGAATGTGGCAGTACTTCTTCAACCATGCCTTTGTCGAAAAAGGGTGTATGCCTTTATCCTGAATATATTCCGGATAAAGGCATACACCGTTTTTGGGCAACCAGGCAGGGGCTCAGTGCAAATCAACACTACATAGTGCTATCACTTCCCATCTAAACAAAGGGTCATCTACGAAAAGTGTAAAGACTAGAAATTCAGGGTAGCATGGAGGTAAATCGTACCCACATATTGTGGATTCCGGGATGAACAATGGCAATCGGCACCCTGGCGAAGTCTATGGTGTATTCAAAAATAATGTAAGAAACAAAGCTACAGCACATCGGACACTTCCACTCAAGGATGTATCCTTTCAAGAAAACCAAAAAACCTCAGGTCACAGGCAACCCAACGTTTACTGCTGCTCTCTTTACAAATGCCTCGAGAAGGATACAATCTAAATTTCTTTGGACGGAAAACATGGATGGAGAATATGTGATTCTTATCTACAATGATATATTACTGAGCCAGGAAATCAATGAAATAACGTCACTTGCCGCCAAACGAGTGTTCGTAGTTATAATCATTCTCAGTAAATTTAGTCACATAGAAAAAAGTGGTTTATCAAAGATATGAGGAACAGGTGGAATACAAAATTGCGTCCCATGAATGAAATGGCAGATGAGAGAAAGCATCACACATTAGCAAACACACTTATGCCTGTAGGAGCGCGAAGGTCACTTGAGGTGAGGAGAAACCAGGTGTTTTCAATGAGCACAGATACCATTCCATATAGACCAAAGAGGGAATCAAGACAACTTACTCTAAACCTCAAAGGATTGAACTCAGCCCACTTTACACTCCAAAAAAGTTTATTGACAACTGGTCAGAATTTGAAAAACAATTTATCGATGTCTCTCTGGAAGAGAATCTAGTGGATGCACAGCAGCAAGCAACACAGCATTGAAAATCGGCTACACCCCGTGAGAAAAATAAACTGCAAAATAAAGGCAGTGAGTGACAGATAAATACTTCGAGACTTCGTTCAGGGGCTGTCATTGAAGTTGTTTTGAGCATATATTAACACACAGAAAGATGGGACCTAAGGGAGGACAATCGTAGGTCTGAGTGTCTTCGTGAGCATGAGTCAGCAAATGCAGCCCTTGTAGAATAACACTGCCTTGCCCTGATTCCATTGACCCGAAATCTCCAAATGTAGACGACCCTTCTACAGCGAACACATGCATGGGTCAGCCACAGGATGCTACCCCATTGGAACGGGAAAAAACATGAAAAGGCACCTCATCTTCTCATATCCTGGTGCTCGGGTTCAAGCTTCCAGCCACTTTCCTGAAAATATCCCCACTTGGGGAAGTCAGCACTTTCAAAACCTTCTTTCTTATAGCTTGGAATTGGTTCCATGGATGAACTACAACGGGGAAGAATAAGACACGATGCCTATATATCTGGACAGGCATTTGGTGCTCTAATTTCAACTGCTGAACAAGAATTGACCCAAGTCTAAGCTTACTCTCAGAAGGAGAATAGGGCTTGAAAATTTCCCACTGATTTGTGACCAGTTCCAAAAGTGGGAAGTTGAGCAGGGGATCTCAGCGAGCCTATAATTCATGGGCCTGCAGGATGGTCAAAGACACCTAATGTGGACAAATGACTTGGGTTGAGCCAGAGAATAGAACTTGAGGGCAAGGCAGAATTGCAAAAATGGGATTTCAAGAGGGAGACGCGTCTCGCCTGGTAAGAACCTAGAATGTGGCAGTACTTCTTCAACCATGCCTTTGTCGAAAAACGGTGTATGCCTTTATCCTGAATATATTCCGAATAAAGGCATACACCGTTTTTGGGCAACCAGGCAGGGGCTCGGTGCAAATCAACACTACATAGTGCTATCACTTCCCATCTAAACAAAGGGTCATCTACGAAAATTGTAAAGAATAGAAATTCAGGGTAGCATGGAGGTAAATCGTACCCACATTTTGTGGATTCCGGGATGAAAAATGGCAATCGGCACCCTCGCGAAGTCTATGGAGTATTCAAAAATAATGTAAGAAACAAAGCTACAGCACATAGGACACTTCCAGTCAAGGATGTATATTTTCAAGAAAACCAAAGAACCTCAGGTCACAGGCAACCCAACGTTTACTGCTTCTCTCTTTACAAAAGCCTCGACTAGGATACAATCTAAATTTCCTTGGACGGAATACATGGATGGAGAATATGTGATTCTTATCTACAATGATATATTACTGAGCCAGGAAATCAATGATGTAACG
Organism: Kogia breviceps; assembly: GCF_026419965.1. Taxonomy (NCBI): domain Eukaryota; kingdom Metazoa; phylum Chordata; class Mammalia; order Artiodactyla; family Physeteridae; genus Kogia; species Kogia breviceps. The sequence continues at coordinate 36,650,859 of NC_081329.1, forward strand.
TCACTTGCCGCCAAAGGAGTGTTCGTAGTTACAATCATTCTCAGTAAATTTAGTCACATAGAAAAAAGGGGTTTATCAAAGATATGAGGTATAGGTGGAATACAAAATTGCGTCCCATGAATGAAATGGCAGACGAGAGAAAGCATCACACATTTAGCAAACACACTTATGCCTGTAGGAGCGCGAAGGTCACTTGAGGTGAGGAAAAACCAAGTGTTTTCAATGAGCACAGATACCATTCCATATAGACCAAGGAGGGAATCAAGACAAGTTACTCTAAACCTCAAAGGACTGAACTCAGCCCACTTTACACACCAGAAAAGATTATTGACAACTGGTCAGAATTTGAAAAACAATTTATCTATGTCTCTCTGGAAGAGAATCTAGTGGATGCACAGCAGCAAGCAACACAGAACGGAAAATCGGCTACACCCGGTGAGAAAAATAAACTGCAAAATAAAGGCAGTGAGTGAGAGATAAATTCTTCGAGACTTCGTTCAGGGGCTGTCATTGAAGTTCTTTTGAGCATATATTTACACACAGAAGGATCGGACCTAAGGGAGGACTCTCGTGGGTCTGAGTGTCTTCGTGAGCATGAGTCAGCAAATGCAGCCCTTGTCGAATAACACTGCCTTTTCCTGATTCCATGGACCCGAAATCTCCAAATGCAGACGACCCTTCTACAGCGAACACATGCATGGGTCATCCACAGGATGCTACCCCATTGGAAAGGGAAAAAACATGAAAAGGCACCTCATCTTCTCATATCCTGGTGCTCGGGTTCAAGCTTCCAGCCACTTTCCTGAAAATATCCCCACTTGGGGAAGTCAGCACTTTCAAAACCTTCTTTCTTATAGCTTGGAATTGGTTCCATGGATGAACTACAACGGGGAAGAATAAGACACGTTGCCTATATATTTGGACAGGCATATGGTGCTCTAATTTCAACTGCTGAACAAGAACTGACCCAAGTCTAAGCTTGCTCTCAGAAGGAGAATAGGGCTTGAAAATTTCCCGCTGATTTGTGACCAGTTCCAAAAGTGGGAAGTTGAGCAGGGGATCTCAGCGAGCATATAATTCATGGGCCTGCAGGATGGGCCAAGACACCTAATGTGGACAAATGACTTGGGTTGAGCCAGAGAAAAGAACTTGAGAGCAAGGCACAATTGCAAAAATGGGATTTCAAGAGGGAGACGCGTCTCGCCTGGTAAGAAACTAGAATGTGGCAATACTTCTTCAACCATGCCTTTGTCAAAAAATGGTGTATGCCTTTATCCTGAATATATTCCGAATAAAGGCATACACCGTTTTTGGGCAACCAGGTAGGGGCTCGGGGCAAATCAACACTACATAGTGCTATCACTTCCCATCTAAACAAAGGGTCATCTACGAAAAGTGTAAAGACTAGAAATTCAGGGTAGCATGGAGGTAAATCGTACCCACATTTTGTGGATTCCAGGATGAAAAATGGCAATCGGCACCCTGGCGAAGTCTATGGTGTATTCAAAAATAATGTAAGAAACAAAGCTACAGCACATAGGACACTTCCACTCAAGGACGTATATTTTCAAGAAAACCAAAGAACCTCAGGTCACAGGCATCCCAACGTTTCCTGCTGCTCTCTTTACAAAAGCCTCGACTAGGATACAATCTAAATTTCCTTGGACGGAAAACATGGATGGAGAATATGTGATTCTTATCTACAATGATATATTACAGAGCCAGGAAATCAATGAAATAACGCCACTTGCCGCCAAAGGAGTGTTCGTAGTTACAATCATTCTCAGTAAATTTAGTCACATAGAAAAAAGTGGTTTATCAAAGATATGATGTACAGGTGGAATACAAAATTGCGTCCCATGAATGAAATGGCAGACGACAGAGAGAATTACACATTTAGCAAACACACTTATGCCTGTAGGAGCGCAAAGGTCACATGAGGTGAGGAAAAACCAGGTGTTTTCAATGAGCACAGATACCATTCCATATAGACCAAGGAGGGAATCAAGACAAGTTACTCTAAACCTCAAAGGACTGAACTCAGCCCACTTTACACACCAGAAAAGATTATTGACAACTGGTCAGAATTTGAAAAACAATTTATCTATGTCTCTCTGGAAGAGAATCTAGTGGATGCACAGCAGCAAGCAACACAGCACGGAAAATCGGCTACACCCGGTGAGAAAAATAAACTGCAAAATAAAGGCAGTGAGTGAGAGATAAATTCTTCGAGACTTCGTTCAGGGGCTGTCATTGAAGTTCTTTTGAGCATATATTTACACACAGAAGGATCGGACCTAAGGGAGGACTCTCGTGGGTCTGAGTGTCTTCGTGAGCATGAGTCAGCAAATGCAGCCCTTGTCGAATAACACTGCCTTTTCCTGATTCCATGGACCCGAAATCTCCAAATGCAGACGACCCTTCTACAGCGAACACATGCATGGGTCATCCACAGGATGCTACCCCATTGGAAAGGGAAAAAACATGAAAAGGCACCTCATCTTCTCATATCCTGGTGCTCGGGTTCAAGCTTCCAGCCACTTTCCTGAAAATATCCCCACTTGGGGAAGTCAGCACTTTCAAAACCTTCTTTCTTATAGCTTGGAATTGGTTCCATGGATGAACTACAACGGGGAAGAATAAGACACGATGCCTATATATCTGGACAGGCATTTGGTGCTCTAATTTCAACTGCTGAACAAGAATTGACCCAAGTCTAAGCTTACTCTCAGAAGGAGAATAGGGCTTGAAAATTTCCCACTGATTTGTGACCAGTTCCAAAAGTGGGAAGTTGAGCAGGGGATCTCAGCGAGCCTATAATTCATGGGCCTGCAGGATGGTCAAAGACACCTAATGTGGACAAATGACTTGGGTTGAGCCAGAGAATAGAACTTGAGGGCAAGGCAGAATTGCAAAAATGGGATTTCAAGAGGGAGACGCGTCTCGCCTGGTAAGAACCTAGAATGTGGCAGTACTTCTTCAACCATGCCTTTGTCGAAAAACGGTGTATGCCTTTATCCTGAATATATTCCGAATAAAGGCATACACCGTTTTTGGGCAACCAGGCAGGGGCTCGGTGCAAATCAACACTACATAGTGCTATCACTTCCCATCTAAACAAAGGGTCATCTACGAAAATTGTAAAGAATAGAAATTCAGGGTAGCATGGAGGTAAATCGTACCCACATTTTTTGGATTCCGGGATGAAAAATGGCAATCGGCACCCTGGCGAAGTCTATGGAGTATTCAAAAATAATGTAAGAAACAAAGCTACAGCACATAGGACATTTCCAGTCAAGGATGTATATTTTCAAGAAAACCAAAGAACCTCAGGTCACAGGCAACCCAACGTTTACTGCTTCTCTCTTTACAAAAGCCTCGACTAGGATACAATCTAAATTTCCTTGGACGGAATACATGGATGGAGAATATGTGATTCTTATCTACAATGATATATTACTGAGCCAGGAAATCAATGATGTAACGTCACTTGCCGCCAAAGGAGTGTTCGTAGTTACAATCATTCTCAGTAAATTTAGTCACATAGAAAAAAGGGGTTTATCAAAGATATGAGGTATAGGTGGAATACAAAATTGCGTCCCATGAATGAAATGGCAGACGAGAGAAAGCATCACACATTTAGCAAACACACTTATGCCTGTAGGAGCGCGAAGGTCACTTGAGGTGAGGAAAAACCAAGTGTTTTCAATGAGCACAGATACCATTCCATATAGACCAAGGAGGGAATCAAGACAAGTTACTCTAAACCTCAAAGGACTGAACTCAGCCCACTTTACACACCAGAAAAGATTATTGACAACTGGTCAGAATTTGAAAAACAATTTATCTATGTCTCTCTGGAAGAGAATCTAGTGGATGCACAGCAGCAAGCAACACAGCACGGAAAATCGGCTACACCCGGTGAGAAAAATAAACTGCAAAATAAAGGCAGTGAGTGAGAGATAAATTCTTCGAGACTTCGTTCAGGGGCTGTCATTGAAGTTCTTTTGAGCATATATTTACACACAGAAGGATCGGACCTAAGGGAGGACTCTCGTGGGTCTGAGTGTCTTCGTGAGCATGAGTCAGCAAATGCAGCCCTTGTCGAATAACACTGCCTTTTCCTGATTCCATGGACCCGAAATCTCCAAATGCAGACGACCCTTCTACAGCGAACACATGCATGGGTCATCCACAGGATGCTACCCCATTGGAAAGGGAAAAAACATGAAAAGGCACCTCATCTTCTCATATCCTGGTGCTCGGGTTCAAGCTTCCAGCCACTTTCCTGAAAATATCCCCACTTGGGGAAGTCAGCACTTTCAAAACCTTCTTTCTTATAGCTTGGAATTGGTTCCATGGATGAACTACAACGGGGAAGAATAAGACACGTTGCCTATATATTTGGACAGGCATATGGTGCTCTAATTTCAACTGCTGAACAAGAATTGACCCAAGTCTAAGCTTGCTCTCAGAAGGAGAATAGGGCTTGAAAATTTCCCGCTGATTTGTGACCAGTTCCAAAAGTGGGAAGTTGAGCAGGGGATCTCAGCGAGCATATAATTCATGGGCCTGCAGGATGGGCCAAGACACCTAATGTGGACAAATGACTTGGGTTGAGCCAGAGAAAAGAACTTGAGAGCAAGGCACAATTGCAAAAATGGGATTTCAAGAGGGAGACGCGTCTCGCCTGGTAAGAAACTAGAATGTGGCAATACTTCTTCAACCATGCCTTTGTCAAAAAATGGTGTATGCCTTTATCCTGAATATATTCCGAATAAAGGCATACACCGTTTTTGGGCAACCAGGTAGGGGCTCGGGGCAAATCAACACTACATAGTGCTATCACTTCCCATCTAAACAAAGGGTCATCTACGAAAATTGTAAAGACTAGAAATTCAGGGTAGCATGGAGGTAAATCGTACCCACATTTTGTGGATTCCAGGATGAAAAATGGCAATCGGCACCCTGGCGAAGTCTATGGTGTATTCAAAAATAATGTAAGAAACAAAGCTACAGCACATAGGACACTTCCACTCAAGGACGTATATTTTCAAGAAAACCAAAGAACCTCAGGTCACAGGCATCCCAACGTTTCCTGCTGCTCTCTTTACAAAAGCCTCGACTAGGATACAATCTAAATTTCCTTGGACGGAAAACATGGATGGAGAATATGTGATTCTTATCTACAATGATATATTACAGAGCCAGGAAATCAATGAAATAACGCCACTTGCCGCCAAAGGAGTGTTCGTAGTTACAATCATTCTCAGTAAATTTAGTCACATAGAAAAAAGTGGTTTATCAAAGATATGATGTACAGGTGGAATACAAAATTGCGTCCCATGAATGAAATGGCAGACGACAGAGAGAATTACACATTTAGCAAACACACTTATGCCTGTAGGAGCGCAAAGGTCACATGAGGTGAGGAAAAACCAGGTGTTTTCAATGAGCACAGATACCATTCCATATAGACCAAGGAGGGAATCAAGACAAGTTACTCTAAACCTCAAAGGACTGAACTCAGCCCACTTTACACACCAGAAAAGATTATTGACAACTGGTCAGAATTTGAAAAACAATTTATCTATGTCTCTCTGGAAGAGAATCTAGTGGATGCACAGCAGCAAGCAACACAGCACGGAAAATCGGCTACACCCGGTGAGAAAAATAAACTGCAAAATAAAGGCAGTGAGTGAGAGATAAATTCTTCGAGACTTCGTTCAGGGGCTGTCATTGAAGTTCTTTTGAGCATATATTTACACACAGAAGGATCGGACCTAAGGGAGGACTCTCGTGGGTCTGAGTGTCTTCGTGAGCATGAGTCAGCAAATGCAGCCCTTGTCGAATAACACTGCCTTTTCCTGATTCCATGGACCCGAAATCTCCAAATGCAGACGACCCTTCTACAGCGAACACATGCATGGGTCATCCACAGGATGCTACCCCATTGGAAAGGGAAAAAACATGAAAAGGCACCTCATCTTCTCATATCCTGGTGCTCGGGTTCAAGCTTCCAGCCACTTTCCTGAAAATATCCCCACTTGGGGAAGTCAGCACTTTCAAAACCTTCTTTCTTATAGCTTGGAATTGGTTCCATGGATGAACTACAACGGGGAAGAATAAGACACGATGCCTATATATCTGGACAGGCATTTGGTGCTCTAATTTCAACTGCTGAACAAGAATTGACCCAAGTCTAAGCTTACTCTCAGAAGGAGAATAGGGCTTGAAAATTTCCCACTGATTTGTGACAAGTTCCAAAAGTGGGAAGTTGAGCAGGGGATCTCAGCGAGCCTATAATTCATGGGCCTGCAGGATGGTCAAAGACACCTAATGTGGACAAATGACTTGCGTTGAGCCAGAGAATAGAACTTGAGGGCAAGGCAGAATTGCAAAAATGGGATTTCAAGAGGGAGACGCGTCTCGCCTGGTAAGAACCTAGAATGTGGCAGTACTTCTTCAACCATGCCTTTGTCGAAAAACAGTGTATGCCTTTATCCTGAATATATTCCGAATAAAGGCATACACCGTTTTTGGGCAACCAGGCAGGGGCTCGGTGCAAATCAACACTACATAGTGCTATCACTTCCCATCTAAACAAAGGGTCATCTACGAAAATTGTAAAGAATAGAAATTCAGGGTAGCATGGAGGTAAATCGTACCCACATTTTGTGGATTCCGGGATGAAAAATGGCAATCGGCACCCTGGCGAAGTCTATGGAGTATTCAAAAATAATGTAAGAAACAAAGCTACAGCACATAGGACACTTCCAGAAAAGGATGTATATTTTCAAGAAAACCAAAGAACCTCAGGTCACAGGCAACCCAACGTTTACTGCTTCTCTCTTTACAAAAGCCTCGACTAGGATACAATCTAAATTTCCTTGGACGGAATACATGGATGGAGAATATGTGATTCTTATCTACAATGATATATTACTGAGCCAGGAAATCAATGATGTAACGTCACTTGCCGCCAAAGGAGTGTTCGTAGTTACAATCATTCTCAGTAAATTTAGTCACATAGAAAAAAGGGGTTTATCAAAGATATGAGGTATAGGTGGAATACAAAATTGCGTCCCATGAATGAAATGGCAGACGAGAGAAAGCATCACACATTTAGCAAACACACTTATGCCTGTAGGAGCGCGAAGGTCACTTGAGGTGAGGAAAAACCAAGTGTTTTCAATGAGCACAGATACCATTCCATATAGACCAAGGAGGGAATCAAGACAAGTTACTCTAAACCTCAAAGGACTGAACTCAGCCCACTTTACACACCAGAAAAGATTATTGACAACTGGTCAGAATTTGAAAAACAATTTATCTATGTCTCTCTGGAAGAGAATCTACTGGATGCACAGCAGCAAGCAACACAGCACGGAAAATCGGCTACACCCGGTGAGAAAAATAAACTGCAAAATAAAGGCAGTGAGTGAGAGATAAATTCTTCGAGACTTCGTTCAGGGGCTGTCATTGAAGTTCTTTTGAGCATATATTTACACACAGAAGGATCGGACCTAAGGGAGGACTCTCGTGGGTCTGAGTGTCTTCGTGAGCATGAGTCAGCAAATGCAGCCCTTGTCGAATAACACTGCCTTTTCCTGATTCCATGGACCCGAAATCTCCAAATGCAGACGACCCTTCTACAGCGAACACATGCATGGGTCATCCACAGGATGCTACCCCATTGGAAAGGGAAAAAACATGAAAAGGCACCTCATCATCTCATATCCTGGTGCTCGGGTTCAAGCTTCCAGCCACTTTCCTGAAAATATCCCCACTTGGGGAAGTCAGCACTTTCAAAACCTTCTTTCTTATAGCTTGGAATTGGTTCCATGGATGAACTACAACGGGGAAGAATAAGACACGTTGCCTATATATTTGGACAGGCATATGGTGCTCTAATTTCAACTGCTGAACAAGAATTGACCCAAGTCTAAGCTTGCTCTCAGAAGGAGAATAGGGCTTGAAAATTTCCCGCTGATTTGTGAGCAGTTCCAAAAGTGGGAAGTTGAGCAGGGGATCTCAGCGAGCATATAATTCATGGGCCTGCAGGATGGGCCAAGACACCTAATGTGGACAAATGACTTGGGTTGAGCCAGAGAAAAGAACTTGAGAGCAAGGCACAATTGCAAAAATGGGATTTCAAGAGGGAGACGCGTCTCGCCTGGTAAGAAACTAGAATGTGGCAATACTTCTTCAACCATGCCTTTGTCAAAAAATGGTGTATGCCTTTATCCTGAATATATTCCGAATAAAGGCATACACCGTTTTTGGGCAACCAGGTAGGGGCTCGGGGCAAATCAACACTACATAGTGCTATCACTTCCCATCTAAACAAAGGGTCATCTACGAAAATTGTAAAGACTAGAAATTCAGGGTAGCATGGAGGTAAATCGTACCCACATTTTGTGGATTCCAGGATGAAAAATGGCAATCGGCACCCTGGCGAAGTCTATGGTGTATTCAAAAATAATGTAAGAAACAAAGCTACAGCACATAGGACACTTCCACTCAAGGACGTATATTTTCAAGAAAACCAAAGAACCTCAGGTCACAGGCATCCCAACGTTTCCTGCTGCTCTCTTTACAAAAGCCTCGACTAGGATACAATCTAAATTTCCTTGGACGGAAAACATGGATGGAGAATATGTGATTCTTATCTACAATGATATATTACAGAGCCAGGAAATCAATGAAATAACGCCACTTGCCGCCAAAGGAGTGTTCGTAGTTACAATCATTCTCAGTAAATTTAGTCACATAGAATAAAGTGGTTTATCAAAGATATGATGTACAGGTGGAATACAAAATTGCGTCCCATGAATGAAATGGCAGACGACAGAGAGAATTACACATTTAGCAAACACACTTATGCCTGTAGGAGCGCAAAGGTCACATGAGGTGAGGAAAAACCAGGTGTTTTCAATGAGCACAGATACCATTCCATATAGACCAAGGAGGGAATCAAGACAAGTTACTCTAAACCTCAAAGGACTGAACTCAGCCCACTTTACACACCAGAAAAGATTATTGACAACTGGTCAGAATTTGAAAAACAATTTATCTATGTCTCTCTGGAAGAGAATCTACTGGATGCACAGCAGCAAGCAACACAGCACGGAAAATCGGCTACACCCGGTGAGAAAAATAAACTGCAAAATAAAGGCAGTGAGTGAGAGATAAATTCTTCGAGACTTCGTTCAGGGGCTGTCATTGAAGTTCTTTTGAGCATATATTTACACACAGAAGGATCGGACCTAAGGGAGGACTCTCGTGGGTCTGAGTGTCTTCGTGAGCATGAGTCAGCAAATGCAGCCCTTGTCGAATAACACTGCCTTTTCCTGATTCCATGGACCCGAAATCTCCAAATGCAGACGACCCTTCTACAGCGAACACATGCATGGGTCATCCACAGGATGCTACCCCATTGGAAAGGGAAAAAACATGAAAAGGCACCTCATCTTCTCATATCCTGGTGCTCGGGTTCAAGCTTCCAGCCACTTTCCTGAAAATATCCCCACTTGGGGAAGTCAGCACTTTCAAAACCTTCTTTCTTATAGCTTGGAATTGGTTCCATGGATGAACTACAACGGGGAAGAATAAGACACGATGCCTATATATTTGGACAGGCATATGGTGCTCTAATTTCAACTGCTGAACAAGAATTGACCCAAGTCTAAGCTTGCTCTCAGAAGGAGAATAGGGCTTGAAAATTTCCCGCTGATTTGTGACCAGTTCCAAAAGTGGGAAGTTGAGCAGGGGATCTCAGCGAGCATATAATTCATGGGCCTGCAGGATGGGCCAAGACACCTAATGTGGACAAATGACTTGGGTTGAGCCAGAGAAAAGAACTTGAGAGCAAGGCAGAATTGCAAAAATGGGATTTCAAGAGGGAGACGCGTCTCGCCTGGTAAGAAACTAGAATGTGGCAATACTTCTTCAACCATGGCTTTGTCAAAAAATGGTGTATGCCTTTATCCTGAATATATTCCGAATAAAGGCATACACCGTTTTTGGGCAACCAGGTAGGGGCTCGGGGCAAATCAACACTACATAGTGCTATCACTTCCCATCTAAACAAAGGGTCATCTACGAAAATTGTAAAGACTAGAAATTCAGGGTAGCATGGAGGTAAATCGTACCCACATTTTGTGGATTCCAGGATGAAAAATGGCAATCGGCACCGTGGCGAAGTCTATGGTGTATTCAAAAATAATGTAAGAAACAAAGCTACAGCACATAGGACACTTCCACTCAAGGACGTATATTTTCAAGAAAACCAAAGAACCTCAGGTCACAGGCATCCCAACGTTTCCTGCTGCTCTCTTTACAAAAGCCTCGACTAGGATACAATCTAAATTTCCTTGGACGGAAAACATGGATGGAGAATATGTGATTCTTATCTACAATGATATATTACAGAGCCAGGAAATCAATGAAATAACGCCACTTGCCGCCAAAGGAGTGTTCGTAGTTACAATCATTCTCAGTAAATTTAGTCACATAGAAAAAAGTGGTTTATCAAAGATATGAGGTACAGGTGGAATACAAAATTGCGTCCCATGAATGAAATGGCAGACGACAGAGAGAATTACACATTTAGCAAACACACTTATGCCTGTAGGAGCGCAAAGGTCACATGAGGTGAGGAAAAACCAGGTGTTTTCAATGAGCACAGATACCATTCCATATAGACCAAGGAGGGAATCAAGACAACTTACTCTAAACCTCAAAGGACTGAACTCAGCCCACTTTACACACCAGAAAAGATTATTGACAACTGGTCAGAATTTGAAAAACAATTTATCTATGTCTCTCTGGAAGAGAATCTAGTGGATGCACAGCAGCAAGCAACACAGCACGGAAAATCGGCTACACCCGGTGAGAAAAATAAACTGCAAAATAAAGGCAGTGAGTGAGAGATAAATTCTTCGAGACTTCGTTCAGGGGCTGTCATTGAAGTTCTTTTGAGCATATATTTACACACAGAAGGATCGGACCTAAGGGAGGACTCTCGTGGGTCTGAGTGTCTTCGTGAGCATGAGTCAGCAAATGCAGCCCTTGTCGAATAACACTGCCTTTTCCTGATTCCATGGACCCAAAATCTCCAAATGCAGACGACCCTTCTACAGCAAACACATGCATGGGTCAGACACAGGATGCTACCCCATTGGAACGGGAAAAAACATGAAAAGGCACCTCATCTTCTCATATCCTGGTGCTCGGGTTGAAGCTTCCAGCCACTTTCCTGAAAATATCCCCACTTGCGGAAATCAGCACTTTCAAAACCTTCTTTCTTAGAGCTTGGAATTGCTTCCATGGACGAACTACAACGGAGAAGAATAAGACACGATGACTTTATATTTGGACAGGCATATGGTGCTCAAATTTCAACTGCTGAACAATAATTGACCCAAGTCTAAGCTTGCTCTCAGAAGGAGAATAGGGCTTGAATATTTCCCGCTGATTTGTGACCAGTTCCAAAAGTGGGAAGTTGAGCAGGGGATCTCAGCGAGCCTATAATTCATGGGCCTGCAGGATGGTCAAAGACACCTAATGTGGACAAATGACTTGGGTGGAGCCAGAGAAAAGAACTTGAGAGCAAGGCAGAATTGCAAAAATGGGATTTCAAGAGGGAGACGCGTCTCGCCTGGTAAGAACCTAGAATGTGGCAGTACTTCTTCAACCATGCCTTGTCGAAAAACGGTGAATGCCTTTATCCTGAATATATTCCGAATAAAGGCATACACCGTTTTTGGGCAACCAGGCAGGGGCTCGGTGCAAATCAACACTACATAGTGCTATCACTTCCCATCTAAACAAAGGGTCATCTACGAAAAGTGTAAAGACTAGAAATTCAGGGTAGCATGGAGGTAAATCATACCCACATTTGTGGATTGTGGGATGACCAATTGCAATCGGAACCCTGGCGAATTCTATTGTGTATTCAAAAATAATGTAAGAAACAAAGCTACAGCACATAGGACACTTCCACTCAAGGACGTATATTTTCAAGAAAACCAAAGAACCTCAGGTCACAGGCAACCCAACGTTTCCTGCTGCTCTCTTTACAAAAGCCTCGACTAGGATACAATCTAAATTTCCTTGTACGGAAAACATGGATGGAGAATATGTGATTCTTATCTACAATGATATATTACTGAGCCAGGAAATCAATGAAATAACGTCACTTGCCGCCAAAGGAGTGTTCGTAGTTACAATCATTCTCAGTAAATTTAGTCACATAGAAAAAAGCGGTTTATCAAAGATATGAGGTACAGGTGGAATACAAAATTGCGTCCCATGAATGAAATGGCAGACGAGAGAAAGCATCACACATTTAGCAAACACACTTATGCCTGTAGGAGCGCGAAGGTCACTTGAGGTGAGGAAAAACCAGGTGTTTTCAATGAGCACAGATACCATTCCATATAGACCAAAGAGGGCATCAAGACAACTTACTCTAAACCTCAAAGGACTGAACTCAGCCCACTTTACACACCAGAAAAGATTATTTACAACTGGTTAGAATTTGAAAAACAATTTATCGATGTCTCTCTGGAAGAGAATCTACTGGATGCACAGCAGCAAGCAACACAGCACTCAAAATCGGCTACACCCCGTGAGAAAAATAAACTGCAAAATAAAGGCAGTGAGTGAGAGATAAATTCTCCGAGACTTCGTTCAGGGGCTGTCATTGAAGTTGTTTTGAGCATATATTAACACACAGAATGATCGGACCTAAGGAAGGACACTTGTGGGTCTGAGTGTCTTCGTGAGCATGAGTCAGCAAATGCAGCCCTTGTCGAATAACACTGCCTTTTCCTGATTCCATGGACCCGAAATTTCCAAATGCAGACGACCCTTCCAACAGCGAACACATGCATGGGACAGCCACAGGATGCTACCCCATTGGAACGGCAAAAAAACATGAAAAGCCACCTCATCTTCTCATATCCTGGTGCTCGGGTTCAAGCTTTCAGCCGCTTTTCTGAAAATATACCCAATTGGGGAAATCAGCACTTTCAAAACACTCTTACTTATAACTTGGAATTGGTTCCATGGATGAACTACAATGGGGAAGAGTAAGAGACGATGGCTGTATATTTGGACAGGCACATGGCGCTCTAATTTCCAATGCTGAACAAGAATTGACCCAAGTCTAAGCTTGCTCTCGGAAGGAGAATTGGGCTTGAAAATTTCCTGCTGCTTTGGGACCAGTTCCGAAAGTGGGAAGTTGAGCCGGGGATCTCAGGGAGCCTATAATTCATGGCCCTGCAGGATGGTAAAAGACACCTAATGTGGACAAATGACTTGGGTTGAGCCAGAGAAAAGAACTTGAGAGCAAGGCAGAATTGCAAAAATGGGACTTCAAGAGGGAGACGCGTCTCGCCTGGTAAGAACCTAGGATGTGGCAGTACTTCTTCAAACATGCCTTTGTCGAAAAAGGGTGTATGCCTTTATCCTGAAAATATTTAGGATAAAGGCATACACCGTTTTTGGGCAACCAGGCAGGGGCTCTGTGCAAATCAACACTACATGATGCTATCACTTCCCATCAAAACAAAGGGTCATGTACGAAAAGTGTAAAGACCAGAAATGCAGGGTAACATGGAGGTAAATCGTACCCACATTTTGTAGATTCCAGGATGAACAATGGCAATCGGCACCCTGGCGAAGTCTATGGTGTATTCAAAAATAATGTAAGAAACAAAGCTACAGCACATAGGACACTTCCACTCAAGGACGTATATTTTCAAGGAAACCAAAGAACCTCAGGTCACAGGCAACCCAACGTTTACTGCTGCTCTCTTTACAAAAGCCTCGACGAGGATACAATCTAAATTTCCTTGGACAGAAACATGGATGAAGAATATGTGATTCTTATCTACAATGATATATTACAGAGCCAGGAAATCAATGAAATAACGTCACTTGCGCCACCGGAGTGTTCTTAGTTACAATCATTCTCAGTGAATTTAGTCACATAGAAAAAAGTGGTTTATCAACGATATGAGGTACAGGTGGAATATAAAATTGCGTCCCTTGAACGAAATGGCAGACGACAGAGAGAATTACACATTTAGCAAACACACTTATGCCTGTAGGAGCGCAAAGGTCACATGAGGTGAGGAAAAACCAGGTGTTTTCAATGAGCACAGATACCATTCCGTATAGACCAAGGAGGGAATCAAGACAACTTACTCTAAACCTCAAAGGACTGAACTCAGCCCACTTTACACACCAGAAAAGATTATTGACAACTGGTCAGAATTTGAAAAACAATTTATCTATGTCTCCCTGGAAGAGAATCTAGTGGATGCACAGCAGCAAGCAACACAGCACGGAAAATCGGCTACACCCGGTGAGAAAAATAAACTGCAAAATAAAGGCAGTGAGTGACAGATAAATTCTTCGAGACTTCGTTCAGGGGCTGTGATTGGAGTTGTTTTCAGCATATATTCACACACAGAAAGATGGGACCTAAGGGAGGACAATCGTGGGTCTGAGTGTCTTCGTGAGCATGAGTCAGCAAATGCAGCCCTTGTAGAATAACACTGCCTTGCCCTGATTCCATGGACCCGAAATCTCCAAATGTAGATGACCCTTCTACAGTGAACACATGCATGTGTCAGCCACAGGATGCTACCCCATTGGAATGGGAAAAAACATGAAAAGGCACCTCATCTTCTCATATCCTGGTGCTCGGGTTCAAGCTTCCAGCCACTTTCCTGAAAATATCCCCACTTGGGGAAGTCAGCACTTTCAAAACCTTCTTTCTTATAGCTTGGAATTGGTTCCATGGATGAACTACAACGGGGAAGAATAAGAAACGATGCCTATATATTTGGACAGGCATATGGTGCTCTAATTTCAACTGCTGAACAAGAATTGACCCAAGTCTAAGCTTGCTCTCAGAAGGAGAATAGGGCTTGAAAATTTCCCGCTGCTTTGTGACCAGTTCCGAAAGTGGGAAGTTGAGCAGGGGATCTCAGGGAGCCTATAATTCATGGCCCTGCAGGATGGTAAAAGGCACGTAATGTGGAAAAATGACTTGGGTGGAACCAGAGAAAAGAACTTGAGAGCAAGGCAGAATTGCAAAACTGGGATTTCAAGAGGGAGAAGCGTCTCGCCTGGTAAGAACCTAGGATGTGGCAGTACTTTTTCAAACATGCCTTTGTCGAAAAAGGGTGTATGCCTTTATCCTGAATATATTCCGAATAAAGGCATACACCGTTTTTGGGCAACCAGGCAGGGGCTCGGTGCAAATCAACACTACATAGTGCTATCACTTCCCATCTAAACAAAGGGTCATCTACGAAAAGTGTAAAGACTAGAAATTCAGGGTAGCATGGAGGTAAATCGTACCCACATTTTGTGGATTCCAGGATGAACAATGGCAATCGGCACCCTGGCGAAGTCTATGGTGTATTCAAAAATAATGTAAGAAACAAAGCTACACCACATAGGACACTTCCACTCAAGGACGTATATTTTCAAGAAAACCAAAGAACCTCAGGTCACAGGCAACCCAACGTTTTCTGCTGGTCTCTTTACAAAAGCCTCGACTAGGATACAATCTAAATTTCCTTGGACGGAAAACATGGATGGAGAATATGTGATTCTTATCTACAATGATATATTACTGAGCCAGGAAATCAATGAAATAACGTCACTTGCCGCCAAAGGAGTGTTCGTAGTTACAATCATTCTCAGTAAATTTAGTCACATAGAAAAAAGCGGTTTATCAAAGATATGAGGTACAGGTGGAATACAAAATTGCGTCCCATGCATGAAATGGCAGACGAGAGAAAGCGTCACACATTTAGCAAACACACTTATGTGTGTTTGTAGGAGCGCGAAGGTCACTTGAGGTGAGGAAGAAACAGGTGTTTTCAATGAGCACAGATACCATTCCATATAGACCAAAGAGGGCATCAAGACAACTTACTCTAAACCTCAAAGGACTGAACTCAGCCCACTTTACACACCAGAAAAGATTATTTACAACTGGTTAGAATTTGAAAAACAATTTATCGATGTCTCTCTGGAAGAGAATCAAGTGGATGCACAGCAGCAAGCAACACAGCACTGAAAATCGGCTACACCCCGTGAGAAAAATAAACTGCAAAATAAAGGCAGTGAGTGAGAGATAAATTCTTCGAGACTTCATTCAGGGGCTGTCATTGAAGTTGTTTTGAGCATATATTAACACACAGAAGGATGGGACCTAAGGGAGGACACTCGTGGGTCTGAGTGTCTTCGTGAGCATGAGTCAGCAAATGCAGCCCTTGTCGAATAACACTGCCTTTTCCTGATTCCATGGACCCGAAATCTCCAAATGCAGACGACCCTTCCTACAGCGAACACATGCATGGGACAGCCACAGGATGCTACCCCATTGGAACGGCAAAAAACATGAAAAGCCACCTCATCTTCTCATATCCTGGTGCTCGGGTTCAAGCTTTCATCCGCTTTTCTGAAAATATACCCAATTGGGGAAGTCAGCACTTTCAAAACACTCTTACTTATAACTTGGAATTGGTTCCATGGATGAACTACAACGGGGAAGAATAAGAGACGATGGCTATATATTTGGACAGGCACATGGCGCTCTAATTTCCAATGCTGAACAAGAATTGACCCAAGTCTAAGCTTGCTCTCAGAAGGAGAATTGGGCTTGAAAATTTCCTGCTGCTTTGGGACCTGTTCCGAAAGTGGGAAGTTGAGCCGGGGATCTCAGGGAGCCTATAATTCATGGCCCTACAGGATGGTAAAAGGCACGTAATGTGGAAAAATGACTTGGGTTGAACCAGAGAAAAGAACTTGAGAGCAAGGCAGAATTGCAAAACTGGGATTTCAAGAGGGAGAAGCGTCTCGCCTGGTAAGAACCTAGGATGTGGCAGTACTTCTCCAAACATGCCTTTGTCGAAAAAGCGTGTATGTCTTTATCCTGAATATCTTTAGGATAAAGGCATACACCGTTTTGGGGGAACCAGGCAGGGGCTCGGTGCAAATCAACACTACATAATGCTATCACTTCCCATCAAAACAAAGGGTCATATACGAAAAGTGTAAAGACCAGAAATGCAGGGTAACGTGGAGGTAAATCGTACCCACATTTTGTGGATTGTGGGAAGAACAATGGCAATCGGCACCCTGGCGAATTCTATGGTGTATTCGAAGATAAAGTAAGAAACAATGCTACAGCACATAGGACACTTCCACTCAAGGACGTATATTTTCAAGGAAACCAAAGAACCTCAGGTCACAGGCAACCCAACGTTTACTGCTGCTCTCTTTACAAAAGCCTCGACGAGGATACAATCTAAATTTCCTTGGACAGAAACATGGATGAAGAATATGTGATTCTTATCTGCAATGATATATTACTGAGCCAGGAAATCAATGAAATAACGTCACTTGCCGCCAAAGGAGTGTTCTTAGTTACAATCATTCTCAGTAAATTTAGTCACATAGAAAAAAGGGGTTTATCAAAGATATGAGGTACAGGTGGAATACAAAATTGCGTCCCATGAATGAAATGGCAGACGAGAGAAAGCATCACACATTTAGCAAACACACTTATGCCTGTAGGAGCGCGAAGGTCACTTGAGGTGAGGAAGAAACAGGTGTTTTCAATGAGCACAGATACCATTCCATATAGACCAAAGAGGGCATCAAGACAACTTACTCTAAACCTCAAAGGACTGAACTCAGCCCACTTTACACACCAGAAAAGATTATTTACAACTGGTTAGAATTTGAAAAACAATTTATCGATGTCTCTCTGGAAGAGAATCAAGTGGATGCACAGCAGGAAGCAACACAGCACTGAAAATCGGCTACACCCCGTGAGAAAAATTAACTGCAAAATAAAGGCAGTGAGTGAGAGATAAATTCTTCAAGACTTCGTTCAGGGGCTGTCATTGAAGTTGTTTTGAGCATAAATTAACACACAGAAGGATGGGACCTAAGGGAGGACACTCGTGGGTCTGAGTGTCTTCGTGAGCATGAGTCAGCAAATGCAGCCTTTGTCGAATAACACTGCCTTTTGCTGATTCCATGGACCCGAAATCTCCAAATGCAGACGACCCTTCCTACAGCGAACACATGCATGGGACAGCCACAGGATGCTACCCCATTGGAACGGCAAAAAACATGAAAAGCCACCTCATCTTCTCATATCCTGGTGCAAGGGTTCAAGCTTTCAGCCGCTTTTCTGAAAATATACCCTATTGGGGAAGTCAGCACTTTCAAAACACTCTTACTTATAACTTGGAATTGGTTCCATGGATGAACTACAACGGGGAAGAATAAGAGACGATGTCTATATATTTGGACAGGCACATGGCGCTCTAATTTCCAATGCTGAACAAGAATTGACCCAAGTCTAAGCTTGCTCTCAGAAGGAGAATTGGGCTTGAAAATTTCCTGCTGCTTTGGGAACTGTTCCGAAAGTGGGAAGTTGAGCCAGGGATCTCAGGGAGCCTATAATTCATGGCCCTACAGGATGGTAAAAGGCACCTAATGTGGACAAATGACTTGGGTTGAACCAGAGAAAAGAACTTGAGAGCAAGGCAGAATTGCAAAACTGGGATTTCAAGAGGGAGAAGCGTCTCGCCTGGTAAGAACCTAGGATGTGGCAGTACTTCTTCAAACATGCCTTTGTCGAAAAAGGGTGTATGCCTTTAGCCTCAATATCTTTAGGATAAAGGCATACACCGTTTTTGGGGAACCAGGCAGGGGCTCGGTGCAAATCAACACTACATAATGCTATCACTTCCCTTCAAAACAAAGGGTCATGTACGAAAAGTGTAAAGACCAGAAATGCAGGGTAACGTGGAGGTAAATCGTACCCACATTTTGTGGATTGTGGGATGAAAAATGGCAATCGGCACCCTGGAGAATTCTATGGTGTATTCGAAGATAAAGTAAGAAACAATGCTACAGCACATAGGACACTTCCACTCAAGGACGTATATTTTCAAGGAAACCAAAGAACCTCAGGTCACAGGCAACCCAACGTTTACTGCTGCTCTCTTTACAAAAGCCTCGACGAGGATACAATCTAAATTTCCTTGGACAGAAACATGGATGAAGAATATGTGATTCTTATCTACAATGATATATTACAGAGCCAGGAAATCAATGAAATAACGTCACTTGCGCCACCGGAGTGTTCTTAGTTACAATCATTCTCAGTGAATTTAGTCACATAGAAAAAAGTGGTTTATCAAAGATATGAGGTACAGGTGGAATATAAAATTGCGTCCCTTGAACGAAATGGCAGACGACAGAGAGAATTACACATTTAGCAAACACACTTATGCCTGTAGGAGCGCAAAGGTCACATGAGGTGAGGAAAAACCAGGTGTTTTCAATGAGCACAGATACCATTCCGTATAGACCAAGGAGGGAATCAAGACAACTTACTCTAAACCTCAAAGGACTGAACTCAGCCCACTTTACACACCAGAAAAGATTATTGACAACTGGTCAGAATTTGAAAAACAATTTATCTATGTCTCCCTGGAAGAGAATCTAGTGGATGCACAGCAGCAAGCAACACAGCACGGAAAATCGGCTACACCCGGTGAGAAAAATAAACTGCAAAATAAAGGCAGTGAGTGAGAGATAAATTCTTCGAGACTTCGTTCAGGGGCTGTGATTGGAGTTGTTTTCAGCATATATTCACACACAGAAAGATGGGACCTAAGGGAGGACAATCGTGGGTCTGAGTGTCTTCGTGAGCATGAGTCAGCAAATGCAGCCCTTGTAGAATAACACTGCCTTGCCCTGATTCCATGGACCCGAAATCTCCAAATGTAGATGACCCTTCTACAGTGAACACATGCATGTGTCAGCCACAGGATGCTACCCCATTGGAATGGGAAAAAACATGAAAAGGCACCTCATCTTCTCATATCCTGGTGCTCGGGTTCAAGCTTCCAGCCACTTTCCTGAAAATATCCCCACTTGGGGAAGTCAGCACTTTCAAAACCTTCTTTCTTATAGCTTGGAATTGGTTCCATGGATGAACTACAACGGGGAAGAATAAGAAACGATGCCTATATATTTGCACAGGCATATGGTGCTCTAATTTCAACTGCTGAACAAGAATTGACCCAAGTCTAAGCTTGCTCTCAGAAGGAGAATAGGGCTTGAAAATTTCCCGCTGCTTTGTGACCAGTTCCAAAAGTGGGAAGTTGAGCAGGGGATCTCAGGGAGCCTATAATTCATGGCCCTGCAGGATGGTAAAAGGCACGTAATGTGGAAAAATGACTTGGGTTGAACCAGAGAAAAGAACTTGAGAGCAAGGCAGAATTGCAAAACTGGGATTTCAAGAGGGAGAAGCGTCTCGCCTGGTAAGAACCTAGGATGTGGCAGTACTTCTTCAAACATGCCTTTGTCGAAAAAGGGTGTATGCCTTTATCCTGAATATATTCCGAATAAAGGCATACACCGTTTTTGGGCAACCAGGCAGGGGCTCGGTGCAAATCAACACTACATAGTGCTATCACTTCCCATCTAAACAAAGGGTCATCTACGAAAAGTGTAAAGACTAGAAATTCAGGGTAGCATGGAGGTAAATCGTACCCACATTTTGTGGATTCCAGGATGAACAATGGCAATCGGCACCCTGGCGAAGTCTATGGTGTATTCAAAAATAATGTAAGAAACAAAGCTACAGCACATAGGACACTTCCACTCAAGGACGTATATTTTCAAGAAAACCAAAGAACCTCAGGTCACAGGCAACCCAACGTTTTCTGCTGGTCTCTTTACAAAAGCCTCGACTAGGATACAATCTAAATTTCATTGGACGGAAAACATGGATGGAGAATATGTGATTCTTATCTACAATGATATATTACTGAGCCAGGAAATCAATGAAATAACGTCACTTGCCGCCAAAGGAGTGTTCGTAGTTACAATCATTCTCAGTAAATTTAGTCACATAGAAAAAAGCGGTTTATCAAAGATATGAGGTACAGGTGGAATACAAAATTGCGTCCCATGAATGAAATGGCAGACGAGAGAAAGCATCACACATTTAGCAAACACACTTATGCCTGTAGGAGCGCGAAGGTCACTTGAGGTGAGGAAGAAACAGGTGTTTTCAATGAGCACAGATACCATTCCATATAGACCAAAGAGGGCATCAAGACAACTTACTCTAAACCTCAAAGGACTGAACTCAGCCCACTTTACACACCAGAAAAGATTATTTACAACTGGTTAGAATTTGAAAAACAATTTATCGATGTCTCTCTGGAAGAGAATCAAGTGGATGCACAGCAGCAAGCAACACAGCACTGAAAATCGGCTACACCCCGTGAGAAAAATAAACTGCAAAATAAAGGCAGTGAGTGAGAGATAAATTCTTCGAGACTTCGTTCAGGGGCTGTCATTGAAGTTGTTTTGAGCATATATTAACACACAGAAGGATGGGACCTAAGGGAGGACACTCGTGGGTCTGAGTGTCTTCGTGAGCATGAGTCAGCAAATGCAGCCCTTGTCGAATAACACTGCCTTTTCCTGATTCCATGGACCCAAAATCTCCAAATGCAGACGACCCTTCCTACAGCGAACACATGCATGGGACAGCCACAGGATGCTACCCCATTGGAACGGCAAAAAACTTGAAAAGCCACCTCATCTTCTCATATCCTGGTGCTCGGGTTCAAGCTTTCAGCCGCTTTTCTGAAAATATACCCTATTGGGGAAGTCAGCACTTTCAAAACACTCTTACTTATAACTTGGAATTGGTTCCATGGATGAACTACAACGGGGAAGAATAAGAGACGATGTCTATATATTTGGACAGGCACATGGCGCTTTAATTTCCAATGCTGAACAAGAATTGACCCAAGTCTAAGCTTGCTCTCAGAAGGAGAATTGGGCTTGAAAATTTCCCGCTGCTTTGGGAAATGTTCCGAAAGTGGGAAGTTGAGCCAGGGATCTCAGGGAGCCTATAATTCATGGCCCTACAGGATGGTAAAAGGCACGTAATGTGGAAAAATGACTTGGGTTGAACCAGAGAAAAGAACTTGAGAGCAAGGCAGAATTGCAAAACTGGGATTTCAAGAGGGAGAAGCGTCTCGCCTGGTAAGAACCTAGGATGTGGCAGTACTTCTTCAAACATGCCTTTGTCGAAAAAGGGTGTATGCCTTTATCCTGAATATATTCCGAATAAAGGCATACACCGTTTTTGGGCAACCAGGCAGGGGCTCGGTGCAAATCAACACTACATAATGCTATCACTTCCCATCAAAACAAAGGGTCATGTACGAAAAGTGTAAAGACCAGAAATGCAGGGTAACATGGAGGTAAATCGTACCCACATTTTGTGGATTGTGGGATGAACAATGGCAATCGGCACCCTGGAGAATTCTATGGTGTATTCGAAGATAAAGTAAGAAACAATGCTACAGCACATAGGACACTTCCACTCAAGGACATATATTTTCAAGGAAACCAAAGAACCTCAGGTCACAGGCAACCCAACGTTTACTGCTGCTCTCTTTACAAAAGCCTCGACGAGGATACAATCTAAATTTCCTTGGACAGAAACATGGATGAAGAATATGTGATTCTTATCTACAATGATATATTACAGAGCCAGGAAATCAATGAAATAACGTCACTTGCGCCACCGGAGTGTTCTTAGTTACAATCATTCTCAGTGAATTTAGTCACATAGAAAAAAGTGGTTTATCAAAGATATGAGGTACAGGTGGAATATAAAATTGCGTCCCTTGAACGAAATGGCAGACGACAGAGAGAATTACACATTTAGCAAACACACTTATGCCTGTAGGAGCGCAAAGGTCACATGAGGTGAGGAAAAACCAGGTGTTTTCAATGAGCACAGATACCATTCCGTATAGACCAAGGAGGGAATCAAGACAACTTACTCTAAACCTCAAAGGACTGAACTCAGCCCACTTTACACACCAGAAAAGATTATTTACAACTGGTTAGAATTTGAAAAACAATTTATCGATGTCTCTCTGGAAGAGAATCAAGTGGATGCACAGCAGCAAGCAACACAGCACTGAAAATCGGCTACACCCCGTGAGAAAAATAAACTGCAAAATAAAGGCAGTGAGTGAGAGATAAATTCTTCGAGACTTCGTTCAGGGGCTGTCATTGAAGTTGTTTTGAGCATATATTAACACACAGAAGGATGGGACCTAAGGGAGGACACTCGTGGGTCTGAGTGTCTTCGTGAGCATGAGTCAGCAAATGCAGCCCTTGTCGAATAACACTGCCTTTTCCTGATTCCATGGACCCGAAATCTCCAAATGCAGACGACCCTTCCTACAGCGAACACATGCATGGGACAGCCACAGGATGCTACCCCATTGGAACGGCAAAAAACATGAAAAGCCACCTCATCTTCTCATATCCTGGTGCTCGGGTTCAAGCTTTCAGCCGCTTTTCTGAAAATATACCCAATTGGGGAAGTCAGCACTTTCAAAACACTCTTACTTATAACTTGGAATTGGTTCCATGGATGAACTACAACGGGGAAGAATAAGAGACGATGGCTATATATTTGGACAGGCACATGGCGCTCTAATTTCCAATGCTGAACAAGAATTGACCCAAGTCTAAGCTTGCTCTCAGAAGGAGAATTGGGCTTGAAAATTTCCTGCTGCTTTGGGACCTGTTCCGAAAGTGGGAAGTTGAGCCGGGGATCTCAGGGAGCCTATAATTCATGGCCCTACAGGATGGTAAAAGGCACGTAATGTGGAAAAATGACTTGGGTTGAAGCAGAGAAAAGAACTTGAGAGCAAGGCAGAATTGCAAAACTGGGATTTCAAGAGGGAGAAGCGTCTCGCCTGGTAAGAACCTAGGATGTGGCAGTACTTCTTCAAACATGCCTTTGTCGAAAAAGGGTGTATGTCTTTATCCTGAATATCTTTAGGATAAAGGCATACACCGTTTTGGGGGAACCAGGCAGGGG
The DNA here is from genome assembly GCF_026419965.1 of Kogia breviceps. Classification (NCBI taxonomy): domain Eukaryota; kingdom Metazoa; phylum Chordata; class Mammalia; order Artiodactyla; family Physeteridae; genus Kogia; species Kogia breviceps. The sequence goes on from NC_081329.1 coordinate 36,674,848, forward strand.
CTCGGTGCAAATCAACACTACATAATGCTATCACTTCCCATCAAAACAAAGGGTCATGTACGAAAAGTGTAAAGACCAGAAATGCAGGGTAACGTGGAGGTAAATCGTACCCACATTTTGTGGATTGTGGGATGAACAATGGCAATCGGCACCCTGGCGAATTCTATGGTGTATTCGAAGATAAAGTAAGAAACAATTCTACAGCACATAGGACACTTCCACTCAAGGACGTATATTTTCAAGGAAACCAAAGAACCTCAGGTCACAGGCAACCCAACGTTTACTGCTGCTCTCTTTACAAAAGCCTCGACGAGGATACAATCTAAATTTCCTTGGACAGAAACATGGATGAAGAATATGTGAATCTTATCTGCAATGATATATTACTGAGCCAGGAAATCAATGAAATAACGTCACTTGCGCCACCGGAGTGTTCTTAGTTACAATCATTCTCAGTGAATTTAGTCACATAGAAAAAAGTGGTTTATCAAAGATATGAGGTACAGGTGGAATATAAAATTGCGTCCCTTGAACGAAATGGCAGACGACAGAGAGAATTACACATTTAGCAAACACACTTATGCCTGTAGGAGCGCAAAGGTCACATGAGGTGAGGAAAAACCAGGTGTTTTCAATGAGCACAGATACCATTCCGTATAGACCAAGGAGGGAATCAAGACAACTTACTCTAAACCTCAAAGGACTGAACTCAGCCCACTTTACACGCCAGAAAAGATTATTGACAACTGGTCAGAATTTGAAAAACAATTTATCTATGTCTCCCTGGAAGAGAATCTAGTGGATGCACAGCAGCAAGCAACACAGCACGGAAAATCGGCCACACCCGGTGAGAAAAATAAACTGCAAAATAAAGGCAGTGAGTGACAGATAAATTCTTCGAGACTTCGTTCAGGGGCTGTGATTGGAGTTGTTTTCAGCATATATTCACACACAGAAAGATGGGACCTAAGGGAGGACAATCGTGGGTCTGAGTGTCTTCGTGAGCATGAGTCAGCAAATGCAGCCCTTGTAGAATAACACTGCCTTGCCCTGATTCCATGGACCCGAAATCTCCAAATGTAGATGACCCTTCTACAGTGAACACATGCATGTGTCAGCCACAGGATGCTACCCCATTGGAATGGGAAAAAACATGAAAAGGCACCTCATCTTCTCATATCCTGGTGCTCGGGTTCAAGCTTCCAGCCACTTTCCTGAAAATATCCCCACTTGGGGAAGTCAGTACTTTCAAAACCTTCTTTCTTATAGCTTGGAATTGGTTCCATGGATGAACTACAACGGGGAAGAATAAGAAACGATGCCTATATATTTGGACAGGCATATGGTGCTCTAATTTCAACTGCTGAACAAGAATTGACCCAAGTCTAAGCTTGCTCTCAGAAGGAGAATAGGGCTTGAAAATTTCCCGCTGCTTTGTGACCAGTTCCAAAAGTGGGAAGTTGAGCAGGGGATCTCAGGGAGCCTATAATTCATGGCCCTGCAGGATGGTAAAAGGCACGTAATGTGGAAAAATGACTTGGGTTGAACCAGAGAAAAGAACTTGAGAGCAAGGCAGAATTGCAAAACTGGGATTTCAAGAGGGAGAAGCGTCTCGCCTGGTAAGAACCTAGGATGTGGCAGTACTTCTTCAAACATGCCTTTGTCGAAAAAGGGTGTATGCCTTTATCCTGAATATATTCCGAATAAAGGCATACACCGTTTTTGGGCAACCAGGCAGGGGCTCGGTGCAAATCAACACTACATAGTGCTATCACTTCCCATCTAAACAAAGGGTCATCTACGAAAAGTGTAAAGACTAGAAATTCAGGGTAGCATGGAGGTAAATCGTACCCACATTTTGTGGATTCCAGGATGAACAATGGCAATCGGCACCCTGGCGAAGTCTATGGTGTATTCAAAAATAATGTAAGAAACAAAGCTACAGCACATAGGACACTTCCACTCAAGGACGTATATTTTCAAGAAAACAAAAGAACCTCAGGTCACAGGCAACCCAACGTTTTCTGCTGGTCTCTTTACAAAAGCCTCGACTAGGATACAATCTAAATTTCCTTGGACGGAAAACATGGATGGAGAATATGTGATTCTTATCTACAATGATATATTACTGAGCCAGGAAATCAATGAAATAACGTCACTTGCCGCCAAAGGAGTTTTCGTAGTTACAATCATTCTCAGTAAATTTAGTCACATAGAAAAAAGCGGTTTATCAAAGATATGAGGTACAGGTGGAATACAAAATTGCGTCCCATGAATGAAATGGCAGACGAGAGAAAGCGTCACACATTTAGCAAACACACTTATGCCTGTAGGAGCGCGAAGGTCACTTGAGGTGAGGAAGAAACAGGTGTTTTCAATGAGCACAGATACCATTCCATATAGACCAAAGAGGGCATCAAGACAACTTACTCTAAACCTCAAAGGACTGAACTCAGCCCACTTTACACACCAGAAAAGATTATTTACAACTGGTTAGAATTTGAAAAAGAATTTATCGATGTCTCTCTGGAAGAGAATCAAGTGGATGCACAGCAGCAAGCAACACAGCACTGAAAATCGGCTACACCCCGTGAGAAAAATAAACTGCAAAATAAAGGCAGTGAGTGAGAGATAAATTCTTCGAGACTTCATTCAGGGGCTGTCATTGAAGTTGTTTTGAGCATATATTAACACACAGAAGGATGGGACCTAAGGGAGGACACTCGTGGGTCTGAGTGTCTTCGTGAGCATGAGTCAGCAAATGCAGCCCTTGTCGAATAACACTGCCTTTTCCTGATTCCATGGACCCGAAATCTCCAAATGCAGACGACCCTTCCTACAGCGAACACATGCATGGGACAGCCACAGGATGCTACCCCATTGGAACGGCAAAAAACATGAAAAGCCACCTCATCTTCTCATATCCTGGTGCTCGGGTTCAAGCTTTCAGCCGCTTTTCTGAAAATATACCCAATTGGGGAAGTCAGCACTTTCAAAACACTCTTACTTAGAACTTGGAATTGGTTCCATGGATGAACTACAACGGGGAAGAATAAGAGACGATGGCTATATATTTGGACAGGCACATGGCGCTCTAATTTCCAATGCTGAACAAGAATTGACCCAAGTCTAAGCTTGCTCTCAGAAGGAGAATTGGGCTTGAAAATTTCCTGCTGCTTTGGGACCTGTTCCGAAAGTGGGAAGTTGAGCCGGGGATCTCAGGGAGCCTATAATTCATGGCCCTACAGGATGGTAAAAGGCACGTAATGTGGAAAAATGACTTGGGTTGAACCAGAGAAAAGAACTTGAGAGCAAGGCAGAATTGCAAAACTGGGATTTCAAGAGGGAGAAGCGTCTCGCCTGGTAAGAACCTAGGATGTGGCAGTACTTCTCCAAACATGCCTTTGTCGAAAAAGCGTGTATGTCTTTATCCTGAATATCTTTAGGATAAAGGCATACACCGTTTTGGGGGAACCAGGCAGGGGCTCGGTGCAAATCAACACTACATAATGCTATCACATCCCATCAAAACAAAGGGTCATATACGAAAAGTGTAAAGACCAGAAATGCAGGGTAACGTGGAGGTAAATCGTACCCACATTTTGTGGATTGTGGGAAGAACAATGGCAATCGGCACCCTGGCGAATTCTATGGTGTATTCGAAGATAAAGTAAGAAACAATGCTACAGCACATAGGACACTTCCACTCAAGGACGTATATTTTCAAGGAAACCAAAGAACCTCAGGACACAGGCAACCCAACGTTTACTGCTGCTATCTTTACAAAATCCTCGACGAGGATACAATCTAAATTTCCTTGGACAGAAACATGGATGAAGAATATGTGATTCTTATCTGCAATGATATATTACTGAGCCAGGAAATCAATGAAATAACGTCACTTGCCGCCAAAGGAGTGTTCTTAGTTACAATCATTCTCAGTAAATTTAGTCACATAGAAAAAAGGGGTTTATCAAAGATATGAGGTACAGGTGGAATACAAAATTGCGTCCCATGAATGAAATGGCAGACGAGAGAAAGCATCACACATTTAGCAAACACACTTAGGCCTGTAGGAGCGCGAAGGTAACTTGAGGTGAGGAAGAAACAGGTGTTTTCAATGAGCACAGATACCATTCCATATAGACCAAAGAGGGCATCAAGACAACTTACTCTAAACCTCAAAGGACTGAACTCAGCCCACTTTACACACCAGAAAAGATTATTTACAACTGGTTAGAATTTGAAAAACAATTTATCGATGTCTCTCTGGAAGAGAATCAAGTGGATGCACAGCAGGAAGCAACACAGCACTGAAAATCGGCTACACCCCGTGAGAAAAATTAACTGCAAAATAAAGGCAGTGAGTGAGAGATAAATTCTTCAAGACTTCGTTCAGGGGCTGTCATTGAAGTTGTTTTGAGCATAAATTAACACACAGAAGGATGGGACCTAAGGGAGGACACTCGTGGGTCTGAGTGTCTTCGTGAGCATGAGTCAGCAAATGCAGCCTTTGTCGAATAACACTGCCTTTTGCTGATTCCATGGACCCGAAATCTCCAAATGCAGACGACCCTTCCTACAGCGAACACATGCATGGGACAGCCACAGGATGCTACCCCATTGGAACGGCAAAAAACATGAAAAGCCACCTCATCTTCTCATATCCTGGTGCAAGGGTTCAAGCTTTCAGCCGCTTTTCTGAAAATATACCCTATTGGGGAAGTCAGCACTTTCAAAACACTCTTACTTATAACTTGGAATTGGTTCCATGGATGAACTACAACGGGGAAGAATAAGAGACGATGTCTATATATTTGGACAGGCACATGGCGCTCTAATTTCCAATGCTGAACAAGAATTGAACCAAGTCTAAGCTTGCTCTCAGAAGGAGAATTGGGCTTGAAAATTTCCTGCTGCTTTGGGAACTGTTCCGAAAGTGGGAAGTTGAGCCAGGGATCTCAGGGAGCCTATAATTCATGGCCCTACAGGATGGTAAAAGGCACGTAATGTGGAAAAATGACTTGGGTTGAACCAGAGAAAAGAACTTGAGAGCAAGGCAGAATTGCAAAACTGGGATTTCAAGAGGGAGAAGCGTCTCGCCTGGTAAGAACCTAGGATGTGGCAGTACTTCTTCAAACATGCCTTTGTCGAAAAAGGGTGTATGCCTTTAGCCTCAATATCTTTAGGATAAAGGCATACACCGTTTTGGGGGAACCAGGCAGGGGCTCGGTGCAAATCAACACTACATAATGCTATCACTTCCCTTCAAAACAAAGGGTCATGTACGAAAAGTGTAAAGACCAGAAATGCAGGGTAACGTGGAGGTAAATCGTACCCACATTTTGTGGATTGTGGGATGAACAATGGCAATCGGCACCCTGGAGAATTCTATGGTGTATTCGAAGATAAAGTAAGAAACAATGCTACAGCACATAGGACACTTCCACTCAAGGACGTATATTTTCAAGGAAACCAAAGAACCTCAGGTCACAGGCAACCCAACGTTTACTGCTGCTCTCTTTACAAAAGCCTCGACGAGGATACAATCTAAATTTCCTTGGACAGAAACATGGATGAAGAATATGTGATTCTTATCTACAATGATATATTACAGAGCCAGGAAATCAATGAAATAACGTCACTTGCGCCACCGGAGTGTTCTTAGTTACAATCATTCTCAGTGAATTTAGTCACATAGAAAAAAGTGGTTTATCAAACATATGAGGTACAGGTGGAATATAAAATTGCGTCCCTTGAACGAAATGGCAGACGACAGAGAGAATTACACATTTAGCAAACACACTTATGCCTGTAGGAGCGCAAAGGTCACATGAGGTGAGGAAAAACCAGGTGTTTTCAATGAGCACAGATACCATTCCGTATAGACCAAGGAGGGAATCAAGACAACTTACTCTAAACCTCAAAGGACTGAACTCAGCCCACTTTACACACCAGAAAAGATTATTGACAACTGGTCAGAATTTGAAAAACAATTTATCTATGTCTCCCTGGAAGAGAATCTAGTGGATGCACAGCAGCAAGCAACACAGCACGGAAAATCGGCTACACCCGGTGAGAAAAATAAACTGCAAAATAAAGGCAGTGAGTGAGAGATAAATTCTTCGAGACTTCGTTCAGGGGCTGTGATTGGAGTTGTTTTCAGCATATATTCACACACAGAAAGATGGGACCTAAGGGAGGACAATCGTGGGTCTGAGTGTCTTCGTGAGCATGAGTCAGCAAATGCAGCCCTTGTAGAATAACACTGCCTTGCCCTGATTCCATGGACCCGAAATCTCCAAATGTAGATGACCCTTCTACAGTGAACACATGCATGTGTCAGCCACAGGATGCTACCCCATTGGAATGGGAAAAAACATGAAAAGGCACCTCATCTTCTCATATCCTGGTGCTCGGGTTCAAGCTTCCAGCCACTTTCCTGAAAATATCCCCACTTGGGGAAGTCAGCACTTTCAAAACCTTCTTTCTTATAGCTTGGAATTGGTTCCATGGATGAACTACAACGGGGAAGAATAAGAAACGATGCCTATATATTTGGACAGGCATATGGTGCTCTAATTTCAACTGCTGAACAAGAATTGACCCAAGTCTAAGCTTGCTCTCAGAAGGAGAATAGGGCTTGAAAATTTCCCGCTGCTTTGTGACCAGTTCCAAAAGTGGGAAGTTGAGCAGGGGATCTCAGGGAGCCTATAATTCATGGCCCTGCAGGATGGTAAAAGGCACGTAATGTGGAAAAATGACTTGGGTTGAACCAGAGAAAAGAACTTGAGAGCAAGGCAGAATTGCAAAACTGGGATTTCAAGAGGGAGAAGCGTCTCGCCTGGTAAGAACCTAGGATGTGGCAGTACTTCTTCAAACATGCCTTTGTCGAAAAAGGGTGTATGCCTTTATCCTGAATATATTCCGAATAAAGGCATACACCGTTTTTGGGCAACCAGGCAGGGGCTCGGTGCAAATCAACACTACATAGTGCTATCACTTCCCATCTAAACAAAGGGTCATCTACGAAAAGTGTAAAGACTAGAAATTCAGGGTAGCATGGAGGTAAATCGTACCCACATTTTGTGGATTCCAGGATGAACAATGGCAATCGGCACCCTGGCGAAGTCTATGGTGTATTCAAAAATAATGTAAGAAACAAAGCTACAGCACATAGGACACTTCCACTCAAGGACGTATATTTTCAAGAAAACCAAAGAACCTCAGGTCACAGGCAACCCAACGTTTTCTGCTGGTCTCTTTACAAAAGCCTCGACTAGGATACAATCTAAATTTCCTTGGACGGAAAACATGGATGGAGAATATGTGATTCTTATCTACAATGATATATTACTGAGCCAGGAAATAAATGAAATAACGTCACTTGCCGCCAAAGGAGTGTTCGTAGTTACAATCATTCTCAGTAAATTTAGTCACATAGAAAAAAGCGGTTTATCAAAGATATGAGGTACAGGTGGAATACAAAATTGCGTCCCATGAATGAAATGGCAGACGAGAGAAAGCATCACACATTTAGCAAACACACTTATGCCTGTAGGAGCGCGAAGGTCACTTGAGGTGAGGAAGAAACAGGTGTTTTCAATGAGCACAGATACCATTCCATATAGACCAAAGAGGGCATCAAGACAACTTACTCTAAACCTCAAAGGACTGAACTCAGCCCACTTTACACACCAGAAAAGATTATTTACAACTGGTTAGAATTTGAAAAACAATTTATCGATGTCTCTCTGGAAGAGAATCAAGTGGATGCACAGCAGCAAGCAACACAGCACTGAAAATCGGCTACACCCCGTGAGAAAAATAAACTGCAAAATAAAGGCAGTGAGTGAGAGATAAATTCTTCGAGACTTCGTTCAGGGGCTGTCATTGAAGTTGTTTTGAGCATATATTAACACACAGAAGGATGGGACCTAAGGGAGGACACTCGTGGGTCTGAGTGTCTTCGTGAGCATGAGTCAGCAAATGCAGCCCTTGTCGAATAACACTGCCTTTTCCTGATTCCATGGACCCAAAATCTCCAAATGCAGACGACCCTTCCTACAGCGAACACATGCATGGGACAGCCACAGGATGCTACCCCATTGGAACGGCAAAAAACATGAAAAGCCACCTCATCTTCTCATATCCTGGTGCTCGGGTTCAAGCTTTCAGCCGCTTTTCTGAAAATATACCCTATTGGGGAAGTCAGCACTTTCAAAACACTCTTACTTATAACTTGGAATTGGTTCCATGGATGAACTACAACGGGGAAGAATAAGAGACGATGTCTATATATTTGGACAGGCACATGGCGCTCTAATTTCCAATGCTGAACAAGAATTGACCCAAGTCTAAGCTTGCTCTCAGAAGGAGAATTGGGCTTGAAAATTTCCCGCTGCTTTGGGAAATGTTCCGAAAGTGGGAAGTTGAGCCAGGGATCTCAGGGAGCCTATAATTCATGGCCCTACAGGACGGTAAAAGGCACGTAATGTGGAAAAATGACTTGGGTTGCACCAGAGAAAAGAACTTGAGAGCAAGGCAGAATTGCAAAACTGGGATTTCAAGAGGGAGAAGCGTCTCGCCTGGTAAGAACCTAGGATGTGGCAGTACTTCTTCAAACATGCCTTTGTCGAAAAAGGGTGTATGTCTTTATCCTGAATATCTTTAGGATAAAGGCATACACCGTTTTTGGGCAACCAGGCAGGGGCTCGGTGCAAATCAACACTACATAATGCTATCACTTCCCATCAAAACAAAGGGTCATGTACGAAAAGTGTAAAGACCAGAAATGCAGGGTAACATGGAGGTAAATCGTACCCACATTTTGTGGATTGTGGGATGAACAATGGCAATCGGCACCCTGGAGAATTCTATGGTGTATTCGAAGATAAAGTAAGAAACAATGCTACAGCACATAGGACAATTCCACTCAAGGACGTATATTTTCAAGGAAACCAAAGAACCTCAGGTCACAGGCAACCCAACGTTTACTGCTGCTCTCTTTACAAAAGCCTCGACGAGGATACAATCTAAATTTCCTTGGACAGAAACATGGATGAAGAATATGTGATTCTTATCTACAATGATATATTACAGAGCCAGGAAATCAATGAAATAACGTCACTTGCGCCACCGGAGTGTTCTTAGTTACAATCATTCTCAGTGAATTTAGTCACATAGAAAAAAGTGGTTTATCAAAGATATGAGGTACAGGTGGAATATAAAATTGCGTCCCTTGAACGAAATGGCAGACGACAGAGAGAATTACACATTTAGCAAACACACTTATGCCTGTAGGAGCGCAAAGGTCACATGAGGTGAGGAAAAACCAGGTGTTTTCAATGAGCACAGATACCATTCCGTATAGACCAAGGAGGGCATCAAGACAACTTACTCTAAACCTCAAAGGACTGAACTCAGCCCACTTTACACACCAGAAAAGATTATTTACAACTGGTTAGAATTTGAAAAACAATTTATCGATGTCTCTCTGGAAGAGAAGCAAGTGGATGCACAGCCGCAAGCAACACAGCACTGAAAATCGGCTACACCCCGTGAGAAAAATAAACTGCAAAATAAAGGCAGTGAGTGAGAGATAAATTCTTCGAGACTTCGTTCAGGGGCTGTCATTGACGTTGTTTTGAGCATATATTTACACACAGAATGATCGGATCTAAGGAAGGACACTCGTGGGTCTGAGTGTCTTCGTGAGCATGAGTCAGCAAATGCAGCCCTTGTCGAATAACACTGCCTTTTCCTGATTCCATGGACCCGAAATCTCCAAATGCAGACGACCCTTCCTACAGCGAACACATGCATGGGACAGCCACAGGATGCTACCCCATTGGAACGGCAAAAAACATGAAAAGCCACCTCATCTTCTCATATCCTGGTGCTCGGGTTCAAGCTTTCAGCCGCTTTTCTGAAAATATACCCAATTGGGGAAGTCAGCACTTTCAAAACACTCTTACTTATAACTTGGAATTGGTTCCATGGATGAACTACAACGGGGAAGAATAAGAGACGATGGCTATATATTTGGACAGGCACATGGCGCTCTAATTTCCAATGCTGAACAAGAATTGACCCAAGTCTAAGCTTGCTCTCAGAAGGAGAATTGGGCTTGAAAATTTCCTGCTGCTTTGGGACCTGTTCCGAAAGTGGGAAGTTGAGCCGGGGATCTCAGGGAGCCTATAATTCATGGCCCTACAGGATGGTAAAAGGCACGTAATGTGGAAAAATGACTTGGGTTGAACCAGAGAAAAGAACTTGAGAGCAAGGCAGAATTGCAAAACTGGGATTTCAAGGGGGAGAAGCGTCTCGCCTGGTAAGAACCTAGGATGTGGCAGTACTTCTCCAAACATGCCTTTGTCGAAAAAGCGTGTATGTCTTTATCCTGAATATCTTTAGGATAAAGGCATACACCGTTTTGGGGGAACCAGGCAGGGGCTCGGTGCAAATCAACACTACATAATGCTATCACTTCCCATCAAAACAAAGGGATATATACGAAAAGTGTAAAGACCAGAAATGCAGGGTAACGTGGAGGTAAATCGTACCCACATTTTGTGGATTGTGGGAAGAACAATGGCAATCGGCACCCTGGCGAATTCTATGGTGTATTCGAAGATAAAGTAAGAAACAATGCTACAGCACATAGGACACTTCCACTCAAGGACGTATATTTTCAAGGAAACCAAAGAACCTCAGGACACAGGCAACCCAACGTTTACTGCTGCTCTCTTTACAAAAGCCTCGACGAGGATACAATCTAAATTTCCTTGGACAGAAACATGGATGAAGAATATGTGATTCTTATCTGCAATGATATATTACTGAGCCAGGAAATCAATGAAATAACGTCACTTGCCGCCAAAGGAGTGTTCTTAGTTACAATCATTCTCAGTAAATTTAGTCACATAGAAAAAAGGGGTTTATCAAAGATATGAGGTACAGGTGGAATACAAAATTGCGTCCCATGAATGAAATGGCAGACGAGAGAAAGCATCACACATTTAGCAAACACACTTATGCCTGTAGGAGCGCGAAGGTCACTTGAGGTGAGGAAGAAACAGGTGTTTTCAATGAGCACAGATACCATTCCATATAGACCAAAGAGGGCATCAAGACAACTTACTCTAAACCTCAAAGGACTGAACTCAGCCCACTTTACACACCAGAAAAGATTATTTACAACTGGTTAGAATTTGAAAAACAATTTATCGATGTCTCTCTGGAAGAGAATCAAGTGGATGCACAGCAGCAAGCAACACAGCACTGAAAATCGGCTACACCCCGTGAGAAAAATTAACTGCAAAATAAAGGCAGTGAGTGAGAGATAAATTCTTCAAGACTTCGTTCAGGGGCTGTCATTGAAGTTGTTTTGAGCATAAATTAACACACAGAAGGATGGGACCTAAGGGAGGACACTCGTGGGTCTGAGTGTCTTCGTGAGCATGAGTCAGCAAATGCAGCCTTTGTCGAATAACACTGCCTTTTGCTGATTCCATGGACCCGAAATCTCCAAATGCAGACGACCCTTCCTACAGCGAACACATGCATGGGACAGCCACAGGATGCTACCCCATTGGAACGGCAAAAAACATGAAAAGCCACCTCATCTTCTCATATCCTGGTGCTCGGGTTCAAGCTTTCAGCCGCTTTTCTGAAAATATACCCAATTGGGGAAGTCAGCACTTTCAAAACACTCTTACTTATAACTTGGAATTGGTTCCATGGATGAACTACAACGGGGAAGAATAAGAGACGATGGTTATATATTTGGACAGGCACATGGCGCTCTAATTTCCAATGCTGAACAAGAATTGACCCAAGTCTAAGCTTGCTCTCAGAAGGAGAATTGGGCTTGAAAATTTCCTGCTGCTTTGGGACCAGGTCCGAAAGTGGGAAGTTGAGCCGGGGATCTCAGGGAGCCTATAATTCATGGCCCTACAGGATGTTAAAAGGCACGTAATGTGGAAAAATGACTTGGGTTGAAGCAGAGAAAAGAACTTGAGAGCAAGGCAGAATTGCAAAACTGGGATTTCAAGAGGGAGAAGCGTCTCGCCTGGTAAGAACCTAGGATGTGGCAGTACTTCTTCAAACATGCCTTTGTCGAAAAAGGGTGTATGTCTTTATCCTGAATATCTTTAGGATAAAGGCATACACCGTTTTGGGGGAACCAGGCAGGGGCTCGGTGCAAATCAACACTACATAATGCTATCACTTCCCATCAAAACAAAGGGTCATGTACGAAAAGTGTAAAGACCAGAAATGCAGGGTAACGTGGAGGTAAATCGTACCCACATTTTGTGGATTGTGGGATGAACAATGGCAATCGGCACCCTGGCGAATTCTATGGTGTATTCGAAGATAAAGTAAGAAACAATTCTACAGCACATAGGACACTTCCACTCAAGGACGTATATTTTCAAGGAAACCAAAGAACCTCAGGTCACAGGCAACCCAACGTTTACTGCTGCTCTCTTTACAAAAGCCTCGACGAGGATACAATCTAAATTTCCTTGGACAGAAACATGGATGAAGAATATGTGATTCTTATCTGCAATGATATATTACTGAGCCAGGAAATCAATGAAATAACGTCACTTGCGCCACCGGAGTGTTCTTAGTTACAATCATTCTCAGTGAATTTAGTCACATAGAAAAAAGTGGTTTATCAAAGATATGAGGTACAGGTGGAATATAAAATTGCGTCCCTTGAACGAAATGGCAGACGACAGAGAGAATTACACATTTAGCAAACACACTTATGCCTGTAGGAGCGCAAAGGTCACATGAGGTGAGGAAAAACCAGGTGTTTTCAATGAGCACAGATACCATTCCGTATAGACCAAGGAGGGAATCAAGACAACTTACTCTAAACCTCAAAGGACTGAACTCAGCCCACTTTACACACCACAAAAGATTATTGACAACTGGTCAGAATTTGAAAAACAATTTATCTATGTCTCCCTGGAAGAGAATCTAGTGGATGCACAGCAGCAAGCAACACAGCACGGAAAATCGGCCACACCCGGTGAGAAAAATAAACTGCAAAATAAAGGCAGTGAGTGACAGATAAATTCTTCGAGACTTCGTTCAGGGGCTGTGATTGGAGTTGTTTTCAGCATATATTCACACACAGAAAGATGGGACCTAAGGGAGGACAATCGTGGGTCTGAGTGTCTTCGTGAGCATGAGTCAGCAAATGCAGCCCTTGTAGAATAACACTGCCTTGCCCTGATTCCATTGACCCGAAATCTCCAAATGTAGATGACCCTTCTACAGTGAACACATGCATGTGTCAGCCACAGGATGCTACCCCATTGGAATGGGAAAAAACATGAAAAGGCACCTCATCTTCTCATATCCTGGTGCTCGGGTTCAAGCTTCCAGCCACTTTCCTGAAAATATCCCCACTTGGGGAAGTCAGTACTTTCAAAACCTTCTTTCTTATAGCTTGGAATTGGTTCCATGGATGAACTACAACGGGGAAGAATAAGAAACGATGCCTATATATTTGGACAGGCATATGGTGCTCTAATTTCAACTGCTGAACAAGAATTGACCCAAGTCTAAGCTTGCTCTCAGAAGGAGAATAGGGCTTGAAAATTTCCCGCTGCTTTGTGACCAGTTCCAAAAGTGGGAAGTTGAGCAGGGGATCTCAGGGAGCCTATAATTCATGGCCCTGCAGGATGGTAAAAGGCACGTAATGTGGAAAAATGACTTGGGTTGAACCAGAGAAAAGAACTTGAGAGCAAGGCAGAATTGCAAAACTGGGATTTAAAGAGGGAGAAGCGTCTCGCCTGGTAAGAACCTAGGATGTGGCAGTACTTCTTCAAACATGCCTTTGTCGAAAAAGGGTGTATGCCTTTATCCTGAATATATTCCGAATAAAGGCATACACCGTTTTTGGGCAACCAGGCAGGGGCTCGGTGCAAATCAACACTACATAGTGCTATCACTTCCCATCTAAACAAAGGGTCATCTACGAAAAGTGTAAAGACTAGAAATTCAGGGTAGCATGGAGGTAAATCGTACCCACATTTTGTGGATTCCAGGATGAACAATGGCAATCGGCACCCTGGCGAAGTCTATGGTGTATTCAAAAATAATGTAAGAAACAAAGCTACAGCACATAGGACACTTCCACTCAAGGACGTATATTTTCAAGAAAACCAAAGTACCTCAGGTCACAGGCAACCCAACGTTTTCTGCTGCTCTCTTTACAAAAGCCTCGACTAGGATACAATCTAAATTCCCTTGGACGGAAAACATGGATGGAGAATATGTGATTCTTATCTACAATGATATATTACTGAGCCAGGAAATCAATGAAATAACGTCACTTGCCGCCAAAGGAGTGTTCGTAGTTACAATCATTCTCAGTAAATTTAGTCACATAGAAAAAAGTGATTTATCAAAGATATGAGGTACAGGTGGAATACAAAATTGCGTCCCATGAATGAAATGGCAGACGAGAGAAAGCATCACACATTTAGCAAACACACTTATGCCTGTAGGAGCGCGAAGGTCACTTGAGGTGAGGAAGAAACAGGTGTTTTCAATGAGCACAGATACCATTCCATATAGACCAAAGAGGGCATCAAGACAACTTACTCTAAACCTCAAAGGACTGAACTCAGCCCACTTTACACACCAGAAAACATTATTTACAACTGGTTAGAATTTGAAAAACAATTTATCGATGTCTCTCTGGAAGAGAATCAAGTGGATGCACAGCAGCAAGCAACACAGCACTGAAAATCGGCTACACCCCGTGAGAAAAATAAACTGCAAAATAAAGGCAGTGAGTGACAGATAAATTCTTCGAGACTTCGTTCAGGGGCTGTCATTGAAGTTGTTTTGAGCATATATTAACACACAGAAGGATCGGACCTAAGGGAGGACACTCGTGGGTCTGAGTGTCTTCGTGAGCATGAGTCAGCAAATGCAGCCCTTGCCGAATAACACTGCCTTTTCCTGATTCCATGGACCCGAAATCTCCAAATGCAGACGACCCTTCCTACAGCGAACACATGCATGGGACAGCCACAGGATGCTACCCCATTGGAACGGCAAAAAACATGAAAAGCCACCTCATCTTCTCATATCCTGGTGCTCGGGTTCAAGCTTTCAGCCGCTTTTCTGAAAATATACCCAATTGGGGAAGTCAGCACTTTCAAAACACTCTTACTTATAACTTGGAATTGGTTCCATGGATGAACTACAACGGGGAAGAATAAGAGACGATGGCTATATATTTGGACAGGCACATGGCGCTCTAATTTCCAATGCTGAACAAGAATTGACCCAAGTCTAAGCTTGCTCTCAGAAGGAGAATTGGGCTTGAAAATTTCCTGCTGCTTTCGGACCTGTTCCGAAAGTTGGAAGTTGAGCCGGGGATCTCAGGGAGCCTATAATTCATGGCCCTACAGGATGGTAAAAGGCACGTAATGTGGAAAAATGACTTGGGTTGAACCAAAGAAAAGAACTTGAGAGCAAGGCAGAATTGCAAAACTGGGATTTCAAGAGGGAGAAGCGTCTCGCCTGGTAAGAACCTAGGATGTGGCAGTACTTCTTCAAACATGCCTTTGTCGAAAAAGGGTGTATGTCTTTATCCTGAATATCTTTAGGATAAAGGCATACACCGTTTTTGGGGAACCAGGCAGGGGCTCGGTGCAAATCAACACTACATAATGCTATCACTTCCCATCAAAACAAAGGGTCATGTACGAAAAGTGTAAAGACCAGAAATGCAGGGTAACGTGGAGGTAAATCGTACCCACATTTTGTGGATTGTGGGATGAACAATGGCAATCGGCACCCTGGCGAATTCTATGGTGTATTCGAAGATAAAGTAAGAAACAATGCTACAGCACATAGGACACTTCCACTCAAGGACGTATATTTTCAAGGAAACCAAAGAACCTCAGGTCACAGGCAACCCAACGTTTACTGCTGCTCTCTTTACAAAAGCCTCGACGAGGATACAATCTAAATTTCCTTGGACAGAAACATGGATGAAGAATATGTGATTCTTATCTACAACGATATATTACAGAGCCAGGAAATCAATGAAATAACGTCACTTGCCCCACTGGAGTGTTCTTAGTTACAATCATTCTCAGTGAATTTAGTCACATAGAAAAAAGTGGTTTATCAAAGATATGAGGTACAGGTGGAATATAAAATTGCGTCCCTTGAAAGAAATGGCAGACGACAGAGAAAATTACAAATTTAGCAAACACACTTATGCCTGTAGGAGCGCAAAGGTCACATGAGGTGAGGAAAAACCAGGTGATTTCAATGAGCACAGATACCATTCCATATAGACCAAAGAGGGAATCAAGACAACTTACTCTAAACCTCAAAGGACTGAACTCAGCCCACTTTACACACCAGAAAAGATTATTGACAACTGGTCAGAATTTGAAAAACTATTTATCTATGTCTCTCTGGAAGAGAATCTAGTGGATGCACAGCAGCAAGCAACACAGCACGGAAAATCGGCTACACCCGGTGAGAAAAATAAACTGCAAAATAAAGGCAGTGAGTGACAGATAAATTCTTCGAGACTTCGTTCAGGGGCTGTGATTGGAGTTGTTTTCAGCATATATTCACACACAGAAAGATGGGACCTAAGGGAGGACAATCGTGGGTCTGAGTGTCTTTGTGAGCATGAGTCAGCAAATGCAGCCCTTGTAGAATAACACTGCCTTGCCCTGATTCCATTGACCCGAAATCTCCAAATGTAGATGACCCTTCTACAGTGAACACATGCATGTGTCAGCCACAGGATGCTACCCCATTGGAATGGGAAAAAACATGAAAAGGCACCTCATCTTCTCATATCCTGGTGCTCGGGTTCAAGCTTCCAGCCACTTTCCTGAAAATATCCCCACTTGGGGAAGTCAGCACTTTCAAAACCTTCTTTCTTATAGCTTGGAATTGGTTCCATGGATGAACTACAACGGGGAAGAATAAGAAACGATGCCTATATATTTGGACAGGCATATGGTGCTCTAATTTCAACTGCTGAACAAGAATTGACCCAAGTCTAAGCTTGCTCTCAGAAGGAGAATAGGGCTTGAAAATTTCCCGCTGCTTTGTGACCAGTTCCAAAAGTGGGAAGTTGAGCAGGGGATCTCAGGGAGCCTATAATTCATGGGCCTGCAGGATGGTCAAAGACACCTAATGTGGACAAATGACTTAGGTTGAGCCAGAGAAAAGAACTTGAGAGCAAGGCAGAATTGCAAAAATGGGATTTCAAGAGGGAGACGCGTCTCGCCTGGTAAGAACCTAGAATGTGGCAGTCCTTCTTCAAACATGCCTTTGTCGAAAAACGGTGTATGCCTTTATCCTGAATATATTCCGAATAAAGGCATACACCGTTTTTGGGCAACCAGGCAGGGGCTCGGTGCAAATCAACACTACATAGTGCTATCACTTCCCATCTAAACAAAGGGTCATCTACGAAAAGTGTAAAGACTAGAAATTCAGGGTAGCATGGAGGTAAATCGTACCCACATTTTGTGGATTCCAGGATGAACAATTGCAATCGGCACCCTGGCGAATTCTATGGTGTATTCGAAGATAAAGTAAGAAACAATGCTACAGCACATAGGACACTTCCATTCAAGGACGTATATTTTCAGGAAAACCAAAGAACCTCAGGTCACAGGCAACCCAACGTTTACTGCTGCTCTCTTTACAAAAGCCTCGACTAGGATACAATCTAAATTTCCTTGGACGGAAAACATGGATGGAGAATATGTGATTCTTATCTACAATGATATATTACTGAGCCAGGAAATCAATGAAATAACGTCACTTGCCGCCAAAGGAGTGTTCGTAGTTACAATCATTCTCAGTAAATTTAGTCACATAGAAAAAAGTGGTTTATCAAAGATATGAGGTACAGGTGGAATACAAAATTGCGTCCCATGAATGAAATGGCAGACGAGAGAAAGCATCACACATTTAGCAAACACACTTATGCCTGTAGGAGCGCGAAGGTCACTTGAGGTGAGGAAAAAACAGGTGTTTTCAATAAGCACAGATACCATTCCATATAGACCAAAGAGGGCATCAAGACAACTTACTCTAAACCTCAAAGGACTGAACTCAGCCCACTTTACACACCAGAAAAGATTATTTACAACTGGTTAGAATTTGAAAAACAATTTATCGATGTCTCTCTGGAAGAGAATCAAGTGGATGCACAGCAGCAAGCAACACAGCACTCAAAATCGGCTACACCCCGTGAGAAAAATAAACTGCAAAATAAAGGCAGTGAGTGAGAGATAAATTCTTTGAGACTTCATTCAGGGGCTGTCATTGAAGTTGTTTTGAGCATATATTAACACAGAAGGATCGGTCCTAAGGGAGGACACTCGTGGGTCTGAGTGTCTTCGTGAGCATGAGTCAGCAAATGCAGCCCTTGTAGAATAACACTGCCTTTTCCTGATTCCATGGACCCGAAATCTCCAAATGCAGACGACCCTTCCTACAGCGAACACATGCATGGGACAGCCACAGGATTCTACCCCATTGGAACGGCAAAAAACATGAAAAGCCACCTCATCTTCTCATATCCTGGTGCTCGGGTTCAAGCTTTCAGCCGCTTTTCTGAAAATATACCCAATTGGGGAAGTCAGCACTTTCAACACACTCTTACTTAGAACTTGGAATTGGTTCCATGGATGAACTACAACGGGGAAGAATAAGAGACGATGGCTATATATTTGGACAGGAACATGGCGCTCAAATTTCCAATGCTGAACAAGAATTGACCCAAGTCTAAGCTTGCTCTCAGAAGGAGAATTGTGCTTGAAAATTTCCTGCTGCTTTGGGACCTGTTCCGAAAGTGGGAAGTTGAGCCGGGGATCTCAGGGAGCCTATAATTCATGGCCCTACAGGATGGTAAAAGGCACGTAATGTGGAAAAAATGACTTGGGTTGAACCAGAGAAAAGAACTTGAGAGCAAGGCAGAATTGCAAAACTGGGATTTCAAGAGGGAGAAGCGTCTCGCCTGGTAAGAACCTAGGATGTGGCAGTACTTCTTCAAACATGCCTTTGTCGAAAAAGGGTGTATGTCTTTATCCTGAATATCTTTAGGATAAAGGCATACACCAGTTTGGGGGAACCAGGCAGGGGCTCGGTGCAAATCAACACTACATAATGCTATCACTTCCCATCAAAACAAAGGGTCATGTACGAAAAGTGTAAAGACCAGAAATGCAGGGTAACGTAGAGGTAAATCGTACCCACATTTTGTGGATTGTGGGATGAACAATGGCAATCGGCACCCTGGCGAATTCTATGGTGTATTCGAAGATAAAGTAAGAAACAATGCTACAGCACATAGGACACTTCCACTCAAGGACGTATATTTTCAAGGAAACCAAAGAACCTCAGGTCACAGGCAACCCAACGTTTACTGCTGCTCTCTTTACAAAAGCCTCGACGAGGATACAATCTAAATTTCCTTGGACAGAGACATGGAAGAAGAATATGTGATTCTTATCTACAATGATATATTACAGAGCCAGGAAATCAATGAAATAACGTCACTTGCGCCACCGGAGTGTTCTTAGTTACAATCATTCTCAGTGAATTTAGTCACATAGAAAAAAGTGGTTTATCAAAGATATGAGGTACAGGTGGAATATAAAATTGCGTCCCTTGAATGAAATGGCAGACGACAGAGAGAATTACACATTTAGCAAACACACTTATGCCTGTAGGAGCGCAAAGGTCACATGAGGTGAGGAAAAACCAGGTGTTTTCAATGAGCACAGATACCATTCCATATAGACCAAGGAGGGAATCAAGACAACTTACTCTAAACCTCAAAGGACTGAACTCAGCCCACTTTACACACCAGAAAAGATTATTGACAACTGGTCAGAATTTGAAAAACTATTTATCTATGTCTCTCTGGAAGAGAATCTAGTGGATGCACAGCAGCAAGCAACACAGCACGGAAAATCGGCTACACCCGGTGAGAAAAATAAACTGCAAAATAAAGGCAGTGAGTGACAGATAAATTCTTCGAGACTTCGTTCAGCGGCTGTGATTGGAGTTGTTTTCAGCATATATTAACACACAGAAAGATGGGACCTAAGGGAGGACAATCGTGGGTCTGAGTGTCTTCGTGAGCATGAGTCAGCAAATGCAGCCCTTGTAGAATAACACTGCCTTGCCCTGATTCCATTGACCCGAAATCTCCAAATGTAGATGACCCTTCTACAGCGAACACATGCATGTGTCAGCCACAGGATGCTACCCCATTGGAATGGGAAAAAACATGAAAAGGCACCTCATCTTCTCATATCCTGGTGCTCGGGTTCAAGCTTCCAGCCACTTTCCTGAAAATATCCCCACTTGGGGAAGTCAGCACTTTCAAAACCTTCTTTCTTATAGCTTGGAATTGGTTCCATGGATGAACTACAACGGGGAAGAATAAGAAACGATGCGTATATATTTGGACAGGCATATGGTGCTCTAATTTCAACTGCTGAACAAGAATTGACCCAAGTCTAAGCTTGCTCTCAGAAGGAGAATAGGGCTTGAAAATTTCCCGCTGCTTTGTGACCAGTTCCAAAAGTGGGAAGTTGAGCAGGGGATCTCAGGGAGCCTATAATTCATGGGCCTGCAGGATGGTCAAAGACACCTAATGTGGACAAATGACTTGGGTTGAGCCAGAGAAAAGAACTTGAGAGCAAGGCAGAATTGCAAAAATGGGATTTCAAGAGGGAGACGCGTCTCGCCTGGTAAGAACCTAGAATGTGGCAGTACTTCTTCAACCATGCCTTTGTCGAAAAACGGTGTATGCCTTTATCCTGAATATATTCCGAATAAAGGCATACACCGTTTTTGGGCAACCAGGCAGGGGCTCGGTGCAAATCAACACTACATAGTGCTATCACTTCCCATCTAAACAAAGGGTCATCTACGAAAAGTGTAAAGACTAGAAATTCAGGGTAGAATGGAGGTAAATCGTACCCACATTTTGTGGATTGTGGGATGACCAATTGCAATCGGCACCCTGGCGAATTCTATGGTGTATTCGAAGATAAAGTAAGAAACAATGCTACAGCACATAGGACACTTCCATTCAAGGACGTATATTTTCAGGAAAACCAAAGAACCTCAGGTCACAGGCAACCCAACGTTTACTGCTGCTCTCTTTACAAAAGTCTCGACTAGGATACAATCTAAATTTCCTTGGACGGAAAACATGGATGGAGAATATGTGATTCTTATCTACAATGATATATTACGGAGCCAGGAAATCAATGAAATAACGTCACTTGCCGCCAAAGGAGTGTTCGTAGTTACAATCATTCTCAGTAAATTTAGTCACATAGAAAAAAGTGGTTTATCAAAGATATGAGGTACAGGTGGAATACAAAATTGCGTCCCATGAATGAAATGGCAGACGAGAGAAAGCATCACACATTTAGCAAACACACTTATGCCTGTAGGAGCGCGAAGGTCACTTGAGGTGAGGAATAACCAGGTGTTTTCAATGAGCACAGATACCATTCCATATAGACCAAAGAGGGAATCAAGACAACTTACTCTAAACGTCAAAGGACTGAACTCAGCCCACTTTACACACCAGAAAACATTATTTACAACTGGTTAGAATTTGAAAAACAATTTATCGATGTCTCTCTGGAAGAGGATCAAGTGGATGCACAGCCGCAAGCAACACAGCACTCAAAATCGGCTACACCCCGTGAGAAAAATAAACTGCAAAATAAAGGCAGTGAGTGAGAGATAAATTCTTCGAGACTTCGTTCAGGGGCTGTCATTGAAGTTGTTTTGAGCATATATTAACACACAGAAGGATCGGACCTAAGGGAGGACACTCGTGGGTCTGAATGTCTTCGTGGGCATGAGTCAGCAAATTCAGCCCTTGTCGAATAACACTGCCTTTTCCTGATTCCATGGACCCGAAATCTCCAAATGCAGACGACCCTTCCTACAGCGAACACATGCATGGGACAGCCACAGGATGCTACCCCATTGGAATGGCAAAAAAACATGAAAAGCCACCTCATCTTCTCATATCCTGGTGCTCGGGTTCAAGCTTTCAGCCGCTTTTCTGAAAATATACCCAATTGGGGAAGTCAGCACTTTCAAAACACTCTTACTTATAACTTGGAATTGGTTCCATGGATGAACTACAATGGGGAAGAATTAGAGACGATGGCTATATATTTGGACAGGCACATGGCGCTCTAATTTCCAATGCTGAACAAGAATTGACCCAAGTCTAAGCTTGCTCTCGGAAGGAGAATTGGGCTTGAAAATGTCCTGCTGCTTTGGGACCAGTTCCGAAAATGGGAAGTTGAGCCGGGGATCTCAGGGAGCCTATAATTCATGGCCCTGCAGGATGGTAAAAGGCACGTAATGTGGAAAAATGACTTGGGTTGAACCAGAGAAAAGAACTTGAGAGCAAGGCAGAATTGCAAAACTGGGATTTCAAGAGGGAGAAGCGTCTCGCCTGGTAAGAACCTAGGATGTGGCAGTACTTCTTCAAACATGCCTTTGTCGAAAAAGGGTGTATGCCTTTATCCTGAATATATTCCGAATAAAGGCATACACCGTTTTTGGGCAACCAGGCAGGGGCTCGGTGCAAATCAAAACTACATAGTTCTATCACTTCCCATCTAAACAAAGGGTCATCTACGAAAAGTGTAAAGACTAGAAATTCAGGGTAGCATGGAGGTAAATCGTACCCACATTTTGTGGATTCCAGGATGAACAATGGCAATCGGAACCCTGGCGAAGTCTATGGTGTATTCAAAAATAATGTAAGAAACAAAGCTACAGCACATAGGACACTTCCACTCAAGGACGTATATTTTCAAGAAAACCAAAGAACCTCAGGTCACAGGCAACCCAACGTTTTTTGCTGCTCTCTTTACAAAAGCCTCGACTAGGATACAATCTAAATTTCCTTGGACGGAAAACATGGATGGAGAATATGTGATTCTTATCTACAATGATATATTACTGAGTCAGGAAATCAATGAAATAACGTCACTTGCCGCCAAAGGAGTGTTCGTAGTTACAATCATTCTCAGTAAATTTAGTCACATAGAAAAAAGTGGTTTATCAAAGATATGAGGTACAGGTGGAATACAAAATTGCGTCCCATGAATGAAATGGCAGACGAGAGAAAGCATCACACATTTAGCAAACACACTTATGCCTGTAGGAGCGCGAAGGTCACTTGAGGTGAGGAAAAAACAGGTGTTTTCAATGAGCACAGATACCATTCCATATAGACCAAAGAGGGCATCAAGACAACTTACTCTAAACCTCAAAGGACTGAACTCAGCCCACTTTACACACCAGAAAAGATTATTTACAACTGGTTAGAATTTGAAAAACAATTTATCGATGTCTCTCTGGAAGAGAATCAAGTGGATGCACAGCAGCAAGCAACACAGCACTCAAAATCGGCTACACCCCGTGAGAAAAATAAACTGCAAAATAAAGGCAGTGAGTGAGAGATAAATTCTTCGAGACTTCGTTCAGGGGCTGTCATTGAAGTTGTTTTGAGCATATATTAACACACAGAAGGATCGGACCTAAGGGAGGACACTCGTGGGTCTGAGTGTCTTCGTGAGCATGAGTCAGCAAATGCAGCCCTTGTCGAATAACACTGCCTTTTCCTGATTCCATGGACCCGAAATCTCCAAATGCAGACGACCCTTCCTACAGCGAACACATGCATGGGACACCCGCAGGATGCTACCCCATTGGAACGGGAAAAAACATGAAAAGCCAACTCATCTTCTCATATCGTGGTCCTCGGGTTCAAGCTTCCAGCCACTTTTCTGAAAATATCCCCACTTGGGGAAGTCAGCACTTTCAAAACCTTCTTTCTTATAGCTTGGAATTGGTTCCATGGATGAACTACAACGGGGAAGAATAAGAGACGATGGCTATATATTTGGACAGGCATATGGTGCTCTAATTTCAACTGCTGAACAAGAATTGACCCAAGTCTTAGCTTGCTCTCAGAAGGAGAATAGGGCTTGAAAATTTCCGCTGATTTGTGACCAGTTCCAAAAGTGGGAAGTTGAGCAGGGGATCTCAGCGAGCCTATAATTCATGGGCCTGCAGGATGGTCAAAGACACCTAATGTGGACAAATGACTTGGGTTGAGCCAGAGAAAAGAACTTGAGAGCAAGGCAGAATTGCAAAAATGGGATTTCAAGAGGGAGACGCGTCTCGCCTGGTAAGAACCTAGAATGTGGCAGTACTTCTTCAACCATGCCTTTGTCGAAAAACGGTGAATGCCTTTATCCTGAATATATTCCGAATAAAGGCATACACCGTTTTTGGGCAACCAGGCAGGGGCTCGGTGCAAATCAACACTACATAGTGCTATCACTTCCCATCTAAACAAAGGGTCATCTACGAAAAGTGTAAAGACTAGAAATTCAGGGTAGCATGGAGGTAAATCGTACCCACATTTTGTGGATTCCAGGATGAACAATGGCAATCGGAACCCTGGCGAATTCTATGGTGTATTCAAAAATAATGTAAGAAACAAAGCTACAGCACATAGGACACTTCCACTCAAGGATGGATATTTTCAAGAAAACCAAAGAACCTCAGGTCACAGGCAACCCAACGTTTTCTGCTGCTCTCTTTACAAAAGCCTCGACTAGGATACAATCTAAATTTCCTTGGACGGAAAACATGGATGGAGAATATGTGATTCTTATCTACAATGATATATTACTGAGTCAGGAAATCAATGAAATAACGTCACTTGCCGCCAAAGGAGTGTTCGTAGTTACAATCATTCTCAGTAAATTTAGTCACATAGAAAAAAGTGGTTTATCAAAGATATGAGGTACAGGTGGAATACAAAATTGCGTCCCATGAATGAAATGGCAGACGAGAGAAAGCATCACACATTTAGCAAACACACTTATGCCTGTAGGAGCGCGAAGGTCACTTGAGGTGAGGAAAAAACAGGTGTTTTCAATGAGCACAGATACCATTCCATATAGACCAAAGAGGGCATCAAGACAACTTACTCTAAACCTCAAAGGACTGAACTCAGCCCACTTTACACACCAGAAAAGATTATTTACAACTGGTTAGAATTTGAAAAACAATTTATCGATGTCTCTCTGGAAGAGAATCAAGTGGATGCACAGCAGCAAGCAACACAGCACTCAAAATCGGCTACACCCCGTGAGAAAAATAAACTGCAAATTAAAGGCAGTGAGTGAGAGATAAATTCTTCGAGACTTCGTTCAGGGGCTGTCATTGAAGTTGTTTTGAGCATATATTAACACACAGAAGGATCGGACCTAAGGGAGGACACTCGTGGGTCTGAGTGTCTTCGTGAGCATGAGTCAGCAAATGCAGCCCTTGTCGAATAACACTGCCTTTTCCTGATTCCATGGACCCGAAATCTCCAAATGCAGACGACCCTTCCTACAGCGAACACATGCATGGGACAGCCACAGGATGCTACCCCATTGGAACGGCAAAAAACATGAAAAGGCACCTCATCTTCTCATATCCTGGTGCTCGGGTTCAAGCTTTCAGCCGCTTTTCTGAAAATATACCCAATTGGGGAAGTCAGCACTTTCAAAACCTTCTTTCTTATAGCTTGG
The DNA here is from genome assembly GCF_026419965.1 of Kogia breviceps. Classification (NCBI taxonomy): domain Eukaryota; kingdom Metazoa; phylum Chordata; class Mammalia; order Artiodactyla; family Physeteridae; genus Kogia; species Kogia breviceps. The sequence continues at coordinate 36,700,521 of NC_081329.1, forward strand.
AATTGGTTCCATGGATGAACTACAACGGGGAAGATTAAGACCCGATGCCTATATATTTGGACAGGCATATGGTGCTCTAATTTCAACTGCTGAACAAGAATTGACCCAAGTCTAAGCTTGCTCTCAGAAGGAGAATAGGGCTTGAAAATTTCCCGCTGATTTGTGACCAGTTCCAAAAGTGGGATGTTGAGCAGTGGATCTCAGCGAGCCTATAATTCATGGGCCTGCAGGATGGTCAATGACAACTAATGTGGACAAATGACTTGGGTTGAGCCAGAGAAAAGAACTTGAGAGCAAGGCAGAATTGCAAAAATGGGATTTCAAGAGGGAGACGCGTCTCGCCTGGTAAGAACCTAGAATGTGGCAGTACTTCTACAACCATGCCTTTGTCGAAAAACGGTGTATGCCTTTATCCTGAATATATTCCGAATAAAGGCATACACCGTTTTTGGGCAACCAGGCAGGGGCTCGGTGCAAATCAACACTACATAGTGCTATCACTTCCCATCTAAACAAAGGGTCATCTACGAAAAGTGTAAAGACTAGAAATTCAGGGTAGCATGGAGGTAAATCGTACCCACATTTTGTGGATTCCAGGATGAACAATGGCAATCGGCACCCTGGCGAAGTCTATGGTGTATTCAAAAATAATGTAAGAAACAAAGCTACAGCACATAGGACACTTCCACTCAAGGACGTATATTTTCAAGAAAACCAGGAGACGGCTTAAAGATGGCGGAAGAGTAAGACGCGGAGATCTCCTTCCTCCTCACAGAGACATCAGAAATACATCTACACGTGGAGCTTCTCCTGTAGAGCACCCACCGAACGCTGGCAGAGGACCTCGGACCTCCAAAAAGGCAAGAAACTCCCCACATATCTGGGTAGGGCAAAAGAAAAAAGAATAAACAGGGACAAAAGAATAGGGACGGGACCTACGCCAGTGGGAGGGAGCCGAGAAGGAGGAAAGACTCCCACACACTAGAGGCCCCTTCGCGGGCGGAGACTGCGGGCGCCGGAGGGGGAAGCTCCGGAGCCGCGGAGGACAGCTCAGCCACAGGGGTGCGGAGGGCAAAGCGGAGAGATTCCCGCAGAGGATCGGTGCCGACCGGCGCTCACCAGCCCGAGAGGCTTGTCTGCTCGCCCGCCGGGGCGGGCGGGGCCGGGAGCTGAGGCTCGGGCTTCAGTCGGATCCCGGGGAAAGGGCTGGAGTTGGCAGAGTGAAGACAGCTTGAAGGGGGCTAGTGCGCCACGGCTGGCCGGGAGGGAGTTCGGGAGAAGTCTGGAGCCGCCGAAGAGGCAAGAGACCTTTTCCTCCCTCTTTGCTGCCTGGGCGGGAGGAGAGGGGATTAAGTGCGCCGCTTAAAGGAGCCCTAGAAGCGGGCGCGGAGCTGCCGAAGAGACAAGAGACTTTTTCTTGCCTCTTTGCTTCCTCGGGTGTGAGGTGAGGGGATTAAGAGCACCGCGTAGAGGAGCTCCAGAAACGGGCGCGAGCCGCGGCTGTCGGCACGGACAGTAGAGACGGGTGTCGGACGCTAAGGTTGCTGCTGCCACCACCAAGAGGCCTGTGTGTGAGCACAGGTCACTCTCCACACCGGCCCTCCCGGGAGCCCGTGCAGTCCGCCACTGCCGGGGTCCTGGGATCCAGGGACAGCTTCCCCGGGAGAACGCACGACGCGCCTTGGGCCTGTGCAGCGTCACGTCGGCCTCTGACGTCGCGGACTCGCCCCGCCCCCGTGCCACTCCCTCCCCCCAGCCTGAGTGAGCTGGAGCCCCCGAATCAACTGCTCCTTTAACATCGTCCTGTCTGAGCGAAGGGCAGTCGCCCTCGGACAACCTACACGCAGAGGCGGGACCAAGTCCAAAGCTGAACCCCAGGAGCTGTGCGAACAGAGAGGAGAGGGGGAGATCACTCCCAACAGCCTCAGAAGCGGCGGATTAAAGCTCCACAATCAACTTGAAGTGCCCTGCATCTGTTGAAAACCTGAATAGACAACGAATCATCCCAAGTTGAGGAGGTGGACTTTGGGAGCAAGATATACTATTATTTTCCCCTTTTTTTTCTTTTTGTGGGTGTGTATGTGTGTGCTGCTGTGTGAGATTTTGTCTGTATAGCTTTGCTTGCACCACTTGTCCTAGGGTTAGACCGACCCATTTTTCTTGTTTTTTTGTTTGTTTGTTTGTTTGTTTTTGTTTTTGTTTTTGTTTTTTAAAAGGAAATTTTTCTTCTTAATAATTATTTTTTATTTTAATAACTATACTTTATACTACTCTGTCTTCTCCCTTTCTTTCTTCCTTTCTTCCCTCCTTCCCTCCTTTCTTCCTTCCTTCCCCCTTCTTTCCTCCCTTCCTCTCTTCCTTCCTCCCTTTCTTCCTCTGCACCTTCCATCCTTGCTTCCTTTCTTCCTTCCTTCCCTCCCTCCCTCCTTCCTTCCTTTTCTTTCCTCTCTATTTATTCTACCTTTTATTTTGAGCCGTGTGGATTAAAGGTTCTTGGCGCCCCAGCCAGGCACCAGGGCGGTGTCCCTGAGGTGGGAGAACCAACCTCAAGACACTAGTCCACAAGAGACCTCCGAGCTCCACGTAATATCAGACGGCGAAAATCTCCCAGAGACCTCCATCTCAACACCAAGACCCAGCTTCACTCAAGGACCAGCAAAGAACAGTGCTGGACACCCTATCCCCAACAAAGAGCAAGACAGGTCTACAGCCCCATCCATTAGCAGAGAGACTGCCTAAAATCATAATAAGGTTACCAACATCCCCAAACACACCACCAGACGAGGACCTGCCCACCAGAAGGACAAGATCCAGCCTCATCCACCAGAACAGAGGCACTAGTCCCCCCAACCAGGGAATCTACTCAACCCACTGAACCAACCTTAGCCACTGGGGACAGCCACCAAAAACAACAGGAACTACAAACCTGCAGCGTGCAAAAAGGAGACCTCAAACACAGTAAGATAAGCGAAATGAGAAGACAGAAAAACACACAACAGATGAAGGAGCAAGATAAAAACACACCAGACCTAACAGATGAAGAGGTAATAGCCAATCTACCTGAAAGAGAATTTAGAATAATGATGGTGAAGATGATGCAAAATCTTGGAAATAGAATAGACAATTTGCAAGAAACAGTTAACAGGGACCTAGAAGAAATAAAGAGGAAGCAAGCAACGATGAGCAACACAATAAATGAAATTAAAAATACTCTAGATGGGATCAATAGCAGAATAACTGAGGCAGAAGGACGGATAAGTGACCTGGAAGATAAAATAGTGGAAATAACTACTGCAGAGCAGAAGAAAGAAAAAAGAATGAAAAGAACTGAGGACAGTCTCAGAGACCTCTGGGACAACATTAAACGCACCAACATTCGAATTATAGGGGTCCCAGAAGAAGAAGAGAAAAAGAAAGGGACTGAGAAAATATTTGAAGAGATTATAGTTGAAAACTTCCCTAATATAGGAAAGGAAATAGTCAATCAAGTACAGGAAGCACAGAGAGTTCCATACAGGATAAACCCAAAGAGAAACACGCCACGACACATAATAATCAAACTGTCAAAAATTAAATACAAAGAAAACATATTAAAAGCAGCAAGGGAAAAACAACAAATAACACACAAGGGAATCCCCATAAGATTAACATCTGATCTTTCAGCAGAAACTCTACAAGCCAGAAGGGAGTGGCAGGACATATTTAAAGTGATGAAGGAAAAAAACCTACAACCAAGATTACTCTACCCAGCAAGGATCTCATTCAGATTTGATGGAGAAATTAAAACCTTTACAGACAAGCAAAAACTGAGAGAGTTCAGCACCACCAAACCAGCTCTACAACAAATCCTAAAGGAACTTCTCTAGGCAAGAAACACAAGAGAAGGAAAAGACCTACAAGAACAACCCGAAACAAGTAAATGGTAATAGGAACATACATATCGATAATTACCTTAAATGTAAATGGATTAAATGCTCCCACCAAAAGACACAGACTGGCTGAATGGATACAAAAACAAGACCCATATATATGTTGTCTACAAGAGACCCACTTCAGACCTAGGGACACATACAGACTGAAAGTAAGGGGATGGAAAAAGATATTCCATGCAAATGGAAATCAGAAGAAAGCTGGAGTAGCAATTCTCATATCAGACAAAATAGACTTTAAAATAAAGACTATTACAAGAGACAAAGAAGGACACTACATAATGATCAAGGGATCGATCCATGAAGAAGATATAACAATTGTAAATATTTATGCACCCAACATAGGAGCACCTCAATACATAAGGCAATTACTAACAGCCTTAAAAGGGGAAATCGACAGCAACACAATTATAATGGGGGACTTTAACACCCCACTTTCACCAATGGACAGATCATCCAAAATGAAAATAAATAAGGAAACACAAGCTTTAAATGATACATTACACAAGATGGACTTAATTGATATTTATAGGACATTCCATCCAAAAACAACAGAATACACATTTTTCTCAAGTGCTCATGGAACATTCTCCAGGATTGATCATATATTGGGTCACAAATCTAGCCTTGGCAAATTTAAGAAAATTGAAATCGTATCAAGTATCTTTTCCGACCACAACGCTATGAGACTAAATATCAATTATAGGAAAAGATCTGTAAAAAATACAAACACATGGAGGCTAAACAATACACTACTTAATAACGAAGTGATCACTGAAGAAATCAAAGAGGAAATCAAAAAATACTTAGAAACAAATGACAATGGAGACACAACGACCCAAAACCTATGGGATACAGCAAAAGCAGTTCTAAGAGGCAAGTTTATAGCAATACAATCATACCTTAAGAAACAGGAAACATCTCGAATAAACAACCTAACTTTGCACTTAAAGCAATTAGAGAAAGAAGAACAAAAAACCCCCAAATTTAGCAGAAGGAAAGAAATCATAAAGATCAGATCAGAAATAAATGAAAAAGAAGTGAAGGAAACAATAGCAAAGATCAATAAAACTAAAAGCTGGTTCTTTGAGAAGATAAATAAAATTGATAAACCATTAGCCAGACTCATCAAGAATACAAGGGAGAGACCTCAAATCAATAGAATTAGAAATGAAAAAGGAGATATAACAACTGACACTGCAGAAATACAAAAGATTATTAGAGATTACTACAAGCAACTGTATGCCAATAAAATGGACAACCTGGAAGAAATGGACAAATTATTAGAAATGCACAACCTGCCGAGACTGAACCAGGAAGAAATAGAAAATATGAACAGACCAATCACAAGCACTGAAATTGAAACTGTGATTAAAAATCTTCCAGCAAACAAAAGTCCAGGACCAGATGGCTTCACAGGCGAATTCTATCAAACATTTAGAGAAGAGCTAACACCTATCCTTCTCAAACTCTTCCAACAGATAGCAGAGGGAGGAACACTCCCAAACTCATTCTATGAGGCCAACATCACCCTGATACCAAAACCAGACAAAGACGTCACAAAGAAAGAAAACTACAGGCCAATATCACTGATGAACATAGATGCAAAAATCCTCAACAAAATACTAGCAAACAGAATCCAACAGCACATTAAAAGGATCATACACCATGATCAAGTGGGGTTTATCCCAGGAATGCAAGGATTCTTCAATATACGCAAATCAATCAATGTGATACACCATATCAACAAACTGAAGGAGAAAAACCATATGATCATCTCAATAGATGCAGAGAAAGCTTTTGACAAAATTCAACACTCATTTATGATAAAAACCTTGCAGAAAGTGGGCATAGAGGGAACTTTCCTCAACATAATAAAGGCCATATATGACAAACCCACAGCTAGCATCGTTCTCAATGGTGAAAAACTGAAACCATTTCCACTAAGATCAGGAACAAGACAAGGTTGCCCACTCTCACCACTCTTATTCAACATAGTTTTGGAAGTTCTAGCCACAGCAATCAGAGAAGAAAAAGAAATAAAAGGAATCCAAATAGGAAAAGAAGAAGTAAAGCTGTCACTGTTTGCAGATGACATGATACTATACATAGAGAATCCTAAGGATGCTACCAGAAAACTACTAGAGCTAATCAATGAATTTGGTAAAGTTGCAGGATACAAAATGAATGCACAGAAATCTCTGGCATTCTTATACACTAATGATGAAAAATCTGAGAGTGAAATTAAGAAAACGCTTCCATTTACCATTGCAACAAAAAGAATAAAATATCTAGGAATAAACCTACCTAAGGAGACAAAAGACTTGTATGCAGAAAACTATAAGACACTGATGAAAGAAATTAAAGATGATACAAATAGGTGGAGAAATATACCATGTTCTTGGATTGGAAGAATCAACATTGTGAAAATGACTATACTACCCAAAGCAATCTACCGATTCAATGCAATCCCTATCAAATTACCACTGGCATTTTTTACAGAACTAGAACAAAAAATCTCACAATTTGTATGGAAACACAAAAGACCCCGAATAGCCAAAGCAATCTTGAGAACGAGAAATGGAGCTGGAGGAATTAGGCTCCCTGACTTCAGACTCTACTACAAGGCTACAGTAATCAAGACAATATGGTACTGGCACAAAAACAGAAATATAGATCAATGGAACAGGATAGAGAGCCCAGAGATAAACCCACACACATATGGTCACCTTATCTTTGACAAAGGAGGGAAGGATATACAGTGGAGAAAAGACAGCCTCTTCAATAAGTGGTGCTGGGAAAACTGGACAGCTACATGTAAAAGTATGAAATTAGAACAATCCCTAACACCACACACAAAAATAAACTCAAAATGGGTTAAAGACCTAAATGTAAGGCCAGACACTATCAAACTCTTAGAGGAAAACATAGGCAGAACACTATACGACATAAATCACAGCAAGATCCTTTTTGACCCATCTCCTAGAGAAATGGAAATAAAAACACAAATAAACAAATGGGACCTAATGAAACTTAAAAGCTTTTGCACAGCAAAGGATACCATAAACAAGACCAAAAGACAACCCTCAGAATGGGAGAAAATATTTGCAAATGAAGCAACTGACAAAGGATTAATTTCCAAAATTTATAAGCAACTCATGCAGCTCAATAACAAAAAAACAAACAACCCAATCCAAAAATGGGCAGAAGAACTAAATAGACATTTCTCCAAAGAAGATATACAGATTGCTAACAAACACATGAAAGAATGCTCAACCTCATTAATCATTAGAGAAATGCAAATCAAAACTACAATGAGATATCATCTCACACCGGTCAGATTGGCCATCATCAAAAAGTCTAGAAACAATAAATGCTGGAGAGGGTATGGAGAAAAGGGAACCCTCTTGCACTGCTGGTGGGAATGTAAATTGATACAGCCGCTATGGAGAACAGTATGGAGGTTCCTTAAAAAACTACAAATAGAACTACCATACGACCCAGCAATCCCACTACTGGGAATATACCCTGAGAAAACTATAATTCAGAAAGACTCATGTACCAAAATGTTCATTGCAGCTCTTTTTACAATAGCCAGGACATGGAAGCAAACTAAGTGTCCATCAACAGATGAATGGATAAAGAAGATGTGGCACATATATACAATGGAATATTACTCAGCCATAAAAAGAAATGAAACTGAGTTATTTATAATGAGGTGGATGGACCTGGAGTCTGTCATACAGAGTGAAGTAAGTCAGAAGGAGAAAAACAAATACCGTATGCTAACACATATATATGGACTCTAAGGGAAAAAAATGTCATGAAGAGGTTAGTGGTAGGACGGGAATAAAACACAGACTTACTCGAGCATGGACTTGAGGATATGGGGAGCGGGAGGGGTGGGCTATGACGAAGTGGGGGAGTGGCAGGGACATATATACACTATCAAATGTAAATTAGATAGCTGGTGGGAAGCTGCTGCATAGCACAGGGAGATCACCTCTGTGCTTTGTGACCCCCTGGGGGGGTGGGATAGGGAGGGTGGGAGAGAGGGTGATGCAAGAGGGAGGAGATGTGGGAGCATGTGTGTATGTATAACTGATTTAGTTTGTTGTAGAGGGAAAACTAACACACTATTGTAAAACAATTATACTCCAATAAAGATGTTAAAAAATAAAAAAAAAATAAAAAAATAAAAAAAATAAAAAAAAAAAAAAAAGAAAACCAAAGAACCTCAGGTCACAGGCAACCCAACGTTTACTGCTGCTCTCTTTACAAAAGCCTCGACTAGGATACAATCTAAATTTCCTTGGACGGAAAACATGGATGGAGAATATGTGATTCTTATCTACAATGATATATTACTGAGCCAGGAAATCAATGAAATAACGTCACTTGCCGCCAAAGGAGTGTTCGTAGTTACAATCATTCTCAGTAAATTTAGTCACATAGAAAAAAGTGGTTTATCAAAGATATGAGGTACAGGTGGAATACAAAATTGCGTCCCATGAATGAAATGGCAGACGAGAGAAAGCATCACACATTTAGCAAACACACTTATGCCTGTAGGAGCGCGAAGGTCACTTGAGGTGAGGAAAAACCAGGTGTTTTCAATGAGCACAGATACCATTCCATATAGACCAAAGAGGGAATCAAGACAACTTACTCTAAACCTCAAAGGACTGAACTCAGCCCACTTTACACACCAGAAAAGATTATTTACAACTGGTTAGAATTTGAAAAACAATTTATCGATGTCTCTCTGGAAGAGAATCAAGTGGATGCACAGCCGCAAGCAACACAGCACTCAAAATCGGCTACACCCCGTGAGAAAAATAAACTGCAAATTAAAGGCAGTGAGTGAGAGATAAATTCTTCGAGACTTCGTTCAGGGGCTGTCATTGAAGTTGTTTTGAGCATATATTAACACACAGAAGGATCGGACCTAAGGGAGGACACTCGTGGGTCTGAGTGTCTTCGTGAGCATGAGTCAGCAAATGCAGCCCTTGTCGAATAACACTGCCTTTTCCTGATTCCATGGACCCGAAATCTCCAAATGCAGACGACCCTTCCTACAGCGAACACATGCATGGGACAGCCACAGGATGCTACCCCATTGGAACGGCAAAAAACATGAAAAGCCACCTCATCTTCTCATATCCTGCTGCTCGGGTTCAAGCTTTCAGCCGCTTTTCTGAAAATATACCCAATTGGGGAAGTCAGCACTTTCAAAACACTCTTACTTATAACTTGGAATTGGTTCCATGGATGAACTACAACGGGGAAGAATAAGAGACGATGGCTATATATTTGGACAGGCACATGGCGCTCTAATTTCCAATGCTGAACAAGAATTGAACCAAGTCTAAGCTTGCTCTCAGAAGGAGAATTGGGCTTGAAAATTTCCTGCTGCTTTGGGACCAGTTCCGAAAGTGGGAAGTTGAGCCGGGGATCTCAGGGAGCCTATAATTCATGGCTCTGCAGGATGGTAAAAGGCACGTAATGTGGAAAAATGACTTTGGTTGCACCAGAGAAAAGAACTTGAGATCAAGGCAGAATTGCAAAACTGGGATTTCAAGAGGGAGAAACGTCTCGCCTGGTAAGAACCTAGGATGTGGCAGTACTTCTTCAAACATGCCTTTGTCGAAAAAGGGTGTATGCCTTTATCCTGAATATATTCCGAATAAAGGCATACACCATTTTTGGGCAACCAGGCAGGGGCTCGGTGCAAATCAACACTACATAGTGCTATCACTTCCCATCTAAACAAAGGGTCATCTACGAAAAGTGTAAAAACTAGAAATTCAGGGTAGCATGGAGGTAAATCGTACCCACATTTGTGGATTCCAGGATGAACAATGGCAATCGGCACCCTGGCGAAGTCTATGGTGTATTCAAAAATAATGTAAGAAACAAAGCTACAGCACATAGGACACTTCCACTCAAGGACGTATATTTTCAAGAAAACCAAAGAACCTCAGGTCACAGGCAACCCAACGTTTTCTGCTGCTCTCTTTACAAAAGCCTCGACTAGGATACAATCTAAATTTCCTTGGACGGAAAACATGGATGGAGAATATGTGATTCTTATCTGCAATGATATATTACTGAGCCAGGAAATCAATGAAATAACGTCACTTGCCGCCAAAGGAGTGTTCTTAGTTACAATCATTCTCAGTAAATTTAGTCACATAGAAAAAAGTGGTTTATCAAAGGTATGAGGTACAGGTGGAATACAAAATTGCGTCCCATGAATGAAATGGCAGACGAGAGAAAGCATCACACATTTAGCAAACACACTTATGCCTGTAGGAGCGCGAAGGTCACTTGAGGTGAGGAAGAAACAGGTGTTTTCAATGAGCACAGATACCATTCTATATAGACCAAAGAGGGCATCAAGACAACTTACTCTAAACCTCAAAGGACTGAACTCAGCCCACTTTACACACCAGAAAAGATTATTTACAACTGGTTAGAATTTGAAAAACAATTTATCGATGTCTCTCTGGAAGAGAATCAAGTGGATGCACAGCAGCAAGCAACACAGCACTGAAAATCGGCTACGCCCCGTGAGAAAAATTAACTGCAAAATAAAGGCAGTGAGTGAGAGATAAATTCTTCAAGACTTCGTTCAGGGGCTGTCATTGAAGTTGTTTTGAGCATATATTAACACACAGAAGGATGGGACCTAAGGGAGGACACTCGTGGGTCTGAGTGTCTTCGTGAGCATGAGTCAGCAAATGCAGCCCTTGTCGAATAACACTGCCTATTCCTGATTCCATGGACCCGAAATCTCCAAATGCAGACGACCCTTCCTACAGCGAACACATGCATGGGACAGCCACAGGATGCTACCCCATTGGAACGGCAAAAAACATGAAAAGCCACCTCATCTTCTCATATCCTGGTGCTCGGGTTCAAGCTTTCAGCCGCTTTTCTGAAAATATACCCAATTGGGGAAGTCAGCACTTTCAAAACACTCTTACTTATAACTTGGAATTGGTTCCATGGATGAACTACAGCGGAGAAAAATAAGAGACGATGGCTATATATTTGGACAGGCACATGGCGCTCTAATTTCCAATGCTGAACAAGAATTGACCCAAGTCTAAGCTTGCTCTCAGAAGGAGAATTGGGCTTGAAAATTTCCTGCTGCTTTGGGACCTGTTCCGAAAGTGGGAAGTTGAGCCGGGGATCTCAGGGAGCCTATAATTCATGGCCCTACAGGATGGTAAAAGGCACGTAATGTGGAAAAATGACTTGGGTTGAACCAGAGAAAAGAACTTGAGAGCAAGGCAGAATTGCAAAACTGGGATTTCAAGAGGGAGAAGCGTCTCACCTGGTAAGAACCTAGGATGTGGCAGTACTTCTTCAAACATGCCTTTGTCGAAAAAGGGTGTATGCCTTTAGCCTGAATATCTTTAGGATAAAGGCATACACCGTTTTGGGGGAACCAGGCAGGGGCTCGGTGCAAATCAACACTACATAATGCTATCACTTCCCATCAAAACAAAGGATCATGTACGAAAAGTGTAAAGACCAGAAATGCAGGGTAACGTGGAGTTAAATCGTACCCACATTTTGTGGATTGTGGGATGAACAATGGCAATCGGCACCCTGGAGAATTCTATGGTGTATTCGAAGATAAATTAAGAAACAATGCTACAGCACATAGGACACTTCCACTCAAGGACGTATATTTTCAAAGAAACCAAAGAACCTCAGGTCACAGGCAACCCAACGTTTACTGCTGCTCTCTTTACAAAAGCCTCGACGAGGATAAAATCTAAATTTCCTTGGACAGAAACATGGATGAAGAATATGTGATTCTTATCTACAATGATATATTACAGAGCCAGGAAATCAATGAAATAACGTCACTTGCGCCACCGGAGTGTTCTTAGTTACAATCATTCTCAGTGAATTTAGTCACATAGAAAAAAGTGGTTTATCAAAGATATGAGGTACAGGTGGAATACAAAATTGCGTCCCATAAATGAAATGGCAGACGAGAGAAAGCATCACACATTTAGCAAACAAACTTATGCCTGTAGGAGCGCGAAGGTCACGTGAGGTGAGGAAAAACCAGGTGTTTCCAATGAGCACAGATACCATTCCATATAGACCAAAGAGGGAATCAAGACAACTTACTCTAAACCTCAAAGGACTGAACTCAGCCCACTTTACACACCAGAGAAGATTATTTACAACTGGTTAGAATTTGAAAAGCAATTTATCGATGTCTCTCTGGAAGAGAATCAAGTGGATGCACAGCAGCAAGCAACACAGCACTCAAAATCGGCTACACCTCGTGAGAAAAATAAACTGCAAAATAAAGGCAGTGAGTGAGAGATAAATTCTTCGAGACTTCGTTCAGGGGCTGTCATTGAAGTTGTTTTGAGCATATATTAACACACAGAAGGATTGGACCTAAGGGAGGACACTCGTGGGTCTGAGTGTCTTCGTGACCATGAGTCAGCAAATGCAGCCCTTGTCGAATAACACTGCCTTTTCCTGATTCCATGGACCCGAAATCTCCAAATGCAGACGACCCTTCCTACAGCGAACACATGCATGGGACAGCCACAGGATGCTACCCCATTGGAATGGCAAAAAACTTGAAAAGCCACCTCATCTTCTCATATCCTGGTGCTCGGGTTCTAGCTTTCAGCCGCTTTTCTGAAAATATACCCAATTGGGGAAGTCAGCACATTCAAAACACTCTTACTTATAACTTGGAATTGGTTCCATGGATGAACTACAACGGGGAAGAATAAGAGACGATGGCTATATATTTGGACAGGAACATGGCGCTCTAATTTCCAATGCTGAACAAGAATTGACCCAAGTCTAAGCTTGCTCTCGGAAGGAGAATGGGGCTTGAAAATTCCTTGCTGCTTTGGGACCAGTTCCGAAAGTGGGAAGTTGAGCCGGGGATCTCAGGGAGCCTATAATTCATGGCCCTGCAGGATGGTAAAAGGCACGGAATGTGGAAAAATGACTTGGGTTGAACCAGAGAAAAGAACTTGAGAGCAAGGCAGAATTGCAAAACTGGGATTTCAAGAGGGAGAAGCGTCTCGCCTGGTAAGAACCTAGGATGTGGCAGTACTTCTTCAAACATGCCTTTGTCGAAAAAGGGTGTATGTCTTTATCCTGAATATCTTTAGGATAAAGGCATACACCGTTTTTGGGGAACCAGGCAGGGGCTCGGTGCAAATCAACACTACATAGTGCTATCACTTCCCATCTAAACAAAGGGTCATGTACGAAAAGTGTAAAGACCAGAAATGCAGGGTAACGTGGAGGTAAATCATACCCACATTTTGTGGATTGTGGGATGAACAATGGCAATCGGCACCCTGGCGAATTCTATGGTGTATTCGAAGATAATGTAAGAAACAATGATACAGCACATAGGACACTTCCACTCAAGGACGTATATTTTCAAGGAAACCAAAGAACCTCAGGTCACAGGCAACCCAACGTTTTCTGCTGCTCTCTTTACAAAAGCCTCGACTAGGATACAATCTAAATTTCCTTGGACGGAAAACACGGATGGAGAATATGTGATTCTTATCTACAATGATATATTACTGAGCCAGGAAATCAATGAAATAACGTCACTTGCCGCCACCGGAGTGTTCTTAGTTACAATCATTCTCAGTGAATTTAGTCACATAGAAAAAAGTGGTTTATCAAATACATGAGGTACCGGTGGAATATAAAATTGCGTCCCTTGAACGAAATGGCAGACGACAGAGAGAATTACACATTTAGTGAACACAATTATGACTGTAGGAGTGCAAAGGTCACTTGAGGTGAGGAAAAACCAGGTGTTTTGAATGAGCACAGATACCATTCCATATAGACCAAAGAGGGAATCAAGACAACTTACTCTAAACCTCAAAGGACTGAACTCAGCCCACTTTACACACCAGAAAAGATTATTTACAACTGGTTAGAATTTGAAAAACAATTTATCGATGTCTCTCTGGAAGAGAATCTAGTGGATGCACAGCAGCAAGCAACACAGCACTGAAAATTGGCTACACCCCGTGAGAAAAATAAACTGCAAAATAAAGGCAGTGAGTGACAGATAAATTCTTTGAGACTTCGTTCAGGGGCTGTCATTGAAGTTGTTTTGAGCATATATTAACACCCAGAATGATGGGACCTAAGGGAGGACACTCGTGGGTCTGAGTGTCTTCGTGAGCATGAGTCAGCAAATGCAGCCCTTGTAGAATAACACTCTCTTGCCCTGATTCCATTGACCCGAAATCTCCAAATGCAGACGACTCTTCCTACAGCTAACACATGGATGGGACAGGCACAGGATGCTACCCCATTGGAACGGGATAAAACATGAAAACCACCACATCTTCGCATATCATGGTGCTCGGGTTCAAGCTTCCAGCCACTTTCCTGAAAATATCGCCACTTGGGGAAGTCAGCACATTCAAAACCTTCTTTCTTATAGCTTGGAATTGGTTCCATGGATGAAGTACAACGGGGAAGAATAAGACACGATGCGTATATATTTAGAGAGGCACATGGTGCTCTAATATCAACTGCTGAACAAGAATTGACCCAAGTCTAAGCTTGCTCTCAGAAGGAGAATAGGGCTTGAAAATTTCCCGCTGCTTTGTGACCAGTTCCAAAAGTGGGAAGTTGAGCAGGGGATCTCAGGGAGCCTATAATTCATGGGCCTGCAGGATGCTCAAAGACACCTAATGTGGACAAAAGACTTGGGTTGAGCCAGAGAAAAAATTTGAGAGCAAGGCAGAATTGCGAAAATAGGATTTCAAGACGGAGAAGTGTCTCGCCTGGTAAGAACCTAGAATGTGGCAGTACTTCTTCAACCATGCCTTTGTCGAAAAAGGGTGTATGCCTTTATCCTGAATATATTCCGTATAAAGGAATACACCGTTTTTGGGCAACCAGGCAGGAGCTCGGTGCAAATCAACACTACATAGTGCTATCACTTCCCATCTAAATAAAGGGTCATCTACGAAAAGTGTAAAGACTAGAAATTCAGGGTAGCATGGAGGTAAATCGTACCCACATTTTGTGGATTCTTGGATGACCAATTGCAATCGGCACCCTGGCGAAGTCTATGGTGTATTCAAAGATAAAGTAAGAAACAAAGCTATAGCACATAGGACACTTCCACTCAAGGACGTATATTTTCAGGAAAACCAAAGAACCTCAAGTCACAGGCAACCCAACACTTACTGCTGCTCTCTTTACAAAAGCCTCGAATAGGATACAATCTTAATTTCCTTGGATGGAAAACATGGATGAAGAATATGTGATTCTTATCTACAATGATATATTACTGAGCCAGGAAATCAATGAAATAACGTCACTTGCCGCCAAAGGAGTGTTCGTAGTTACAATCATTCTCAGTAAATTTAGTCACATAGAAAAAAAGTGGTTTATCAAAGATATGAGGTACAGGTGGAATATAAAATTGCGTCCCTTGAACGAAATTTCAGACGACAGAAAGAATTACACCTTTAGCAAAATCACTTATGCCTGTAGGAGCGCAAAGGTCACTTGAGGTGAGGAAAAACCAGGTGTTTTCAATGAGCACACATACGATTCCATATAGACCAAAGAGGGAATCAAGACAACTTACTCTAAACCTCAAAGGACTGAACTCAGCCCACTTTACACACCAGAAAAGATTATTTACTACTGGTTAGAATTTGAAAAACTATTTATCGATGTCTCTCTGGAAGAGAATCAAGTGGATGCACAGCAGCAAGCAACATAGCACTGAAAATCGGCCACACCCCGTGAGAAAAATAAACTGCAAAATAAAGGCAGTGAGTGACAGATAAATTCTTCAAGACTTCGTTCAGGGGCTGTCATTGAAGTTGTTTTGAGCATATATTAACACACAGAAGGATCGGACCTAACGGAGGACACTCGTGGGTCTGAGTGTCTTCGTGAGCATGAGTCAGCAAATGCAGCCCTTTTAGAATAACACTGCCTTTTCCTGATTCCATGGACCCGAAATCTCCAAATGCAGACGACCCTTCCTACAGCGAACACATGCATGGGACAGCCACAGGATGCTACACCATTGGAATGGCAAAAAACAAGAAAAGCCAACTCATCTTCTCATATCGTGAGCCACGGGTTCAAGCTTCCAGCAACTTTTCTGAAAATATCCCCAATTGGGGAAGTCAGCACTTTCAAAACACTCTTACTTATAGCTTGGAATTGGTTCCATGGACGAACTACAATGGGGAAGAATAAGAGACGATGCCTATATATTTGGACAGGCACATGGCGCTCTAATTTCCAAGGCTGAACAAGAATTGACCCAAGTCTAAGCTTGCTCTCAGAAGGAGAATAGGGCTTGAAAATTTCCTGCCGCATTGTGACGAGTTCCAAAAGTGGGAAGTTGAGCAGGGGATCTCAGCGAGCCTATAATTCATGTGCCTGCAGGATGGTCAAGGAAACCTAATGTGGAAAAATGACTTGGGTTGAACCAGAGAAAAGCACTTGAGAGCAAGGCAGAATTGCAAAACTGGGATTTCAAGAGGGAGAAGTGTCTCGCCTGGTAAGAACCTAGGATGTGGCAGTACTTCTTCAAACATGCCTTTGTCGAAAAAGGGTGTATGCCTTTATCCTGAATATATTCCGAATAAAGGCATACACCGTTTTTGGGCAACCAGGCAGGGGCTCGGTGCAAATCAACACTACATAGTGCTATCACTTCCCATCTAAACAAAGGGTCATCTACGAAAAGTGTAAAGACTAGAAATTCAGGGTAGCATGGAGGTAAATCGTACCCACATTTTGTGGATTCCAGGATGAACAATGGCAATCGGCACCCTGGCGAAGTCTATGGTGTATTCGAAAATAATGTAAGAAACAAAGCTACAGCACATAGGACACTTCCACTCAAGGACGTATATTTTCAAGAAAACCAAAGAACCTCAGGTCACAGGCAACCCAACGTTTTCTGCTGCTCTCTTTACAAAAGCCTCGACTAGGATACAATCTAAATTTCCTTGGACGGAAAACATGGATGGAGAATATGTGATTCTTATCTACAATGATATATTACTCAGCCAGGAAATCAATGAAATAACGTCACTTGCCGCCAAAGGAGTGTTCGTAGTTACAATCATTCTCAGTAAATTTAGTCACATAGAAAAAAGTGGTTTATCAAAGATATGAGGTACAGGTGGAATACAAAATTGCGTCCCATGAATGAAATGGCAGACGAGAGAAAGCATCACACATTTAGCAAACACACTTATGCCTGTAGGAGCGCGAAGGTCACTTGAGGTGAGGAAGAAACAGGTGTTTTCAATGAGCACAGATACCATTCCATATAGACCAAAGAGGGCATCAAGACAACTTACTCTAAACCTCAAAGGACTGAACTCAGCCCACTTTACACACCAGAAAAGATTATTTACAACTGGTTAGAATTTGAAAAACAATTTATCGATGTCTCTCTGGAAGAGAATCAAGTGGATGCACAGCAGCAAGCAACACAGCACTGAAAATCGGCTACACCCCGTGAGAAAAATAAACTGCAAAATAAAGGCAGTGAGTGAGAGATAAATTCTTCGAGGCTTCGTTCAGGGGCTGTCATTGAAGTTGTTTTGAGCATATATTAACACACAGAAGGATCGGACCTAAGGGAGGACACTCGTGGGTCTGAGTGTCTTCGTGAGCATGAGTCAGCAAATGCAGCCCTTGTCGAATAACACTGCCTTTTCCTGATTCCATGGACCCGAAATCTCCAAATGCAGACGACCCTTCCTACAGCGAACACATGCATGGGACAGCCACAGGATGCTACCCCATTGGAACGGCAAAAAACATGAAAAGCCACCTCATCTTCTCATATCCTGGTGCTCGGGTTCAAGCTTACAGCCGCTTTTCTGAAAATATACCCAATTGGGGAAGTCAGCACTTTCAAAACACTCTTACTTATAACTTGGAATTGGTTCCATGGATGAACTACAACGGGGAAGAATAAGAGACGATGGCTATATATTTGGACAGGAAAATGGCGCTCTAATTTCCAATGCTGAACAAGAATTGACCCAAGTCTAAGCTTGCTCTCAGAAGGAGATTTGGGCTTGAAAATTTCCTGCTGCTTTGGGACCTGTTCCGAAAGTGGGAAGTTGAGCCGGGGATATCAGGGAGCCTATAATTCATGGCCCTACAGGATGGTAAAAGGCACGTAATGTGGAAAAATGACTTGGGTTGAACCAGAGAAAAGAACTTGAGAGCAAGGCAGAATTGCAAAACTGGGATTTGAAGAGGGAGAAGAGTCTCGCCTGGTAAGAACCTAGGATGTGGCAGTACTTCTTCAAACATGCCTTTGTCGAAAAAGGGTGTATGTCTTTATCCTGCATATCTTTAGGATAAAGGCATACACTGTTTTGGGGGAACCAGGCAGGGGCTCGGTGCAAATCAACACTACATAATGCTATCACTTCCCATCAAAACAAAGGGTCATGTACGAAAAGTGTAAAGACCAGAAATGCAGGGTAACGTGGAGGTAAATCATACCCACATTTTGTGGATTGTGGGATAAACAATGGCAATCGGCACCCTGGCGAATTCTATGGTGTATTCGAAGATAAAATAAGAAACAATTCTACAGCACATAGGACACTTCCACTCAAGGACGTATATTTTCAAGGAAACCAAACAACCTCAGGTCACAGGCAACCCAACGTTTACTGCTGCTCTCTTTACAAAAGCCTCGACGAGGATACAATCTAAATTTCCTTGGACAGAAACATGGATGAAGAATATGTGATTCTTATCTGCAATGATATATTACTGAGCCAGGAAATCAATGAAATAACGTCACTTGCCGCCAAAGGAGTGTTCTTAGTTACAATCATTCTCAGTGAATTTAGTCACATAGAAAAAAGTGGTTTATCAAAGATATGAGGTACAGGTGGAATATAAAATTGCGTCCCTTGAACGAAATGGCAGACGACAGAGAGAATTACACATTTAGCAAACACACTTATGCCTGTAGGAGCGCAAAGGTCACATGAGGTGAGGAAAAAACAGGTGTTTTCAATGAGCACAGATACCATTCCGTATAGACCAAGGAGGGAATCAAGACAACTTACTCTAAACCTCAAAGGACTGAACTCAGCCCACTTTACACACCAGAAAAGATTATTGACAACTGGTCAGAATTTGAAAAACAATTTATCTATGTCTCCCTGGAAGAGAATCTAGTGGATGCACAGCAGCAAGCAACACAGCACGGAAAATCGGCTACACCCGGTGAGAAAAATAAATTGCAAAATAAAGGCAGTGAGTGACAGATAAATACTTCGAGACTTCGTTCAGGGGCTGTGATTGGAGTTGTTTTCAGCATATATTCACACACAGAAAGATGGGACCTAAGGGAGGACACTCGTGGGTCTGAGTGTCTTCGTGAGCATGAGTCAGCAAATGCAGCCCTTGTAGAATAACACTGCCTTGCCCTGATTCCATTGACCCGAAATCTCCAAATGTAGATGACCCTTCTACAGCGAACACATGCATGTGTCAGCCACAGGATGCTACCCCATTGGAATGGGAATAAACATGAAAAGGCACCTCATCTTCTCATATCCTGGTGCTCGGGTTCAAGCTTCCAGCCACTTTCCTGAAAATATCCCCACTTGGGGAAGTCAGCACTTTCAAAACCTTGTTTCTTATAGCTTGGAATTGGTTCCATGGATGAACTACAACGGGGAAGAATAAGAAACGATGCCTATATATTTGGACAGGCATATGGTGCTCTAATTTCAACTGCTGAACAAGAATTGACCCAAATCTAAGCTTGCTCTCAGAAGGAGAATAGGGCTTGAAAATTTCCCGCTGCTTTGTGACCAGTTCCAAAAGTGGGAAGTTGAGCAGGGGATCTCAGGGAGCCTATAATTCATGGCCCTGCAGGATGGTAAAAGGCACGTAATGTGGAAAAATGACTTGGGTTGAACCAGAGAAAAGAACTTGAGAGCAAGGCAGAATTGCAAAAATGGGATTTCAAGAGGGAGACGCGTCTCGCCTGGTAACAACCTAGAATGTGGCAGTACTTCTTCAACCATGCCTTTGTCGAAAAACGGTGTATGCCTTTATCCTGAATATATTCCGAATAAAGGCATACACCGTTTTTGGGCAACCAGGCAGGGCCTCGGTGCAAATCAACACTACATAATGCTATCACTTCCCATCTAAACAAAGGGTCATGTACGAAAAGTGTAAAGACCAGAAATGCAGGGTAGCATGGAGGTAAATCGTACCCACATTTTGTGGATTCCAGGATGAACAATGGCAATCGGCACCCTGGCGAAGTCTATGGTGTATTCGAAGATAAATTAAGAAACAATGCTACATCACATAGGACACTTCCACTCAAGGACGTATATTTTCAAGGAAACCAAAGAACCTTAGGTCAAAGGCAACCCAACGTTTACTGCTGCTCTCTTTACAAAAGCCTCGACTAGGATACAATCTAAATTTCCTTGGACGGAAACATGGATGAAGAATATGTGATTCTTATCTACAATGATATATTACAGAGCCAGGAAATCAATGAAATAACGTCACTTGCCCCACCGGAGTGTTCTTAGTTACAATCATTCTCAGTGAATATAGTCCCATAGAAAAAAGTGGTTTATCAACGATATGAGGTACAGGTGGAATATAAAATTGCATCCCTTGAAAGAAATGGCAGACGACAGAGAGAATTACACATTTAGCAAACACACTTATGCCTGTAGGAGCGCAAAGGTCACATGAGGTGAGGAAAAACCAGGTGTTTTCAATGAGCACAGATACCATTCCGTATAGACCAAGGAGGGAATCAAGACAACTTACTCTAAACCTCAAAGGACTGAACTCAGCCCACTTTACACACCAGAAAAGATTATTGACAACTGGTCAGAATTTGAAAAACAATTTATCTATGTCTCTCTGGAAGAGAATCTAGTGGATGCACAGCAGCAAGAAACACAGCACGGAAAATCGGCTACACCCGGTGAGAAAAATAAACTGCAAAATAAAGGCAGTGAGTGACAGATAAATTCTTCGAGACTTCGTTCAGGGGCTGTGATTGGAGTTGTTTTCAGCATATATTCACACACAGAATGATCGGACCTAAGGAAGGACACTCGTGGGTCTGAGTGTCTTCGTGAGCATGAGTCAGCAAATGCAGCCCTTGTCGAATAACACTGCCTTTTCCTGATTCCATGGACCCGAAATCTCCAAATGCAGACGACCCTTCCTACAGCGAACACATGCATGGGACAGCCACAGGATGCTACCCCATTGGAACGGCAAAAAAACATGAAAAGCCACCTCATCTTCTCATATCCTGGTGCTCGGGTTCAAGCTTTCAGCCGCTTTTCTGAAAATATACCCAATTGGGGAAGTCAGCACTTTCAAAACACTCTTACTTATAACTTGGAATTGGTTCCATGGATGAACTACAATGGGGAAGAATAAGAGACGATGGCTATATATTTGGACAGGCACATGGCGCTCTAATTTCCAATGCTGAACAAGAATTGACCCAAGTCTAAGCTTCCTGTCGGAAGGAGAATTGGGCTTGAAAATTTCCTGCTGCTTTGGGACCAGTTCCGAAAGTGGGAAGTTGAGCCGGGGATCTCAGGGAGCCTATAATTCATGGCCCTGCAGGATGGTAAAAGGCACGGAATGTGGACAAATGACTTGGGTTGAGCCAGAGAAAAGAACTTGAGAGCAAGGCAGAATTGCAAAAATGGGATTTCAAGAGGGAGACGCGTCTCGCCTGGTAAGAACCTAGGATGTGGCAGTACTTCTTCAAACATGCCTTTGTCGAAAAAGGGTGTATGCCTTTATCCTGAATATCTTTAGGATAAAGGCATACACCGTTTTTGGGCAACCAGGCAGGGGCTCTGTGCAAATCAACACTACATAATGCTATCATTTCCCATCAAAACAAAGGGTCATGTACGAAAAGTGTAAAGACCAGAAATGCAGGGTAACGTGGAGGTAAATCGTACCCACATTTTGTGGATTGTGGGATGACCAATTGCAATCGGCACCCTGGCGAATTCTATGGTGTATTCGAAGATAAAGTAAGAAACAATGCTACAGCACATAGGACACTACCATTCAAGGACGTATATTTTCAGGAAAACCAAAGAACCTCAGGTCACAGGCAACCCAACGTTTACTGCTGCTCTCTTTACAAAAGCCTCGACTAGGATACAATCTAAATTTCCTTGGACGGAAAACATGGATGGAGAATATGTGATTCTTATCTACAATGATATATTACTGAGCCAGGAAATCAATGAAATAACGTCACTTGCCGCCAAAGGAGTGTTCGTAGTTACAATCATTCTCAGTAAATTTAGTCACATAGAAAAAAGTGGTTTATCAAAGATATGAGGTACAGGTGGAATACAAAATTGCGTCCCATGAATGAAATGGCAGACGAGAGAAAAGCATCACACATTTAGCAAACACACTTATGCCTGTAGGAGCGCGAAGGTCACTTGAGGTGAGGAAAAACCAGGTGTTTTCAATGAGCACAGATACCATTCCATATAGACCAAAGAGGGAATCAAGACAACTTACTCTAAACCTCAAAGGACTGAACTCAGCCCACTTTACACACCAGAAAAGATTATTTACAACTGGTTAGAATTTGAAAAACAATTTATCGATGTCTCTCTGGAAGAGAATCAAGTGGATGCACAGCAGCAAGCAACACAGCACTCAAAATCGGCTACACCCCGTGAGAAAAATAAACTGCAAAATAAAGGCAGTGAGTGAGAGATAAATTCTTCGAGACTTCGTTCAGGGGCTGTCATTGAAGTTGTTTTGAGCATATATTAACACACAGAAGGATCGGACCTAAGGGAGGACACTCGTGGGTCTGAGTGTCTTCGTGAGCATGAGTCAGCAAATGCAGCCCTTGTCGAATAACACTGCCTTTTCCTGTTTCCATGGACCCGAAATCTCCAAATGCAGACGACCCTTCCTACAGCGAACACATGCATGGGACAGCCACAGGATGCTACCCCATTGGAACGGCAAAAAAACATGAAAAGCCACCTCATCTTCTCATATCCTGGAGCTCGGGTTCAAGCTTTCAGCCGCTTTTCTGAAAATATACCCAATTGGGGAAGTCAGCACTTTCAAAACACTCTTACTTATAACTTGGAATTGGTTCCATGGATGAACTACAACGGGGAAGAATAAGAGACGATGGCTATATATTTGGACAGGCACATGGCGCTCTAATTTCCAATGCTGAACAAGAATTGACCCAAGTCTAAGCTTGCTCTCGGAAGGAGAATTGGGCTTGAAAATTTCCCGCTGCTTTGGGACCAGTTCCGAAAGTGGGAAGTTGAGCCGGGGATCTCAGGGAGCCTATAATTCATGGCCCTGCAGGATGGTAAAAGGCACCTAATGTGGACAAATGACTTGGGTTGAGCCAGAGAAAAGAACTTGAGAGCAAGGCAGAATTGCAAAAATGGGATTTCAAGAGGGAGACGCGTCTCGCCTGGTAAGAACCTAGAATGTGGCAGTACTTCTTCAACCATGCCTTTGTCGAAAAACGGTGTATGCCTTTATCCTGAATATATTCCGAATAAAGGCATACACCGTTTTTGGGCAACCAGGCAGGGGCTCGGTGCAAATCAACACTACATAGTGCTATCACTTCCCATCTAAACAAAGGGTCATCTACGAAAAGTGTAAAGACTAGAAATTCAGGGTAGCATGGAGGTAAATCGTACCCACATTTTGTGGATTCCAGGATGAACAATGGCAATCGGCACCCTGGCGAAGTCTATGGTGTATTCAAAAATAATGTAAGAAACAAAGCTACAGCACATAGGACACTTCCACTCAAGGACGTATATTTTCAAGAAAACCAAAGAACCTCAGGTCACAGGCAACCCAACGTTTACTGCTGCTCTCTTTACAAAAGCCTCGACTAGGATACAATCTAAATTTCCTTGGACGGAAAACATGGATGGAGAATATGTGATTCTTATCTACAATGATATATTACTGAGCCAGGAAATCAATGAAGTAACGTCACTTGCCGCCAAAGGGGTGTTCGTAGTTACAATCATTCTCAGTAAATTTAGTCACATAGAAAAAAGTGGTTTATCAAAGATATGAGGTACAGGTGGAATACAAAATTGCGTCCCATGAATGAAATGGCAGACGACAGAAAGCATCACACATTTAGCAAACACACTTATGCCTCTGGGAGCGCGAAGGTCACTTGAGGTGAAGAAAAACCAGGTGTTTTCAATGAGCACAGATACCATTCCATATAGACCAAGGAGGGAATCAAGACAACTTACTCTAAACCTCAAAGGACTGAACTCAGCCCACTTTACACACCAGAAAAGATTATTTACAACTGGTTAGAATTTGAAAAACAATTTATCGATGTCTCTCTGGAAGAGAAGCAAGTGGATGCACAGCCGCAAGCAACACAGCACTGAAAATCGGCTACACCCCGTGAGAAAAATAAACTGCAAAATAAAGGCAGTGAGTGAGAGATAAATTCTTCGAGACTTCGTTCAGGGGCTGTCATTGACGTTGTTTTGAGCATATATTTACACACAGAATGATCGGATCTAAGGAAGGACACTCGTGGGTCTGAGTGTCTTCGTGAGCATGAGTCAGCAAATGCAGCCCTTGTCGAATAACAATGCCTTTTCCTGATTCCATGGACCCGAAATTTCCAAATGCAGACGACCCTTCCTACAGCGAACACATGCATGGGACAGCCACAGGATGCTACCCCATTGGAACGGCAAAAAAACATGAAAAGCCACCTCATCTTCTCATATCCTGGTGCTCGGCTTCAAGCTTTCAGCCGCTTTTCTGAAAATATACCCAATTGGGGAAGTCAGCACTTTCAAAACACTCTTACTTATAACTTGGAATTGGTTCCATGGATGAACTACAATGGGGAAGAATAAGAGACGATGGCTATATATTTGGACAGGCACATGGCGCTCTAATTTCCAATGCTGAACAAGAATTGACCCAAGTCTAAGCTTGCTCTCGGAAGGAGAATTGGGCTTGAAAATTTCCTGCTGCTTTGGGACCAGTTCCGAAAGTGGGAAGTTGAGCCGGGGATCTCAGGGAGCCTACAATTCATGGCCCTGCAGGATGGTAAAAGACACCTAATGTGGACAAATGACTTGGGTTGAGCCAGAGAAAAGAACTTGAGAGCAAGGCAGAATTGCAAAACTGGGATTTCAAGAGGGAGACGCGTCTCGCCTGGTAAGAACCTAGGATGTGGCAGTACTTCTTCAAACATGCCTTTGTCGAAAAAGGGTGTATGCCTTTATCCTGAATAACTTTAGGATAAAGGCATACACCGTTTTTGGGCAACCAGGCAGGGGCTCTGTGCAAATCAACACTACATAATGCTATCACTTCCCATCAAAACAAAGGGTCATGTACGAAAAGTGTAAAGACCAGAAATGCAGGGTAACGTGGAGGTAAATCGTACCCACATTTTGTGGATTGTGGGATGACCAATTGCAATCGGCACCCTGGCGAATTCTATGGTGTATTCGAAGATAAAGTAAGAAACAATGCTACAGCACATAGGACACTTCCATTCAAGGACGTATATTTTCAGGAAAACCAAAGAACCTCAGGTCACAGGCAACCCAACGTTTACTGCTGCTCTCTTTACAAAAGCCTCGACGAGGATACAATCTAAATTTCCTTGGACGGAATACATGGATGGAGAATATGTGATTCTTATCTACAATGATATATTACAGAGCCAGGAAATCAATGAAATAACGTCACTTGCCGCCACCGGAGTGTTCTTAGTTACAATCATTCTCAGTGAATTTAGTCACATAGAAAAAAGTGGTTTATCAAAGATATGAGGTACAGGTGGAATATAAAATTGCATCCCTTGAACGAAATGGCAGATGACAGAGAGAATTACACATTTAGCAAACACACTTATGCCTGTAGGAGCGCAAAGGTCACATGAGGTGAGGAAAAACCAGGTGTTTTCAATGAGCACAGATACCATTCCATATAGACCAAGGAGGGAATCAAGACAACTTACTCTAAACCTCAAAGGACTGAACTCAGCCCACTTTACACACCAGAAAAGATTATTGACAACTGGTCAGAATTTGAAAAACAATTTATCTATGTCTCTCTGGAAGAGAATCTAGTGGATGCACAGCAGCAAGCAACACAGCACGGAAAGTCGGCTACACCCGGTGAGAAAAATAAACTGCAAAATAAAGGCAGTGAGTGACAGATAAATTTTTCAAGACTTCGTTCAGGGGCTGTGATTGGAGTTGTTTTCAGCATATATTCACACACAGAAAGATGGGACCTAAGGGAGGACAATCGTGGGTCTGAGTGTCTTCGTGAGCATGAGTCAGCAAATGCAGCCCTTGTAGAATAACACTGCCTTGCCCTGATTCCATTGACCCGAAATCTCCAAATGTAGACGACCCTTCTACAGCAAACACATGCATGGGTCAGCCACAGGATGCTACCCCATTGGAACGGCAAAAAACCATGAAAAGGCACCTCATCTTCTCATATCCTGGTACTCGGGTTCAAGCTTCCTGCCACTTACCTGAAAATATCCCCACTTGGGGAAGTCAGCACTTTCAAAACCTTCTTTCTTATAGCTTGGAATTGGTTCCATGGATGAACTACAACGGGGAAGAATAAGACACGATGCCTATATATTTGGACAGGCATATGGTGCTCTAATTTCAACTGCTGAACAAGAATTGACCCAAGTCTAAGCTTGCTCTCAGAAGGAGAATAGGGCTTGAAAATTTCCCGCTGATTTGTGACCAGTTCCAAAAGTGGGAAGTTGAGCAGGGGATCTCAGGGAGCCTATAATTCATGGCCCTGCAGGATGGTCAAAGGCACCTAATGTGGACAAATGACTTGGGTTGAGCCAGAGAAAAGAACTTGAGAGCAAGGCAGAATTGCAAAAATGGGATTTCAAGAGGGAGACGCGTCTCGCCTGGTAAGAACCTAGAATGTGGCAGTACTTCTTCAACCATGCCTTTGTCGAAAAACGGTGTATGCCTTTATCCTGAATATATTCCGAATAAAGGCATACACCGTTTTTGGGCAACCAGGCAGGGGCTCGGTGCAAATGAACACTAGATAGTGCTATCACTTCCCATCTAAACAAGGGGTCATCTACGAAAAGTGTAAAGACTAGAAATTCAGGGTAGCATGGAGGTAAATCGTACCCACATTTGTGGATTGTGGGATGACCAATTGCAATCGGAACCCTGGCGAATTCTATTGTGTATTCAAAAATAATGTAAGAAACAAAGCTACAGCACCTAGGACACTTCCACTCAAGGACGTATATTTTCAAGAAAACCAAAGAACCTCAGGTCACAGGCAACCCAACGTTTACTGCTTCTCTCTTTACAAAAGCCTCGACTAGGATACAATCTAAATTTCCTTGGACGGAAAACATGGATGGAGAATATGTGATTCTTATCTACAATGATATATTACTGAGCCAGGAAATCAATGAAGTAACGTCACTTGCCGCCAAAGGAGTGTTCGTAGTTACAATCATTCTCAGTAAATTTAGTCACATAGAAAAAAGTGGTTTATCAAAGATATGAGGTACAGGTGGAATACAAAATTGCGTCCCATGAATGAAATGGCAGACGAGAGAAAGCATCACACATTTAGCAAACACACTTATGCCTCTGGGAGCGCGAAGGTCACTTGAGGTGAAGAAAAACCAGGTGTTTTCAATGAGCACAGATACCATTCCATATAGACCAAGGAGGGAATCAAGACAACTTACTCTAAACCTCAAAGGACTGAACTCAGCCCACTTTACACACCAGAAAAGATTATTTACAACTGGTTAGAATTTGAAAAACAATTTATCGATGTCTCTCTGGAAGAGAATCAAGTGGATGCACAGCAGCAAGCAACACAGCACTCAAAATCGGCTACACCCCGTGAGAAAAATAAACTGCAAAATAAAGGCAGTGAGTGAGAGATAAATTCTTCGAGACTTCGTTCAGGGGCTGTCATTGAAGTTGTTTTGAGCATATATTAACACACAGAATGATCGGACCTAAGGAAGGACACTCGTGGGTCTGAGTGTCTTCGTGAGCATGAGTCAGCAAATGCAGCCCTTGTCGAATAACACTGCCTTTTCCTGATTCCATGGACCCGAAATTTCCAAATGCAGACGACCCTTCCTACAGCGAACACATGCATGGGACAGCCACAGGATGCTACCCCATTGGAACGGCAAAAAAACATGAAAAGCCACCTCATCTTCTCATATCCTGGTGCTCGGGTTCAAGCTTTCAGCCGCTTTTCTGAAAATATACCCAATTGGGGAAGTCAGCACTTTCAAAACACTCTTACTTATAACTTGGAATTGGTTCCATGGATGAACTACAATGGGGAAGAATAAGAGACGATGGCTATATATTTGGACAGGCACATGGCGCTCTAATTTCCAATGCTGAACAAGAATTGACCCAAGTCTAAGCTTGCTCTCGGAAGGAGAATTGGGCTTGAAAATTTCCTGCTGCTTTGGGACCAGTTCCGAAAGTGGGAAGTTGAGCAGGGGATCTCAGGGAGCATATAATTCATGGCCCTGCAGGATGGTAAAAGACACCTAATGTGGACAAATGACTTGGGTTGAGCCAGAGAAAAGAACTTGAGAGCAAGGCAGAATTGCAAAAATGGGATTTCAAGAGGGAGACGCGTCTCGCCTGGTAAGAACCTAGGATGTGGCAGTACTTCTTCAAACATGCCTTTGTCGAAAAAGGGTGTATGCCTTTATCCTGAATATCTTTAGGATAAAGGCATACACCGTTTTTGGGCAACCAGGCAGGGGCTCTATGCAAATCAACACTACATAATGCTATCACTTCCCATCAAAACAAAGGGTCATGTACGAAAAGTGTAAAGACCAGAAATGCAGGGTAACGTGGAGGTAAATCGTACCCACATTTTGTGGATTGTGGGATGACCAATTGCAATCGGCACCCTGGCGAATTCTATGGTGTATTCGAAGATAAAGTAAGAAACAATGCTACAGCACATAGGACACTTCCATTCAAGGACGTATATTTTCAGGAAAACCAAAGAACCTCAGGTCACAGGCAACCCAACGTTTACTGCTGCTCTCTTTACAAAAGCCTCGACGAGGATACAATCTAAATTTCCTTGGACGGAATACATGGATGGAGAATATGTGATTCTTATCTACAATGATATATTACAGAGCCAGGAAATCAATGAAATAACGTCACTTGCCGCCACCGGAGTGTTCTTAGTTACAATCATTCTCAGTGAATTTAGTCACATAGAAAAAAGTGGTTTATCAAAGATATGAGGTACAGGTGGAATATAAAATTGCATCCCTTGAACGAAATGGCAGATGACAGAGAGAATTACACATTTAGCAAACACACTTATGCCTGTAGGAGCGCAAAGGTCACATGAGGTGAGGAAAAACCAGGTGTTTTCAATGAGCACAGATACCATTCCATATAGACCAAGGAGGGAATCAAGACAACTTACTCTAAACCACAAAGGACTGAACTCAGCCCACTTTACACACCAGAAAAGATTATTGACAACTGGTCAGAATTTGAAAAACAATTTATCTATGTCTCTCTGGAAGAGAATCTAGTGGATGCACAGCAGCAAGCAACACAGCACGGAAAATCGGCTACACCCGGTGAGAAAAATAAACTGCAAAATAAAGGCAGTGAGTGACAGATAAATTTTTCAAGACTTCGTTCAGGGGCTGTGATTGGAGTTGTTTTCAGCATATATTCACACACAGAAAGATGGGACCTAAGGGAGGACAATCGTGGGTCTGAGTGTCTTCGTGAGCATGAGTCAGCAAATGCAGCCCTTGTAGAATAACACTGCCTTGCCCTGATTCCATTGACCCGAAATCTCCAAATGTAGACGACCCTTCTACAGCAAACACATGCATGGGTCAGCCACAGGATGCTACCCCATTGGAACGGCAAAAAAACATGAAAAGGCACCTCATCTTCTCATATCCTGGTACTCGGGTTCAAGCTTCCAGCCACTTACCTGAAAATATCCCCACTTGGGGAAGTCAGCACTTTCAAAACCTTCTTTCTTATAGCTTGGAATTGGTTCCATGGATGAACTACAACGGGGAAGAATAAGACACGATGCCTATATATTTGGACAGGCATATGGTGCTCTAATTTCAACTGCTGAACAAGAATTGACCCAAGTCTAAGCTTGCTCTCAGAAGGAGAATAGGGCTTGAAAATTTCCCGCTGATTTGTGACCAGTTCCAAAAGTGGGAAGTTGAGCAGGGGATCTCAGGGAGCCTATAATTCATGGCCCTGCAGGATGGTCAAAGGCACCTAATGTGGACAAATGACTTGGGTTGAGCCAGAGAAAAGAACTTGAGAGCAAGGCAGAATTGCAAAAATGGGATTTCAAGAGGGAGACGCGTCTCGCCTGGTAAGAACCTAGAATGTGGCAGTACTTCTTCAACCATGCCTTTGTCGAAAAACGGTGTATGCCTTTATCCTGAATATATTCCGAATAAAGGCATACACCGTTTTTGGGCAACCAGGCAGGGGCTCGGTGCAAATGAACACTACATAGTGCTATCACTTCCCATCTAAACAAAGGGTCATCTACGAAAAGTGTAAAGACTAGAAATTCAGGGTAGCATGGAGGTAAATCGTACCCACATTTGTGGATTGTGGGATGACCAATTGCAATCGGAACCCTGGCGAATTCTATTGTGTATTCAAAAATAATGTAAGAAACAAAGCTACAGCACATAGGACACTTCCACTCAAGGACGTATATTTTCAAGAAAACCAAAGAACCTCAGGTCACAGGCAACCCAACGTTTACTGCTTCTCTCTTTACAAAAGCCTCGACTAGGATACAATCTAAATTTCCTTGGACGGAAAACATGGATGGAGAATATGTGATTCTTATCTACAATGATATATTACTGAGCCAGGAAATCAATGAAGTAACGTCACTTGCCGCCAAAGGAGTGTTCGTAGTTACAATCATTCTCAGTAAATTTAGTCACATAGAAAAAAGTGGTTTATCAAAGATATGAGGTACAGGTGGAATACAAAATTGCGTCCCATGAATGAAATGGCAGACGAGAGAAAGCATCACACATTTAGCAAACACACTTATGCCTCTGGGAGCGCGAAGGTCACTTGAGGTGAAGAAAAACCAGGTGTTTTCAATGAGCACAGATACCATTCCATATAGACCAAGGAGGGAATCAAGACAACTTACTCTAAACCTCCAAGGACTGAACTCAGCCCACTTTACACACCAGAAAATATTATTTACAACTGGTTAGAATTTGAAAAACAATTTATCGATGTCTCTCTGGAAGAGAATCAAGTGGATGCACAGCAGCAAGCAACACAGCACTCAAAATCGGCTACACCCCGTGAGAAAAATAAACTGCAAAATAAAGGCAGTGAGTGAGAGATAAATTCTTCGAGACTTCGTTCAGGGGCTGTCATTGAAGTTGTTTTGAGCATATATTAACACACAGAATGATCGGACCTAAGGAAGGACACTCGTGGGTCTGAGTGTCTTCGTGAGCATGAGTCAGCAAATGCAGCCCTTGTCGAATAACACTGCCTTTTCCTGATTCCATGGACCCGAAATTTCCAAATGCAGACGACCCTTCCTACAGCGAACACATGCATGGGACAGCCACAGGATGCTACCCCATTGGAACGGCAAAAAAACATGAAAAGCCACCTCATCTTCTCATATCCTGGTGCTCGGGTTCAAGCTTTCAGCCGCTTTTCTGAAAATATACCCAATTGGGGAAGTCAGCACTTTCAAAACACTCTTACTTATAACTTGGAATTGGTTCCATGGATGAACTACAATGGGGAAGAATAAGAGACGATGGCTATATATTTGGACAGGCACATGGCGCTCTAATTTCCAATGCTGAACAAGAATTGACCCAAGTCTAAGCTTGCTCTCGGAAGGAGAATTGGGCTTGAAAATTTCCTGCTGCTTTGGGACCAGTTCCGAAAGTGGGAAGTTGAGCAGGGGATCTCAGGGAGCCTATAATTCATGGCCCTGCAGGATGGTAAAAGACACCTAATGTGGACAAATGACTTGGGTTGAGCCAGAGAAAAGAACTTGAGAGCAAGGCAGAATTGCAAAAATGGGATTTCAAGAGGGAGACGCGTCTCGCCTGGTAAGAACCTAGGATGTGGCAGTACTTCTTCAAACATGCCTTTGTCGAAAAAGGGTGTATGCCTTTATCCTGAATATCTTTAGGATAAAGGCATACACCGTTTTTGGGCAACCAGGCAGGGGCTCTATGCAAATCAACACTACATAATGCTATCACTTCCCATCAAAACAAAGGGTCATGTACGAAAAGTGTAAAGACCAGAAATGCAGGGTAACGTGGAGGTAAATCGTACCCACATTTTGTGGATTGTGGGATGACCAATTGCAATCGGCACCCTGGCGAATTCTATGGTGTATTCGAAGATAAAGTAAGAAACAATGCTACAGCACATAGGACACTTCCATTCAAGGACGTATATTTTCAGGAAAACCAAAGAACCTCAGGTCACAGGCAACCCAACGTTTACTGCTGCTCTCTTTACAAAACCCTCGACTAGGATACAATCTAAATTTCCTTGGACGGAATACATGGATGGAGAATATGTGATTCTTATCTACAATGATATATTACAGAGCCAGGAAATCAATGAAATAACGTCACTTGCCGCCACCGGAGTGTTCTTAGTTACAATCATTCTCAGTGAATTTAGTCACATAGAAAAAAGTGGTTTATCAAAGATATGAGGTACAGGTGGAATATAAAATTGCATCCCTTGAACGAAATGGCAGATGACAGAGAGAATTACACATTTAGCAAACACACTTATGCCTGTAGGAGCGCAAAGGTCACTTGAGGTGTGGAAAAACCAGGTGTTTTCAATGAGCACAGATACCATTCCATATAGACCAAGGAGGAAATCAAGACAACTTACTCTAAACCTCAAAGGACTGAACTCAGCCCACTTTACACACCAGAAAAGATTATTGACAACTGGTCAGAATTTGAAAAACAATTTATCTATGTCTCTCTGGAAGAGAATCTAGTGGATGCACAGCAGCAAGCAACACAGCACGGAAAATCGGCTACACCCGGTGAGAAAAATAAACTGCAAAATAAAGGCAGTGAGTGACAGATAAATTTTTCAAGACTTCGTTCAGGGGCTGTGATTGGAGTTGTTTTCAGCATATATTCACACACAGAAAGATGGGACCTAAGGGAGGACAATCGTGGGTCTGAGTGTCTTCGTGAGCATGAGTCAGCAAATGCAGCCCTTGTAGAATAACACTGCCTTGCCCTGATTCCATTGACCCGAAATCTCCAAATGTAGACGACCCTTCTACAGCAAACACATGCATGGGTCAGCCACAGGATGCTACCCCATTGGAACGGCAAAAAAACATGAAAAGGCACCTCATCTTCTCATATCCTGGTACTCGTGTTCAAGCTTCCAGCCACTTACCTGAAAATATCCCCACTTGGGGAAGTCAGCACTTTCAAAACCTTCTTTCTTATAGCTTGGAATTGGTTCCATGGATGAACTACAACGGGGAAGAATAAGACACGATGCCTATATATTTGGACAGGCATATGGTGCTCTAATTTCAACTGCTGAACAAGAATTGACCCAAGTCTAAGCTTGCTCTCAGAAGGAGAATAGGGCTTGAAAATTTCCCGCTGATTTGTGACCAGTTC
Organism: Kogia breviceps; assembly: GCF_026419965.1. Lineage (NCBI taxonomy): Eukaryota > Metazoa > Chordata > Mammalia > Artiodactyla > Physeteridae > Kogia > Kogia breviceps. The sequence goes on from NC_081329.1 coordinate 36,734,292, forward strand.
CAAAAGTGGGAAGTTGAGCAGGGGATCACAGGGAGCCTATAATTCATGGCCCTGCAGGATGGTCAAAGGCACCTAATGTGGACAAATGACTTGGGTTGAGCCAGAGAAAAGAACTTGAGAGCAAGGCAGAATTGCAAAAATGGGATTTCAAGAGGGAGACGCGTCTCGCCTGGTAAGAACCTAGAATGTGGCAGTACTTCTTCAACCATGCCTTTGTCGAAAAACGGTGTATGCCTTTATCCTGAATATATTCCGAATAAAGGCATACACCGTTTTTGGGCAACCAGGCAGGGGCTCGGTGCAAATGAACACTACATAGTGCTATCACTTCCCATCTAAACAAAGGGTCATCTACGAAAAGTGTAAAGACTAGAAATTCAGGGTAGCATGGAGGTAAATCGTACCCACATTTGTGGATTGTGGGATGACCAATTGCAATCGGAACCCTGGCGAATTCTATTGTGTATTCAAAAATAATGTAAGAAACAAAGCTACAGCACATAGGACACTTCCACTCAAGGACGTATATTTTCAAGAAAACCAAAGAACCTCAGGTCACAGGCAACCCAACGTTTACTGCTTCTCTCTTTACAAAAGCCTCGACTAGGATACAATCTAAATTTCCTTGGACGGAAAACATGGATGGAGAATATGTGATTCTTATCTACAATGATATATTACTGAGCCAGGAAATCAATGAAGTAACGTCACTTGCCGCCAAAGGAGTGTTCGTAGTTACAATCATTCTCAGTAAATTTAGTCACATAGAAAAAAGTGGTTTATCAAAGATATGAGGTACAGGTGGAATACAAAATTGCGTCCCATGAATGAAATGGCAGACGAGAGAAAGCATCACACATTTAGCAAACACACTTATGCCTCTGGGAGCGCGAAGGTCACTTGAGGTGAAGAAAAACCAGGTGTTTTCAATGAGCACAGATACCATTCCATATAGACCAAGGAGGGAATCAAGACAACTTACTCTAAACCTCAAAGGACTGAACTCAGCCCACTTTACACACCAGAAAAGATTATTTACAACTGGTTAGAATTTGAAAAACAATTTATCGATGTCTCTCTGGAAGAGAAGCAAGTGGATGCACAGCCGCAAGCAACACAGCACTGAAAATCGGCTACACCCCGTGAGAAAAATAAACTGCAAAATAAAGGCAGTGAGTGAGAGATAAATTCTTCGAGACTTCGTTCAGGGGCTGTCATTGAAGTTGTTTTGAGCATATATTAACACACAGAATGATCGGACCTAAGGAAGGACACTCGTGGGTCTGAGTGTCTTCGTGAGCATGAGTCAGCAAATGCAGCCCTTGTCGAATAACACTGCCTTTTCCTGATTCCATGGACCCGAAATTTCCAAATGCAGACGACCCTTCCTACAGCGAACACATGCATGGGACAGCCACAGGATGCTACCCCATTGGAACGGCAAAAAAACATGAAAAGCCACCTCATCTTCTCATATCCTGGTGCTCGGGTTCAAGCTTTCAGCCGCTTTTCTGAAAATATACCCAATTGGGGAAGTCAGCACTTTCAAAACACTCTTACTTATAACTTGGAATTGGTTCCATGGATGAACTACAATGGGGAAGAATAAGAGACGATGGCTATATATTTGGACAGGCACATGGCGCTCTAATTTCCAATGCTGAACAAGAATTGACCCAAGTCTAAGCTTGCTCTCGGAAGGAGAATTGGGCTTGAAAATTTCCTGCTGCTTTGGGACCAGTTCCGAAAGTGGGAAGTTGAGCCGGGGATCTCAGGGAGCCTATAATTCATGGCCCTGCAGGATGGTAAAAGACACCTAATGTGGACAAATGACTTGGGTTGAGCCAGAGAAAAGAACTTGAGAGCAAGGCAGAATTGCAAAAATGGGATTTCAAGAGGGAGACGCGTCTCGCCTGGTAAGAACCTAGGATGTGGCAGTACTTCTTCAAACATGCCTTTGTCGAAAAAGGGTGTATGCCTTTATCCTGAATATCTTTAGGATAAAGGCATACACCGTTTTTGGGCAACCAGGCAGGGGCTCTATGCAAATCAACACTACATAATGCTATCACTTCCCATCAAAACAAAGGGTCATGTACGAAAAGTGTAAAGACCAGAAATGCAGGGTAACGTGGAGGTAAATCGTACCCACATTTTGTGGATTGTGGGATGACCAATTGCAATCGGCACCCTGGCGAATTCTATGGTGTATTCGAAGATAAAGTAAGAAACAATGCTACAGCACATAGGACACTTCCATTCAAGGACGTATATTTTCAGGAAAACCAAAGAACCTCAGGTCACAGGCAACCCAACGTTTACTGCTGCTCTCTTTACAAAACCCTCGACTAGGATACAATCTAAATTTCCTTGGACGGAATACATGGATGGAGAATATGTGATTCTTATCTACAATGATATATTACAGAGCCAGGAAATCAATGAAATAACGTCACTTGCCGCCACCGGAGTGTTCTTAGTTACAATCATTCTCAGTGAATTTAGTCACATAGAAAAAAGTGGTTTATCAAAGATATGAGGTACAGGTGGAATATAAAATTGCATCCCTTGAACGAAATGGCAGATGACAGAGAGAATTACACATTTAGCAAACACACTTATGCCTGTAGGAGCGCAAAGGTCACTTGAGGTGTGGAAAAACCAGGTGTTTTCAATGAGCACAGATACCATTCCATATAGACCAAGGAGGAAATCAAGACAACTTACTCTAAACCTCAAAGGACTGAACTCAGCCCACTTTACACACCAGAAAAGATTATTGACAACTGGTCAGAATTTGAAAAACAATTTATCTATGTCTCTCTGGAAGAGAATCTAGTGGATGCACAGCAGCAAGCAACAGAGCACGGAAAATCGGCTACACCCGGTGAGAAAAATAAACTGCAAAATAAAGGCAGTGAGTGACAGATAAATTTTTCAAGACTTCGTTCAGGGGCTGTGATTGGAGTTGTTTTCAGCATATATTCACACACAGAAAGATGGGACCTAAGGGAGGACAATCGTGGGTCTGAGTGTCTTCGTGAGCATGAGTCAGCAAATGCAGCCCTTGTAGAATAACACTGCCTTGCCCTGATTCCATTGACCCGAAATCTCCAAATGTAGACGACCCTTCTACAGCAAACACATGCATGGGTCAGCCACAGGATGCTACCCCATTGGAACGGCAAAAAAACATGAAAAGGCACCTCATCTTCTCATATCCTGGTACTCGTGTTCAAGCTTCCAGCCACTTACCTGAAAATATCCCCACTTGGGGAAGTCAGCACTTTCAAAACCTTCTTTCTTATAGCTTGGAATTGGTTCCATGGATGAACTACAACGGGGAAGAATAAGACACGATGCCTATATATTTGGACAGGCATATGGTGCTCTAATTTCAACTGCTGAACAAGAATTGACCCAAGTCTAAGCTTGCTCTCAGAAGGAGAATAGGGCTTGAAAATTTCCCGCTGATTTGTGACCAGTTCCAAAAGTGGGAAGTTGAGCAGGGGATCACAGGGAGCCTATAATTCATGGCCCTGCAGGATGGTCAAAGGCACCTAATGTGGACAAATGACTTGGGTTGAGCCAGAGAAAAGAACTTGAGAGCAAGGCAGAATTGCAAAAATGGGATTTCAAGAGGGAGACGCGTCTCGCCTGGTAAGAACCTAGAATGTGGCAGTACTTCTTCAACCATGCCTTTGTCGAAAAACGGTGTATGCCTTTATCCTGAATATATTCCGAATAAAGGCATACACCGTTTTTGGGCAACCAGGCAGGGGCTCGGTGCAAATGAACACTACATAGTGCTATCACTTCCCATCTAAACAAATGGTCATCTACGAAAAGTGTAAAGACTAGAAATTCAGGGTAGCATGGAGGTAAATCGTACCCACATTTGTGGATTGTGGGATGACCAATTGCAATCGGAACCCTGGCGAATTCTATTGTGTATTCAAAAATAATGTAAGAAACAAAGCTACAGCACATAGGACACTTCCACTCAAGGACGTATATTTTCAAGAAAACCAAAGAACCTCAGGTCACAGGCAACCCAACGTTTACTGCTTCTCTCTTTACAAAAGCCTCGACTAGGATACAATCTAAATTTCCTTGGACGGAAAACATGGATGGAGAATATGTGATTCTTATCTACAATGATATATTACTGAGCCAGGAAATCAATGAAGTAACGTCACTTGCCGCCAAAGGAGTGTTCGTAGTTACAATCATTCTCAGTAAATTTAGTCACATAGAAAAAAGTGGTTTATCAAAGATATGAGGTACAGGTGGAATACAAAATTGCGTCCCATGAATGAAATGGCAGACGAGAGAAAGCATCACACATTTAGCAAACACACTTATGCCTCTGGGAGCGCGAAGGTCACTTGAGGTGAAGAAAAACCAGGTGTTTTCAATGAGCACAGATACCATTCCATATAGACCAAGGAGGGAATCAAGACAACTTACTCTAAACCTCAAAGGACTGAACTCAGCCCACTTTACACACCAGAAAAGATTATTTACAACTGGTTAGAATTTGAAAAACAATTTATCGATGTCTCTCTGGAAGAGAAGCAAGTGGATGCACAGCCGCAAGCAACACAGCACTGAAAATCGGCTACACCCCGTGAGAAAAATAAACTGCAAAATAAAGGCAGTGAGTGAGAGATAAATTCTTCGAGACTTCGTTCAGGGGCTGTCATTGAAGTTGTTTTGAGCATATATTAACACACAGAATGATCGGACCTAAGGAAGGACACTCGTGGGTCTGAGTGTCTTCGTGAGCATGAGTCAGCAAATGCAGCCCTTGTCGAATAACACTGCCTTTTCCTGATTCCATGGACCCGAAATTTCCAAATGCAGACGACCCTTCCTACAGCGAACACATGCATGGGACAGCCACAGGATGCTACCCCATTGGAACGGCAAAAAAACATGAAAAGCCACCTCATCTTCTCATATCCTGGTGCTCGGGTTCAAGCTTTCAGCCGCTTTTCTGAAAATATACCCAATTGGGGAAGTCAGCACTTTCAAAACACTCTTACTTATAACTTGGAATTGGTTCCATGGATGAACTACAATGGGGAAGAATAAGAGACGATGGCTATATATTTGGACAGGCACATGGCGCTCTAATTTCCAATGCTGAACAAGAATTGACCCAAGTCTAAGCTTGCTCTCGGAAGGAGAATTGGGCTTGAAAATTTCCTGCTGCTTTGGGACCAGTTCCGAAAGTGGGAAGTTGAGCCGGGGATCTCAGGGAGCCTATAATTCATGGCCCTGCAGGATGGTAAAAGACACCTAATGTGGACAAATGACTTGGGTTGAGCCAGAGAAAAGAACTTGAGAGCAAGGCAGAATTGCAAAAATGGGATTTCAAGAGGGAGACGCGTCTCGCCTGGTAAGAACCTAGGATGTGGCAGTACTTCTTCAAACATGCCTTTGTCGAAAAAGGGTGTATGCCTTTATCCTGAATATCTTTAGGATAAAGGCATACACCGTTTTTGGGCAACCAGGCAGGGGCTCTGTGCAAATCAACACTACATAATGCTATCACTTCCCATCAAAACAAAGGGTCATGTACGAAAAGTGTAAAGACCAGAAATGCAGGGTAACGTGGAGGTAAATCGTACCCACATTTTGTGGATTGTGGGATGACCAATTGCAATCGGCACCCTGGCGAATTCTATGGTGTATTCGAAGATAAAGTAAGAAACAATGCTACAGCACATAGGACACTTCCATTCAAGGACGTATATTTTCAGGAAAACCAAAGAACCTCAGGTCACAGGCAACCCAACGTTTACTGCTGCTCTCTTTACAAAAGCCTCGACTAGGATACAATCTAAATTTCCTTGGACGGAATACATGGATGGAGAATATGTGATTCTTATCTACAATGATATATTACAGAGCCAGGAAATCAATGAAATAACGTCACTTGCCGCCACCGGAGTGTTCTTAGTTACAATCATTCTCAGTGAATTTAGTCACATAGAAAAAAGTGGTTTATCAAAGATATGAGGTACAGGTGGAATATAAAATTGCATCCCTTGAACGAAATGGCAGATGACAGAGAGAATTACACATTTAGCAAACACACTTATGCCTGTAGGAGCGCAAAGGTCACATGAGGTGAGGAAAAACCAGGTGTTTTCAATGAGCACAGATACCATTCCATATAGACCAAGGAGGGAATCAAGACAACTTACTCTAAACCTCAAAGGACTGAACTCAGCCCACTTTACACACCAGAAAAGATTATTGACAACTGGTCAGAATTTGAAAAACAATTTATCTATGTCTCTCTGGAAGAGAATCTAGTGGATGCACAGCAGCAAGCAACAGAGCACGGAAAATCGGCTACACCCGGTGAGAAAAATAAACTGCAAAATAAAGGCAGTGAGTGACAGATAAATTTTTCAAGACTTCGTTCAGGGGCTGTGATTGGAGTTGTTTTCAGCATATATTCACACACAGAAAGATGGGACCTAAGGGAGGACAATCGTGGGTCTGAGTGTCTTCGTGAGCATGAGTCAGCAAATGCAGCCCTTGTAGAATAACACTGCCTTGCCCTGATTCCATTGACCCGAAATCGCCAAATGTAGACGACCCTTCTACAGCAAACACATGCATGGGTCAGCCACAGGATGCTACCCCATTGGAACGGCAAAAAAACATGAAAAGGCACCTCATCTTCTCATATCCTGGTACTCGGGTTCAAGCTTCCAGCCACTTACCTGAAAATATCCCCACTTGGGGAAGTCAGCACTTTCAAAACCTTCTTTCTTATAGCTTGGAATTGGTTCCATGGATGAACTACAACGGGGAAGAATAAGACACGATGCCTATATATTTGGACAGGCATATGGTGCTCTAATTTCAACTGCTGAACAAGAATTGACCCAAGTCTAAGCTTGCTCTCAGAAGGAGAATAGGGCTTGAAAATTTCCCGCTGATTTGTGACCAGTTCCAAAAGTGGGAAGTTGAGCAGGGAATCTCAGGGAGCCTATAATTCATGGCCCTGCAGGATGGTCAAAGGCACCTAATGTGGACAAATGACTTGGGTTGAGCCAGAGAAAAGAACTTGAGAGCAAGGCAGAATTGCAAAAATGGGATTTCAAGAGGGAGACGCGTCTCGCCTGGTAAGAACCTAGAATGTGGCAGTACTTCTTCAACCATGCCTTTGTCGAAAAACGGTGTATGCCTTTATCCTGAATATATTCCGAATAAAGGCATACACCGTTTTTGGGCAACCAGGCAGGGGCTCGGTGCAAATGAACACTACATAGTGCTATCACTTCCCATCTAAACAAAGGGTCATCTACGAAAGTGTAAAGACTAGAAATTCAGGGTAGCATGGAGGTAAATCGTACCCACATTTGTGGATTGTGGGATGGCCAATTGCAATCGGAACCCTGGCGAATTCTATTGTGTATTCAAAAATAATGTAAGAAACAAAGCTACAGCACATAGGACACTTCCACTCAAGGACGTATATTTTCAAGAAAACCAAAGAACCTCAGGTCACAGGCAACCCAACGTTTACTGCTTCTCTCTTTACAAAAGCCTCGACTAGGATACAATCTAAATTTCCTTGGACGGAAAACATGGATGGAGAATATGTGATTCTTATCTACAATGATATATTACTGAGCCAGGAAATCAATGAAGTAACGTCACTTGCCGCCAAAGGAGTGTTCGTAGTTACAATCATTCTCAGTAAATTTAGTCACATAGAAAAAAGTGGTTTATCAAAGATATGAGGTACAGGTGGAATACAAAATTGCGTCCCATGAATGAAATGGCAGACGAGAGAAAGCATCACACATTTAGCAAACACACTTATGCCTCTGGGAGCGCGAAGGTCACTTGAGGTGAAGAAAAACCAGGTGTTTTCAATGAGCACAGATACCATTCCATATAGACCAAGGAGGGAATCAAGACAACTTACTCTAAACCTCAAAGGACTGAACTCAGCCCACTTTACACACCAGAAAAGATTATTTACAACTGGTTAGAATTTGAAAAACAATTTATCGATGTCTCTCTGGAAGAGAATCAAGTGGATGCACAGCAGCAAGCAACACAGCACTCAAAATCGGCTACACCCCGTGAGAAAAATAAACTGCAAAATAAAGGCAGTGAGTGAGAGATAAATTCTTCGAGACTTCGTTCAGGGGCTGTCATTGAAGTTGTTTTGAGCATATATTAACACACAGAATGATCGGACCTAAGGAAGGACACTCGTGGGTCTGAGTGTCTTCGTGAGCATGAGTCAGCAAATGCAGCCCTTGTCGAATAACACTGCCTTTTCCTGATTCCATGGACCCAAAATTTCCAAATGCAGACGACCCTTCCTACAGCGAACACATGCATGGGACAGCCACAGGATGCTACCCCATTGGAACGGCAAAAAAACATGAAAAGCCACCTCATCTTCTCATATCCTGGTGCTCGGCTTCAAGCTTTCAGCCGCTTTTCTGAAAATATACCCAATTGGGGAAGTCAGCACTTTCAAAACACTCTTACTTATAACTTGGAATTGGTTCCATGGATGAACTACAATGGGGAAGAATAAGAGACGATGGCTATATATTTGGACAGGCACATGGCGCTCTAATTTCCAATGCTGAACAAGAATTGACCCAAGTCTAAGCTTGCTCTCGGAAGGAGAATTGGGCTTGAAAATTTCCTGCTGCTTTGGGACCAGTTCCGAAAGTGGGAAGTTGAGCCGGGGATCTCAGGGAGCCTATAATTCATGGCCCTGCAGGATGGTAAAAGACACCTAATGTGGACAAATGACTTGGGTTGAGCCAGAGAAAAGAACTTGAGAGCAAGGCAGAATTGCAAAAATGGGATTTCAAGAGGGAGACGCGTCTCGCCTGGTAAGAACCTAGGATGTGGCAGTACTTCTTCAAACATGCCTTTGTCGAAAAAGGGTGTATGCCTTTATCCTGAATATCTTTAGGATAAAGGCATACACCGTTTTTGGGCAACCAGGCAGGGGCTCTGTGCAAATCAACACTACATAATGCTATCACTTCCCATCAAAACAAAGGGTCATGTACGAAAAGTGTAAAGACCAGAAATGCAGGGTAACGTGGAGGTAAATCGTACCCACATTTTGTGGATTGTGGGATGACCAATTGCAATCGGCACCCTGGCGAATTCTATGGTGTATTCGAAGATAAAGTAAGAAACAATGCTACAGCACATAGGACACTTCCATTCAAGGACGTATATTTTCAGGAAAACCAAAGAACCTCAGGTCACAGGCAACCCAACGTTTACTGCTTCTCTCTTTACAAAAGCCTCGACTAGGATACAATCTAAATTTCCTTGGACGGAAAACATGGATGGAGAATATGTGATTCTTATCTACAATGATATATTACTGAGCCAGGAAATCAATGAAGTAACGTCACTTGCCGCCACCGGAGTGTTCTTAGTTACAATCATTCTCAGTGAATTTAGTCACATAGAAAAAAGTGGTTTATCAAAGATATGAGGTACAGGTGGAATATAAAATTGCATCCCTTGAACGAAATGGCAGATGACAGAGAGAATTACACATTTAGCAAACACACTTATGCCTGTAGGAGCGCAAAGGTCACATGAGGTGAGGAAAAACCAGGTGTTTTCAATGAGCACAGATACCATTCCATATAGACCAAGGAGGGAATCAAGACAACTTACTCTAAACCTCAAAGGACTGAACTCAGCCCACTTTACACACCAGAAAAGATTATTGACAACTGGTCAGAATTTGAAAAACAATTTATCTATGTCTCTCTGGAAGAGAATCTAGTGGATGCACAGCAGCAAGCAACACAGCACGGAAAATCGGCTACAGCCGGTGAGAAAAATAAACTGCAAAATAAAGGCAGTGAGTGACAGATAAATTTTTCAAGACTTCGTTCAGGGGCTGTGATTGGAGTTGTTTTCAGCATATATTCACACACAGAAAGATGGGACCTAAGGGAGGACAATCGTGGGTCTGAGTGTCTTCGTGAGCATGAGTCAGCAAATGCAGCCCTTGTAGAATAACACTGCCTTGCCCTGATTCCATTGACCCGAAATCTCCAAATGTAGACGACCCTTCTACAGCAAACACATGCATGGGTCAGCCACAGGATGCTACCCCATTGGAACGGCAAAAAAACATGAAAAGGCACCTCATCTTCTCATATCCTGGTACTCGGGTTCAAGCTTCCAGCCACTTACCTGAAAATATCCCCACTTGGGGAAGTCAGCACTTTCAAATCCTTCTTTCTTATAGCTTGGAATTGGTTCCATGGATGAACTACAACGGGGAAGAATAAGACACGATGCCTATATATTTGGACAGGCATATGGTGCTCTAATTTCAACTGCTGAACAAGAATTGACCCAAGTCTAAGCTTGCTCTCAGAAGGAGAATAGGGCTTGAAAATTTCCCGCTGATTTGTGACCAGTTCCAAAAGTGGGAAGTTGAGCAGGGGATCTCAGGGAGCCTATAATTCATGGCCCTGCAGGATGGTCAAAGGCACCTAATGTGGACAAATGACTTGGGTTGAGCCAGAGAAAAGAACTTGAGAGCAAGGCAGAATTGCAAAAATGGGATTTCAAGAGGGAGACGCGTCTCACCTGGTAAGAACCTAGAATGTGGCAGTACTTCTTCAACCATGCCTTTGTCGAAAAACGGTGTATGCCTTTATCCTGAATATATTCCGAATAAAGGCATACACCGTTTCTGGGCAACCAGGCAGGGGCTCGGTGCAAATCAACACTACATAGTGCTATCACTTCCCATCTAAACAAAGGGTCATCTACGAAAAGTGTAAAGACTAGAAATTCAGGGTAGCATGGAGGTAAATCGTACCCACATTTGTGGATTGTGGGATGACCAATTGCAATCGGAACCCTGGCGAATTCTATTGTGTATTCAAAAATAATGTAAGAAACAAAGCTACAGCACATAGGACACTTCCACTCAAGGACGTATATTTTCAAGAAAACCAAAGAACCTCAGGTCACAGGCAACCCAACGTTTACTGCTTCTCTCTTTACAAAAGCCTCGACTAGGATACAATCTAAATTTCCTTGGACGGAAAACATGGATGGAGAATATGTGATTCTTATCTACAATGATATATTACTGAGCCAGGAAATCAATGAAGTAACGTCACTTGCCGCCAAAGGAGTGTTCGTAGTTACAATCATTCTCAGTAAATTTAGTCACATAGAAAAAAGTGGTTTATCAAAGATATGAGGTACAGGTGGAATACAAAATTGCGTCCCATGAATGAAATGGCAGACGAGAGAAAGCATCACACATTTAGCAAACACACTTATGCCTCTGGGAGCGCGAAGGTCACTTGAGGTGAAGAAAAACCAGGTGTTTTCAATGAGCACAGATACCATTCCATATAGACCAAGGAGGGAATCAAGACAACTTACTCTAAACCTCAAAGGACTGAACTCAGCCCACTTTACACACCAGAAAAGATTATTTACAACTGGTTAGAATTTGAAAAACAATTTATCGATGTCTCTCTGGAAGAGAATCAAGTGGATGCACAGCAGCAAGCAACACAGCACTCAAAATCGGCTACACCCCGTGAGAAAAATAAACTGCAAAATAAAGGCAGTGAGTGAGAGATAAATTCTTCGAGACTTCGTTCAGGGGCTGTCATTGAAGTTGTTTTGAGCATATATTAACACACAGAATGATCGGACCTAAGGAAGGACACTCGTGGGTCTGAGTGTCTTCGTGAGCATGAGTCAGCAAATGCAGCCCTTGTCGAATAACACTGCCTTTTCCTGATTCCATGGACCCGAAATTTCCAAATGCAGACGACCCTTCCTACAGCGAACACATGCATGGGACAGCCACAGGATGCTACCCCATTGGAACGGCAAAAAAACATGAAAAGCCACCTCATCTTCTCATATCCTGGTGCTCGGGTTCAAGCTTTCAGCCGCTTTTCTGAAAATATACCCAATTGGGGAAGTCAGCACTTTCAAAACACTCTTACTTATAACTTGGAATTGGTTCCATGGATGAACTACAATGGGGAAGAATAAGAGACGATGGCTATATATTTGGACAGGCACATGGCGCTCTAATTTCCAATGCTGAACAAGAATTGACCCAAGTCTAAGCTTGCTCTCGGAAGGAGAATTGGGCTTGAAAATTTCCTGCTGCTTTGGGACCAGTTCCGAAAGTGGGAAGTTGAGCCGGGGATCTCAGGGAGCCTATAATTCATGGCCCTGCAGGATGGTAAAAGACACCTAATGTGGACAAATGACTTGGGTTGAGCCAGAGAAAAGAACTTGAGAGCAAGGCAGAATTGCAAAAATGGGATTTCAAGAGGGAGACGCGTCTCGCCTGGTAAGAACCTAGGATGTGGCAGTACTTCTTCAAACATGCCTTTGTCGAAAAAGGGTGTATGCCTTTATCCTGAATATCTTTAGGATAAAGGCATACACCGTTTTTGGGCAACCAGGCAGGGGCTCTGTGCAAATCAACACTACATAATGCTATCACTTCCCATCAAAACAAAGGGTCATGTACGAAAAGTGTAAAGACCAGAAATGCAGGGTAACGTGGAGGTAAATCGTACCCACATTTTGTGGATTGTGGGATGACCAATTGCAATCGGCACCCTGGCGAATTCTATGGTGTATTCGAAGATAAAGTAAGAAACAATGCTACAGCACATAGGACACTTCCATTCAAGGACGTATATTTTCAGGAAAACCAAAGAACCTCAGGTCACAGGCAACCCAACGTTTACTGCTGCTCTCTTTACAAAAGCCTCGACTAGGATACAATCTAAATTTCCTTGGACGGAATACATGGATGGAGAATATGTGATTCTTATCTACAATGATATATTACAGAGCCAGGAAATCAATGAAATAACGTCACTTGCCGCCACCGGAGTGTTCTTAGTTACAATCATTCTCAGTGAATTTAGTCACATAGAAAAAAGTGGTTTATCAAAGATATGAGGTACAGGTGGAATATAAAATTGCATCCCTTGAACGAAATGGCAGATGACAGAGAGAATTACACATTTAGCAAACACACTTATGCCTGTAGGAGCGCAAAGGTCACATGAGGTGAGGAAAAACCAGGTGTTTTCAATGAGCACAGATACCATTCCATATAGACCAAGGAGGGAATCAAGACAACTTACTCTAAACCTCAAAGGACTGAACTCAGCCCACTTTACACACCAGAAAAGATTATTGACAACTGGTCAGAATTTGAAAAACAATTTATCTATGTCTCTCTGGAAGAGAATCTAGTGGATGCACAGCAGCAAGCAACAGAGCACGGAAAATCGGCTACACCCGGTGAGAAAAATAAACTGCAAAATAAAGGCAGTGAGTGACAGATAAATTTTTCAAGACTTCGTTCAGGGGCTGTGATTGGAGTTGTTTTCAGCATATATTCACACACAGAAAGATGGGACCTAAGGGAGGACAATCGTGGGTCTGAGTGTCTTCGTGAGCATGAGTCAGCAAATGCAGCCCTTGTAGAATAACACTGCCTTGCCCTGATTCCATTGACCCGAAATCGCCAAATGTAGACGACCCTTCTACAGCAAACACATGCATGGGTCAGCCACAGGATGCTACCCCATTGGAACGGCAAAAAAACATGAAAAGGCACCTCATCTTCTCATATCCTGGTACTCGGGTTCAAGCTTCCAGCCACTTACCTGAAAATATCCCCACTTGGGGAAGTCAGCACTTTCAAAACCTTCTTTCTTATAGCTTGGAATTGGTTCCATGGATGAACTACAACGGGGAAGAATAAGACACGATGCCTATATATTTGGACAGGCATATGGTGCTCTAATTTCAACTGCTGAACAAGAATTGACCCAAGTCTAAGCTTGCTCTCAGAAGGAGAATAGGGCTTGAAAATTTCCCGCTGATTTGTGACCAGTTCCAAAAGTGGGAAGTTGAGCAGGGAATCTCAGGGAGCCTATAATTCATGGCCCTGCAGGATGGTCAAAGGCACCTAATGTGGACAAATGACTTGGGTTGAGCCAGAGAAAAGAACTTGAGAGCAAGGCAGAATTGCAAAAATGGGATTTCAAGAGGGAGACGCGTCTCGCCTGGTAAGAACCTAGAATGTGGCAGTACTTCTTCAACCATGCCTTTGTCGAAAAACGGTGTATGCCTTTATCCTGAATATATTCCGAATAAAGGCATACACCGTTTTTGGGCAACCAGGCAGGGGCTCGGTGCAAATGAACACTACATAGTGCTATCACTTCCCATCTAAACAAATGGTCATCTACGAAAAGTGTAAAGACTAGAAATTCAGGGTAGCATGGAGGTAAATCGTACCCACATTTGTGGATTGTGGGATGGCCAATTGCAATCGGAACCCTGGCGAATTCTATTGTGTATTCAAAAATAATGTAAGAAACAAAGCTACAGCACATAGGACACTTCCACTCAAGGACGTATATTTTCAAGAAAACCAAAGAACCTCAGGTCACAGGCAACCCAACGTTTACTGCTTCTCTCTTTACAAAAGCCTCGACTAGGATACAATCTAAATTTCCTTGGACGGAAAACATGGATGGAGAATATGTGATTCTTATCTACAATGATATATTACTGAGCCAGGAAATCAATGAAGTAACGTCACTTGCCGCCAAAGGAGTGTTCGTAGTTACAATCATTCTCAGTAAATTTAGTCACATAGAAAAAAGTGGTTTATCAAAGATATGAGGTACAGGTGGAATACAAAATTGCGTCCCATGAATGAAATGGCAGACGAGAGAAAGCATCACACATTTAGCAAACACACTTATGCCTCTGGGAGCGCGAAGGTCACTTGAGGTGAAGAAAAACCAGGTGTTTTCAATGAGCACAGATACCATTCCATATAGACCAAGGAGGGAATCAAGACAACTTACTCTAAACCTCAAAGGACTGAACTCAGCCCACTTTACACACCAGAAAAGATTATTTACAACTGGTTAGAATTTGAAAAACAATTTATCGATGTCTCTCTGGAAGAGAATCAAGTGGATGCACAGCAGCAAGCAACACAGCACTCAAAATCGGCTACACCCCGTGAGAAAAATAAACTGCAAAATAAAGGCAGTGAGTGAGAGATAAATTCTTCGAGACTTCGTTCAGGGGCTGTCATTGAAGTTGTTTTGAGCATATATTAACACACAGAATGATCGGACCTAAGGAAGGACACTCGTGGGTCTGAGTGTCTTCGTGAGCATGAGTCAGCAAATGCAGCCCTTGTCGAATAACACTGCCTTTTCCTGATTCCATGGACCCAAAATTTCCAAATGCAGACGACCCTTCCTACAGCGAACACATGCATGGGACAGCCACAGGATGCTACCCCATTGGAACGGCAAAAAAACATGAAAAGCCACCTCATCTTCTCATATCCTGGTGCTCGGCTTCAACCTTTCAGCCGCTTTTCTGAAAATATACCCAATTGGGGAAGTCAGCACTTTCAAAACACTCTTACTTATAACTTGGAATTGGTTCCATGGATGAACTACAATGGGGAAGAATAAGAGACGATGGCTATATATTTGGACAGGCACATGGCGCTCTAATTTCCAATGCTGAACAAGAATTGACCCAAGTCTAAGCTTGCTCTCGGAAGGAGAATTGGGCTTGAAAATTTCCTGCTGCTTTGGGACCAGTTCCGAAAGTGGGAAGTTGAGCCGGGGATCTCAGGGAGCCTATAATTCATGGCCCTGCAGGATGGTAAAAGACACCTAATGTGGACAAATGACTTGGGTTGAGCCAGAGAAAAGAACTTGAGAGCAAGGCAGAATTGCAAAAATGGGATTTCAAGAGGGAGACGCGTCTCGCCTGGTAAGAACCTAGGATGTGGCAGTACTTCTTCAAACATGCCTTTGTCGAAAAAGGGTGTATGCCTTTATCCTGAATATCTTTAGGATAAAGGCATACACCGTTTTTGGGCAACCAGGCAGGGGCTCTGTGCAAATCAACACTACATAATGCTATCACTTCCCATCAAAACAAAGGGTCATGTACGAAAAGTGTAAAGACCAGAAATGCAGGGTAACGTGGAGGTAAATCGTACCCACATTTTGTGGATTGTGGGATGACCAATTGCAATCGGCACCCTGGCGAATTCTATGGTGTATTCGAAGATAAAGTAAGAAACAATGCTACAGCACATAGGACACTTCCATTCAAGGACGTATATTTTCAGGAAAACCAAAGAACCTCAGGTCACAGGCAACCCAACGTTTACTGCTTCTCTCTTTACAAAAGCCTCGACTAGGATACAATCTAAATTTCCTTGGACGGAAAACATGGATGGAGAATATGTGATTCTTATCTACAATGATATATTACTGAGCCAGGAAATCAATGAAGTAACGTCACTTGCCGCCACCGGAGTGTTCTTAGTTACAATCATTCTCAGTGAATTTAGTCACATAGAAAAAAGTGGTTTATCAAAGATATGAGGTACAGGTGGAATATAAAATTGCATCCCTTGAACGAAATGGCAGATGACAGAGAGAATTACACATTTAGCAAACACACTTATGCCTGTAGGAGCGCAAAGGTCACATGAGGTGAGGAAAAACCAGGTGTTTTCAATGAGCACAGATACCATTCCATATAGACCAAGGAGGGAATCAAGACAACTTACTCTAAACCTCAAAGGACTGAACTCAGCCCACTTTACACACCAGAAAAGATTATTGACAACTGGTCAGAATTTGAAAAACAATTTATCTATGTCTCTCTGGAAGAGAATCTAGTGGATGCACAGCAGCAAGCAACACAGCACGGAAAATCGGCTACAGCCGGTGAGAAAAATAAACTGCAAAATAAAGGCAGTGAGTGACAGATAAATTTTTCAAGACTTCGTTCAGGGGCTGTGATTGGAGTTGTTTTCAGCATATATTCACACACAGAAAGATGGGACCTAAGGGAGGACAATCGTGGGTCTGAGTGTCTTCGTGAGCATGAGTCAGCAAATGCAGCCCTTGTAGAATAACACTGCCTTGCCCTGATTCCATTGACCCGAAATCTCCAAATGTAGACGACCCTTCTACAGCAAACACATGCATGGGTCAGCCACAGGATGCTACCCCATTGGAACGGCAAAAAAACATGAAAAGGCACCTCATCTTCTCATATCCTGGTACTCGGGTTCAAGCTTCCAGCCACTTACCTGAAAATATCCCCACTTGGGGAAGTCAGCACTTTCAAATCCTTCTTTCTTATAGCTTGGAATTGGTTCCATGGATGAACTACAACGGGGAAGAATAAGACACGATGCCTATATATTTGGACAGGCATATGGTGCTCTAATTTCAACTGCTGAACAAGAATTGACCCAAGTCTAAGCTTGCTCTCAGAAGGAGAATAGGGCTTGAAAATTTCCCGCTGATTTGTGACCAGTTCCAAAAGTGGGAAGTTGAGCAGGGGATCTCAGGGAGCCTATAATTCATGGCCCTGCAGGATGGTCAAAGGCACCTAATGTGGACAAATGACTTGGGTTGAGCCAGAGAAAAGAACTTGAGAGCAAGGCAGAATTGCAAAAATGGGATTTCAAGAGGGAGACGCGTCTCACCTGGTAAGAACCTAGAATGTGGCAGTACTTCTTCAACCATGCCTTTGTCGAAAAACGGTGTATGCCTTTATCCTGAATATATTCCGAATAAAGGCATACACCGTTTCTGGGCAACCAGGCAGGGGCTCGGTGCAAATCAACACTACATAGTGCTATCACTTCCCATCTAAACAAAGGGTCATCTACGAAAAGTGTAAAGACTAGAAATTCAGGGTAGCATGGAGGTAAATCGTACCCACATTTGTGGATTGTGGGATGACCAATTGCAATCGGAACCCTGGCGAATTCTATTGTGTATTCAAAAATAATGTAAGAAACAAAGCTACAGCACATAGGACACTTCCACTCAAGGACGTATATTTTCAAGAAAAGCAAAGAACCTCAGGTCACAGGCAACCCAACGTTTACTGCTTCTCTCTTTACAAAAGCCTCGACTAGGATACAATCTAAATTTCCTTGGACGGAAAACATGGATGGAGAATATGTGATTCTTATCTACAATGATATATTACTGAGCCAGGAAATCAATGAAGTAACGTCACTTGCCGCCAAAGGAGTGTTCGTAGTTACAATCATTCTCAGTAAATTTAGTCACATAGAAAAAAGTGGTTTATCAAAGATATGAGGTACAGGTGGAATACAAAATTGCGTCCCATGAATGAAATGGCAGACGAGAGAAAGCATCACACATTTAGCAAACACACTTATGCCTCTGGGAGCGCGAAGGTCACTTGAGGTGAAGAAAAACCAGGTGTTTTCAATGAGCAC
Source organism: Kogia breviceps (assembly GCF_026419965.1). NCBI lineage: Eukaryota > Metazoa > Chordata > Mammalia > Artiodactyla > Physeteridae > Kogia > Kogia breviceps. Next base: position 36,752,668 of record NC_081329.1, read on the forward strand.
AGATACCATTCCATATAGACCAAGGAGGGAATCAAGACAACTTACTCTAAACCTCAAAGGACTGAACTCAGCCCACTTTACACACCAGAAAAGATTATTTACAACTGGTTAGAATTTGAAAAACAATTTATCGATGTCTCTCTGGAAGAGAATCAAGTGGATGCACAGCAGCAAGCAACACAGCACTCAAAATCGGCTACACCCCGTGAGAAAAATAAACTGCAAAATAAAGGCAGTGAGTGAGAGATAAATTCTTCGAGACTTCGTTCAGGGGCTGTCATTGAAGTTGTTTTGAGCATATATTAACACACAGAATGATCGGACCTAAGGAAGGACACTCGTGGGTCTGAGTGTCTTCGTGAGCATGAGTCAGCAAATGCAGCCCTTGTCGAATAACACTGCCTTTTCCTGATTCCATGGACCCAAAATTTCCAAATGCAGACGACCCTTCCTACAGCGAACACATGCATGGGACAGCCACAGGATGCTACCCCATTGGAACGGCAAAAAAACATGAAAAGCCACCTCATCTTCTCATATCCTGGTGCTCGGGTTCAAGCTTTCAGCCGCTTTTCTGAAAATATACCCAATTGGGGAAGTCAGCACTTTCAAAACACTCTTACTTATAACTTGGAATTGGTTCCATGGATGAACTACAATGGGGAAGAATAAGAGACGATGGCTATATATTTGGACAGGCACATGGCGCTCTAATTTCCAATGCTGAACAAGAATTGACCCAAGTCTAAGCTTGCTCTCGGAAGGAGAATTGGGCTTGAAAATTTCCTGCTGCTTTGGGACCAGTTCCGAAAGTGGGAAGTTGAGCCGGGGATCTCAGGGAGCCTATAATTCATGGCCCTGCAGGATGGTAAAAGACACCTAATGTGGACAAATGACTTGGGTTGAGCCAGAGAAAAGAACTTGAGAGCAAGGCAGAATTGCAAAAATGGGATTTCAAGAGGGAGACGCGTCTCGCCTGGTAAGAACCTAGGATGTGGCAGTACTTCTTCAAACATGCCTTTGTCGAAAAAGGGTGTATGCCTTTATCCTGAATATCTTTAGGATAAAGGCATACACCGTTTTTGGGCAACCAGGCAGGGGCTCTGTGCAAATCAACACTACATAATGCTATCACTTCCCATCAAAACAAAGGGTCATGTACGAAAAGTGTAAAGACCAGAAATGCAGGGTAACGTGGAGGTAAATCGTACCCACATTTTGTGGATTGTGGGATGACCAATTGCAATCGGCACCCTGGCGAATTCTATGGTGTATTCGAAGATAAAGTAAGAAACAATGCTACAGCACATAGGACACTTCCATTCAAGGACGTATATTTTCAGGAAAACCAAAGAACCTCAGGTCACAGGCAACCCAACGTTTACTGCTGCTCTCTTTACAAAAGCCTCGACTAGAATACAATCTAAATTTCCTTGGACGGAAAACATGGATGGAGAATATGTGATTCTTATCTACAATGATATATTACTGAGCCAGGAAATCAATGAAGTAACGTCACTTGCCGCCACCGGAGTGTTCTTAGTTACAATCATTCTCAGTGAATTTAGTCACATAGAAAAAAGTGGTTTATCAAAGATATGAGGTACAGGTGGAATATAAAATTGCATCCCTTGAACGAAATGGCAGATGACAGAGAGAATTACACATTTAGCAAACACACTTATGCCTGTAGGAGCGCAAAGGTCACATGAGGTGAGGAAAAACCAGGTGTTTTCAATGAGCACAGATACCATTCCATATAGACCAAGGAGGGAATCAAGACAACTTACTCTAAACCTCAAAGGACTGAACTCAGCCCACTTTACACACCAGAAAAGATTATTGACAACTGGTCAGAATTTGAAAAACAATTTATCTATGTCTCTCTGGAAGAGAATCTAGTGGATGCACAGCAGCAAGCAACACAGCACGGAAAATCGGCTACAGCCGGTGAGAAAAATAAACTGCAAAATAAAGGCAGTGAGTGACAGATAAATTTTTCAAGACTTCGTTCAGGGGCTGTGATTGGAGTTGTTTTCAGCATATATTCACACACAGAAAGATGGGACCTAAGGGAGGACAATCGTGGGTCTGAGTGTCTTCGTGAGCATGAGTCAGCAAATGCAGCCCTTGTAGAATAACACTGCCTTGCCCTGATTCCATTGACCCGAAATCTCCAAATGTAGACGACCCTTCTACAGCAAACACATGCATGGGTCAGCCACAGGATGCTACCCCATTGGAACGGCAAAAAAACATGAAAAGGCACCTCATCTTCTCATATCCTGGTACTCGGGTTCAAGCTTCCAGCCACTTACCTGAAAATATCCCCACTTGGGGAAGTCAGCACTTTCAAAACCTTCTTTCTTATAGCTTGGAATTGGTTCCATGGATGAACTACAACGGGGAAGAATAAGACACGATGCCTATATATTTGGACAGGCATATGGTGCTCTAATTTCAACTGCTGAACAAGAATTGACCCAAGTCTAAGCTTGCTCTCAGAAGGAGAATAGGGCTTGAAAATTTCCTGCTGATTTGTGACCAGTTCCAAAAGTGGGAAGTTGAGCAGGGGATCTCAGGGAGCCTATAATTCATGGCCCTGCAGGATGGTCAAAGGCACCTAATGTGGACAAATGACTTGGGTTGAGCCAGAGAAAAGAACTTGAGAGCAAGGCAGAATTGCAAAAATGGGATTTCAAGAGGGAGACGCGTCTCGCCTGGTAAGAACCTAGAATGTGGCAGTACTTCTTCAACCATGCCTTTGTCAAAAAACGGTGTATGCCTTTATCCTGAATATATTCCGAATAAAGGCATACACCGTTTTTGGGCAACCAGGCAGGGGCTCGGTGCAAATCAACACTACATAGTGCTATCACTTCCCATCTAAACAAAGGGTCATCTACGAAAAGTGTAAAGACTAGAAATTCAGGGTAGCATGGAGGTAAATCGTACCCACATTTGTGGATTGTGGGATGACCAATTGCAATCGGAACCCTGGCGAATTCTATTGTGTATTCAAAAATAATGTAAGAAACAAAGCTACAGCACATAGGACACTTCCACTCAAGGACGTATATTTTCAAGAAAACCAAAGAACCTCAGGTCACAGGCAACCCAACGTTTACTGCTTCTCTCTTTACAAAAGCCTCGACTAGGATACAATCTAAATTTCCTTGGACGGAAAACATGGATGGAGAATATGTGATTCTTATCTACAATGATATATTACTGAGCCAGGAAATCAATGAAGTAACGTCACTTGCCGCCAAAGGAGTGTTCGTAGTTACAATCATTCTCAGTAAATTTAGTCACATAGAAAAAAGTGGTTTATCAAAGATATGAGGTACAGGTGGAATACAAAATTGCATCCCATGAATGAAATGGCAGACGAGAGAAAGCATCACACATTTAGCAAACACACTTATGCCTCTGGGAGCGCGAAGGTCACTTGAGGTGAAGAAAAACCAGGTGTTTTCAATGAGCACAGATATCATTCCATATAGACCAAGGAGGGAATCAAGACAACTTACTCTAAACCTCAAAGGACTGAACTCAGCCCACTTTACACACCAGAAAAGATTATTTACAACTGGTTAGAATTTGAAAAACAATTTATCGATGTCTCTCTGGAAGAGAATCAAGTGGATGCACAGCAGCAAGCAACACAGCACTCAAAATCGGCTACACCCCGTGAGAAAAATAAACTGCAAAATAAAGGCAGTGAGTGAGAGATAAATTCTTCGAGACTTCGTTCAGGGGCTGTCATTGAAGTTGTTTTGAGCATATATTAACACACAGAATGATCGGACCTAAGGGAGGACACTCGTGGGTCTGAGTGTCTTCGTGAGCATGAGTCAGCAAATGCAGCCCTTGTCGAATAACACTGCCTTTTCCTGATTCCATGGACCCAAAATTTACAAATGCAGACGACCCTTCCTACAGCGAACACATGCATGGGACAGCCACAGGATGCTACCCCATTGGAACGGCAAAAAAACATGAAAAGCCACCTCATCTTCTCATATCCTGGTGCTCGGGTTCAAGCTTTCAGCCGCTTTTCTGAAAATATACCCAATTGGGGAAGTCAGCACTTTCAAAACACTCTTACTTATAACTTGGAATTGGTTCCATGGATGAACTACAATGGGGAAGAATAAGAGACGATGGCTATATATTTGGACAGGCACATGGCGCTCTAATTTCCAATGCTGAACAAGAATTGACCCAAGTCTAAGCTTGCTCTCGGAAGGAGAATTGGGCTTGAAAATTTCCTGCTGCTTTGGGACCAGTTCCGAAAGTGGGAAGTTGAGCCGGGGATCTCAGGGAGCCTATAATTCATGGCCCTGCAGGATGGTAAAAGACACCTAATGTGGACAAATGACTTGGGTTGAGCCAGAGAAAAGAACTTGAGAGCAAGGCAGAATTGCAAAAATGGGATTTCAAGAGGGAGACGCGTCTCGCCTGGTAAGAACCTAGGATGTGGCAGTACTTCTTCAAACATGCCTTTGTCGAAAAAGGGTGTATGCCTTTATCCTGAATATCTTTAGGATAAAGGCATACACCGTTTTTGGGCAACCAGGCAGGGGCTCTGTGCAAATCAACACTACATAATGCTATCACTTCCCATCAAAACAAAGGGTCATGTACGAAAAGTGTAAAGACCAGAAATGCAGGGTAACGTGGAGGTAAATCGTACCCACATTTTGTGGATTGTGGGATGACCAATTGCAATCGGCACCCTGGCGAATTCTATGGTGTATTCGAAGATAAAGTAAGAAACAATGCTACAGCACATAGGACACTTCCATTCAAGGACGTATATTTTCAGGAAAACCAAAGAACCTCAGGTCACAGGCAACCCAACGTTTACTGCTGCTCTCTTTACAAAAGCCTCGACTAGGATACAATCTAAATTTCCTTGGACGGAAAACATGGATGGAGAATATGTGATTCTTATCTACAATGATATATTACTGAGCCAGGAAATCAATGAAATAACGTCACTTGCCGCCACCGGAGTGTTCTTAGTTACAATCATTCTCAGTGAATTTAGTCACATAGAAAAAAGTGGTTTATCAAAGATATGAGGTACAGGTGGAATATAAAATTGCATCCCTTGAACGAAATGGCAGATGACAGAGAGAATTACACATTTAGCAAACACACTTATGCCTGTAGGAGCGCAAAGGTCACATGAGGTGAGGAAAAACCAGGTGTTTTCAATGAGCACAGATACCATTCCATATAGACCAAGGAGGGAATCAAGACAACTTACTCTAAACCTCAAAGGACTGAACTCAGCCCACTTTACACACCAGAAAAGATTATTGACAACTGGTCAGAATTTGAAAAACAATTTATCTATGTCTCTCTGGAAGAGAATCTAGTGGATGCACAGCAGCAAGCAACAGAGCACGGAAAATCGGCTACACCCGGTGAGAAAAATAAACTGCAAAATAAAGGCAGTGAGTGACAGATAAATTTTTCAAGACTTCGTTCAGGGGCTGTGATTGGAGTTGTTTTCAGCATATATTCACACACAGAAAGATGGGACCTAAGGGAGGACAATCGTGGGTCTGAGTGTCTTCGTGAGCATGAGTCAGCAAATGCAGCCCTTGTAGAATAACACTGCCTTGCCCTGATTCCATTGACCCGAAATCTCCAAATGTAGACGACCCTTCTACAGCAAACACATGCATGGGTCAGCCACAGGATGCTACCCCATTGGAACGGCAAAAAAACATGAAAAGGCACCTCATCTTCTCATATCCTGGTACTCGGGTTCAAGCTTCCAGCCACTTACCTGAAAATATCCCCACTTGGGGAAGTCAGCACTTTCAAATCCTTCTTTCTTATAGCTTGGAATTGGTTCCATGGATGAACTACAACGGGGAAGAATAAGACACGATGCCTATATATTTGGACAGGCATATGGTGCTCTAATTTCAACTGCTGAACAAGAATTGACCCAAGTCTAAGCTTGCTCTCAGAAGGAGAATAGGGCTTGAAAATTTCCCGCTGATTTGTGACCAGTTCCAAAAGTGGGAAGTTGAGCAGGGGATCTCAGGGAGCCTATAATTCATGGCCCTGCAGGATGGTCAAAGGCACCTAATGTGGACAAATGACTTGGGTTGAGCCAGAGAAAAGAACTTGAGAGCAAGGCAGAATTGCAAAAATGGGATTTCAAGAGGGAGACGCGTCTCGCCTGGTAAGAACCTAGAATGTGGCAGTACTTCTTCAACCATGCCTTTGTCGAAAAACGGTGTATGCCTTTATCCTGAATATATTCCGAATAAAGGCATACACCGTTTCTGGGCAACCAGGCAGGGGCTCGGTGCAAATCAACACTACATAGTGCTATCACTTCCCATCTAAACAAAGGGTCATCTACGAAAATTGTAAAGACTAGAAATTCAGGGTAGCATGGAGGTAAATCGTACCCACATTTTGTGGATTCCACGATGAAAAATGGCAATCGGCACCCTGGCGAAGTCTATGGTATATTCAAAAATAATGTAAGAAACAAAGCTACAGCACATAGGACACTTCCACTCAAGGATGTATATTTTCAAGAAAACCAAAGAACCTCAGGTCACAGGCAACCCAACGTTTACTGCTTCTCTCTTTACAAAAGCCTCGACTAGGATACAATCTAAATTTCCTTGGACGGAAAACATGGATGGAGAATATGTGATTCTTATCTACAATGATATATTACTGAGCCAGGAAATCAATGAAATAACGTCACTTGCCGCCAAAGGAGTGTTCGTAGTTACAATCATTCTCAGTAAATTTAGTCACATAGAAAAAAGTGGTTTATCAAAGATATGAGGTACAGGTGGAATACAAAATTGCGTCCCATGAATGAAATGGCAGACGAGAGAAAGCATCACACATTTAGCAAACACACTTATGCCTGTAGGAGCGCGAAGGTCACTTGAGGTGAGGAAAAACCAGGTGTTTTCAATGAGCACAGATACCATTCCATATAGACCAAAGAGGGCATCAAGACAACTTACTCTAAACCTCAAAGGACTGAACTCAGCCCACTTTACACACCAGAAAAGATTATTTACAACTGGTTAGAATTTGAAAAACAATTTATCGATGTCTCTCTGGAAGAGAATCAAGTGGATGCACAGCAGCAAGCAACACAGCACTCAAAATCGGCTACACCCCGTGAGAAAAATAAACTGCAAATTAAAGGCAGTGAGTGAGAGATAAATTCTTCGAGACTTCGTTCAGGGGCTGTCATTGAAGTTGTTTTGAGCATATATTAACACACAGAATGATCGGACCTAAGGGAGGACACTCGTGGGTCTGAGTGTCTTCGTGAGCATGAGTCAGCAAATGCAGCCCTTGTCGAATAACACTGCCTTTTCCTGATTCCATGGACCCGAAATCTCCAAATGCAGACGACCCTTCCTACAGCGAACACATGCATGGGACAGCCACAGGATGCTACCCCATTGGAACGGCAAAAAAACATGAAAAGCCACCTCATCTTCTCATATCCTGGTGCTCGGGTTCAAGCTTTCAGCCGCTTTTCTGAAAATTTACCCAATTGGGGAAGTCAGCACTTTCAAAACACTCTTACTTATAACTTGGAAATGGTTCCATGGATGAACTACAATGGGGAGGAATAAGAGACGATGGCTATATATTTGGACAGGCACATGGCGCTCTAATTTCCAATGCTGAACAAGAATTGACCCAAGTCTAAGCTTGCTCTCGGAAGGAGAATTGGGCTTGAAAATTTCCTGCTGCTTTGGGACCAGTTCCGAAAGTGGGAAGTTGAGCCGGGGATCTCAGGAAGCCTATAATTCATGGCCCTGCAGGATGGTAAAAGACACCTAATGTGGACAAATGACTTGGGTTGAGCCAGAGAAAAGAACTTGAGAGCAAGGCAGAATTGCAAAAATGGGATTTCAAGAGGGAGACGCGTCTCGCCTGGTAAGAACCTAGGATGTGGCAGTACTTCTTCAAACATGCCTTTGTCGAAAAAGGGTGTATGCCTTTATCCTGAATATCTTTAGGATAAAGGCATACACCGTTTTGCGGCAACCAGGCAGGGGCTCTGTGCAAATCAACACTACATAATGCTATCACTTCCCATCAAAACAAAGGGTCATGTACGAAAAGTTTAAAGACCAGAAATGCAGGGTAACGTGGAGGTAAATCGTACCCACATTTTGTGGATTGTGGGATGACCAATTGCAATCGGCACCCTGGCGAATTCTATGGTGTATTCGAAGATAAAGTAAGAAACAATGCTACAGCACATAGGACACTTCCATTCAAGGACGTATATTTTCAGGAAAACCAAAGAACCTCAGGTCACAGGCAACCCAACGTTTACTGCTGCTCTCTTTACAAAAGCCTCGACTAGGATACAATCTAAATTTCCTTGGACGGAAAACATGGATGGAGAATATGTGATTCTTATCTACAATGATATATTACTGAGCCAGGAAATCAATGAAATAACGTCACTTGCCGCCACCGGAGTGTTCTTAGTTACAATCATTCTCAGTGAATTTAGTCACATAGAAAAAAGTGGTTTATCAAAGATATGAGGTACAGGTGGAATATAAAATTGCATCCCTTGAACGAAATGGCAGATGACAGAGAGAATTACACATTTAGCAAACACACTTATGCCTGTAGGAGCGCAAAGGTCACATGAGGTGAGGAAAAACCAGGTGTTTTCAATGAGCACAGATACCATTCCATATAGACCAAGGAGGGAATCAAGACAACTTACTCTAAACCTCAAAGGACTGAACTCAGCCCACTTTACACACCAGAAAAGATTATTGACAACTGGTCAGAATTTGAAAAACAATTTATCTATGTCTCTCTGGAAGAGAATCTAGTGGATGCACAGCAGCAAGCAACAGAGCACGGAAAATCGGCTACACCCGGTGAGAAAAATAAACTGCAAAATAAAGGCAGTGAGTGACAGATAAATTTTTCAAGACTTCGTTCAGGGGCTGTGATTGGAGTTGTTTTCAGCATATATTCACACACAGAAAGATGGGACCTAAGGGAGGACAATCGTGGGTCTGAGTGTCTTCGTGAGCATGAGTCAGCAAATGCAGCCCTTGTAGAATAACACTGCCTTGCCCTGATTCCATTGACCCGAAATCTCCAAATGTAGACGACCCTTCTACAGCAAACACATGCATGGGTCAGCCACAGGATGCTACCCCATTGGAACGGCAAAAAAACATGAAAAGGCACCTCATCTTCTCATATCCTGGTACTCGGGTTCAAGCTTCCAGCCACTTACCTGAAAATATCCCCACTTGGGGAAGTCAGCACTTTCAAATCCTTCTTTCTTATAGCTTGGAATTGGTTCCATGGATGAACTACAACGGGGAAGAATAAGACACGATGCCTATATATTTGGACAGGCATATGGTGCTCTAATTTCAACTGCTGAACAAGAATTGACCCAAGTCTAAGCTTGCTCTCAGAAGGAGAATAGGGCTTGAAAATTTCCCGCTGATTTGTGACCAGTTCCAAAAGTGGGAAGTTGAGCAGGGGATCTCAGGGAGCCTATAATTCATGGCCCTGCAGGATGGTCAAAGGCACCTAATGTGGACAAATGACTTGGGTTGAGCCAGAGAAAAGAACTTGAGAGCAAGGCAGAATTGCAAAAATGGGATTTCAAGAGGGAGACGCGTCTCGCCTGGTAAGAACCTAGAATGTGGCAGTACTTCTTCAACCATGCCTTTGTCGAAAAATGGTGTATGCCTTTATCCTGAATATATTCCGAATAAAGGCATACACCGTTTCTGGGCAACCAGGCAGGGGCTCGGTGCAAATCAACACTACATAGTGCTATCACTTCCCATCTAAACAAAGGGTCATCTACGAAAATTGTAAAGACTAGAAATTCAGGGTAGCATGGAGGTAAATCGTACCCACATTTTGTGGATTCCACGATGAAAAATGGCAATCGGCACCCTGGCGAAGTCTATGGTATATTCAAAAATAATGTAAGAAACAAAGCTACAGCACATAGGACACTTCCACTCAAGGATGTATATTTTCAAGAAAACCAAAGAACCTCAGGTCACAGGCAACCCAACGTTTACTGCTTCTCTCTTTACAAAAGCCTCGACTAGGATACAATCTAAATTTCCTTGGACGGAAAACATGGATGGAGAATATGTGATTCTTATCTACAATGATATATTACTGAGCCAGGAAATCAATGAAATAACGTCACTTGCCGCCAAAGGAGTGTTCGTAGTTACAATCATTCTCAGTAAATTTAGTCACATAGAAAAAAGTGGTTTATCAAAGATATGAGGTACAGGTGGAATACAAAATTGCGTCCCATGAATGAAATGGCAGACGAGAGAAAGCATCACACATTTAGCAAACACACTTATGCCTGTAGGAGCGCGAAGGTCACTTGAGGTGAGGAAAAACCAGGTGTTTTCAATGAGCACAGATACCATTCCATATAGACCAAAGAGGGCATCAAGACAACTTACTCTAAACCTCAAAGGACTGAACTCAGCCCACTTTACACACCAGAAAAGATTATTTACAACTGGTTAGAATTTGAAAAACAATTTATCGATGTCTCTCTGGAAGAGAATCAAGTGGATGCACAGCAGCAAGCAACACAGCACTCAAAATCGGCTACACCCCGTGAGAAAAATAAACTGCAAATTAAAGGCAGTGAGTGAGAGATAAATTCTTCGAGACTTCGTTCAGGGGCTGTCATTGAAGTTGTTTTGAGCATATATTAACACACAGAATGATCGGACCTAAGGGAGGACACTCGTGGGTCTGAGTGTCTTCGTGAGCATGAGTCAGCAAATGCAGCCCTTGTCGAATAACACTGCCTTTTCCTGATTCCATGGACCCGAAATCTCCAAATGCAGACGACCCTTCCTACAGCGAACACATGCATGGGACAGCCACAGGATGCTACCCCATTGGAACGGCAAAAAAACATGAAAAGCCACCTCATCTTCTCATATCCTGGTGCTCGGGTTCAAGCTTTCAGCCGCTTTTCTGAAAATTTACCCAATTGGGGAAGTCAGCACTTTCAAAACACTCTTACTTATAACTTGGAAATGGTTCCATGGATGAACTACAATGGGGAAGAATAAGAGACGATGGCTATATATTTGGACAGGCACATGGCGCTCTAATTTCCAATGCTGAACAAGAATTGACCCAAGTCTAAGCTTGCTCTCGGAAGGAGAATTGGGCTTGAAAATTTCCTGCTGCTTTGGGACCAGTTCCGAAAGTGGGAAGTTGAGCCGGGGATCTCAGGGAGCCTATAATTCATGGCCCTGCAGGATGGTAAAAGACACCTAATGTGGACAAATGACTTGGGTTGAGCCAGAGAAAAGAACTTGAGAGCAAGGCAGAATTGCAAAAATGGGATTTCAAGAGGGAGACGCGTCTCGCCTGGTAAGAACCTAGGATGTGGCAGTACTTCTTCAAACATGCCTTTGTCGAAAAAGGGTGTATGCCTTTATCCTGAATATCTTTAGGATAAAGGCATACACCGTTTTGCGGCAACCAGGCAGGGGCTCTGTGCAAATCAACACTACATAATGCTATCACTTCCCATCAAAACAAAGGGTCATGTACGAAAAGTTTAAAGACCAGAAATGCAGGGTAACGTGGAGGTAAATCGTACCCACATTTTGTGGATTGTGGGATGACCAATTGCAATCGGCACCCTGGCGAATTCTATGGTGTATTCGAAGATAAAGTAAGAAACAATGCTACAGCACATAGGACACTTCCATTCAAGGACGTATATTTTCAGGAAAACCAAAGAACCTCAGGTCACAGGCAACCCAACGTTTACTGCTGCTCTCTTTACAAAAGCCTCGACTAGGATACAATCTAAATTTCCTTGGACGGAATACATGAATGGAGAATATGTGATTCTTATCTACAATGATATATTACAGAGCCAGTAAATCAATGAAATAACGTCACTTGGCGCCACCGGAGTGTTCTTAGTTACAATCATTCTCAGTGAATTTAGTCACATAGAAAAAAGTGGTTTATCAAAGATATGAGGTACAGGTGGAATATAAAATTGCATCCCTTGAACGAAATGGCAGATGACAGAGAGAATTACACATTTAGCAAACACACTTATGCCTGTAGGAGCGCAAAGGTCACATGAGGTGAGGAAAAACCAGGTGTTTTCAATGAGCACAGATACCATTCCATATAGACCAAGGAGGGAATCAAGACAACTTACTCTAAACCTCAAAGGACTGAACTCAGCCCACTTTACACACCAGAAAAGATTATTGACAACTGGTCAGAATTTGAAAAACAATTTATCTATGTCTCTCTGGAAGAGAATCTAGTGGATGCACAGCAGCAAGCAACACAGCACGGAAAGTCGGCTACACCCGGTGAGAAAAATAAACTGCAAAATAAAGGCAGTGAGTGACAGATAAATTTTTCAAGACTTCGTTCATGGGTTGTGATTGGAGTTGTTTTCAGCATATATTCACACACAGAAAGATGGGACCTAAGGGAGGACAATCGTGGGTCTGAGTGTCTTCGTGAGCATGAGTCAGCAAATGCAGCCCTTGTAGAATAACACTGCCTTGCCCTGATTCCATTGAACCGAAATCTCCAAATGTAGACGACCCTTCTACAGCAAACACATGCATGGGTCAGCCACAGGTTGCTACGCCATTGGAACGGCAAAAGAACATGAAAAGGCACCTCATCTTCTCATATCCTGGTACTCGGGTTCAAGCTTCCAGACACTTTCCTGAAAATATCCCCACTTGGGGAAGTCAGCACTTTCAAAACCTTCTTTCTTATAGCTTGGAATTGGTTCCATGGATGAACTACAACGGGGAAGAATAAGACACGATGCCTATATATTTGGACAGGCATATGGTGCTCTAATTTCAACTGCTGAACAAGAATTGACCCAAGTCTAAGCTTGCTCTCAGAAGGAGAATAGGGCTTGAAAATTTCCCGCTGATTTGTGACCAGTTCCAAAAGTGGGAAGTTGAGCAGGGGATCTCAGGGAGCCTATAATTCATGGCCCTGCAGGATGGTCAAAGGCACCTAATGTGGACAAATGACTTGGGTTGAGCCAGAGAAAAGAACTTGAGAGCAAGGCAGAATTGCAAAAATGGGATTTCAAGAGGGAGACGCGTCTCGCCTGGTAAGAACCTAGAATGTGGCAGTACTTCTTCAACCATGCCTTTGTCGAAAAACGGTGTATGCCTTTATCCTGAATATATTCCGAATAAAGGCATACACCGTTTTTGGGCAACCAGGCAGGGGCTCGGTGCAAATCAACACTACATAGTGCTATCACTTCCCATCTAAACAAAGGGTCATCTACGAAAAGTGTAAAGGCTAGAAATTCAGGGTAGCATGGAGGTAAATCGTACCCACATTTTGTGCATTCCGGGATGAACAATGGCAATCGGCACCCTGGCGAAGTCTATGGTGTATTCAAAAATAATGTAAGAAACAAAGCTACAGCACATAGGAAATTTCCACTAAAGGACGTATATTTTCAAGAAAACCAAAGAACCTCAGGTCACAGGCAACCCAACGTTTACTGCTTCTCTCTTTACAAAAGCCTCGACTAGGATACAATCTAAATTTCCTTGGACGGAAAACATGGATGGAGAATATGTGATTCTTATCTACAATGATATATTACTGAGCCAGGAAATCAATGAAATAACGTCACTTGCCACCAAAGGAGTGTTCGTAGTTACAATCATTCTCAGTAAATTTAGTCACATAGAAAAAAGTGGTTTATCAAAGATATGAGGTACAGGTGGAATACAAAATTGCGTCCCATGAATGAAATGGCAGACGAGAGAAAGCATCACACATTTAGCAAACACACTTATGCCTGTAGGAGCGCGAAGGTCACTTGAGGTGAGGAAAAACCAGGTGTTTTCAATGAGCACAGATACCATTCCATATAGACCAAAGAGGGCATCAAGACAACTTACTCTAAACCTCAAAGGACTGAACTCAGCCCACTTTACACACCAGAAAAGATTATTTACAACTGGTTAGAATTTGAAAAACAATTTATCGATGTCTCTCTGGAAGAGAATCAAGTGGATGCACAGCAGCAAGCAACACAGCACTCAAAATCGGCTACACCCCGTGAGAAAAATGAACTGCAAATTAAAGGCAGTGAGTGAGAGATAAATTCTTCGAGACTTCGTTCAGGGGCTGTCATTGAAGTTGTTTTGAGCATATATTAACACACAGAAGGATCGGACCTAAGGGAGGACACTCGTGGGTCTGAGTGTCTTCGTGAGCATGAGTCAGCAAATGCAGCCCTTGTCGAATAACACTGCCTTTTCCTGATTCCATGGACCCGAAATCTCCAAATGCAGACGACCCTTCCTACAGCGAACACATGCATGGGACAGCCACAGGATGCTACCCCATTGGAACGGCAAAAAAACATGAAAAGCCACCTCATCTTCTCATATCCTGGTGCTCGGGTTCAAGCTTTCAGCCGCTTTTCTGAAAATTTACCCAATTGGGGAAGTCAGCACTTTCAAAACACTCTTACTTATAACTTGGAATTGGTTCCATGGATGAACTACAATGGGGAGGAATAAGAGACGATGGCTATATATTTGGACAGGCACATGGCGCTCTAATTTCCAATGCTGAACAAGAATTGACCCAAGTCTAAGCTTGCTCTCGGAAGGAGAATTGGGCATAAAAATTTCCTGCTGCTTTGGGACCAGTTCCGAAAGTGGGAAGTTGAGCAGGGGATCTCAGGGAGCCCATTAATTCATGGCCCTGCAGGATGGTAAAAGGCACGTAATGTGGATAAATGACTTGGGTTGAACCAGAGAAAAGAACTTGAGAGCAAGGCAGAATTGCAAAACTGGGATTCCAAGAGGGAGAAGCGTCTCGCCTGGTAAGAACCTAGGATGTGGCAGTACTTCTTCAAACATGCCTTTGTCGAAAAACGGTGTATGCCTTTATCCTGAATATCTTTAGGATAAAGGCATACACCGTTTTGGGGCAACCAGGCAGGGGCTCTGTGCAAATCAACACTACATAATGCTGTCACTTCCCATCAAAACAAAGGGTCATGTACGAAAAGTTTAAAGACCAGAAATGCCGGGTAACGTGGAGGTAAATCGTACCCACATTTTGTGGATTGTGGGATGAACAATTGCAATCGGCACCCTGGCGAATTCTATGGTGTATTCGAAGATAAAGTAAGAAACAATGCTACAGCACAAAGGACACTTCCATTCAAGGACGTATATTTTCAGGAAAACCAAAGAACCTCAGGTCACAGGCAACCCAACGTTTACTGCTGCTCTCTTTACAAAAGCCTCGACTAGGATACAATCTAAATTTCCTTGGACGGAATACATGGATGGAGAATATGTGATTCTTATCTACAATGATATATTACAGAGCCAGGAAATCAATGAAATAACGTCACTTGGCGCCACCGGAGTGTTCTTAGTTACAATCATTCTCAGTGAATTTAGTCACATAGAAAAAAGTGGTTTATCAAAGATATGAGGTACAGGTGGAATATAAAATTGCGTCCCATGAACGAAATGGCAGACGACAGAGAGAATTACACATTTAGCAAACACACTTATGCCTGTAGGAGCGCAAAGGTCACATGAGGTGAGGAAAAACCAGGTGTTTTCAATGAGCACAGATACCATTCCATATAGACCAAGGAGGGAATCAAGACAACTTACTCTAAACCTCAAAGGACTGAACTCAGCCCACTTTACACACCAGAAAAGATTATTGACAACTGGTCAGAATTTGAAAAACAATTTATCTATGTCTCTCTGGAAGAGAATCTAGTGGATGCACAGCAGCAAGCAACACAGCACGGAAAATCGGCTACACCTGGTGAGAAAAATAAACTGCAAAATAAAGGCAGTGAGTGACAGATAAGTTTTTCGAGACTTCGTTCAGGGGCTGTGATTGGAGTTGTTTTCAGCATATATTCACACACAGAAAGATGGGACCTAAGGGAGGACAATCGTGGGTCTGAGTGTCTTCGTGAGCATGAGGCAGCAAATGCAGCCCTTGTAGAATAACACTGCCTTGCCCTGATTCCATTGACCCGAAATCTCCAAATGTACACGACCCTTCTACAGCAAACACATGCATGGGTCAGCCACAGGATGCTACCCCATTGGAACGGCAAAAAACATGAAAAGGCACCTCATCTTCTCATATCCTGGTGCTCGGGTTCCAGCTTCCAGCCACTTTCCTGAAAATATCCCCACTTGGGGAAGTCAGCACTTTCAAAACCTTCTTTCTTATAGCTTGGAATTGGTTCCATGGATGAACTACAACGGGGAAGAATAAGACACGATGCCTATATATTTGGACAGGCATATGGTGCTCTAATTTCAACTGCTGAACAAGAATTGACCCAAGTCTAAGCTTGCTCTCAGAAGGAGAATAGGGCTTGAAAATTTCCCGCTGATTTGTGACCAGTTCCAAAAGTTGGAAGTTGAGCAGGGGATCTCAGCGAGCCTATAATTCATGGGCCTGCAGGATGGTCAAAGACACCTAATGTGGACAAATAACTTGGGTTGAGCCAGAGAAAAGAACTTGAGAGCAAGGCAGAATTGCAAAAATGGGATTTCAAGAGGGAGACGCGTCTCGCCTGGTAAGAACATAGAATGTGGCAGTACTTCTTCAACCATGCCTTTGTCGAAAAACGGTGTATGCCTTTATCCTGAATATATTCCGAATAAAGGCATACACCGTTTTTGGGCAACCAGGCAGGGGCTCGGTGCAAATCAACACTACATAGTGATATCACTTCCCATCTAAACAAAGGGTCATCTACGAAAATTGTAAAGACTAGATATTCAGGGTAGCATGGAGGTAAATCGTACCCACATTTTGTTGATTTCAGGATGAACAATGGCAATTGGCACCCTGGCGAAGTCTATGGTGTATTCAAAAATAATGTAAGAAACAAAGCTACAGCACATAGGACACTTCCACTCAAGGACGTATATTTTCAAGAAAACCAAAGAACCTCAGGTCACAGGCAACCCAACGTTTACTGCTGCTCTCTTTACAAAAGCCTCGACGAGGATACAATCTAAATTTCCTTGGATGGAAAACATGGATGGAGAATATGTGATTCTTTTCTACAATGATATATTACTGAGCCAGGAAATCAATGAAATAACGTCACTTGGCGCCAAAGGAGTGTTCTTAGTTACAATCATTCTCAGTGAATTTAGTCACATAGAAAAAAGTGGTTTATCAAAGATATGAGGTACAGGTGGAATATATAATTGAGTCCCTTGAACGAAATGGCAGATGACAGAGAGAATTACACATTTAGCAAACACACTTATGCCTGTAGGAGCGCAAAGGTCACATGAGGTGAGGAAAAACCAGGTGTTTTCAATGAGCACAGATACCATTCCATATAGACCAAGGAGGGAATCAAGACAACTTACTCTAAACCTCAAAGGACTGAACTCAGCCCACTTTACACACCAGAAAAGATTATTGACAACTGGTCAGAATTTGAAAAACTATTTATCTATGTCTCTCTGGAAGAGAATCTAGTGGATGCACAGCAGCAAGCAACACAGCACGGAAAATCGGCTACACCCGGTGAGAAAAATAAACTGCAAAATAAAGGCAGTGAGTGACAGATAAATTCTTCGAGACTTCGTTCAGGGGCTGTGATTGGAGTTGTTTTCAGCATATATTCACACACAGAAAGATGGGACCTAAGGGAGGACAATCGTGGGTCTGAGTGTCTTCGTGAGCATGAGTCAGCAAATGCAGCCCTTGTAGAATAACACTGCCTTGCCCTGATTCCATTGACCTGAAATCTCCAAATGTAGACGACCCTTCTACAGCGAACACATGCATGTGTCAGCCACAGGATGCTACCCCATTGGAATGGGAAAAAACATGAAAAGGCACCTCATCTTCTCATATCCTGGTGCTCGGGTTCAAGCTTCCATCCACTTTCCTGAAAATATCCCCACTTGGGGAAGTCAGCACTTTCAAAACCTTCTTTCTTATACCTTGGAATTGGTTCCATGGATGAACTACAACGGGGAAGAATAAGAATCGATGCCTATATATTTGGACAGGCATATGGTGCTCTAATTTCAACTGCTGAACAAGAATTGACCCAAGTCTAAGCTTGCTCTCAGAAGGAGAATAGGGCTTGAAAATTTCCCGCTGCTTTGTGACCAGTTCCAAAAGTGGGAAGTTGAGCAGGGGATCTCAGGGAACCTATAATTCATGGGCCTGCAGGATGGTCAAAGACACCTAATGTGGACAAATGACTTGGGTTGAGCCAGAGAAAAGAACTTGAGAGCAAGGCAGAATTGCAAAAATGGGATTTCAAGAGGGAGACGCCTCTCGCCTGGTAAGAACCTAGAATGTGGCAGTACTTCTTCAACCATGCCTTTGTCGAAAAACGGTGTATGCCTTTATCCTGAATATATTCCGAATAAAGGCATACACCGTTTTTGGGCAACCAGGCAGGGGCTCGGTGCAAATCAACACTACATAGTGCTATCACTTCCCATCTAAACAAAGGGTCATCTACGAAAAGTGTAAAGACTAGAAATTCAGGGTAGCATGGAGGTAAATCGTACCCACATTTTGTGGATTGTGGGATGACCAATTGCAATCGGCACCCTGGCGAATTCTACGGTGTATTCGAAGATAAAGTAAGAAACAATGCTACAGCACATAGGACACTTCCATTCAAGGACGTATATTTTCAGGAAAACCAAAGAACCTCAGGTCACAGGCAACCCAACGTTTACTGCTGCTCTCTTTACAAAAGCCTCGACTAGGATACAATCTAAATTTCCTTGGACGGAAAACATGGATGGAGAATATGTGATTCTTATCTACAATGATATATTACGGAGCCAGGAAATCAATGAATTAACGTCACTTTGCGCCAAAGGAGTGTTCGTAGTTACAATCATTCTCAGTAAATTTAGTCACATAGAAAAAAGTGGTTTATCAAAGATATGAGGTACAGGTGGAATACAAAATTGCGTCCCATGAATGAAATGGCAGACGAGAGAAAAGCATCACACATTTAGCAAACACACTTATGCCTGTAGGAGCGCGAAGGTCACTTGAGGTGAGGAAAAAACAGGTGTTTTCAATGAGCACAGATACCATTCCATATAGACCAAAGAGGGAATCAAGACAACTTACTCTAAACCTCAAAGGACTGAACTCAGCCCACTTTACACACCAGAAAAGATTATTTACAACTGGTTAGAATTTGAAAAACAATTTATCGATGTCTCTCTGGAAGAGAATCAAGTGGATGCACAGCAGCAAGCAACACAGCACTCAAAATCGGCTACACCCCGTGAGAAAAATAAACTGCAAAATAAAGGCAGTGAGTGAGAGATAAATTCTTCGAGACTTCGTTCAGGGGCTGTCATTGAAGTTGTTTTGAGCATATATTAACACACAGAAGGATCGGACCTAAGGGAGGACACTCGTGGGTCTGAGTGTCTTCGTGAGCATGAGTCAGCAAATGCAGCCCTTGTAGAATAACACTGCCTTGCCCTGATTCCATGGACCCGAAATCTCCAAATGCAGACGACCCTTCCTACAGCGAACACATGCATGGGACAGCCACAGGATGCTACCCCATTGGAACGGCAAAAAAACATGAAAAGCCACCTCATCTTCTCATATCCTGGAGCTCGGGTTCAAGCTTTCAGCCGCTTTTCTGAAAATATACCCAATTGGGGAAGTCAGCACTTTCAAAACACTCTTACTTATAACTTGGAATTGGTTCCATGGATGAACTACAACGGGGAAGAATAAGAGACGATGGCTATATATTTGGACAGGCACATGGCGCTCTAATTTCCAATGCTGAACAAGAATTGACCCAAGTCTAAGCTTGCTCTCGGAAGGAGAATTGGGCTTGAAAATTTCCCGCTGCTTTGGGACCAGTTCCGAAAGTGGGAAGTTGAGCCGGGGATCTCAGGGAGCCTATAATTCATGGCCCTGCAGGATGGTAAAAGGCACCTAATGTGGACAAATGACTTGGGTTGAGCCAGAGAAAAGAACTTGAGAGCAAGGCAGAATTGCAAAAATGGGATTTCAAGAGGGAGACGCGTCTCGCCTGGTAAGAACCTAGAATGTGGCAGTACTTCTTCAACCATGCCTTTGTCGAAAAACGGTGTATGCCTTTATCCTGAATATATTCCGAATAAAGGCATACACCGTTTTTGGGCAACCAGGCAGGGGCTCGGTGCAAATCAACACTACATAGTGCTATCACTTCCCATCTAAACAAAGGGTCATCTACGAAAAGTGTAAAGACTAGAAATTCAGGGTAGCATGGAGGTAAATCGTACCCACATTTTGTGGATTCCAGGATGAACAATGGCAATCGGCACCCTGGCGAAGTCTATGGTGTATTCAAAAATAATGTAAGAAACAAAGCTACAGCACATAGGACACTTCCACTCAAGGACGTATATTTTCAAGAAAACCAAAGAACCTCAGGTCACAGGCAACCCAACGTTTACTGCTGCTCTCTTTACAAAAGCCTCGACTAGGATACAATCTAAATTTCCTTGGACGGAAAACATGGATGGAGAATATGTGATTCTTATCTACAATGATATATTACTGAGCCAGGAAATCAATGAAGTAACGTCACTTGCCGCCAAAGGGGTGTTCGTAGTTACAATCATTCTCAGTAAATTTAGTCACATAGAAAAAAGTGGTTTATCAAAGATATGAGGTACAGGTGGAATACAAAATTGCGTCCCATGAATGAAATGGCAGACGACAGAAAGCATCACACATTTAGCAAACACACTTATGCCTCTGGGAGTGCGAAGGTCACTTGAGGTGAAGAAAAACCAGGTGTTTTCAATGAGCACAGATACCATTCCATATAGACCAAGGAGGGAATCAAGACAACTTACTCTAAACCTCAAAGGACTGAACTCAGCCCACTTTACACACCAGAAAAGATTATTTACAACTGGTTAGAATTTGAAAAACAATTTATCGATGTCTCTCTGGAAGAGAAGCAAGTGGATGCACAGCCGCAAGCAACACAGCACTGAAAATCGGCTACACCCCGTGAGAAAAATAAACTGCAAAATAAAGGCAGTGAGTGAGAGATAAATTCTTCGAGACTTCGTTCAGGGGCTGTCATTGACGTTGTTTTGAGCATATATTTACACACAGAATGATCGGATCTAAGGAAGGACACTCGTGGGTCTGAGTGTCTTCGTGAGCATGAGTCAGCAAATGCAGCCCTTGTCGAATAACAATGCCTTTTCCTGATTCCATGGACCCGAAATTTCCAAATGCAGACGACCCTTCCTACAGCGAACACATGCATGGGACAGCCACAGGATGCTACCCCATTGGAACGGCAAAAAAACATGAAAAGCCACCTCATCTTCTCATATCCTGGTGCTCGGCTTCAAGCTTTCAGCCGCTTTTCTGAAAATATACCCAATTGGGGAAGTCAGCACTTTCAAAACACTCTTACTTATAACTTGGAATTGGTTCCATGGATGAACTACAATGGGGAAGAATAAGAGACGATGGCTATATATTTGGACAGGCACATGGCGCTCTAATTTCCAATGCTGAACAAGAATTGACCCAAGTCTAAGCTTGCTCTCGGAAGGAGAATTGGGCTTGAAAATTTCCTGCTGCTTTGGGACCAGTTCCGAAAGTGGGAAGTTGAGCCGGGGATCTCAGGGAGCCTACAATTCATGGCCCTGCAGGATGGTAAAAGACACCTAATGTGGACAAATGACTTGGGTTGAGCCAGAGAAAAGAACTTGAGAGCAAGGCAGAATTGCAAAACTGGGATTTCAAGAGGGAGACGCGTCTCGCCTGGTAAGAACCTAGGATGTGGCAGTACTTCTTCAAACATGCCTTTGTCGAAAAAGGGTGTATGCCTTTATCCTGAATAACTTTAGGATAAAGGCATACACCGTTTTTGGGCAACCAGGCAGGGGCTCTGTGCAAATCAACACTACATAATGCTATCACTTCCCATCAAAACAAAGGGTCATGTACGAAAAGTGTAAAGACCAGAAATGCAGGGTAACGTGGAGGTAAATCGTACCCACATTTTGTGGATTGTGGGATGACCAATTGCAATCGGCACCCTGGCGAATTCTATGGTGTATTCGAAGATAAAGTAAGAAACAATGCTACAGCACATAGGACACTTCCATTCAAGGACGTATATTTTCAGGAAAACCAAAGAACCTCAGGTCACAGGCAACCCAACGTTTACTGCTGCTCTCTTTACAAAAGCCTCGACGAGGATACAATCTAAATTTCCTTGGACGGAATACATGGATGGAGAATATGTGATTCTTATCTACAATGATATATTACAGAGCCAGGAAATCAATGAAATAACGTCACTTGCCGCCACCGGAGTGTTCTTAGTTACAATCATTCTCAGTGAATTTAGTCACATAGAAAAAAGTGGTTTATCAAAGATATGAGGTACAGGTGGAATATAAAATTGCATCCCTTGAACGAAATGGCAGATGACAGAGAGAATTACACATTTAGCAAACACACTTATGCCTGTAGGAGCGCAAAGGTCACATGAGGTGAGGAAAAACCAGGTGTTTTCAATGAGCACAGATACCATTCCATATAGACCAAGGAGGGAATCAAGACAACTTACTCTAAACCTCAAAGGACTGAACTCAGCCCACTTTACACACCAGAAAAGATTATTGACAACTGGTCAGAATTTGAAAAACAATTTATCTATGTCTCTCTGGAAGAGAATCTAGTGGATGCACAGCAGCAAGCAACACAGCACGGAAAGTCGGCTACACCCGGTGAGAAAAATAAACTGCAAAATAAAGGCAGTGAGTGACAGATAAATTTTTCAAGACTTCGTTCAGGGGCTGTGATTGGAGTTGTTTTCAGCATATATTCACACACAGAAAGATGGGACCTAAGGGAGGACAATCGTGGGTCTGAGTGTCTTCGTGAGCATGAGTCAGCAAATGCAGCCCTTGTAGAATAACACTGCCTTGCCCTGATTCCATTGACCCGAAATCTCCAAATGTAGACGACCCTTCTACAGCAAACACATGCATGGGTCAGCCACAGGATGCTACCCCATTGGAACGGCAAAAAAACATGAAAAGGCACCTCATCTTCTCATATCCTGGTACTCGGGTTCAAGCTTCCTGCCACTTACCTGAAAATATCCCCACTTGGGGAAGTCAGCACTTTCAAAACCTTCTTTCTTATAGCTTGGAATTGGTTCCATGGATGAACTACAACGGGGAAGAATAAGACACGATGCCTATATATTTGGACAGGCATATGGTGCTCTAATTTCAACTGCTGAACAAGAATTGACCCAAGTCTAAGCTTGCTCTCAGAAGGAGAATAGGGCTTGAAAATTTCCCGCTGATTTGTGACCAGTTCCAAAAGTGGGAAGTTGAGCAGGGGATCTCAGGGAGCCTATAATTCATGGCCCTGCAGGATGGTCAAAGGCACCTAATGTGGACAAATGACTTGGGTTGAGCCAGAGAAAAGAACTTGAGAGCAAGGCAGAATTGCAAAAATGGGATTTCAAGAGGGAGACGCGTCTCGCCTGGTAAGAACCTAGAATGTGGCAGTACTTCTTCAACCATGCCTTTGTCGAAAAACGGTGTATGCCTTTATCCTGAATATATTCCGAATAAAGGCATACACCGTTTTTGGGCAACCAGGCAGGGGCTCGGTGCAAATGAACACTAGATAGTGCTATCACTTCCCATCTAAACAAGGGGTCATCTACGAAAAGTGTAAAGACTAGAAATTCAGGGTAGCATGGAGGTAAATCGTACCCACATTTGTGGATTGTGGGATGACCAATTGCAATCGGAACCCTGGCGAATTCTATTGTGTATTCAAAAATAATGTAAGAAACAAAGCTACAGCACCTAGGACACTTCCACTCAAGGACGTATATTTTCAAGAAAACCAAAGAACCTCAGGTCACAGGCAACCCAACGTTTACTGCTTCTCTCTTTACAAAAGCCTCGACTAGGATACAATCTAAATTTCCTTGGACGGAAAACATGGATGGAGAATATGTGATTCTTATCTACAATGATATATTACTGAGCCAGGAAATCAATGAAGTAACGTCACTTGCCGCCAAAGGAGTGTTCGTAGTTACAATCATTCTCAGTAAATTTAGTCACATAGAAAAAAGTGGTTTATCAAAGATATGAGGTACAGGTGGAATACAAAATTGCGTCCCATGAATGAAATGGCAGACGAGAGAAAGCATCACACATTTAGCAAACACACTTATGCCTCTGGGAGCGCGAAGGTCACTTGAGGTGAAGAAAAACCAGGTGTTTTCAATGAGCACAGATACCATTCCATATAGACCAAGGAGGGAATCAAGACAACTTACTCTAAACCTCAAAGGACTGAACTCAGCCCACTTTACACACCAGAAAAGATTATTTACAACTGGTTAGAATTTGAAAAACAATTTATCGATGTCTCTCTGGAAGAGAATCAAGTGGATGCACAGCAGCAAGCAACACAGCACTGAAAATCGGCTACACCCCGTGAGAAAAATAAACTGCAAAATAAAGGCAGTGAGTGAGAGATAAATTCTTCGAGACTTCGTTCAGGGGCTGTCATTGAAGTTGTTTTGAGCATATATTAACACACAGAATGATCGGACCTAAGGAAGGACACTCGTGGGTCTGAGTGTCTTCGTGAGCATGAGTCAGCAAATGCAGCCCTTGTCGAATAACACTGCCTTTTCCTGATTCCATGGACCCGAAATTTCCAAATGCAGACGACCCTTCCTACAGCGAACACATGCATGGGACAGCCACAGGATGCTACCCCATTGGAACGGCAAAAAAACATGAAAAGCCACCTCATCTTCTCATATCCTGGTGCTCGGGTTCAAGCTTTCAGCCGCTTTTCTGAAAATATACCCAATTGGGGAAGTCAGCACTTTCAAAACACTCTTACTTATAACTTGGAATTGGTTCCATGGATGAACTACAATGGGGAAGAATAAGAGACGATGGCTATATATTTGGACAGGCACATGGCGCTCTAATTTCCAATGCTGAACAAGAATTGACCCAAGTCTAAGCTTGCTCTCGGAAGGAGAATTGGGCTTGAAAATTTCCTGCTGCTTTGGGACCAGTTCCGAAAGTGGGAAGTTGAGCAGGGGATCTCAGGGAGCATATAATTCATGGCCCTGCAGGATGGTAAAAGACACCTAATGTGGACAAATGACTTGGGTTGAGCCAGAGAAAAGAACTTGAGAGCAAGGCAGAATTGCAAAAATGGGATTTCAAGAGGGAGACGCGTCTCGCCTGGTAAGAACCTAGGATGTGGCAGTACTTCTTCAAACATGCCTTTGTCGAAAAAGGGTGTATGCCTTTATCCTGAATATCTTTAGGATAAAGGCATACACCGTTTTTGGGCAACCAGGCAGGGGCTCTATGCAAATCAACACTACATAATGCTATCACTTCCCATCAAAACAAAGGGTCATGTACGAAAAGTGTAAAGACCAGAAATGCAGGGTAACGTGGAGGTAAATCGTACCCACATTTTGTGGATTGTGGGATGACCAATTGCAATCGGCACCCTGGCGAATTCTATGGTGTATTCGAAGATAAAGTAAGAAACAATGCTACAGCACATAGGACACTTCCATTCAAGGACGTATATTTTCAGGAAAACCAAAGAACCTCAGGTCACAGGCAACCCAACGTTTACTGCTGCTCTCTTTACAAAAGCCTCGACGAGGATACAATCTAAATTTCCTTGGACGGAATACATGGATGGAGAATATGTGATTCTTATCTACAATGATATATTACAGAGCCAGGAAATCAATGAAATAACGTCACTTGCCGCCACCGGAGTGTTCTTAGTTACAATCATTCTCAGTGAATTTAGTCACATAGAAAAAAGTGGTTTATCAAAGATATGAGGTACAGGTGGAATATAAAATTGCATCCCTTGAACGAAATGGCAGATGACAGAGAGAATTACACATTTAGCAAACACACTTATGCCTGTAGGAGCGCAAAGGTCACATGAGGTGAGGAAAAACCAGGTGTTTTCAATGAGCACAGATACCATTCCATATAGACCAAGGAGGGAATCAAGACAACTTACTCTAAACCACAAAGGACTGAACTCAGCCCACTTTACACACCAGAAAAGATTATTGACAACTGGTCAGAATTTGAAAAACAATTTATCTATGTCTCTCTGGAAGAGAATCTAGTGGATGCACAGCAGCAAGCAACACAGCACGGAAAATCGGCTACACCCGGTGAGAAAAATAAACTGCAAAATAAAGGCAGTGAGTGACAGATAAATTTTTCAAGACTTCGTTCAGGGGCTGTGATTGGAGTTGTTTTCAGCATATATTCACACACAGAAAGATGGGACCTAAGGGAGGACAATCGTGGGTCTGAGTGTCTTCGTGAGCATGAGTCAGCAAATGCAGCCCTTGTAGAATAACACTGCCTTGCCCTGATTCCATTGACCCGAAATCTCCAAATGTAGACGACCCTTCTACAGCAAACACATGCATGGGTCAGCCACAGGATGCTACCCCATTGGAACGGCAAAAAAACATGAAAAGGCACCTCATCTTCTCATATCCTGGTACTCGGGTTCAAGCTTCCAGCCACTTACCTGAAAATATCCCCACTTGGGGAAGTCAGCACTTTCAAAACCTTCTTTCTTATAGCTTGGAATTGGTTCCATGGATGAACTACAACGGGGAAGAATAAGACACGATGCCTATATATTTGGACAGGCATATGGTGCTCTAATTTCAACTGCTGAACAAGAATTGACCCAAGTCTAAGCTTGCTCTCAGAAGGAGAATAGGGCTTGAAAATTTCCCGCTGATTTGTGACCAGTTCCAAAAGTGGGAAGTTGAGCAGGGGATCTCAGGGAGCCTATAATTCATGGCCCTGCAGGATGGTCAAAGGCACCTAATGTGGACAAATGACTTGGGTTGAGCCAGAGAAAAGAACTTGAGAGCAAGGCAGAATTGCAAAAATGGGATTTCAAGAGGGAGACGCGTCTCGCCTGGTAAGAACCTAGAATGTGGCAGTACTTCTTCAACCATGCCTTTGTCGAAAAACGGTGTATGCCTTTATCCTGAATATATTCCGAATAAAGGCATACACCGTTTTTGGGCAACCAGGCAGGGGCTCGGTGCAAATGAACACTACATAGTGCTATCACTTCCCATCTAAACAAAGGGTCATCTACGAAAAGTGTAAAGACTAGAAATTCAGGGTAGCATGGAGGTAAATCGTACCCACATTTGTGGATTGTGGGATGACCAATTGCAATCGGAACCCTGGCGAATTCTATTGTGTATTCAAAAATAATGTAAGAAACAAAGCTACAGCACATAGGACACTTCCACTCAAGGACGTATATTTTCAAGAAAACCAAAGAACCTCAGGTCACAGGCAACCCAACGTTTACTGCTTCTCTCTTTACAAAAGCCTCGACTAGGATACAATCTAAATTTCCTTGGATGGAAAACATGGATGGAGAATATGTGATTCTTATCTACAATGATATATTACTGAGCCAGGAAATCAATGAAGTAACGTCACTTGCCGCCAAAGGAGTGTTCGTAGTTACAATCATTCTCAGTAAATTTAGTCACATAGAAAAAAGTGGTTTATCAAAGATATGAGGTACAGGTGGAATACAAAATTGCGTCCCATGAATGAAATGGCAGACGAGAGAAAGCATCACACATTTAGCAAACACACTTATGCCTCTGGGAGCGCGAAGGTCACTTGAGGTGAAGAAAAACCAGGTGTTTTCAATGAGCACAGATACCATTCCATATAGACCAAGGAGGGAATCAAGACAACTTACTCTAAACCTCCAAGGACTGAACTCAGCCCACTTTACACACCAGAAAATATTATTTACAACTGGTTAGAATTTGAAAAACAATTTATCGATGTCTCTCTGGAAGAGAATCAAGTGGATGCACAGCAGCAAGCAACACAGCACTCAAAATCGGCTACACCCCGTGAGAAAAATAAACTGCAAAATAAAGGCAGTGAGTGAGAGATAAATTCTTCGAGACTTCGTTCAGGGGCTGTCATTGAAGTTGTTTTGAGCATATATTAACACACAGAATGATCGGACCTAAGGAAGGACACTCGTGGGTCTGAGTGTCTTCGTGAGCATGAGTCAGCAAATGCAGCCCTTGTCGAATAACACTGCCTTTTCCTGATTCCATGGACCCGAAATTTCCAAATGCAGACGACCCTTCCTACAGCGAACACATGCATGGGACAGCCACAGGATGCTACCCCATTGGAACGGCAGAAAAACATGAAAAGCCACCTCATCTTCTCATATCCTGGTGCTCGGGTTCAAGCTTTCAGCCGCTTTTCTGAAAATATACCCAATTGGGGAAGTCAGCACTTTCAAAACACTCTTACTTATAACTTGGAATTGGTTCCATGGATGAACTACAATGGGGAAGAATAAGAGACGATGGCTATATATTTGGACAGGCACATGGCGCTCTAATTTCCAATGCTGAACAAGAATTGACCCAAGTCTAAGCTTGCTCTCGGAAGGAGAATTGGGCTTGAAAATTTCCTGCTGCTTTGGGACCAGTTCCGAAAGTGGGAAGTTGAGCAGGGGATCTCAGGGAGCCTATAATTCATGGCCCTGCAGGATGGTAAAAGACACCTAATGTGGACAAATGACTTGGGTTGAGCCAGAGAAAAGAACTTGAGAGCAAGGCAGAATTGCAAAAATGGGATTTCAAGAGGGAGACGCGTCTCGCCTGGTAAGAACCTAGGATGTGGCAGTACTTCTTCAAACATGCCTTTGTCGAAAAAGGGTGTATGCCTTTATCCTGAATATCTTTAGGATAAAGGCATACACCGTTTTTGGGCAACCAGGCAGGGGCTCTATGCAAATCAACACTACATAATGCTATCACTTCCCATCAAAACAAAGGGTCATGTACGAAAAGTGTAAAGACCAGAAATGCAGGGTAACGTGGAGGTAAATCGTACCCACATTTTGTGGATTGTGGGATGACCAATTGCAATCGGCACCCTGGCGAATTCTATGGTGTATTCGAAGATAAAGTAAGAAACAATGCTACAGCACATAGGACACTTCCATTCAAGGACGTATATTTTCAGGAAAACCAAAGAACCTCAGGTCACAGGCAACCCAACGTTTACTGCTGCTCTCTTTACAAAACCCTCGACTAGGATACAATCTAAATTTCCTTGGACGGAATACATGGATGGAGAATATGTGATTCTTATCTACAATGATATATTACAGAGCCAGGAAATCAATGAAATAACGTCACTTGCCGCCACCGGAGTGTTCTTAGTTACAATCATTCTCAGTGAATTTAGTCACATAGAAAAAAGTGGTTTATCAAAGATATGAGGTACAGGTGGAATATAAAATTGCATCCCTTGAACGAAATGGCAGATGACAGAGAGAATTACACATTTAGCAAACACACTTATGCCTGTAGGAGCGCAAAGGTCACTTGAGGTGTGGAAAAACCAGGTGTTTTCAATGAGCACAGATACCATTCCATATAGACCAAGGAGGAAATCAAGACAACTTACTCTAAACCTCAAAGGACTGAACTCAGCCCACTTTACACACCAGAAAAGATTATTGACAACTGGTCAGAATTTGAAAAACAATTTATCTATGTCTCTCTGGAAGAGAATCTAGTGGATGCACAGCAGCAAGCAACACAGCACGGAAAATCGGCTACACCCGGTGAGAAAAATAAACTGCAAAATAAAGGCAGTGAGTGACAGATAAATTTTTCAAGACTTCGTTCAGGGGCTGTGATTGGAGTTGTTTTCAGCATATATTCACACACAGAAAGATGGGACCTAAGGGAGGACAATCGTGGGTCTGAGTGTCTTCGTGAGCATGAGTCAGCAAATGCAGCCCTTGTAGAATAACACTGCCTTGCCCTGATTCCATTGACCCGAAATCTCCAAATGTAGACGACCCTTCTACAGCAAACACATGCATGGGTCAGCCACAGGATGCTACCCCATTGGAACGGCAAAAAAACATGAAAAGGCACCTCATCTTCTCATATCCTGGTACTCGTGTTCAAGCTTCCAGCCACTTACCTGAAAATATCCCCACTTGGGGAAGTCAGCACTTTCAAAACCTTCTTTCTTATAGCTTGGAATTGGTTCCATGGATGAACTACAACGGGGAAGAATAAGAAACGATGCCTATATATTTGGACAGGCATATGGTGCTCTAATTTCAACTGCTGAACAAGAATTGAACCAAGTCTAAGCTTGCTCTCAGAAGGAGAATAGGGCTTGAAAATTTCCCGCTGATTTGTGACCAGTTCCAAAAGTGGGAAGTTGAGCAGGGGATCACAGGGAGCCTATAATTCATGGCCCTGCAGGATGGTCAAAGGCACCTAATGTGGACAAATGACTTGGGTTGAGCCAGAGAAAAGAACTTGAGAGCAAGGCAGAATTGCAAAAATGGGATTTCAAGAGGGAGACGCGTCTCGCCTGGTAAGAACCTAGAATGTGGCAGTACTTCTTCAACCATGCCTTTGTCGAAAAACGGTGTATGCCTTTATCCTGAATATATTCCGAATAAAGGCATACACCGTTTTTGGGCAACCAGGCAGGGGCTCGGTGCAAATGAACACTACATAGTGCTATCACTTCCCATCTAAACAAAGGGTCATCTACGAAAAGTGTAAAGACTAGAAATTCAGGGTAGCATGGAGGTAAATCGTACCCACATTTGTGGATTGTGGGATGACCAATTGCAATCGGAACCCTGGCGAATTCTATTGTGTATTCAAAAATAATGTAAGAAACAAAGCTACAGCACATAGGACACTTCCACTCAAGGACGTATATTTTCAAGAAAACCAAAGAACCTCAGGTCACAGGCAACCCAACGTTTACTGCTTCTCTCTTTACAAAAGCCTCGACTAGGATACAATCTAAATTTCCTTGGACGGAAAACATGGATGGAGAATATGTGATTCTTATCTACAATGATATATTACTGAGCCAGGAAATCAATGAAGTAACGTCACTTGCCGCCAAAGGAGTGTTCGTAGTTACAATCATTCTCAGTAAATTTAGTCACATAGAAAAAAGTGGTTTATCAAAGATATGAGGTACAGGTGGAATACAAAATTGCGTCCCATGAATGAAATGGCAGACGAGAGAAAGCATCACACATTTAGCAAACACACTTATGCCTCTGGGAGCGCGAAGGTCACTTGAGGTGAAGAAAAACCAGGTGTTTTCAATGAGCACAGATACCATTCCATATAGACCAAGGAGGGAATCAAGACAACTTACTCTAAACCTCAAAGGACTGAACTCAGCCCACTTTACACACCAGAAAAGATTATTTACAACTGGTTAGAATTTGAAAAACAATTTATCGATGTCTCTCTGGAAGAGAAGCAAGTGGATGCACAGCCGCAAGCAACACAGCACTGAAAATCGGCTACACCCCGTGAGAAAAATAAACTGCAAAATAAAGGCAGTGAGTGAGAGATAAATTCTTCGAGACTTCGTTCAGGGGCTGTCATTGAAGTTGTTTTGAGCATATATTAACACACAGAATGATCGGACCTAAGGAAGGACACTCGTGGGTCTGAGTGTCTTCGTGAGCATGAGTCAGCAAATGCAGCCCTTGTCGAATAACACTGCCTTTTCCTGTTTCCATGGACCCGAAATCTCCAAATGCAGACGACCCTTCCTACAGCGAACACATGCATGGGACAGCCACAGGATGCTACCCCATTGGAACGGCAAAAAAACATGAAAATCCACCTCATCTTCTCATATCCTGGTGCTCGGGTTCAAGCTTTCAGCCGCTTTTCTGAAAATATACCCAATTGGGGAAGTCAGCACTTTCAAAACACTCTTACTTATAACTTGGAATTGGTTCCATGGATGAACTACAATGGGGAAGAATAAGAGACGATGGCTATATATTTGGACAGGCACATGGCGCTCTAATTTCCAATGCTGAACAAGAATTGACCCCAGTCTAAGCTTGCTCTCGGAATGAGAATTGGGCTTGAAAATGTCCTGCTGCTTTTGGACCAGTTCCGAAAGTGGGAAGTTGAGCCGGGGATCTCAGGGAGCCTATAATTCATGGCCCTGCAGGATGGTAAAAGGCACGTAATGTGGAAAAATGACTTGGGTTGAACCAGAGAAAAGAACTTGAGAGCAAGGCAGAATTGCAAAACTGGGATTTCAAGAGGGAGAAGCGTCTCGCCTGGTAAGAACCTAGGATGTGGCAGTACTTCTTCAAACATGCCTTTGTCGAAAAAGGGTGTATGCCTTTATCCTGAATATATTCCGAATAAAGGCATACACCGTTTTTGGGCAACCAGGCAGGGGCTCGGTGCAAATCAACACTACATAGTGCTATCAATTCCTATCTACACAAAGGGTCATCTACGAAAAGTGTAAAGACTAGAAATTCAGGGTAGCATGGAGGTAAATCGTACCCACATTGTGTGGATTCCAGGATGAACAATGGCAATCGGCACCCTGGCGAAGTCTATGGTGTATTCAAAAATAATGTAAGAAACAAAGCTACAGCACATAGGACACTTCCACTCAAGGACGTATATTTTCAAGAAAACCAAGGAACCTCAGGTCACAGGCAACCCAACGTTTACTGCTGCTCTCTTTACAAAAGCCTCGAATAGGATACAATCTAAATTTCCTTGGACGGAAAACATGGATGGAGAATATGTGATTCTTATCTACAATGATATATTACTGAGCCAGGAAATCAATGAAGTAACGTCACTTGCCGACAAAGGAGTGTTTGTAGTTACAATCATTCTCAGTAAATTTAGTCACATAGAAAAAAGTGGTTTATCAAAGATTTGAGGTTCAGGTGGAATACAAAATTGCGTCCCATGAATGAAATGGCAGACGAGAGAAAACATCACACATTTAGCAAACACACTTATGCCTGTAGGAGCGCGAAGGTCACTTGAGGTGAGGAAAAACCAGGTGTTTTCAATGAGCACAGATACCATTCCATATAGACCAAGGAGGGAATCAAGACAACTTACTCTAAACCTCAAAGGACTGAACTCAGCCCACTTTACACACCAGAAAAGATTATTTACAACTGGTTAGAATTTGAAAAACAATTTATCGATGTCTCTCTGGAAGAGAATCAAGTGGATGCACAGCAGCAAGCAACACAGCACTCAAAATCGGCTACACCCCGTGAGAAAAATAAACTGCAAAATAAAGGCTGTGAGTGAGAGATAAATTCTTCGAGACTTCGTTCAGGGGCTGTCATTGAAGTTGTTTTGAGCATATATTAACACACAGAATGATCGGACCTAAGGGAGGACACTCGTGGGTCTGAGTGTCTTCGTGAGCATGAGTCAGCAAATGCAGCCCTTGTCGAATAACACTGCCTTTTCCGGATTCCATGGACCCAAAATTTCCAAATGCAGACGACCCTTCCTACAGCGAACACATGCATGGGACAGCCACAGGATGCTACCCCAT
Organism: Kogia breviceps; assembly: GCF_026419965.1. Classification (NCBI taxonomy): domain Eukaryota; kingdom Metazoa; phylum Chordata; class Mammalia; order Artiodactyla; family Physeteridae; genus Kogia; species Kogia breviceps. The sequence continues at coordinate 36,786,306 of NC_081329.1, forward strand.
TGGAACGGCAAAAAAACATGAAAAGCCACCTCATCTTCTCATATCCTGGTGCTCGGGTTCAAGCTTTCAGCCGCTTTTCTGAAAATATACCCAATTGGGGAAGTCAGCACTTTCAAAACCTTCTTTCTTATAGCTTGGAATTGGTTCCATGGATGAACTACAACGGGGAAGAATAAGAATCGATGCCTATATATTTGGACAGGCATATGGTGCTCTAATTTCAACTGCTGAACAAGAATTGACCCAAGTCTAAGCTTGCTCTCAGAAGGAGAATAGGGCTTGAAAATTTCCCGCTGCTTTGTGACCAGTTCCAAAAGTGGGAAGTTGAGCAGGGGATCTCAGGGAGCCTATAATTCATGGGCCTGCAGGATGGTCAAAGATACCTAATGTGGACAAATGACTTGGGTTGAGCCAGAGAAAAGAACTTGAGAGCAAGGCAGAATTGCAAAAATGGGATTTCAAGAGGGAGACGCGTCTCGCCTGGTAAGAACCTAGAATGTGGCAGTACTTCTTCAACCATGCCTTTGTCGAAAAACGGTGTATGCCTTTATCCTGAATATATTCCGAATAAAGGCATACACCGTTTTTAGGCAACCAGGCCGGGGCTCGGTGCAAATCAACACTACATAATGCTATCACTTCCCATCAAACAAAGGGTCATGTACGAAAAGTGTAAAGACCAGAAATGCATGGTAACGTGGAGGTAAATTGTACCCACATTTTGTGGATTGTGGGATGAACAATGGCAATCGGCACCCTGGCGAATTCTATGGTGTATTCGAAGATAAAGTAAGAAACAATGCTACAGCACATAGGACACTTCCACTCAAGGACGTATATTTTCACGGAAACCAAAGAACCTCAGGTCACAGGCAACCCAACGTTTACTGCTGCTCTCTTTACAAAAGCCTCGACGAGGATACAATCTAAATTTCCTTGTACAGAAACATGGATGAAGAATATGTGATTCTTATCTACAATGATATATTACAGAGCCAGGAAATCATTGAAATAACGTCACTTGCGCCACCGGAGTGTTCTTAGTTACAATCATTCTCAGTGAATTTAGTCACATAGAAAAAAGTGGTTTATCAAAGATATGAGGTACAGGTGGAATATAAAATTGCGTCCCTTGAACGAAATGGAAGATGACAGAGAGAATTACACATTTAGCAAACACACTTATGCCTGTAAGAGCGCAAAGGTCACATGAGGTGAGGAAAAACCAGGTGTTTTCAATGAGCACAGATACCATTCCATAGAGACCAAGGAGGGAATCAAGACAACTTACTCTAAACCTCAAAGGACTGAACTCAGCCCACTTTACACACCAGAAAAGATTATTGACAACTGGTCAGAATTTGAAAAACTATTTATCTATGTCTCTCTGGAAGAGAATCTAGTGGATGCACAGCAGCAAGCAACACAGCACGGAAAATCGGCTACACCCGGTGAGAAAAATAAACTGCAAAATAAAGGCAGTGAGTGACAGATAAATTCTTCGAGACTTCGTTCAGGGGCTGTGATTGGAGTTGTTTTCAGCATATATTCACACACAGAAAGATGGGACCTAAGGGAGGACAATCGTGGGTCTGAGTGTCTTCGTGAGCATGAGTCAGCAAATGCAGCCCTTGTAGAATAACACTGCCTTGCCCTGATTCCATTGACCTGAAATCTCCAAATGTAGACGACCCTTCTACAGCGAACACATGCATGTGTCAGCCACAGGATGCTACCCCATTGGAATGGGAAAAAACATGAAAAGGCACCTCATCTTCTCATATCCTGGTGCTCGGGTTCAAGCTTCCAGCCACTTTCCTGAAAATATCCCCACTTGGGGAAGTCAGCACTTTCAAAACCTTCTTTCTTATAGCTTGGAATTGGTTCCATGGATGAACTACAACGGGGAAGAATAAGAATCGATGCCTATATATTTGGACAGGCATATGGTGCTCTAATTTCAACTGCTGAACAAGAATTGACCCAAGTCTAAGCTTGCTCTCAGAAGGAGAATAGGGCTTGAAAATTTCCCGCTGCTTTGTGACCAGTTCCAAAAGTGGGAAGTTGAGCAGGGGATCTCAGGGAGCCTATAATTCATGGGCCTGCAGGATGGTCAAAGACACCTAATGTGGACAAATGACTTGGGTTGAGCCAGAGAAAAGAACTTGAGAGCAAGGCAGAATTGCAAAACTGGGATATCAAGAGGGAGAAGGGTCTCGCCTGGTAAGAACTTAGGATGTGGCAGTACTTCTTCAAACATGCCTTTGTCGAAAAAGGGTGTATGCCTTTATCCTGAATATATTCCGAATAAAGGCATACACCGTTTTGGGGCAACCAGGCAGGGGCTCGGTGCAAATCAACACTACATAGTGCTATCACTTCCCATCTAAACAAAGGGTCATCTACGAAAAGTGTAAAGACTAGAAATTCAGGGTAGCATGGAGGTAAATCGTACCCACATTTTGTGGATTCCAGGATGAACAATGGCAATCGGCACCCTGGCGAAGTCGATGGTGTATTCAAAAATAATGTAAGAAACAAAGCTACAGCACATAGGACACTTCCACTCAAGGACGTATATTTTCAAGAAAACCAAAGAACATCAGGTCACAGGCAACCCAACGTTTTCTGCTGCTCTCTTTACAAAAGCCTCGACTAGGATACAATCTAAATTTCCTTGGACGGAAAACATGGATGGAGAATATGTGATTCTTATCTACAATGATATATTACTGAGCCAGGAAATCAATGAAATAACGTCACTTGCCGCCAAAGGGGTGTTTGTAGTTACAATCATTCTCAGTAAATTTAGTCACATAGAAAAAAGTGGTTTATCAAAGATATGAGGTACAGGTGGAATACAAAATTGCGTCCCATGAATGAAATGGCAGACGAGAGAAAGCATCACACATTTAGCAAACACACTTATGCCTGTAGGAGCGCGAAGGTCACTTGAGGTGAGGAAAAAACAGGTGTTTTGAATGAGCACAGATACCATTCCATATAGACCAAGGAGGGAATCAAGACAACTTACTCTAAACCTCAAAGGACTGAACTCAGCCCACTTTACACACCAGAAAAGATTATTTACAACTGGTTAGAATTTGAAAAACAATTTATCGATGTCTCTCTGGAAGAGACTCAAGTGGATGCACATCAGCAAGCAACACAGCACTGAAAATCGGCTACACCCCGTGAGAAAAATAAACTGCAAAATAAAGGCAGTGAGTGAGAGATAAATTCTTCGAGACTTCGTTCAGGGGCTGTCATTGAAGTTGTTTTGAGCATATATTAACACACAGAATGATCGGACCTAAGGAAGGACACTCGTGGGTCTGAGTGTCTTCGTGAGCATGAGTCAGCAAATGCAGCCCTTGTCGAATAACACTGCCTTTTCCTGTTTCCATGGACCCGAAATCTCCAAATGCAGACGACCCTTCCTACAGCGAACACATGCATGGGACAGCCACAGGATGCTACCCCATTGGAACGGCAAAAAAACATGAAAATCCACCTCATCTTCTCATATCCTGGTGCTCGGGTTCAAGCTTTCAGCCGCTTTTCTGAAAATATACCCAATTGGGGAAGTCAGCACTTTCAAAACACTCTTACTTATAACTTGGAATTGGTTCCATGGATGAACTACAATGGGGAAGAATAAGAGACGATGGCTATATATTTGGACAGGCACATGGCGCTCTAATTTCCAATGCTGAACAAGAATTGACCCAAGTCTAAGCTTGCTCTCAGAAGGAGAATTGGGCTTGAAAATTTCCTGCTGCTTTGGGACCTGTTCCGAAAGTGGGAAGTTGAGCCGGGGATCTCAGGGAGCCTATAATTCATGGCCCTACAGGATGGTAAAAGGCACGTAATGTGGAAAAATGACTTGGGTTGAACCAGAGAAAAGAACTTGAGAGCAAGGCAGAATTGCAAAACTAGGATTTCAAGAGGGAGAAGCGTCTCGCCTGGGAAGAACCTAGGATGTGGCAGTACTTCTTCAAACATGCCTTTGTCGAAAAAGGGTGTATGCCTTTATCCTGAATATATTCCGAATAAAGGCATACACCGTTTTTGGGCAACCAGGCAGGGGCTCGGTGCAAATCAACACTACATAGTGCTATCACTTCCCATCTAAACAAAGGGTCATCTACGAAAAGTGTAAAGACTAGAAATTCAGGGTAGCATGGAGGTAAATCGTACCCACATTTTGTGGATTCCAGGATGAACAATGGCAATCGGCACCCTGGCGAAGTCTATGGTGTATTCAAAAATAATGTAAGAAACAAAGCTACAGCACATAGGACACTTCCACTCAAGGACGTATATTTTCAAGAAAACCAAAGAACCTCAGGTCACAGGCAACCCAACGTTTTCTGCTGCTCTCTTTACAAAAGCCTCGACTAGGATACAATCTAAATTTCCTTGGACGGAAAACATGGATGGAGAATATGTGATTCTTATCTACAATGATATATTACTGAGCCAGGAAATCAATGAAATAACGTCACTTGCCGCCAAAGGGGTGTTCGTAGTTACAGTCATTCTCAGTAAATTTAGTCACATAGAAAAAAGTGGTTTATCAAAGATATGAGGTACAGGTGGAATACAAAATTGCGTCCCATGAATGAAATGGCAGACGAGAGAAAGCATCACACATTTAGCAAACACACTTATGCCTGTAGGAGCGCGAAGGTCACTTGAGGTGAGGAAAAAACAGGTGTTTTGAATGAGCACAGATACCATTCCATATAGACCAAGGAGGGAATCAAGCCAACTTACTCTAAACCTCAAAGGACTGAACTCAGCCCACTTTACACAGCAGAAAAGATTATTTACAACTGGTTAGAATTTGAAAAACAATTTATCGATGTCTCTCTGGAAGAGAATCAAGTGGATGCACAGCAGCAAGCAACACAGCACTCAAAATCGGCTACACCCCGTGAGAAAAATAAACTGCAAAATAAAGGCAGTGAGTGAGAGATAAATTCTTCGAGACTTCGTTCAGGGGCTGTCATTGAAGTTGTTTTGAGCATATATTAACACACAGAAGGATCGGACCTAAGGGATGACACTCGTGGGTCTGAGTGTCTTCGTGACCATGAGTCAGCAAATGCAGCCCTTGTCGAATAACACTGCCTTTTCCTGATTCCATGGACCCGAAATCTCCAAATGCAGACGACCCTTCCTACAGCGAACACATGCATGGGACAGCCACAGGATGCTACCCCATTGGAACGGCAAAAAAACATGAAAAGCCACCTCATCTTCTCATATCCTGGTGCTCGGGTTCAAGCTTTCAGCCGCTTTTCTGAAAATATACCCAATTGGGGAAGTCAGCACTTTCAAAACACTCTTACTTATAACTTGGAATTGGTTCCATGGATGAACTACAATGGGGAAGAATAAGAGACGATGGCTATATATTTGGACAGGCACATGGCGCTCTAATTTCCAATGCTGAACAAGAATTGACCCAAGTCTAAGCTTGCTCTCAGAAGGAGAATTGGGCTTGAAAATTTCCTGCTGCTTTGGGACCAGTTCCGAAAGTGGGAAGTTGAGCCGGGGATCTCAGGGAGCCTATAATTCATGGCCCTACAGGATGGTAAAAGGCACGTAATGTGGAAAAATGACTTGGGTTGAACCAGAGAAAAGAACTTGAGAGCAAGGCAGAATTGCAAAACTAGGATTTCAAGAGGGAGAAGCGTCTCGCCTGGAAAGAACCTAGGATGTGGCAGTACTTCTTCAAACATGCCTTTGTCGAAAAAGGGTGTATGTCTTTATCCTGAATATCTTTAGGATAAAGGCATACACCGTTTTTGGGGAACCAGGCAGGGGCTCGGTGCAAATCAACACTACATAATGCTATCACTTCCCATCAAAACAAAGGGTCATGTACTAAAAGTGTAAAGACCAGAAATGCAGGGTAACGTGGAGGTAAATCGTACCCACATTTTGTGGATTGTGGGATGAACAATGGCAATCGGCACCCTGGCGAATTCTATGGTGTATTCGAAGATAAAGTAAGAAACAATGCTACAGCACATAGGACACTTCCACTCAAGGACGTATATTTTCAAGGAAACCAAAGAACCTCAGGTCACAGGCAACACAACGTTTACTGCTGCTCTCTTTACAAAAGCCTCGACGAGGATACAATCTAAATTTCCTTGGACAGAAACATGGATGAAGAATATGTGATTCTTATCTACAATGATATATTACAGAGCCAGGAAATCAATGAAATAACGTCACTTGCGCCACCGGAGTGTTCTTAGTTACAATCAATCTCAGTGAATTTAGTCACATAGAAAAAAGTGGTTTATCAAAGATATGAGGTACAGGTGGAATATAAAATTGCGTCCCTTGAACGAAATGGCAGACGACAGAGAGAATTACACATTTAGCAAACACACTTATGCCTGTAGGAGCGCAAAGGTCACATGAGGTGAGGAAAAACCAGGTGTTTTCAATGAGCACAGATACCATTCCATATAGACCAAGGAGGGAATCAAGACAACTTACTCTAAACCTCAAAGGACTGAACTCAGCCCACTTTACACACCAGAAAAGATTATTGACAACTGGTCAGAATTTGAAAAACTATTTATCTATGTCTCTCTGGAAGAGAATCTAGTGGATGCACAGCAGCAAGCAACACAGCACGGAAAATCGGCTACACCCGGTGAGAAAAATAAACTGCAAAATAAAGGCAGTGAGTGACAGATAAATTCTTCGAGACTTCGTTCAGGGGCTGTGATTGGAGTTGTTTTCAGCATATATTCACACACAGAAAGATGGGACCTAAGGGAGGACAATCGTGGGTCTGAGTGTCTTCGTGAGCATGAGTCAGCAAATGCAGCCCTTGTAGAATAACACTGCCTTGCCCTGATTCCATTGACCTGAAATCTCCAAATGTAGACGACCCTTCTACAGCGAACACATGCATGTGTCAGCCACAGGATGCTACCCCATTGGAATGGGAAAAAACATGAAAAGGCACCTCATCTTCTCATATCCTGGTGCTCGGGTTCAAGCTTCCAGCCACTTTCCTGAAAATATCCCCACTTGGGGAAGTCAGCACTTTCAAAACCTTCTTTCTTAGAGCTTGGAATTGGTTCCATGGATGAACTACAACGGGGAAGAATAAGACACGATGCCTTTATATTTGGACAGGCATATGGTGCTCTAATTTCAACTGCTGAACAAGAATTGACCCAAGTCTAAGCTTGCTCTCAGAAGGAGAATAGGGCTTGAAAATTTCCCGCTGCTTTGTGACCAGTTCCAAAAGTGGGAAGTTGAGCAGGGGATCTCAGGGAGCCTATAATTCATGGGCCTGCAGGATGGTCAAAGACACCTAATGTGGACAAATGACTTGGGTTGAGCCAGAGAAAAGAACTTGAGAGCAAGGCAGAATTGCAAAAATGGGATTTCAAGAGGGAGACGCGTCTCGCCTGGTAAGAACCTAGAATGTGGCAGTACTTCTTCAACCATGCCTTTGTCGAAAAACGGTGTATGCCTTTATCCTGAATATATTCCGAATAAAGGCATACACCGTTTTTGGGCAACCAGGCAGGGGCTCGGTGCAAATCAACACTACATAGTGCTATCTCTTCCCATCTAAACAAAGGGTCATCTACGAAAAGTGTAAAGACTAGAAATTCAGGGTAGCATGGAGGTAAATCGTACCCACATTTTGTGGATTCCAGGATGAACAATGGCAATCGGCACCCTGGCGAAGTCTATGGTGTATTCAAAAATAATGTAAGAAACAAAGCTACAGCACATAGGACACTTCCACTCAAGGACATATATTTTCAAGAAAACCAAAGAACCTCAGGTCACAGGCAACCCAACGTTTTCTGCTGCTCTCTTTACAAAAGCCTCGACTAGGATACAATCTAAATTTCCTTGGACGGAAAACATGGATGGAGAATATGTGATTCTTAACTACAATGATATATTACTGAGCCAGGAAATCAATGAAATAACGTCACTTGCCGCCAAAGGGGTGTTCGTAGTTACAATCATTCTCAGTAAATTTAGTCACATAGAAAAAAGTGGTTTATCAAAGATATGAGGTACAGGTGGAATACAAAATTGCGTCTCATGAATGAAATGGCAGACGAGAGAAAGCATCACACATTTAGCAAACACACTTATGCCTGTAGGAGCGCGAAGGTCACTTGAGGTGAGGAAAAAACAGGTGTTTTGAATGAGCACAGATACCATTCCATATAGACCAAGGAGGGAATCAAGACAACTTACTCTAAACCTCAAAGGAATGAACTCAGCCCACTTTACACACCAGAAAAGATTATTTACAACTGGTTAGAATTTGAAAAACAATTTATCGATGTCTCTCTGGAAGAGAATCAAGTGGATGCACAGCAGCAAGCAACACAGCACTCAAAATCGGCTACACCCCGTGACAAAAATAAACTGCAAAATAAAGGCAGTGAGTGAGAGATAAATTCTTCGAGACTTCGTTCAGGGGCTGTCATTGAAGTTGTTTTGAGCATATATTAACACCAGAAGGATCAGACCTAAGGGAGGACACTCGTGGGTCTGAGTGTCTTCGTGACCATGAGTCAGCAAATGCAGCCCTTGTCGAATAACACTGCCTTTTCCTGATTCCATGGACCCGAAATCTCCAAATGCAGACGACCCTTCCTACAGCGAACACATGCATGGGACAGCCACAGGATGCTACCCCATTGGAACGGCAAAAAACATGAAAAGCCACCTCATCTTCTCATATCCTGGTGCTCGGGTTCAAGCTTTCAGCCGCTTTTCTGAAAATATACCCAATTGGGGAAGTCAGCACTTTCAAAACACTCTTACTTATAACTTGGAATTGGTTCCATGGATGAACTACAACGGGGAAGAATAAGAGACGATGGCTATATATTTGGACAGGCACATGGCGCTCTAATTTCCAATGCTGAACAAGAATTGACCCAAGTCTAAGCTTGCTCTCAGAAGGAGAATTGGGCTTGAAAATTTCCTGCTGCTTTGGGACCTGTTCCGAAAGTGGGAAGTTGAGCCGGGGATCTCAGGGAGCCTATAATTCATGGCCCTACAGGATGGTAAAAGGCACGTAATGTGGAAAAATGACTTGGGTTGAACCAGAGAAAAGAACTTGAGAGCAAGGCAGAATTGCAAAACTAGGATTTCAAGAGGGAGAAGCGTCTCGCCTGGAAAGAACCTAGGATGTGGCAGTACTTCTTCAAACATGCCTTTGTCGAAAAAGGGTGTATGTCTTTATCCTGAATATCTTTAGGATAAAGGCATACACCGTTTTTGGGGAACCAGGCAGGGGCTCGGTGCAAATCAACACTACATAATGCTATCACTTCCCATCAAAACAAAGGGTCATGTACTAAAAGTGTAAAGACCAGAAATGCAGGGTAACGTGGAGGTAAATCGTACCCACATTTTGTGGATTGTGGGATGAACAATGGCAATCGGCACCCTGGCGAATTCTATGGTGTATTCGAAGATAAAGTAAGAAACAATGCTACAGCACATAGGACACTTCCACTCAAGGACGTATATTTTCAAGGAAACCAAAGAACCTCAGGTCACAGGCAACACAACGTTTACTGCTGCTCTCTTTACAAAAGCCTCGACGAGGATACAATCTAAATTTCCTTGGACAGAAACATGGATGAAGAATATGTGATTCTTATCTACAATGATATATTACAGAGCCAGGAAATCAATGAAATAACGTCACTTGCGCCACCGGAGTGTTCTTAGTTACAATCAATCTCAGTGAATTTAGTCACATAGAAAAAAGTGGTTTATCAAAGATATGAGGTACAGGTGGAATATAAAATTGCGTCCCTTGAACGAAATGGCAGACGACAGAGAGAATTACACATTTAGCAAACACACTTATGCCTGTAGGAGCGCAAAGGTCACATGAGGTGAGGAAAAACCAGGTGTTTTCAATGAGCACAGATACCATTCCATATAGACCAAGGAGGGAATCAAGACAACTTACTCTAAACCTCAAAGGACTGAACTCAGCCCACTTTACACACCAGAAAAGATTATTGACAACTGGTCAGAATTTGAAAAACTATTTACCTATGTCTCTCTGGAAGAGAATCTAGTGGATGCACAGCAGCAAGCAACACAGCACGGAAAATCGGCTACACCCGGTGAGAAAAATAAACTGCAAAATAAAGGCAGTGAGTGACAGATAAATTCTTCGAGACTTCGTTCAGGGGCTGTGATTGGAGTTGTTTTCAGCATATATTCACACACAGAAAGATGGGACCTAAGGGAGGACAATCGTGGGTCTGAGTGTCTTCGTGAGCATGAGTCAGCAAATGCAGCCCTTGTAGAATAACACTGCCTTGCCCTGATTCCATTGACCTGAAATCTCCAAATGTAGACGACCCTTCTACAGCGAACACATGCATGTGTCAGCCACAGGATGCTACCCCATTGGAATGGGAAAAAACATGAAAAGGCACCTCATCTTCTCATATCCTGGTGCTCGGGTTCAAGCTTCCAGCCACTTTCCTGAAAATATCCCCACTTGGGGAAGTCAGCACTTTCAAAACCTTCTTTCTTAGAGCTTGGAATTGGTTCCATGGATGAACTACAACGGGGAAGAATAAGACACGATGCCTTTATATTTGGACAGGCATATGGTGCTCTAATTTCAACTGCTGAACAAGAATTGACCCAAGTCTAAGCTTGCTCTCAGAAGGAGAATAGGGCTTGAAAATTTCCCGCTGCTTTGTGACCAGTTCCAAAAGTGGGAAGTTGAGCAGGGGATCTCAGGGAGCCTATAATTCATGGGCCTGCAGGATGGTCAAAGACACCTAATGTGGACAAATGACTTGGGTTGAGCCAGAGAAAAGAACTTGAGAGCAAGGCAGAATTGCAAAAATGGGATTTCAAGAGGGAGACGCGTCTCGCCTGGTAAGAACCTAGAATGTGGCAGTACTTCTTCAACCATGCCTTTGTCGAAAAACGGTGTATGCCTTTATCCTGAATATATTCCGAATAAAGGCATACACCGTTTTTGGGCAACCAGGCAGGGGCTCGGTGCAAATCAACACTACATAGTGCTATCTCTTCCCATCTAAACAAAGGGTCATCTACGAAAAGTGTAAAGACTAGAAATTCAGGGTAGCATGGAGGTAAATCGTACCCACATTTTGTGGATTCCAGGATGAACAATGGCAATCGGCACCCTGGCGAAGTCTATGGTGTATTCAAAAATAATGTAAGAAACAAAGCTACAGCACATAGGACACTTCCACTCAAGGACATATATTTTCAAGAAAACCAAAGAACCTCAGGTCACAGGCAACCCAACGTTTTCTGCTGCTCTCTTTACAAAAGCCTCGACTAGGATACAATCTAAATTTCCTTGGACGGAAAACATGGATGGAGAATATGTGATTCTTAACTACAATGATATATTACTGAGCCAGGAAATCAATGAAATAATGTCACTTGCCGCCAAAGGGGTGTTCGTAGTTACAATCATTCTCAGTAAATTTAGTCACATAGAAAAAAGTGGTTTATCAAAGATATGAGGTACAGGTGGAATACAAAATTGCGTCTCATGAATGAAATGGCAGACGAGAGAAAGCATCACACATTTAGCAAACACACTTATGCCTGTAGGAGCGCGAAGGTCACTTGAGGTGAGGAAAAAACAGGTGTTTTGAATGAGCACAGATACCATTCCATATAGACCAAGGAGGGAATCAAGACAACTTACTCTAAACCTCAAAGGAATGAACTCAGCCCACTTTACACACCAGAAAAGATTATTTACAACTGGTTAGAATTTGAAAAACAATTTATCGATGTCTCTCTGGAAGAGAATCAAGTGGATGCACAGCAGCAAGCAACACAGCACTCAAAATCGGCTACACCCCGTGACAAAAATAAACTGCAAAATAAAGGCAGTGAGTGAGAGATAAATTCTTCGAGACTTCGTTCAGGGGCTGTCATTGAAGTTGTTTTGAGCATATATTAACACCAGAAGGATCAGACCTAAGGGAGGACACTCGTGGGTCTGAGTGTCTTCGTGACCATGAGTCAGCAAATGCAGCCCTTGTCGAATAACACTGCCTTTTCCTGATTCCATGGACCCGAAATCTCCAAATGCAGACGACCCTTCCTACAGCGAACACATGCATGGGACAGCCACAGGATGCTACCCCATTGGAACGGCAAAAAACATGAAAAGCCACCTCATCTTCTCATATCCTGGTGCTCGGGTTCAAGCTTTCAGCCGCTTTTCTGAAAATATACCCAATTGGGGAAGTCAGCACTTTCAAAACACTCTTACTTATAACTTGGAATTGGTTCCATGGATGAACTACAACGGGGAAGAATAAGAGACGATGGCTATATATTTGGACAGGCACATGGCGCTCTAATTTCCAATGCTGAACAAGAATTGACCCAAGTCTAAGCTTGCTCTCAGAAGGAGAATTGGGCTTGAAAATTTCCTGCTGCTTTGGGACCTGTTCCGAAAGTGGGAAGTTGAGCCGGGGATCTCAGGGAGCCTATAATTCATGGCCCTACAGGATGGTAAAAGGCACGTAATGTGGAAAAATGACTTGGGTTGAACCAGAGAAAAGAACTTGAGAGCAAGGCAGAATTGCAAAACTAGGATTTCAAGAGGGAGAAGCGTCTCGCCTGGTAATAACCTAGGATGTGGCAGTACTTCTTCAAACATGCCTTTGTCGAAAAAGGGTGTAAGCCTTTATCCTGAATATATTCCGAATAAAGGCATACACCGTTTTTGGGCAACCAGGCAGGGGCTCGGTGCAAATCAACACTACATAGTGCTATCACTTCCCATCTAAACAAAGGGTCATCTACGAAAAGTGTAAAGACTAGAAATTCAGGGTAGCATGGAGGTAAATCGTACCCACATTTTGTGGATTCCAGGATGAACAATGGCAATCGGCACCCTGGCGAAGTCTATGGTGTATTCAAAAATAATGTAAGAAACAAAGCTACAGCACATAGGACACTTCCACTCAAGGACGTATATTTTCAAGAAAACCAAAGAACCTCAGGTCACAGGCAACCCAACGTTTTCTGCTGCTCTCTTTACAAAAGCCTCGACTAGGATACAATCTAAATTTCCTTGGATGGAAACATGGATGGAGAATATGTGATTCTTATCTACAATGATATATTACTGAGCCAGGAAATCAATGAAATAACGTTACTTGCCGCCAAAGGGGTGTTCGTAGTTACAATCATTCTCAGTAAATTTAGTCACATAGAAAAAAGTGGTTTATCAAAGATATGAGGTACAGGTGGAATACAAAATTGCGTCCCATGAATGAAATGGCAGACGAGAGAAAGCATCACACATTTAGCAAACACACTTATGCCTGTAGGAGCGCGAAGGTCACTTGAGGAGAGGAAAAAACAGGTGTTTTGAATGAGCACAGATACCATTCCATATAGACCAAGGAGGGAATCAAGACAACTTACTCTAAACCTCAAAGGAATGAACTCAGCCCACTTTACACAGCAGAAAAGATTATTTACAGCTGGTTAGAATTTGAAAAACAATTTATCGATGTCTCTCTGGAAGAGAATCAAGTGGATGCACAGCAGCAAGCAACACAGCACTGAAAATCGGCTACACCCCGTGAGAAAAATAAACTGCAAAATAAAGGCAGTGAGTGAGGGATAAATTCTTCGAGACTTCGTTCAGGGGCTGTCATTGAACTTGTTTTGAGCATATATTAACACACAGAAGGATCGGACCTAAGGGAAGACACTCGTGGGTCTGAGTGTCTTCGTGAGCATGAGTCAGCAAATGCAGCCCTTGTCGAATAACACTGCCTTTTCCTGATTCCATGGACCCGAAATCTCCAAATGCAGACGACCCTTCCTACAGCGAACACATGCATGGGACAGCCACAGGATGCTACCCCATTGGAACGGCAAAAAAGATGAAAAGCCACCTCATCTTCTCATATCCTGGTGCTCGGGTTCAAGCTTTCAGCCGCTTTTCTGAAAATATACCCAATTGGGGAATTCAGCACTTTCAAAACACTCTTACTTATAACTTGGAATTGGTTCCATGGATGAACTACAATGGGGAAGAATAAGAGACGATGGCTATATATTTGGACAGGCACATGGCGCTCTAATTTCCAATGCTGAACAAGAATTGACCCAAGTCTAAGCTTGCTCTCAGAAGGAGAATTGGGCTTGAAAATTTCCTGCTGCTTTGGGACCTGTTCCGAAAGTGGGAAGTTGAGCCGGGTATCTCAGGGAGCCTATAATTCATGGCCCTACAGGATGGGAAAAGGCACGTAATGTGGAAAAATGACTTGGGTTGAACCAGAGAAAAGAACTTGAGAGCAAGGCAGAATTGCAAAACTAGGATTTCAAGAGGGAGAAGCGTCTCGCCTGGTAAGAACCTAGGATGTGGCAGTACTTCTTCAAACATGCCTTTGTCGAAAAATGGTGTATGTCTTTATCCTGAATATCTTTAGGATAAAGGCATACACCGTTTTGGGGGAACCAGGCAGGGGCTCTGTGCAAATCAACACTACATAATGCTATCACTTCCCTTCAAAACAAAGGGTCATGTACGAAAAGTGTAAAGACCAGAAATGCAGGGTAACGTGGAGGTAAATCGTACCCACATTTTGTGGATTGTGGGATGAACAATGGCAATCGGCACCCTGGCGAATTCTATGGTGTATTCGAAGATAAAGTAAGAAACAATGCTACAGCACAGAGGACACTTCCACTCAAGGACGTATATTTTCAAGGAAACCAAAGAACCTCAGGTCACAGGCAACCCAACGTTTACTGCTGCTCTCTTTACAAAAGCCTCGACGAGGATACAATCTAAATTTCCTTGGACAGAAACATGGATGAAGAATATGTGATTCTTATCTACAATGATATATTACAGAGCCAGGAAATCAATGAAATAACGTCACTTGCGCCACCGGAGTGTTCTTAGTTACAATCATTCTCAGTGAATTTAGTCACATAGAAAAAAGTGGTTTATCAAAGATATGAGGTACAGGTGGAATATAAAATTGCGTCCATTGAACGAAATGGCAGACGACAGAGAGAATTACACATTTAGCAAACACACTTATGCCTGTAGGAGCGCAAAGGTCACATGAGGTGAGGAAAAACCAGGTGTTTTCAATGAGCACAGATACCATTCCATATAGACCAAGGAGGGAATCAAGACAACTTACTCTAAACCTCAAAGGACTGAACTCAGCCCACTTTACACACCAGAAAAGATTATTGACAACTGGTCAGAATTTGAAAAACAATTTATCTATGTCTCTCTGGAAGAGAATCTAGTGGATGCACAGCAGCAAGCAACACAGCACGGAAAATCGGCTACACCCGGTGAGAAAAATAAACTGCAAAATAAAGGCAGTGAGTGACAGATAAATTCTTCGAGACTTCGTTCAGGGGCTGTGATTGGAGTTGTTTTCAGCATATATTCACACACAGAAAGATGGGACCTAAGGGAGGACACTCGTGGGTCTGAGTGTCTTCGTGAGCATGAGTCAGCAAATGCAGCCCTTGTCGAATAACACTGCCTTGCCCTGATTCCATTGACCTGAAATCTCCAAATGTAGACGACCCTTCTACAGCGAACACATGCATGTGTCAGCCACAGGATGCTACCCCATTGGAATGGGAAAAAACATGAAAAGGCACCTCATCTTCTCATATCCTGGTGCTCGGGTTCAAGCTTCCAGCCACTTTCCTGAAAATATCCCCACTTGGGGAAGTCAGCACTTTCAAAACCTTCTTTCTTAGAGCTTGGAATTGGTTCCATGGATGAACTACAACGGGGAAGAATAAGACACGATGCCTTTATATTTGGACAGGCATATGGTGCTCTAATTTCAACTGCTGAACAAGAATTGACCCAAGTCTAAGCTTGCTCTCAGAAGGAGAATAGGGCTTGAAAATTTCCCGCTGCTTTGTGACCAGTTCCAAAAGTGGGAAGTTGAGCAGGGGATCTCAGGGAGCCTATAATTCATGGCCCTGCAGGATGGTCAAAGACACCTAATGTGGACAAATGACTTGGGTTGAGCCAGAGAAAAGAACTTGAGAGCAAGGCAGAATTGCAAAAATGGGATTTCAAGAGGGAGACGCGTCTCGCATGGTAAGAACCTAGAATGTGGCAGTACTTCTTCAACCATGCCTTTGTCGAAAAACGGTGTATGCCTTTATCCTGAATATATTCCGAATAAAGGCATACACCGTTTTTGGGCAACCAGGCAGGGGCTCGGTCCAAATCAACACTACATAGTGCTATCACTTCCCATCTAAACAAAGGGTCATCTACGAAAAGTGTAAAGACTAGAAATTCAGGGTAGCATGGAGGTAAATCGTACCCACATTTTGTGGATTGTGGGATGACCAATTGCAATCGGCACCCTGGCGAATTCTATGGTGTATTCGAAGATAAAGTAAGAAACAATGCTACAGCACATAGGACACTTCCATTCAAGGACGTATATTTTCAGGAAAACCAAAGAACCTCAGGTCACAGGCAACCCAACGTTTACTGCTGCTCTCTTTACAAAAGCCTCGACTAGGATACAATCTAAATTTCCTTGGACGGAAAACATGGATGGAGAATATGTGATTCTTATCTACAATGATATATTACGGAGCCAGGAAATCAATGAAATAACGTCACTTGCCGCCAAAGGAGTGTTCGTAGTTACAATCATTCTCAGTAAATTTAGTCACATAGAAAAAAGTGGTTTATCAAAGATATGAGGTACAGGTGGAATACAAAATTGCGTCCCATGAATGAAATGGCAGACGAGAGAAAAGCATCACACATTTAGCAAACACACTTATGCCTGTAGGAGCGCGAAGGTCACTTGAGGTGAGGAAAAACCAGGTGTTTTCAATGAGCACAGATACCATTCCATATAGACCAAAGAGAGAATCAAGACAACTTACTCTAAACTTCAAAGGACTGAACTCAGCCCACTTTACACACCAGAAAATATTATTTACAACTGGTTAGAATTTGAAAAACAATTTATCGATGTCTCTCTGGAAGAGAATCAAGTGGATGCACAGCAGCAAGCAACACAGCACTGAAAATCGGCTACATCCCGTGAGAAAAATAAACTGCAAAATAAAGGCAGTGAGTGAGAGATAAATTCCTCGAGACTTCCTTCAGGGGCTGTCATTGAAGTTGTTTTGAGCATATATTAACACACAGAAGGATCGGACCTAAGGGAGGACACTCGTGGGTCTGAGTGTGTTCGTGAGCATGAGTCAGCAAATGCAGCCCTTGTCGAATAACACTGCCTTTTCCTGTTTCCATGGACCCGAAATCTCCAAATGCAGACGACCCTTCCTACAGCGAACACATGCATGGGACAGCCACAGGATGCTACCCCATTGGAACGGCAAAAAAACATGAAAAGCCACCTCATCTTCTCATATCCTGGTGCTCGGGTTCAAGCTTTCAGCCGCTTTTCTGAAAAGATACCCAATTGGGGAAGTCAGCACTTTCAAAACACTCTTACTTATAACTTGGAATTGGTTCCATGGATGAACTACAATGGGGAAGAATAAGAGACGATGGCTATATATTTGGACAGGCACATGGCGCTCTAATTTCCAATGCTGAACAAGAATTGACCCAAGTCTAAGCTTGCTCTCGGAAGGAGAATTGGGCTTGAAAATTTCCTGCTGCTTTGGGACCAGTTCTGAAAGTGGGAAGTTGAGCCGGGGATCTCAGGGAGCCTATAATTCATGGCCCTGCAGGATGGTAAAAGGCACGTAATGTGGAAAAATGACTTGGGTTGAACCAGAGAAAAGAACTTGAGAGCAAGGCAGAATTGCAAAACTGGGATATCAAGAGGGAGAAGCGTCTCGCCTGGTAAGAACCTAGGATGTGGCAGTACTTCTTCAAACATGCCTTTGTCGAAAAAGGGTGTATGCCTTTATCCTGAATATCTTTAGGATAAAGGCATACACCGTTTTTGGGCAACCAGGCAGGGGCTCGGTGCAAATCAACACTACATAGTGCTATCACTTCCCATCTAAACAAAGGGTTATCTACGAAAAGTGTAAAGACTAGAAATTCAGGGTAGCATGGAGGTAAATCGTACCCACATTTTGTGGATTCCAGGATGAACAATGGCAATCGGCACCCTGGCGAAGTCTATGGTGTATTCAAAAATAATGTAAGAAACAAAGCTACAGCACATAGGACACTTCCACTCAAGGACGTATATTTTCAAGAAAACCAAAGAACCTCAGGTCACAGGCAACCCAACGTTTTCTGCTGCTCTCTTTACAAAAGCCTCGACTAGGATACAATCTAAATTTCCTTGGACGGAAAACATGGATGGAGAATATGTGATTCTTATCTACAATGATATATTACTGAGCCAGGAAATCAATGAAATAACGTCACTTGCCGCCAAAGGAGTGTTCGTAGTTACAATCATTCTCAGTAAATTTAGTCACATAGAAAAAAGTGGTTTATCAAAGATATGAGGTACAGGTGGAATACAAAATTGCGTCCCATGAATGAAATGGCAGACGAGAGAAAGCATCACACATTTAGCAAACACACTTATGCCTGTAGGAGCACGAAGGTCACTTGAGGTGAGGAAAAAACAGGTGTTTTGAATGAGCACAGATACCATTCCATATAGACCAAGGAGGGAATCAAGACAACTTACTCTAAACCTCAAAGGACTGAACTCAGCCCACTTTACACAGCAGAAAAGATTATGTACAACTGGTTCGAATTTGAAAAACAATTTATCGATGTCTCTCTGGAAGAGAATCAAGTGGATGCACAGCAGCAAGCAACACAGCACTCAAAATCGGCTACACCCCGTGAGAAAAATAAACTGCAAAATAAAGGCAGTGAGTGACAGATAAATACTTCGAGACTTCGTTCAGGGGCTGTCATTGAAGTTGTTTTGAGCATATATTAACACACAGAAAGATGGGACCTAAGGGAGGACAATCGTCGGTCTGAGTGTCTTCGTGAGCATGAGTCAGCAAATGCAGACCTTGTAGAATAACACTGCCTTGCCCTGATTCCATTGACCCGAAATCTCCAAATGTAGACGACCCTTCTACAGCGAATCCATGCATTGGTCAGCCACAGGATGCTACCCCATTGGAACGGGAAAAAACATGAAAAGCCACCTCATCTTCTCATATCCTGGTGCTCGGGTTCAAGCTTCCAGCCACTTTCCTGAAAACATCCCCACTTGGGGAAGTCAGCACTTTCAAAACACTCTTTCTTATAGCTTGGATTTGGTTCCATGGATGAAGTACAACGGGGAAGAGTAAGACACGATGCCTATATATTTGGACAGGCACATGGTGCTCTAATTTGAACTGCTGAACAAGAATTGACCAAATTCTAAGCTTGCTCTCAGAAGGAGAATAGGGCTTGAAAATTTCCTGCTGCTTTGAGACCAGTTCCAAAAGTGGGAAGTTGAGCAGGGTATCTCAGCGAGCCTATAATTCATGGGCCTGCAGGATGGTCAAAGACACCTAATGTGGACAAATGACTTGAGTTGAGCCAGAGAAAAGAATTTCAGAGCAAGGCAGAATTGCAAAACTGGGATTTCAATAGGGAGAAGCGTCTCGCCTGGTAAGAACCTAGGATGTGGCAATACTTCTTCAAACATGCCTTTGTCGAAAAAGGGTGTATGCCTTTATCTAAATATGTTTAGGATAAAGGCATACACCATTTTTGGGCCACCAGGCAGGGGCTCGGTGCAAAACAACACTACATAGTGCTATCACTTCCCATCTAAACAAAGGGTCATCTACGAAAAGTGTAAACACTAGAAATTCAGGGTAGCATGGAGGTAAATCGTACCCACATTTTGTGGAATCCGGGATGAACAATTGGAATCGGCACCGTGGCGAAGTCTATGGTGTATTCAAAAATAATGTAAGAAACAAAGCTACAGCACATAGGACACTTCCACTCAAGGACGTATACTTTCAAGAAAAACAAAGAATCTCAGGTCACAGGCAACCCAACGTTTACTGCTGCTCTCTTTCCAAAAGCCTAGACTAGGAAACAATCTAAATTTCCTTGGACAGAAAACATGGATGGAGAATATGTGATTCTTATCTGCAATGATATATTACAGAGCCAGGAAATCAATGAAATAACGTCACTTGCCACCACCGGAGTGTTCTTAGTTACAATCATTCTCAGTGAATTTAGTCCATTAGAAAAAAGTGGTTTATCAAAGATATGAGGTACAGGTGGAATATAAAATTGCATCCCTTGAACGAAATGGCAGACGACAGAAATAATTACACATTTAGCAAACCCACTTATGCTTGTAGGAGCGCAAAGGTCACTTGAGGTGAGGAAAAACCAGGTGTTTTAAATGAGCACAGATACCATTCCATATAGAACAAAGAGGGAATCAGGACAACTAACTCTAAACCTCAAAGGACTGAACTCAGCCCACTTTACACACCAGACAAGATTATTTACAACTGGTCAGAATTTGAAAAACAATTTATCGATGTCTCTCTGGAAGAGAATCAAGTGGATGCACTGCAGCAAGCAACACAGCAATGAAAATCGGCTACACCCCGTGAGAAAAATAAACTGCAAAATAAAGGCAGTGAGTGACAGATAAATTCTTCGAGACTTCGGTCAGGGGCGGTCATTGAAGTTGTTTTGAGCATATATTAACACACAGAAGGATCGGACCTAAGGGAGGACACTCGTGGGTCTGAGTGTCTTCGTGAGCATGAGTCAGCAAATGCAGCCCTTGTAGAATAACACTGCCTTTTCCTGATTCCATGGACCCGAAATCTCCAAATGCAGACGACCCTTCCTACAGCGAACACATGCATGGGTCAGCCACAGGATGCTACCCCATTGGAACGGGAAAAAACATGAAAAGGCACCTCATCTTCTCATATCCTGGTGCTCGGGTTCAAGCTTCCAGCCACTTTCCTGAAAATATCCCCACTTGGGGAAGTCAGCACTTTCAAAACCTTCTTTCTTATAGCTTGGAATTGGTTCCATGGATGAACTACAACGGGGAAGAATAAGACACGATGCCTATATATTTGGACAGGCATATGGTGCTCTAATTTCAACTGCTGAACAAGAATTGACCCACGTCTAAGCTTGCTCTCAGAAGGAGAATAGGGCTTGAAAATTTCCCGCTGATTTGTGACCAGTTCCAAAAGTGGGAAGTTGAGGAGGGGATCTTAGCGAGCATATAATTCATGGGCCTGCAGGATGGGCCAAGACACTTAATGTGGACAAATGACTTGGGTTGAGCCAGAGAAAAGAACTTGAGAGCAAGGCAGAATTGCAAAAATGGGATTTCAAGAGGGAGACGCGTCTCGCCTGGTAAGAAAGTAGAATGTGGCAATACTTCTTCAACCATGCCTTTGTCAAAAAATGGTGTATGCCTTTATCCTGAATATATTCCGAATAAAGGCATACACCGTTTTTGGGCAACCAGGTAGGGGCTCGGTGCAAATCAACACTACATAGTGCTATCACTTCCCATCTAAACAAAGGGTCATCTACGAAAATTGTAAAGACTAGAAATTCAGGGTAGCATGGAGGTAAATCGTACCCACATTTTGTGGATTCCAGGATGAAAAATGGCAATCGGCACCCTGGCGAAGTCTATGGTGTATTCAAAAATAATGTAAGAAACAAAGCTACAGCACATAGGACACTTCCACTCAAGGACGTATATTTTCAAGAAAACCAAAGAACCTCAGGACACAGGCAACCCAACGTTTACTGCTGCTCTCTTTACAAAAGCTTCGACTAGGATACAATATAAATTCCCTTGGACGGAAAACATGGATGGAGAATATGTGATTCTTATCTACAATGATATATTACTGAGCCAGGAAATCAATGAAATAACGTCACTTGCTGCCAAAGGAGTGTTCGTAGTTACAATCATTCTCAGTAAATTTAGTCACATAGAAAAAAGTGGTTTATCAAAGATATGAGGTACAGGTGGAATACAAAATTGCGTCCCATGAATGAAATGGCAGACGACAGAGAGAATTACACATTTAGCAAACACGCTTATGCCTGTAGGAGCGCAAAGGTCACATGAGGTGAGGAAAAACCAGGTGTTTTCAATGAGCACAGATACCATTCCATATAGACCAAGGAGGGAATCAAGACAACTTACTCTAAACCTCAAAGGACTGAACTCAGCCCACTTTACACACCAGAAAAGATTATTGACAACTGGTCAGAATTTGAAAAACAATTTATCTATGTCTCTCTGGAAGAGAATCTAGTGGATGCACAGCAGCAAGCAACACAGCACGGAAAATCGGCTACACCCGGTGAGAAAAATAAACGGCAAAATAAAGGCAGTGAGTGACAGATAAATTCTTCGAGACTTCGTTCAGGGGCTGTGATTGGAGTTGTTTTCAGCATATATTCACACACAGAAAGATGGGACCTAAGGGAGGACAATCGTGGGTCTGAGTGTCTTCGTGAGCATGAGTCAGCAAATGCAGCCCTTGTAGAATAACACTGCCTTGCCCAGATTCCATTGACCCGAAATCTCCAAATGTAGACGACCCTTCTACAGCGAACACATGCATGGGTCAGCCACAGGATGCTACACCATTGGAACGGGAAAAAACATGAAAAGGCACCTCATCTTCTCATATCCTGGTGCTCGGGTTCAAGCTTCCAGCGACTTTCCTGAAAATATCCCAACTTGCGGAAGTCAGCACTTTCAAAACCTTCTTTCTTACAGCTTGGAATTGCTTCCATGGATGAACTACAACGGGGAAGAATAAGACACGATGCCTTTATATTTGGACAGGCATATGGTGCTCTAATTTCAACTGCTGAACAAGAATTGACCCAAGTCTAAGCTTGCTCTCAGAAGGAGAATAGGGCTTGAATATTTCCCGCTGAATTGTGACAAGTTCCAAAAGTGGGAAGTTGAGCAGGGGATCTCAGCGAGCCTATAATTCATGGGCCTGCAGGATGGTCAAAGACACCTAATGTGGACAAATGACTTGGGTTGAGCCAGAGAAAAGAACTTGAGAGCAAGGCAGAATTGCAAAAATGGGATTTCAAGAGGGAGACGCGTCTCGCCTGGTAAGAACCTAGAATGTGGCAGTACTTCTTCAACCATGCCTTTGTCGAAAAACGGTGAATGCCTTTATCCTGAATATATTCCGAATAAAGGCATACACCGTTTTTGGGCAACCAGGCAGGGGCTCGGTGCAAATCAACACTACATAGTGCTATCACTTCGCATCTAAACAAAGGGTCATCTACGAAAAGTGTAAAGACTAGAAATTCAGGGTAGCATGGAGGTAAATCGTACCCACATTTTGTGGACTGTGGGATGACCAATTGCAATCGGCACCCTGGCGAATTCTATTGTGTATTCAAAAATAATGTAAGAATCAAAGCTACAGCACATAGGACACTTCCACTCAAGGACGTACATTTTCAAGAAAACCAAAGAACCTCAGGTCACAGGCAACCCAACGTTTACTGCTGCTCTCTTTACAAAAGCCTCGAGTAGGATACAATCTAAATTTCCTTGGACGGAAAACATGGATGGAGAATATGTGATTCTTATCTACAATGATATATTACTGAGCCAGGAAATCAATGAAATAACGTCACTTGCCGCCAAAGGAGTGTTCGTAGTTACAATCATTCTCAGTAAATTTAGTCACATAGAAAAAAGTGGTTTATCAACGATATGAGGTACAGGTGGAATACAAAATTGCATCCCATGAATGAAATGGCAGACGAGAGAAAGCATCACACATTTAGCAAACACACTTATGCCTGTAGGAGCGCGAAGGTCACTTGAGGTGAGGAAAAACCAGGTGTTTTCAATGAGCACAGATACCATTCCATATAGACCAAAGAGGGCAACAAGACAACTTACTCTAAACCTCAAAGGACTGAACTCAGCCCACTTTCAACACCAGAAAAGATTATTTACAACTGGTTAGAATTTGAAAAACAATTTATCGATGTCTCTCTGGAAGAGAATCAAGTGGATGCACAGCAGCAAGCAACACAGCACTCAAAATCGGCTACACCCCGTGAGAAAAATAAACTGCAAAATAAAGGCAGTGAGTGAGAGATAAATTCTTCGAGACTTCGTTTAGGGGCTGTCATTGATGTTGTTTTGAGCATATATTAACACACAGAATGATCGGACCTAAGGAAGGACACTCGTGGGTCTGAGTGTCTTCGTGAGCATGAGTCAGCAAATGCAGCCCTTGTCGAATAACACTGCCTTGCCCTGATTCCATTGACCCGAAATCTCCAATTGTAGACGACCCTTCTACAGCAAACACATGCATGTGTCAGCCACAGGATTCTACCCCATTGGAACGGCAAAAAACATGAAAAGGCACCTCATCTTCTCATATCCTGGTACTCGGGTTCAAGCTTCCAGCCACTTTCCTGAAAATATCCCCACTTGGGGAAGTCAGCACTTTCAAAACCTTCTTTCTTATAGCTTGGAATTGGTTCCATGGATGAACTACAACGGGGAAGAATAAGACACGATGCCTATATATTTGGACAGGCATATGGTGCTCTAATTTCAACTGCTGAACAAGAATTGACCCAAGTCTAAGCTTGCTCTCAGAAGGAGAATAGGGCTTGAAAATTTCCCGCTGATTTGTGACCAGTTCCAAAAGTGGGAAGTTGAGCAGGGGATCTCAGGGAGCCTATAATTCATGGCCCTGCAGGATGGTC
Organism: Kogia breviceps; assembly: GCF_026419965.1. Taxonomy (NCBI): domain Eukaryota; kingdom Metazoa; phylum Chordata; class Mammalia; order Artiodactyla; family Physeteridae; genus Kogia; species Kogia breviceps. The sequence goes on from NC_081329.1 coordinate 36,811,081, forward strand.
AAAGGCACCTAATGTGGACAAATGACTTGGGTTGAGCCAGAGAAAAGAACTTGAGAGCAAGGCAGAATTGCAAAAATGGGATTTCAAGAGGGAGACGCGTCTCGCCTGGTAAGAACCTAGAATGTGGCAGTACTTCTTCAACCATGCCTTTGTCGAAAAACGGTGAATGCCTTTATCCTGAATATATTCCGAATAAAGGCATACACCGTTTTTGGGCAACCAGGCAGGGGCTCGGTGCAAATCAACACTACATAGTGCTATCACTTCCCATCTAAACAAAGGGTCATCTACGAAAAGTGTAAAGACTAGAAATTCAGGGTAGCATGGAGGTAAATCGTACCCACATTTTGTGGATTTTGGGATGACCAATTGCAATCGGAACCCTGGCGAATTCTATTGTGTATTCAAAAATAATGTAAGAAACAAAGCTACAGCACATGGGACACTTCCACTCAAGGACGTATATTTTCAAGAAAACCAAAGAACCTCAGGTCACAGGCAACCCAACGTTTACTGCTGCTCTCTTTACAAAAGCCTCGATTAGGATACAATCTAAATTTCCTTGGACGGAAAACATGGATGGAGAATATGTGATTCTTATCTACAATGATATATTACTGTGCCAGGAAATCAATGAAATAACGTCACTTGCCGCCAAAGGAGTGTTCGTAGTTACAATCATTCTCAGTAAATTTAGTCACATAGAAAAAAGTGGTTTATCAAAGATATGAGGTACAGGTGGAATACAAAATTTCGTCCCATGAATGAAATGGCAGACGAGAGAAAGCATCACACATTTAGCAAACACACTTATGCCTGTAGGAGCGCAAAGGTCACTTGAGGTGAGGAAAAACCAGGTGTTTTCAATGAGCACAGATACCATTCCATATAGACCAAAGAGGGCAAAAAGACAACTTACTCTAAACCTCAAAGGACTGAACTCAGCCCACTTTACACACCAGAAAAGATTATTTACAACTGGTTAGAATTTGAAAAACAATTTATCGATGTCTCTCTGGAAGAGAATCAAGTGGATGCACAGCAGCAAGCAACACAGCACTCAAAATCGGCTACACCCCGTGAGAAAAATAAACTGCAAATTAAAGGCAGTGAGTGAGAGATAAATTCTTCGAGACTTCGTTCAGGGGCTGTCATTGAAGTTGTTTTGAGCATATATTAACACACAGAAGGATCGGACCTAAGGGAGGACACTCGTGGGTCTGAGTGTCTTCGTGAGCATGAGTCAGCAAATGGAGCCCTTGTCGAATAACACTGCCTTTTCCTGATTCCATGGACCCGAAATCTCCAAATGCAGACGACCCTTCCTACAGCGAACACATGCATGGGACAGCCACAGGATGCTACCCCATTGGAACGGCAAATAAACATGAAAAGCCACCTCATCTTCTCATATCCTGGTGCTCGGGTTCAAGCTTTCAGCCGCTTTTCTGAAAATATACCCAATTGGAGAAGTCAGCACTTTCAAAACACTCTTACTTATAACTTGGAATTGGTTCCATGGATGAACTACAATGGGGAGGAATAAGAGACGATGGCTATATATTTGGACAGGCACATGGCGCTCTAATTTCCAATGCTGAACAAGAATTGACCCAAGTCTAAGCTTGCTCTCGGAAGGAGAATTGGGCTTGAAAATTTCCTGCTGCTTTGGGACCAGTTCCGAAAGTGGGAAGTTGAGCAGGGGATCTCAGGGAGCCTATAATTCATGGCCCTGCAGGATGGTAAAAGGCACGTAATGTGGAAAAATGACTTGGGTTGAACCAGAGAAAAGAACTTGAGAGCAAGGCAGAATTGCAAAACTGGGATTCCAAGAGGGAGAAGCGTCTCGCCTGGTAAGAACCTAGGATGTGGCAGTACTTCTTCAAACATGCCTTTGTCGAAAAAGGGTGTATGCCTTTATCCTGAATATCTTTAGGATAAAGGCATACACCGTTTTTGGGCAACCAGGCAGGGGCTCTGTGCAAATCAACACTACATAATGCTATCACTTCCCATCAAAACGAAGGGTCATGTACGAAAAGTGTAAAGACCAGAAATGCAGGGTAACGTGGAGGTAAATCGTACCCACATTTTGTGGATTGTGGGATGACCAATTGCAATCGGCACCCTGGCGAATTCTATGGTGTATTCGAAGAAAAAGTAAGAAACAATGCTACAGCACATAGGACACTTCCATTCAAGGACGTATATTTTCAGGAAAACCAAAGAACCTCAGGTCACAGGCAACCCAACATTTACTGCTGCTCTCTTTACAAAAGCCTCGACTAGGATACAATCTAAATTTCCTTGGACAGAAAACATGGATGGAGAATATGTGATTCTTATCTACAATGATATATTACTGAGCCAGGAAATCAATGAAGTAACGTCACTTGCCGCCAAAGGAGTGTTCGTAGTTAAAATCATTCTCAGTAAATTTAGTCACATAGAAAAAAGTGGTTTTTCAAAGATATGAGGTACAGGTGGAATATAAAATTGCATCCCTTGAACGAAATGGCAGATGACAGAGAGAATTACACATTTAGCAAACACACTTATGCCTGTAGGAGCGCAAAGGTCACATGAGGTGAGGAAAAACCAGGTGTTTTCAATGAGCACAGATACCATTCCATATAGACCAAGGAGGGAATCAAGACAACTTACTCTAAACCTCAAAGGACTGAACTCAGCCCACTTTACACACCAGCAAAGATTATTGACAACTGGTCAGAATTTGAAAAACAATTTATCTATGTCTCTCTGGAAGAGAATCTAGTGGATGCACAGCAGCAAGCAACACAGCACGGAAAATCGGCTACACCCGGTGAGAAAAATAAACTGCAAAATAAAGGCAGTGAGTGACAGATAAATTTTTCGAGACTTCGTTCAGGGGCTGTGATTGGAGTTGTTTTCAGCATATATTCACACACAGAAAGATGGGACCTAAGGGAGGACAATCGTGGGTCTGAGTGTCTTCGTGAGCATGAGTCAGCAAATGCAGCCCTTGTAGAATAACACTGCCTTGCCCTGATTCCATTGACCCGAAATCTCCAAATGTAGACGACCCTTCTACAGCAAACACATGCATGGGTCAGCCAAAGGATGCTACCCCATTGGAACGGGAAAAAACATGAAAAGGCACCTCATCTTCTCATATCCTGGTACTCGGGTTCAAGCTTCCAGCCACTTTCCTGAATATATCCCCACTTGGGGAAGTCAGCACTTTCAAAACCTTCTTTCTTATAGCTTGGAATTGGTTCCATGGATGAACTACAACGGGGAAGAATAAGAATCGATGCCTATATATTTGGACAGGCATATGGTGCTCTAATTTCAACTGCTGAACAAGAATTGACCCAAGTCTAAGCTTGCTCTCAGAAGGAGAATAGGGCTTGAAAATTTCCCGCTGCTTTGTGACCAGTTCCAAAAGTGGGAAGTTGAGCAGGGGATCTCAGGGAGCCTATAATTCATGGGCCTGCAGGATGGTCAAAGACACCTAATGTGGACAAATGACTTGGGTTGAGCCAGAGAAAAGAACTTGAGAGCAAGGCAGAATTGCAAAAATGGGATTTCAAGAGGGAGACGCGTCTCGCCTGGTAAGAACCTAGAATGTGGCAGTACTTCTTCAACCATGCCTTTGTCGAAAAACGGTGTATGCCTTTATCCTGAATATATTCCGAATAAAGGCATACACCGTTTTTGGGCAACCAGGCAGGGGCTCGGTGCAAATCAACACTACATAGTGCTATCACTTCCCATCTAAACAAAGGGTCATCTACGAAAAGTATAAAGACTAGAAATTCAGGGTAGCATGGAGGTAAATCGTACCCACATTTTGTGGATTGTGGGAAGACCAATTGCAATCGGCACCCTGCTGAATTCTATGGTGTATTCGAAGATAAAGTAAGAAACAATGCTACAGCACATAGGACACTTCCATTCAAGGACGTATATTTTCAGGAAAACCAAAGAACCTCAGGTCACAGGCAACCCAACGTTTACTGCTGCTCTCTTTACAAAAGCCTCGACTAGGATACAATCTAAATTTCCTTGGACGGAAAACATGGATGGAGAATATGTGATTCTTATCTACAATGATATATTACTGAGCCAGGAAATCAATGAAATAACGTCACTTGCCGCCAAAGGAGTGTTCGTAGTTACAATCATTCTCAGTAAATTTAGTCACATAGAAAAAAGTGGTTTATCAAAGATATGAGGTACAGGTGGAATACAAAATTGCGTCCCATGAATGAAATGGCAGACGAGAGAAAGCATCACACATTTAGCAAACACACTTATGCCTGTAGGAGCGCGAAGGTCACTTGAGGTGAGGAAAAACCAGGTGTTTTCAATGAGCACATATACCATTCCATATAGACCAAAGAGGGAATCAAGACAACTTACTCTAAACCTCAAAGGACTGAACTCAGCCCACTTTACACACCAGAAAAGATTATTTACAACTGGTTAGAATTTGAAAAACAATTTATCGATGTCTCTCTGGAAGAGAATCAAGTGGATGCACAGCAGCAAGCAACACAGCACTCAAAATCGGCTACACCCCGTGAGAAAAATAAACTGCAAAATAAAGGCAGTGAGTGAGAGATAAATTCTTCGAGACTTCGTTCAGGGGCTGTCATTGAAGTTGTTTTGAGCATATATTAACACACAGAAGGATCGGACCTAAGGGAGGACACTCGTGGGTCTGAGTGTCTTCGTGAGCATGAGTCAGCAAATGCAGGCCTTGTGAAATAACACTGCCTTTTCCTGTTTCCATGGACCCGAAATCTCCAAATGCAGACGACCCTTCCTACAGCGAACACATGCATGGGACAGCCACAGGATGCTACCCCATTGGAACGGCAAAAAAACATGAAAAGCCACCTCATCTTCTCATATCCTGGTGCTCGGGTTCAAGCTTTCAGCCGCTTTTCTGAAAATATACCCAATTGGGGAAGTCAGCACTTTCAAAACACTCTTACTTATAACTTGGAATTGGTTCCATGGATGAACTACAATGGGGAAGAATAAGAGACGATGGCTATATATTTGGACAGGCACATGGCGCTCTAATTTCCAATGCTGAACAAGAATTGACCAAGTCTAAGCTTGCTCTCGGAAGGAGAATTGGGCTTGAAAATGTCCTGCTGCTTTGGGACCAGTTCCGAAAGTGGGAAGTTGAGCCGGGGATCTCAGGGAGCCTATAATTCATGGCCCTGCAGGATGGTAAAAGGCACGTAATGTGGAAAAATGACTTGGGTTGAACCAGAGAAAAGAACTTGAGAGCAAGGCAGAATTGCAAAACTGGGATTTCAAGAGGGAGAAGCGTCTCGCCTGGTAAGAACCTAGGATGTGGCAGTACTTCTTCAAACATGCCTTTGTCGAAAAAGGGTGTATGCCTTTATCCTGAATATATTCCGAATAAAGGCATACACCGTTTTTGGGCAACCAGGCAGGGGCTCGGTGCAAATCAACACTACATAGTGCTATCACTTCCCATCTAAACAAAGGGTCATCTACGAAAAGTGTAAAGACTAGAAATTCAGGGTAGCATGGAGGTAAATCGTACCCACATTTTGTGGATTCCAGGATGAACAATGGCAATCGGCACCCTGGCGAAGTCTACGGTGTATTCAAAAATAATATAAGAAACAAAGCTACAGCACATAGGACACTTCCACTCAAGGACGTATATTTTCAAGAAAACCAAAGAACCTCAGGTCACAGGCAACCCAACGTTTTCTGCTGCTCTCTTTACAAAAGCCTCGACTAGGATACAATCTAAATTTCCTTGGACGGAAAACATGGATGGAGAATATGTGATTCTTATCTACAATGATATATTACTGAGCCAGGAAATCAATGAAATAACGTCACTTGCCGCCAAAGGAGTGTTCGTAGTTACAATCATTCTCAGTAAATTTAGTCACATAGAAAAAAGTGGTTTATCAAAGATATGAGGTACAGGTGGAATACAAAATTGCGTCCCATGAATGAAATGGCAGACGAGAGAAAGCATCACACATTTAGCAAACACACTTATGCCTGTAGGAGCGCGAAGGTCACTTGAGGTGAGGAAAAAACAGGTGTTTTGAATGAGCACAGATACCATTCCATATAGACCAAGGAGGGAATCAAGACAACTTACTCTAAACCTCAAAGGACTGAACTCAGCCCACTTTACACACCAGAAAAGATTATTTACAACTGGTTAGAATTTGAAAAACAATTTATCGATGTCTCTCTGGAAGAGAATCAAGTGGATGCACAGCAGCAAGCAACACAGCACTGAAAATCGGCTACACCCCGTGAGAAAAATAAACTGCAAAATAAAGGCAGTGAGTGAGAGATAAATTCTTCGAGACTTCGTTCAGGGGCTGTCATTGAAGTTGTTTTGAGCATATATTAACACACAGAAGGATCGGACCTAAGGGAGGACACTCGTGAGTCTGAGTGTCTTCGTGAGCATGAGTCAGCAAATGCAGCCCTTGTAGAATAACACTGCCTTTTCCTGATTCCATGGACCCGAAATCTCCAAATGCAGACGACCCTTCCTATAGCGAACACATGCATGGGACAGCCACAGGATGCTACCCCATTGGAACGGCAAAAAACATGAAAAGCCACCTCATCTTCTCATATCCTGGTGCTCGGGTTCAAGCTTTCAGCCGCTTTTCTGAAAATATACCCAATTGGGGAAGTCAGCACTTTCAAAACACTCTTACTTAGAACTTGGAATTGGTTCCATGGATGAACTACAACGGGGAAGAATAAGAGACGATGGCTATATATTTGGACAGGCACATGGCGCTCTAATTTCCAATGCTGAACAAGATTTGACCCAAGTCTAAGCTTGCTCTCAGAAGGAGAATTGGGCTTGAAAATTTCCTGCTGCTTTGGGACCTGTTCCGAAAGTGGGAAGTTGAGCCGGGGATCTCAGGGAGCCTATAATTCATGGCCCTACAGGATGGTAAAAGTCACGTAATGTGGAAAAATGACTTGGGTTGAACCAGAGAAAAGAACTTGAGAGCAAGGCAGAATTGCAAAACTGGGATTTCAAGAGGGAGAAGCGTCTAACCTGGTTAGAACCTAGGATGTGGCAGTACTTCTTCAAACATGCCTTTGTCGAAAAAGGGTGTATGCCTTTATCCTGAATATCTTTAGGATAAAGGCATACACCGTTTTTGGGCAAGCAGGCAGGGGCTCTGTGCAAATCAACACTACATAATGCTATCACTTCCCATCTAAACAAAGGGTCATCTATGAAAAGTGTAAAGACTAGAAATTCAGGGTAGCATGGAGGTAAATCGTACCCACATTTTGTGGATTGTGGGATGTCCAATTGCAATCGGAACCCTGGCGAATTCTATGGTGTATTCAAAAATAATGTAAGAAACAAAGCTACAGCACATAGGACACTTCCACTCAAGGACGTATATTTTCAAGAAAACCAAAGAACCTCAGGTCACAGGCAACCCAACGTTTACTGCTGCTCTCTTTACAAAAGCCTCGACTAGGATACAATCTAAATTTCCTTGGACGGAAAACATGGATGAAGAATATGTGTTTCTTATCTACAATGATATATTACAGAGCCAGGAAATCAATGAAATAACGTCACTTGGCCTCACCGGAGTGCTCTTAGTTACAATCATTCTCAGTGAATTTAGTCACATAGAAAAAAGTGGTTTATCAAAGATATGAGGTACAGGTGGAATATAAAATTGCGTCCCTTGAACGAAATGGCAGACGACAGAGAGAATTACACATTTAGCAAACACACTTATGCCTGTAGGAGCGCAAAGGTCACATGAGGTGAGGAAAAACCAGGTGTTTTCAATGAGCACAGATACCATTCCATATAGACCAAGGAGGGAATCAAGACAACTTACTCTAAACCTCAAAGGACTGAACTCAGCCCACTTTACACACCAGCAAAGATTATTGACAACTGGTCAGAATTTGAAAAACAATTTATCTATGTCTCTCTGGAAGAGAATCTAGTGGATGCACAGCAGCAAGCAACACAGCACGGAAAATCAGCTACACCCCGTGAGAAAAATAAACTGCAAAATAAAGGCAGTGAGTGACAGATAAATTCTTTGAGACTTCGTTCAGGGGCTGTGATTGGAGTTGTTTTCAGCATATATTCACACACAGAAAGATGGGACCTAAGGGAGGACAATCGTGGGTCTGAGTGTCTTCGTGAGCATGAGTCAGCAAATGCAGCCCTTGTAGAATAACACTGCCTTGCCCTGATTCCATTGACCTGAAATCTCCAAATGTAGACGACCCTTCTACAGCGAACACATGCATGTGTCATCCACAGGATGCTACCCCATTGGAATGGGAAAAAACATGAAAAGGCACCTCATCTTCTCATATCCTGGTGCTCGGGTTCAAGCTTCCAGCCACTTTCCTGAAAATATCCCCACTTGGGGAACTCAGCACTTTCAAAACCTTCTTTCTTATAGCTTGGAATTGGTTCCATGGATGAACTACAACGGGGAAGAATAAGAATCGATGCCTATATATTTGGACAGGCATATGGTGCTCTAATTTCAACTGCTGAACAAGAATTGACCCAAGTCTAAGCTTGCTCTCAGAAGGAGAATAGGGCTTGAAAATTTCCCGCTGCTTTGTGACCAGTTCCAAAAGTGGGAAGTTGAGCAGGGGATCTCAGGGAGCCTATAATTCATGGGCCTGCAGGATGGTCAAAGACACCTAATGTGGACAAATGACTTGGGTTGAGCCAGAGAAAAGAACTTGAGAGCAAGGCAGAATTGCAAAAATGGGATTTCAAGAGGGAGACGCGTCTCGCCTGGTAAGAACCTAGAATGTGGCAGTACTTCTTCAACCATGCCTTTGTCGAAAAACGGTGTATGCCTTTATCCTGAATATATTCCGAATAAAGGCATACACCGTTTTTGGGCAACCAGGCAGGGGCTCGGTGCAAATCAACACTACATAGTGCTATCACTTCCCATCTAAACAAAGGGTCATCTACGAAAAGTATAAAGACTAGAAATTCAGGGTAGCATGGAGGTAAATCGTACCCACATTTTGTGGATTGTGGGAAGACCAATTGCAATCGGCACCCTGGCGAATTCTATGGTGTATTCGAAGATAAAGTAAGAAACAATGCTACAGCACATAGGACACTTCCATTCAAGGACGTATATTTTCAGGAAAACCAAAGAACCTCAGGTCACAGGCAACCCAACGTTTACTGCTGCTCTCTTTACAAAAGCCTCGACTAGGATACAATCTAAATTTCCTTGGACGGAAAACATGGATGGAGAATATGTGATTCTTATCTACAATGATATATTACGGAGCCAGGAAATCAATGAAATAACGTCACTTGCCGCCAAAGGAGTGTTCGTAGTTACAATCATTCTCAGTAAATTTAGTCACATAGAAAAAAGTGGTTTATCAAAGATATGAGGTACAGGTGGAATACAAAATTGCGTCCCATGAATGAAATGGCAGACGAGAGAAAGCATCACACATTTAGCAAACACACTTATGCCTGTAGGAGCGCGAAGGTCACTTGAGGTGAGGAAAAACCAGGTGTTTTCAATGAGCACATATACCATTCCATATAGACCAAAGAGGGAATCAAGACAACTTACTCTAAACCTCAAAGGACTGAACTCAGCCCACTTTACACACCAGAAAAGATTATTTACAACTGGTTAGAATTTGAAAAACAATTTATCGATGTCTCTCTGGAAGAGAATCAAGTGGATGCACAGCAGCAAGCAACACAGCACTCAAAATCGGCTACACCCCGTGAGAAAAATAAACTGCAAAATAAAGGCAGTGAGTGAGAGATAAATTCTTCGAGACTTCGTTCAGGGGCTGTCATTGAAGTTGTTTTGAGCATATATTAACACACAGAAGGATCGGACCTAAGGGAGGACACTCGTGGGTCTGAGTGTCTTCGTGAGCATGAGTCAGCAAATGCAGGCCTTGTGAAATAACACTGCCTTTTCCTGTTTCCATGGACCCGAAATCTCCAAATGCAGACGACCCTTCCTACAGCGAACACATGCATGGGACAGCCACAGGATGCTACCCCATTGGAACGGCAAAAAAACATGAAAAGCCACCTCATCTTCTCATATCCTGGTGCTCGGGTTCAAGCTTTCAGCCGCTTTTCTGAAAATATACCCAATTGGGGAAGTCAGCACTTTCAAAACACTCTTACTTATAACTTGGAATTGGTTCCATGGATGAACTACAATGGGGAAGAATAAGAGACGATGGCTATATATTTGGACAGGCACATGGCGCTCTAATTTCCAATGCTGAACAAGAATTGACCAAGTCTAAGCTTGCTCTCGGAAGGAGAATTGGGCTTGAAAATGTCCTGCTGCTTTGGGACCAGTTCCGAAAGTGGGAAGTTGAGCCGGGGATCTCAGGGAGCCTATAATTCATGGCCCTGCAGGATGGTAAAAGGCACGTAATGTGGAAAAATGACTTGGGTTGAACCAGAGAAAAGAACTTGAGAGCAAGGCAGAATTGCAAAACTGGGATTTCAAGAGGGAGAAGCGTCTCGCCTGGTAAGAACCTAGGATGTGGCAGTACTTCTTCAAACATGCCTTTGTCGAAAAAGGGTGTATGCCTTTATCCTGAATATCTTTAGGATAAAGGCATACACCGTTTTTGGGCAACCAGGCAGGGGCTCTGTGCAAATCAACACTACATAATGCTATCACTTCCCATCAAAACGAAGGGTCATGTACGAAAAGTGTAAAGACCAGAAATGCAGGGTAACGTGGAGGTAAATCGTACCCACATTTTGTGGATTGTGGGATGACCAATTGCAATCGGCACCCTGGCGAATTCTATGGTGTATTCGAAGAAAAAGTAAGAAACAATGCTACAGCACATAGGACACTTCCATTCAAGGACGTATATTTTCAGGAAAACCAAAGAACCTCAGGTCACAGGCAACCCAACATTTACTGCTGCTCTCTTTACAAAAGCCTCGACTAGGATACAATCTAAATTTCCTTGGACAGAAAACATGGATGGAGAATATGTGATTCTTATCTACAATGATATATTACTGAGCCAGGAAATCAATGAAGTAACGTCACTTGCCGCCAAAGGAGTGTTCGTAGTTAAAATCATTCTCAGTAAATTTAGTCACATAGAAAAAAGTGGTTTTTCAAAGATATGAGGTACAGGTGGAATATAAAATTGCATCCCTTGAACGAAATGGCAGATGACAGAGAGAATTACACATTTAGCAAACACACTTATGCCTGTAGGAGCGCAAAGGTCACATGAGGTGAGGAAAAACCAGGTGTTTTCAATGAGCACAGATACCATTCCATATAGACCAAGGAGGGAATCAAGACAACTTACTCTAAACCTCAAAGGACTGAACTCAGCCCACTTTACACACCAGCAAAGATTATTGACAACTGGTCAGAATTTGAAAAACAATTTATCTATGTCTCTCTGGAAGAGAATCTAGTGGATGCACAGCAGCAAGCAACACAGCACGGAAAATCGGCTACACCCGGTGAGAAAAATAAACTGCAAAATAAAGGCAGTGAGTGACAGATAAATTTTTAGAGACTTCGTTCAGGGGCTGTGATTGGAGTTGTTTTCAGCATATATTCACACACAGAAAGATGGGACCTAAGGGAGGACAATCGTGGGTCTGAGTGTCTTCGTGAGCATGAGTCAGCAAATGCAGCCCTTGTAGAATAACACTGCCTTGCCCTTATTCCATTGACCCGAAATCTCCAAATGTAGACGACCCTTCTACAGCAAACACATGCATGGGTCAGCCAAAGGATGCTACCCCATTGGAACGGGAAAAAACATGAAAAGGCACCTCATCTTCTCATATCCTGGTACTCGGGTTCAAGCTTCCAGCCACTTTCCTGAATATATCCCCACTTGGGGAAGTCAGCACTTTCAAAACCTTCTTTCTTATAGCTTGGAATTGGTTCCATGGATGAACTACAACGGGGAAGAATAAGAATCGATGCCTATATATTTGGACAGGCATATGGTGCTCTAATTTCAACTGCTGAACAAGAATTGACCCAAGTCTAAGCTTGCTCTCAGAAGGAGAATAGGGCTTGAAAATTTCCCGCTGCTTTGTGACCAGTTCCAAAAGTGGGAAGTTGAGCAGGGGATCTCAGGGAGCCTATAATTCATGGGCCTGCAGGATGGTCAAAGACACCTAATGTGGACAAATGACTTGGGTTGAGCCAGAGAAAAGAACTTGAGAGCAAGGCAGAATTGCAAAAATGGGATTTCAAGAGGGAGACGCGTCTCGCCTGGTAAGAACCTAGAATGTGGCAGTACTTCTTCAACCATGCCTTTGTCGAAAAACGGTGTATGCCTTTATCCTGAATATATTCCGAATAAAGGCATACACCGTTTTTGGGCAACCAGGCAGGGGCTCGGTGCAAATCAACACTACATAGTGCTATCACTTCCCATCTAAACAAAGGGTCATCTACGAAAAGTATAAAGACTAGAAATTCAGGGTAGCATGGAGGTAAATCGTACCCACATTTTGTGGATTGTGGGAAGACCAATTGCAATCGGCACCCTGGCGAATTCTATGGTGTATTCGAAGATAAAGTAAGAAACAATGCTACAGCACATAGGACACTTCCATTCAAGGACGTATATTTTCAGGAAAACCAAAGAACCTCAGGTCACAGGCAACCCAACGTTTACTGCTTCTCTCTTTACAAAAGCCTCGACTAGGATACAATCTAAATTTCCTTGGACGGAAAACATGGATGGAGAATATGTGATTCTTATCTACAATGATATATTACTGAGCCAGGAAATCAATGAAATAACGTCACTTGCCACCAAAGGAGTGTTCGTAGTTACAATCATTCTCAGTAAATTTAGTCACATAGAAAAAAGTGGTTTATCAAAGATATGAGGTACAGGTGGAATACAAAATTGCGTCCCATGAATGAAATGGCAGACGAGAGAAAGCATCACACATTTAGCAAACACACTTATGCCTGTAGGAGCGCGAAGGTCACTTGAGGTGAGGAAAAACCAGGTGTTTTCAATGAGCACAGATACCATTCCATATAGACCAAAGAGGGCATCAAGACAACTTACTCTAAACCTCAAAGGACTGAACTCAGCCCACTTTACACACCAGAAAAGATTATTTACAACTGGTTAGAATTTGAAAAACAATTTATCGATGTCTCTCTGGAAGAGAATCAAGTGGATGCACAGCAGCAAGCAACACAGCACTCAAAATCGGCTACACCCCGTGAGAAAAATAAACTGCAAAATAAAGGCAGTGAGTGAGAGATAAATTCTTCGAGACTTCGTTCAGGGGCTGTCATTGAAGTTGTTTTGAGCATATATTAACACACAGAAGGATCGGACCTAAGGGAGGACACTCGTGGGTCTGAGTGTCTTCGTGAGCATGAGTCAGCAAATGCAGGCCTTGTGAAATAACACTGCCTTTTCCTGTTTCCATGGACCCGAAATCTCCAAATGCAGACGACCCTTCCTACAGCGAACACATGCATGGGACAGCCACAGGATGCTACCCCATTGGAACGGCAAAAAAACATGAAAAGCCACCTCATCTTCTCATATCCTGGTGCTCGGGTTCAAGCTTTCAGCCGCTTTTCTGAAAATATACCCAATTGGGGAAGTCAGCACTTTCAAAACACTCTTACTTATAACTTGGAATTGGTTCCATGGATGAACTACAATGGGGAAGAATAAGAGACGATGGCTATATATTTGGACAGGCACATGGCGCTCTAATTTCCAATGCTGAACAAGAATTGACCAAGTCTAAGCTTGCTCTCGGAAGGAGAATTGGGCTTGAAAATGTCCTGCTGCTTTGGGACCAGTTCCGAAAGTGGGAAGTTGAGCCGGGGATCTCAGGGAGCCTATAATTCATGGCCCTGCAGGATGGTAAAAGGCACGTAATGTGGAAAAATGACTTGGGTTGAACCAGAGAAAAGAACTTGAGAGCAAGGCAGAATTGCAAAACTGGGATTTCAAGAGGGAGAAGCGTCTCGCCTGGTAAGAACCTAGGATGTGGCAGTACTTCTTCAAACATGCCTTTGTCGAAAAAGGGTGTATGCCTTTATCCTGAATATATTCCGAATAAAGGCATACACCGTTTTTGGGCAACCAGGCAGGGGCTCGGTGCAAATCAACACTACATAGTGCTATCACTTCCCATCTAAACAAAGGGTCATCTACGAAAAGTGTAAAGACTAGAAATTCAGGGTAGCATGGAGGTAAATCGTACCCACATTTTGTGGATTCCAGGATGAACAATGGCAATCGGCACCCTGGCGAAGTCTACGGTGTATTCAAAAATAATATAAGAAACAAAGCTACAGCACATAGGACACTTCCACTCAAGGACGTATATTTTCAAGAAAACCAAAGAACCTCAGGTCACAGGCAACCCAACGTTTTCTGCTGCTCTCTTTACAAAAGCCTCGACTAGGATACAATCTAAATTTCCTTGGACGGAAAACATGGATGGAGAATATGTGATTCTTATCTACAATGATATATTACTGAGCCAGGAAATCAATGAAATAACGTCACTTGCCGCCAAAGGAGTGTTCGTAGTTACAATCATTCTCAGTAAATTTAGTCACATAGAAAAAAGTGGTTTATCAAAGATATGAGGTACAGGTGGAATACAAAATTGCGTCCCATGAATGAAATGGCAGACGAGAGAAAGCATCACACATTTAGCAAACACACTTATGCCTGTAGGAGCGCGAAGGTCACTTGAGGTGAGGAAAAAACAGGTGTTTTGAATGAGCACAGATACCATTCCATATAGACCAAGGAGGGAATCAAGACAACTTACTCTAAACCTCAAAGGACTGAACTCAGCCCACTTTACACACCAGAAAAGATTATTTACAACTGGTTAGAATTTGAAAAACAATTTATCGATGTCTCTCTGGAAGAGAATCAAGTGGATGCACAGCAGCAAGCAACACAGCACTGAAAATCGGCTACACCCCGTGAGAAAAATAAACTGCAAAATAAAGGCAGTGAGTGAGAGATAAATTCTTCGAGACTTCGTTCAGGGGCTGTCATTGAAGTTGTTTTGAGCATATATTAACACACAGAAGGATCGGACCTAAGGGAGGACACTCGTGAGTCTGAGTGTCTTCGTGAGCATGAGTCAGCAAATGCAGCCCTTGTAGAATAACACTGCCTTTTCCTGATTCCATGGACCCGAAATCTCCAAATGCAGACGACCCTTCCTATAGCGAACACATGCATGGGACAGCCACAGGATGCTACCCCATTGGAACGGCAAAAAACATGAAAAGCCACCTCATCTTCTCATATCCTGGTGCTCGGGTTCAAGCTTTCAGCCGCTTTTCTGAAAATATACCCAATTGGGGAAGTCAGCACTTTCAAAACACTCTTACTTAGAACTTGGAATTGGTTCCATGGATGAACTACAACGGGGAAGAATAAGAGACGATGGCTATATATTTGGACAGGCACATGGCGCTCTAATTTCCAATGCTGAACAAGATTTGACCCAAGTCTAAGCTTGCTCTCAGAAGGAGAATTGGGCTTGAAAATTTCCTGCTGCTTTGGGACCTGTTCCGAAAGTGGGAAGTTGAGCCGGGGATCTCAGGGAGCCTATAATTCATGGCCCTACAGGATGGTAAAAGTCACGTAATGTGGAAAAATGACTTGGGTTGAACCAGAGAAAAGAACTTGAGAGCAAGGCAGAATTGCAAAACTGGGATTTCAAGAGGGAGAAGCGTCTAACCTGGTAAGAACCTAGGATGTGGCAGTACTTCTTCAAACATGCCTTTGTCGAAAAAGGGTGTATGCCTTTATCCTGAATATCTTTAGGATAAAGGCATACACCGTTTTTGGGCAAGCAGGCAGGGGCTCTGTGCAAATCAACACTACATAATGCTATCACTTCCCATCTAAACAAAGGGTCATCTATGAAAAGTGTAAAGACTAGAAATTCAGGGTAGCATGGAGGTAAATCGTACCCACATTTTGTGGATTGTGGGATGTCCAATTGCAATCGGAACCCTGGCGAATTCTATGGTGTATTCAAAAATAATGTAAGAAACAAAGCTACAGCACATAGGACACTTCCACTCAAGGACGTATATTTTCAAGAAAACCAAAGAACCTCAGGTCACAGGCAACCCAACGTTTACTGCTGCTCTCTTTACAAAAGCCTCGACTAGGATACAATCTAAATTTCCTTGGACGGAAAACATGGATGAAGAATATGTGTTTCTTATCTACAATGATATATTACAGAGCCAGGAAATCAATGAAATAACGTCACTTGGCCTCACCGGAGTGCTCTTAGTTACAATCATTCTCAGTGAATTTAGTCACATAGAAAAAAGTGGTTTATCAAAGATATGAGGTACAGGTGGAATATAAAATTGCGTCCCTTGAACGAAATGGCAGACGACAGAGAGAATTACACATTTAGCAAACACACTTATGCCTGTAGGAGCGCAAAGGTCACATGAGGTGAGGAAAAACCAGGTGTTTTCAATGAGCACAGATACCATTCCATATAGACCAAGGAGGGAATCAAGACAACTTACTCTAAACCTCAAAGGACTGAACTCAGCCCACTTTACACACCAGCAAAGATTATTGACAACTGGTCAGAATTTGAAAAACAATTTATCTATGTCTCTCTGGAAGAGAATCTAGTGGATGCACAGCAGCAAGCAACACAGCACGGAAAATCAGCTACACCCCGTGAGAAAAATAAACTGCAAAATAAAGGCAGTGAGTGACAGATAAATTCTTTGAGACTTCGTTCAGGGGCTGTGATTGGAGTTGTTTTCAGCATATATTCACACACAGAAAGATGGGACCTAAGGGAGGACAATCGTGGGTCTGAGTGTCTTCGTGAGCATGAGTCAGCAAATGCAGCCCTTGTAGAATAACACTGCCTTGCCCTGATTCCATTGACCTGAAATCTCCAAATGTAGACGACCCTTCTACAGCGAACACATGCATGTGTCATCCACAGGATGCTACCCCATTGGAATGGGAAAAAACATGAAAAGGCACCTCATCTTCTCATATCCTGGTGCTCGGGTTCAAGCTTCCAGCCACTTTCCTGAAAATATCCCCACTTGGGGAACTCAGCACTTTCAAAACCTTCTTTCTTATAGCTTGGAATTGGTTCCATGGATGAACTACAACGGGGAAGAATAAGAATCGATGCCTATATATTTGGACAGGCATATGGTGCTCTAATTTCAACTGCTGAACAAGAATTGACCCAAGTCTAAGCTTGCTCTCAGAAGGAGAATAGGGCTTGAAAATTTCCCGCTGCTTTGTGACCAGTTCCAAAAGTGGGAAGTTGAGCAGGGGATCTCAGGGAGCCTATAATTCATGGGCCTGCAGGATGGTCAAAGACACCTAATGTGGACAAATGACTTGGGTTGAGCCAGAGAAAAGAACTTGAGAGCAAGGCAGAATTGCAAAAATGGGATTTCAAGAGGGAGACGCGTCTCGCCTGGTAAGAACCTAGAATGTGGCAGTACTTCTTCAACCATGCCTTTGTCGAAAAACGGTGTATGCCTTTATCCTGAATATATTCCGAATAAAGGCATACACCGTTTTTGGGCAACCAGGCAGGGGCTCGGTGCAAATCAACACTACATAGTGCTATCACTTCCCATCTAAACAAAGGGTCATCTACGAAAAGTATAAAGACTAGAAATTCAGGGTAGCATGGAGGTAAATCGTACCCACATTTTGTGGATTGTGGGAAGACCAATTGCAATCGGCACCCTGGCGAATTCTATGGTGTATTCGAAGATAAAGTAAGAAACAATGCTACAGCACATAGGACACTTCCATTCAAGGACGTATATTTTCAGGAAAACCAAAGAACCTCAGGTCACAGGCAACCCAACGTTTACTGCTGCTCTCTTTACAAAAGCCTCGACTAGGATACAATCTAAATTTCCTTGGACGGAAAACATGGATGGAGAATATGTGATTCTTATCTACAATGATATATTACTGAGCCAGGAAATCAATGAAATAACGTCACTTGCCGCCAAAGGAGTGTTCGTAGTTACAATCATTCTCAGTAAATTTAGTCACATAGAAAAAAGTGGTTTATCAAAGATATGAGGTACAGGTGGAATACAAAATTGCGTCCCATGAATGAAATGGCAGACGAGAGAAAGCATCACACATTTAGCAAACACACTTATGCCTGTAGGAGCGCGAAGGTCACTTGAGGTGAGGAAAAACCAGGTGTTTTCAATGAGCACATATACCATTCCATATAGACCAAAGAGGGAATCAAGACAACTTACTCTAAACCTCAAAGGACTGAACTCAGCCCACTTTACACACCAGAAAAGATTATTTACAACTGGTTAGAATTTGAAAAACAATTTATCGATGTCTCTCTGGAAGAGAATCAAGTGGATGCACAGCAGCAAGCAACACAGCACTCAAAATCGGCTACACCCCGTGAGAAAAATAAACTGCAAAATAAAGGCAGTGAGTGAGAGATAAATTCTTCGAGACTTCGTTCAGGGGCTGTCATTGAAGTTGTTTTGAGCATATATTAACACACAGAAGGATCGGACCTAAGGGAGGACACTCGTGGGTCTGAGTGTCTTCGTGAGCATGAGTCAGCAAATGCAGGCCTTGTGAAATAACACTGCCTTTTCCTGTTTCCATGGACCCGAAATCTCCAAATGCAGACGACCCTTCCTACAGCGAACACATGCATGGGACAGCCACAGGATGCTACCCCATTGGAACGGCAAAAAAACATGAAAAGCCACCTCATCTTCTCATATCCTGGTGCTCGGGTTCAAGCTTTCAGCCGCTTTTCTGAAAATATACCCAATTGGGGAAGTCAGCACTTTCAAAACACTCTTACTTATAACTTGGAATTGGTTCCATGGATGAACTACAATGGGGAAGAATAAGAGACGATGGCTATATATTTGGACAGGCACATGGCGCTCTAATTTCCAATGCTGAACAAGAATTGACCAAGTCTAAGCTTGCTCTCGGAAGGAGAATTGGGCTTGAAAATGTCCTGCTGCTTTGGGACCAGTTCCGAAAGTGGGAAGTTGAGCCGGGGATCTCAGGGAGCCTATAATTCATGGCCCTGCAGGATGGTAAAAGGCACGTAATGTGGAAAAATGACTTGGGTTGAACCAGAGAAAAGAACTTGAGAGCAAGGCAGAATTGCAAAACTGGGATTTCAAGAGGGAGAAGCGTCTCGCCTGGTAAGAACCTAGGATGTGGCAGTACTTCTTCAAACATGCCTTTGTCGAAAAAGGGTGTATGCCTTTATCCTGAATATATTCCGAATAAAGGCATACACCGTTTTTGGGCAACCAGGCAGGGGCTCGGTGCAAATCAACACTACATAGTGCTATCACTTCCCATCTAAACAAAGGGTCATCTACGAAAAGTGTAAAGACTAGAAATTCAGGGTAGCATGGAGGTAAATCGTACCCACATTTTGTGGATTCCAGGATGAACAATGGCAATCGGCACCCTGGCGAAGTCTACGGTGTATTCAAAAATAATATAAGAAACAAAGCTACAGCACATAGGACACTTCCACTCAAGGACGTATATTTTCAAGAAAACCAAAGAACCTCAGGTCACAGGCAACCCAACGTTTTCTGCTGCTCTCTTTACAAAAGCCTCGACTAGGATACAATCTAAATTTCCTTGGACGGAAAACATGGATGGAGAATATGTGATTCTTATCTACAATGATATATTACTGAGCCAGGAAATCAATGAAATAACGTCACTTGCCGCCAAAGGAGTGTTCGTAGTTACAATCATTCTCAGTAAATTTAGTCACATAGAAAAAAGTGGTTTATCAAAGATATGAGGTACAGGTGGAATACAAAATTGCGTCCCATGAATGAAATGGCAGACGAGAGAAAGCATCACACATTTAGCAAACACACTTATGCCTGTAGGAGCGCGAAGGTCACTTGAGGTGAGGAAAAAACAGGTGTTTTGAATGAGCACAGATACCATTCCATATAGACCAAGGAGGGAATCAAGACAACTTACTCTAAACCTCAAAGGACTGAACTCAGCCCACTTTACACACCAGAAAAGATTATTTACAACTGGTTAGAATTTGAAAAACAATTTATCGATGTCTCTCTGGAAGAGAATCAAGTGGATGCACAGCAGCAAGCAACACAGCACTGAAAATCGGCTACACCCCGTGAGAAAAATAAACTGCAAAATAAAGGCAGTGAGTGAGAGATAAATTCTTCGAGACTTCGTTCAGGGGCTGTCATTGAAGTTGTTTTGAGCATATATTAACACACAGAAGGATCGGACCTAAGGGAGGACACTCGTGAGTCTGAGTGTCTTCGTGAGCATGAGTCAGCAAATGCAGCCCTTGTAGAATAACACTGCCTTTTCCTGATTCCATGGACCCGAAATCTCCAAATGCAGACGACCCTTCCTATAGCGAACACATGCATGGGACAGCCACAGGATGCTACCCCATTGGAACGGCAAAAAACATGAAAAGCCACCTCATCTTCTCATATCCTGGTGCTCGGGTTCAAGCTTTCAGCCGCTTTTCTGAAAATATACCCAATTGGGGAAGTCAGCACTTTCAAAACACTCTTACTTAGAACTTGGAATTGGTTCCATGGATGAACTACAACGGGGAAGAATAAGAGACGATGGCTATATATTTGGACAGGCACATGGCGCTCTAATTTCCAATGCTGAACAAGATTTGACCCAAGTCTAAGCTTGCTCTCAGAAGGAGAATTGGGCTTGAAAATTTCCTGCTGCTTTGGGACCTGTTCCGAAAGTGGGAAGTTGAGCCGGGGATCTCAGGGAGCCTATAATTCATGGCCCTACAGGATGGTAAAAGTCACGTAATGTGGAAAAATGACTTGGGTTGAACCAGAGAAAAGAACTTGAGAGCAAGGCAGAATTGCAAAACTGGGATTTCAAGAGGGAGAAGCGTCTAACCTGGTAAGAACCTAGGATGTGGCAGTACTTCTTCAAACATGCCTTTGTCGAAAAAGGGTGTATGCCTTTATCCTGAATATCTTTAGGATAAAGGCATACACCGTTTTTGGGCAAGCAGGCAGGGGCTCTGTGCAAATCAACACTACATAATGCTATCACTTCCCATCTAAACAAAGGGTCATCTATGAAAAGTGTAAAGACTAGAAATTCAGGGTAGCATGGAGGTAAATCGTACCCACATTTTGTGGATTGTGGGATGTCCAATTGCAATCGGAACCCTGGCGAATTCTATGGTGTATTCAAAAATAATGTAAGAAACAAAGCTACAGCACATAGGACACTTCCACTCAAGGACGTATATTTTCAAGAAAACCAAAGAACCTCAGGTCACAGGCAACCCAACGTTTACTGCTGCTCTCTTTACAAAAGCCTCGACTAGGATACAATCTAAATTTCCTTGGACGGAAAACATGGATGAAGAATATGTGTTTCTTATCTACAATGATATATTACAGAGCCAGGAAATCAATGAAATAACGTCACTTGGCCTCACCGGAGTGCTCTTAGTTACAATCATTCTCAGTGAATTTAGTCACATAGAAAAAAGTGGTTTATCAAAGATATGAGGTACAGGTGGAATATAAAATTGCGTCCCTTGAACGAAATGGCAGACGACAGAGAGAATTACACATTTAGCAAACACACTTATGCCTGTAGGAGCGCAAAGGTCACATGAGGTGAGGAAAAACCAGGTGTTTTCAATGAGCACAGATACCATTCCATATAGACCAAGGAGGGAATCAAGACAACTTACTCTAAACCTCAAAGGACTGAACTCAGCCCACTTTACACACCAGCAAAGATTATTGACAACTGGTCAGAATTTGAAAAACAATTTATCTATGTCTCTCTGGAAGAGAATCTAGTGGATGCACAGCAGCAAGCAACACAGCACGGAAAATCAGCTACACCCCGTGAGAAAAATAAACTGCAAAATAAAGGCAGTGAGTGACAGATAAATTCTTTGAGACTTCGTTCAGGGGCTGTGATTGGAGTTGTTTTCAGCATATATTCACACACAGAAAGATGGGACCTAAGGGAGGACAATCGTGGGTCTGAGTGTCTTCGTGAGCATGAGTCAGCAAATGCAGCCCTTGTAGAATAACACTGCCTTGCCCTGATTCCATTGACCTGAAATCTCCAAATGTAGACGACCCTTCTACAGCGAACACATGCATGTGTCATCCACAGGATGCTACCCCATTGGAATGGGAAAAAACATGAAAAGGCACCTCATCTTCTCATATCCTGGTGCTCGGGTTCAAGCTTCCAGCCACTTTCCTGAAAATATCCCCACTTGGGGAACTCAGCACTTTCAAAACCTTCTTTCTTATAGCTTGGAATTGGTTCCATGGATGAACTACAACGGGGAAGAATAAGAATCGATGCCTATATATTTGGACAGGCATATGGTGCTCTAATTTCAACTGCTGAACAAGAATTGACCCAAGTCTAAGCTTGCTCTCAGAAGGAGAATAGGGCTTGAAAATTTCCCGCTGCTTTGTGACCAGTTCCAAAAGTGGGAAGTTGAGCAGGGGATCTCAGGGAGCCTATAATTCATGGGCCTGCAGGATGGTCAAAGACACCTAATGTGGACAAATGACTTGGGTTGAGCCAGAGAAAAGAACTTGAGAGCAAGGCAGAATTGCAAAAATGGGATTTCAAGAGGGAGACGCGTCTCGCCTGGTAAGAACCTAGAATGTGGCAGTACTTCTTCAACCATGCCTTTGTCGAAAAACGGTGTATGCCTTTATCCTGAATATATTCCGAATAAAGGCATACACCGTTTTTGGGCAACCAGGCAGGGGCTCGGTGCAAATCAACACTACATAGTGCTATCACTTCCCATCTAAACAAAGGGTCATCTACGAAAAGTATAAAGACTAGAAATTCAGGGTAGCATGGAGGTAAATCGTACCCACATTTTGTGGATTGTGGGAAGACCAATTGCAATCGGCACCCTGGCGAATTCTATGGTGTATTCGAAGATAAAGTAAGAAACAATGCTACAGCACATAGGACACTTCCATTCAAGGACGTATATTTTCAGGAAAACCAAAGAACCGCAGGTCACAGGCAACCCAACGTTTACTGCTGCTCTCTTTACAAAAGCCTCGACTAGGATACAATCTAAATTTCCTTGGACGGAAAACATGGATGGAGAATATGTGATTCTTATCTACAATGATATATTACTGAGCCAGGAAATCAATGAAATAACGTCACTTGCCGCCAAAGGAGTGTTCGTAGTTACAATCATTCTCAGTAAATTTAGTCACATAGAAAAAAGTGGTTTATCAAAGATATGAGGTACAGGTGGAATACAAAATTGCGTCCCATGAATGAAATGGCAGACGAGAGAAAGCATCACACATTTAGCAAACACACTTACGCCTGTAGGAGCGCGAAGGTCACTTGAGGTGAGGAAAAACCAGGTGTTTTCAATGAGCACATATACCATTCCATATAGACCAAAGAGGGAATCAAGACAACTTACTCTAAACCTCAAAGGACTGAACTCAGCCCACTTTACACACCAGAAAAGATTATTTACAACTGGTTAGAATTTGAAAAACAATTTATCGATGTCTCTCTGGAAGAGAATCAAGTGGATGCACAGCAGCAAGCAACACAGCACTCAAAATCGGCTACACCCCGTGAGAAAAATAAACTGCAAAATAAAGGCAGTGAGTGAGAGATAAATTCTTCGAGACTTCGTTCAGGGGCTGTCATTGAAGTTGTTTTGAGCATATATTAACACACAGAAGGATCGGACCTAAGGGAGGACACTCGTGGGTCTGAGTGTCTTCGTGAGCATGAGTCAGCAAATGCAGGCCTTGTGAAATAACACTGCCTTTTCCTGTTTCCATGGACCCGAAATCTCCAAATGCAGACGACCCTTCCTACAGCGAACACATGCATGGGACAGCCACAGGATGCTACCCCATTGGAACGGCAAAAAAACATGAAAAGCCACCTCATCTTCTCATATCCTGGTGCTCGGGTTCAAGCTTTCAGCCGCTTTTCTGAAAATATACCCAATTGGGGAAGTCAGCACTTTCAAAACACTCTTACTTATAACTTGGAATTGGTTCCATGGATGAACTACAATGGGGAAGAATAAGAGACGATGGCTATATATTTGGACAGGCACATGGCGCTCTAATTTCCAATGCTGAACAAGAATTGACCAAGTCTAAGCTTGCTCTCGGAAGGAGAATTGGGCTTGAAAATGTCCTGCTGCTTTGGGACCAGTTCCGAAAGTGGGAAGTTGAGCCGGGGATCTCAGGGAGCCTATAATTCATGGCCCTGCAGGATGGTAAAAGGCACGTAATGTGGAAAAATGACTTGGGTTGAACCAGAGAAAAGAACTTGAGAGCAAGGCAGAATTGCAAAACTGGGATTTCAAGAGGGAGAAGCGTCTCGCCTGGTAAGAACCTAGGATGTGGCAGTACTTCTTCAAACATGCCTTTGTCGAAAAAGGGTGTATGCCTTTATCCTGAATATATTCCGAATAAAGGCATACACCGTTTTTGGGCAACCAGGCAGGGGCTCGGTGCAAATCAACACTACATAGTGCTATCACTTCCCATCTAAACAAAGGGTCATCTACGAAAAGTGTAAAGACTAGAAATTCAGGGTAGCATGGAGGTAAATCGTACCCACATTTTGTGGATTCCAGGATGAACAATGGCAATCGGCACCCTGGCGAAGTCTACGGTGTATTCAAAAATAATATAAGAAACAAAGCTACAGCACATAGGACACTTCCACTCAAGGACGTATATTTTCAAGAAAACCAAAGAACCTCAGGTCACAGGCAACCCAACGTTTTCTGCTGCTCTCTTTACAAAAGCCTCGACTAGGATACAATCTAAATTTCCTTGGACGGAAAACATGGATGGAGAATATGTGATTCTTATCTACAATGATATATTACTGAGCCAGGAAATCAATGAAATAACGTCACTTGCCGCCAAAGGAGTGTTCGTAGTTACAATCATTCTCAGTAAATTTAGTCACATAGAAAAAAGTGGTTTATCAAAGATATGAGGTACAGGTGGAATACAAAATTGCGTCCCATGAATGAAATGGCAGACGAGAGAAAGCATCACACATTTAGCAAACACACTTATGCCTGTAGGAGCGCGAAGGTCACTTGAGGTGAGGAAAAAAAGGTGTTTTGAATGAGCACAGATACCATTCCATATAGACCAAGGAGGGAATCAAGACAACTTACTCTAAACCTCAAAGGACTGAACTCAGCCCACTTTACACACCAGAAAAGATTATTTACAACTGGTTAGAATTTGAAAAACAATTTATCGATGTCTCTCTGGAAGAGAATCAAGTGGATGCACAGCAGCAAGCAACACAGCACTGAAAATCGGCTACACCC
This sequence comes from Kogia breviceps, assembly GCF_026419965.1. Classification (NCBI taxonomy): domain Eukaryota; kingdom Metazoa; phylum Chordata; class Mammalia; order Artiodactyla; family Physeteridae; genus Kogia; species Kogia breviceps. The sequence continues at coordinate 36,836,570 of NC_081329.1, forward strand.
CGTGAGAAAAATAAACTGCAAAATAAAGGCAGTGAGTGAGAGATAAATTCTTCGAGACTTCGTTCAGGGGCTGTCATTGAAGTTGTTTTGAGCATATATTAACACACAGAAGGATCAGACCTAAGGGAGGACACTCGTGGGTCTGAATGTCTTCGTGAGCATGAGTCAGCAAATGCTGCCCTTGTCGAATAACACTGCCTTTTCCTGATTCCATGGACCCGAAATCTCCAAATGCAGGCGACCCTTCCTACAGTGAACACATGCATGGGACAGCCACAGGATGCTACCCCATTGGAACGGCAAAAAAACATGAAAAGCCACCTCATCTTCTCATATCCTGGTTCTCGGGTTCAAGCTTTCAGCCGCTTTTCTGAAAATATACACAATTGGGGAAGTCAGCACTTTCAAAACACTCTTACTTATAAATAGGAATTGGTTCCATGGATGAACTACAATGGGGAAGAATAAGAGACGATGGCTATATATTTGGACAGGCACATGGCGCTCTAATTTCCAATGCTGAACAAGAATTGACCCAAGTCGAAGCTTGCTCTCAGAAGGAGAATAGGGCTTGAAAATTTCCCGCTGATTTGTGACCAGTTCCAAAAGTGGGAAGTTGAGCAGGGGATCTCAGCGAGCCTATAATTCATGGGCCTGCAGGATGGTCAAAGACACCTAATGTGGACAAATGACTTGGGTTGAGCCAGAGAAAAGAACTTGAGAGCAAGGCAGAATTGCAAAAATGGGATTTCAAGAGGGAGACGCGTCTCGCCTGGTAAGAACCTAGGATGTGGCAGTACTTCTTCAACCATGCCTTTGTCGAAAAACGGTGTATGCCTTTATCCTGATATATTCCGAATAAAGGCATACACCGTTTTTGGGCAACCAGGCAGGGGCTCGGTCCAAATCAACACTACATAGTGCTATCACTTCCCATCTAAACAAAGGGTCATCTACGAAAAGTGTAAAGACTAGAAATTCAGGGTAGCATGGAGGTAAATCGTACCCACATTTTGTGGATTGTGGGAGGACCAATTGCAATCGGCACCCTGGCGAATTCTATGGTGTATTCGAAGATAAAGTAAGAAACAATGCTACAGCACATAGGACACTTCCATTCAAGGACATATATTTTCAGGAAAACCAAAGAACCTCAGGTCACAGGCAACCCAACGTTTACTGCTTCTCTCTTTACAAAAGCCTCGACTAGGATACAATCTAAATTTCCTTGGACGGAAAACATGGATGGAGAATATGTGATTCTTATCTACAATGATATATTACTGAGCCAGGAAATCAATGAAAAAACGTCACTTGCCGCAAAAGGAGTGTTCGTAGTTACAATCATTCTCAGTAAATTTAGTCACATAGAAAAAAGTGGTTTATCAAAGATATGAGGTACAGGTGGAATACAAAATTGCGTCCCATGAATGAAATGGCAGACGAGAGAAAAGCATCACACATTTAGCAAACACACTTATGCCTGTAGGAGCGCGAAGGTCTCTTGAGGTGAGGAAAAAACAGGTGTTTTCAATGAGCACAGATACCATTCCATATAGACCGAAGAGGGAATCAAGACAACTTACTCTAAACCTCAAAGGACTGAACTCAGCCCACTTTACACACCAGAAAAGATTATTTAAAACTGGTTAGAATTTGAAAAACAATTTATCGATGTCTCTCTGGAAGAGAATCAAGTGGATGCACAGCAGCAAGCAACACAGCACTGAAAATCGGCTACACCCCGTGAGAAAAATAAACTGCAAAATAAAGGCAGTGAGTGAGAGATAAATTCTTCGAGACTTCGTTCAGGGGTTGTCATTGAAGTTGTTTTGAGCATATATTAACACACAGAAGGATCGGACCTAAGGGAGGACACTCGTGGGTCTGAATGTCTTCGTGAGCATGAGTCAGCAAATGCAGCCCTTGTCGAATAACACTGCCTTTTCCTGTTTCCATGGACCCGAAATCTCCAAATGCAGACGACCCTTCCTACAGCGAACACATGCATGGGACAGCCACAGGATGCTACCCCATTGGAACGGCAAAAAAACATGAAAAGCCACCTCATCTTCTCATATCCTGGTGCTCGGGTTCAAGCTTTCAGCCGCTTTTCTGAAAATATACCCAATTGGGGAAGTCAGCACTTTCAAAACACTCTTACTTACAACTTGGAATTTGTTCCATGGATGAACTACAATGGGGAAGAATAAGAGACGATGGCTATATATTTGGACAGGCACATGGCGCTCTAATTTCCAATGCTGAACAAGAATTGACCCAAGTCTAAGCTTGCTCTCGGAAGGAGAATTGGGCTTGAAAATGTCCTGCTGCTTTGGGACCAGGTCCGAAAGTGGGAAGTTGAGCCGGGGATCTCAGGGAGCCTATAATTCATGGCCCTGCAGGATGGTAAAAGGCACGTAATGTGGAAAAATGACTTGGGTTGAACCAGAGAAAAGAACTTGAGAGCAAGGCAGAATTGCAAAACTGGGATTTCAAGAGGGAGAAGCGTCTCGCCTGGTAAGAACCTAGGATGTGGCAGTACTTCTTCAAACATGCCTTTGTCGAAAAAGGGTGTATGCCTTTATCCTGAATATATTCCGAATAAAGGCATACACCGTTTTTGGGCAACCAGGCAGGGGCTCGGTGCAAATCAACACTACATAGTGCTATCACTTCCCATCTAAACAAAGGGTCATCTACGAAAAGTGTAAAGACTAGAAATTCAGGGTAGCATGGAGGTAAATCGTACCCACATTTTGTGGATTCCAGGATGAACAATGGCAATCGGCACCCTGGCGAAGTCTACGGTGTATTCAAAAATAATATAAGAAACAAAGCTACAGCACATAGGACACTTCCACTCAAGGACGTATATTTTCAAGAAAACCAAAGAACCTCAGGTCACAGGCAACCCAACGTTTTCTGCTGCTCTCTTTACAAAAGCCTCGACTAGGATACAATCTAAATTTCCTTGGACGGAAAACATGGATGGAGAATATGTGATTCTTATCTACAATGATATATTACTGAGCCAGGAAATCAATGAAATAACGTCACTTGCCGCCAAAGGAGTGTTCGTAGTTACAATCATTCTCAGTAAATTTAGTCACATAGAAAAAAGTGGTTTATCAAAGATATGAGGTACAGGTGGAATACAAAATTGCGTCCCATGAATGAAATGGCAGACGAGAGAAAGCATCACACATTTAGCAAACACACTTATGCCTGTAGGAGCGCGAAGGTCACTTGAGGTGAGGAAAAAACAGGTGTTTTGAATGAGCACAGATACCATTCCATATAGACCAAGGAGGGAATCAAGACAACTTACTCTAAACCTCAAAGGACTGAACTCAGCCCACTTTACACACCAGAAAAGATTATTTACAACTGGTTAGAATTTGAAAAACAATTTATCGATGTCTCTCTGGAAGAGAATCAAGTGGATGCACAGCAGCAAGCAACACAGCACTGAAAATCGGCTACACCCCGTGAGAAAAATAAACTGCAAAATAAAGGCAGTGAGTGAGAGATAAATTCTTCGAGACTTCGTTCAGGGGCTGTCATTGAAGTTGTTTTGAGCATATATTAACACACAGAAGGATCGGACCTAAGGGAGGACACTCGTGAGTCTGAGTGTCTTCGTGAGCATGAGTCAGCAAATGCAGCCCTTGTAGAATAACACTGCCTTTTCCTGATTCCATGGACCCGAAATCTCCAAATGCAGACGACCCTTCCTATAGCGAACACATGCATGGGACAGCCACAGGATGCTACCCCATTGGAACGGCAAAAAACATGAAAAGCCACCTCATCTTCTCATATCCTGGTGCTCGGGTTCAAGCTTTCAGCCGCTTTTCTGAAAATATACCCAATTGGGGAAGTCAGCACTTTCAAAACACTCTTACTTAGAACTTGGAATTGGTTCCATGGATGAACTACAACGGGGAAGAATAAGAGACGATGGCTATATATTTGGACAGGCACATGGCGCTCTAATTTCCAATGCTGAACAAGATTTGACCCAAGTCTAAGCTTGCTCTCAGAAGGAGAATTGGGCTTGAAAATTTCCTGCTGCTTTGGGACCTGTTCCGAAAGTGGGAAGTTGAGCCGGGGATCTCAGGGAGGCTATAATTCATGGCCCTACAGGATGGTAAAAGTCACGTAATGTGGAAAAATGACTTGGGTTGAACCAGAGAAAAGAACTTGAGAGCAAGGCAGAATTGCAAAACTGGGATTTCAAGAGGGAGAAGCGTCTAACCTGGTAAGAACCTAGGATGTGGCAGTACTTCTTCAAACATGCCTTTGTCGAAAAAGGGTGTATGCCTTTATCCTGAATATCTTTAGGATAAAGGCATACACCGTTTTTGGGCAAGCAGGCAGGGGCTCTGTGCAAATCAACACTACATAATGCTATCACTTCCCATCTAAACAAAGGGTCATCTATGAAAAGTGTAAAGACTAGAAATTCAGGGTAGCATGGAGGTAAATCGTACCCACATTTTGTGGATTGTGGGATGTCCAATTGCAATCGGAACCCTGGCGAATTCTATGGTGTATTCAAAAATAATGTAAGAAACAAAGCTACAGCACATAGGACACTTCCACTCAAGGACGTATATTTTCAAGAAAACCAAAGAACCTCAGGTCACAGGCAACCCAACGTTTACTGCTGCTCTCTTTACAAAAGCCTCGACTAGGATACAATCTAAATTTCCTTGGACGGAAAACATGGATGAAGAATATGTGTTTCTTATCTACAATGATATATTACAGAGCCAGGAAATCAATGAAATAACGTCACTTGGCCTCACCGGAGTGCTCTTAGTTACAATCATTCTCAGTGAATTTAGTCACATAGAAAAAAGTGGTTTATCAAAGATATGAGGTACAGGTGGAATATAAAATTGCGTCCCTTGAACGAAATGGCAGACGACAGAGAGAATTACACATTTAGCAAACACACTTATGCCTGTAGGAGCGCAAAGGTCACATGAGGTGAGGAAAAACCAGGTGTTTTCAATGAGCACAGATACCATTCCATATAGACCAAGGAGGGAATCAAGACAACTTACTCTAAACCTCAAAGGACTGAACTCAGCCCACTTTACACACCAGCAAAGATTATTGACAACTGGTCAGAATTTGAAAAACAATTTATCTATGTCTCTCTGGAAGAGAATCTAGTGGATGCACAGCAGCAAGCAACACAGCACGGAAAATCAGCTACACCCCGTGAGAAAAATAAACTGCAAAATAAAGGCAGTGAGTGACAGATAAATTCTTTGAGACTTCGTTCAGGGGCTGTGATTGGAGTTGTTTTCAGCATATATTCACACACAGAAAGATGGGACCTAAGGGAGGACAATCGTGGGTCTGAGTGTCTTCGTGAGCATGAGTCAGCAAATGCAGCCCTTGTAGAATAACACTGCCTTGCCCTGATTCCATTGACCTGAAATCTCCAAATGTAGACGACCCTTCTACAGCGAACACATGCATGTGTCATCCACAGGATGCTACCCCATTGGAATGGGAAAAAACATGAAAAGGCACCTCATCTTCTCATATCCTGGTGCTCGGGTTCAAGCTTCCAGCCACTTTCCTGAAAATATCCCCACTTGGGGAACTCAGCACTTTCAAAACCTTCTTTCTTATAGCGTGGAATTGGTTCCATGGATGAACTACAACGGGGAAGAATAAGAATCGATGCCTATATATTTGGACAGGCATATGGTGCTCTAATTTCAACTGCTGAACAAGAATTGACCCAAGTCTAAGCTTGCTCTCAGAAGGAGAATAGGGCTTGAAAATTTCCCGCTGCTTTGTGACCAGTTCCAAAAGTGGGAAGTTGAGCAGGGGATCTCAGGGAGCCTATAATTCATGGGCCTGCAGGATGGTCAAAGACACCTAATGTGGACAAATGACTTGGGTTGAGCCAGAGAAAAGAACTTGAGAGCAAGGCAGAATTGCAAAAATGGGATTTCAAGAGGGAGACGTGTCTCGCCTGGTAAGAACCTAGAATGTGGCAGTACTTCTTCAACCATGCCTTTGTCGAAAAACGGTGTATGCCTTTATCCTGAATATATTCCGAATAAAGGCATACACCGTTTTTGGGCAACCAGGCAGGGGCTCGGTGCAAATCAACACTACATAGTGCTATCACTTCCCATCTAAACAAAGGGTCATCTACGAAAAGTATAAAGACTAGAAATTCAGGGTAGCATGGAGGTAAATCATACCCACATTTTGTGGATTGTGGGAAGACCAATTGCAATCGGCACCCTGGCGAATTCTATGGTGTATTCGAAGATAAAGTAAGAAACAATGCTACAGCACATAGGACACTTCCATTCAAGGACGTATATTTTCAGGAAAACCAAAGAACCTCAGGTCACAGGCAACCCAACGTTTACTGCTGCTCTCTTTACAAAAGCCTCGACTAGGATACAATCTAAATTTCCTTGGACGGAAAACATGGATGGAGAATATGTGATTCTTATCTACAATGATATATTACTGAGCCAGGAAATCAATGAAATAACGTCACTTGCCGCCAAAGGAGTGTTCGTAGTTACAATCATTCTCAGTAAATTTAGTCACATAGAAAAAAGTGGTTTATCAAAGATATGAGGTACAGGTGGAATACAAAATTGCGTCCCATGAATGAAATGGCAGACGAGAGAAAGCATCACACATTTAGCAAACACACTTATGCCTGTAGGAGCGCGAAGGTCACTTGAGGTGAGGAAAAACCAGGTGTTTTCAATGAGCACATATACCATTCCATATAGACCAAAGAGGGAATCAAGACAACTTACTCTAAACCTCAAAGGACTGAACTCAGCCCACTTTACACACCAGAAAAGATTATTTACAACTGGTTAGAATTTGAAAAACAATTTATCGATGTCTCTCTGGAAGAGAATCAAGTGGATGCACAGCAGCAAGCAACACAGCACTCAAAATCGGCTACACCCCGTGAGAAAAATAAACTGCAAAATAAAGGCAGTGAGTGAGAGATAAATTCTTCGAGACTTCGTTCAGGGGCTGTCATTGAAGTTGTTTTGAGCATATATTAACACACAGAAGGATCGGACCTAAGGGAGGACACTCGTGGGTCTGAGTGTCTTCGTGAGCATGAGTCAGCAAATGCAGGCCTTGTGAAATAACACTGCCTTTTCCTGTTTCCATGGACCCGAAATCTCCAAATGCAGACGACCCTTCCTACAGCGAACACATGCATGGGACAGCCACAGGATGCTACCCCATTGGAACGGCAAAAAAACATGAAAAGCCACCTCATCTTCTCATATCCTGGTGCTCGGGTTCAAGCTTTCAGCCGCTTTTCTGAAAATATACCCAATTGGGGAAGTCAGCACTTTCAAAACACTCTTACTTATAACTTGGAATTGGTTCCATGGATGAACTACAATGGGGAAGAATAAGAGACGATGGCTATATATTTGGACAGGCACATGGCGCTCTAATTTCCAATGCTGAACAAGAATTGACCAAGTCTAAGCTTGCTCTCGGAAGGAGAATTGGGCTTGAAAATGTCCTGCTGCTTTGGGACCAGTTCCGAAAGTGGGAAGTTGAGCCGGGGATCTCAGGGAGCCTATAATTCATGGCCCTGCAGGATGGTAAAAGGCACGTAATGTGGAAAAATGACTTGGGTTGAACCAGAGAAAAGAACTTGAGAGCAAGGCAGAATTGCAAAACTGGGATTTCAAGAGGGAGAAGCGTCTCGCCTGGTAAGAACCTAGGATGTGGCAGTACTTCTTCAAACATGCCTTTGTCGAAAAAGGGTGTATGCCTTTATCCTGAATATATTCCGAATAAAGGCATACACCGTTTTTGGGCAACCAGGCAGGGGCTCGGTGCAAATCAACACTACATAGTGCTATCACTTCCCATCTAAACAAAGGGTCATCTACGAAAAGTGTAAAGACTAGAAATTCAGGGTAGCATGGAGGTAAATCGTACCCACATTTTGTGGATTCCAGGATGAACAATGGCAATCGGCACCCTGGCGAAGTCTACGGTGTATTCAAAAATAATATAAGAAACAAAGCTACAGCACATAGGACACTTCCACTCAAGGACGTATATTTTCAAGAAAACCAAAGAACCTCAGGTCACAGGCAACCCAACGTTTTCTGCTGCTCTCTTTACAAAAGCCTCGACTAGGATACAATCTAAATTTCCTTGGACGGAAAACATGGATGGAGAATATGTGATTCTTATCTACAATGATATATTACTGAGCCAGGAAATCAATGAAATAACGTCACTTGCCGCCAAAGGAGTGTTCGTAGTTACAATCATTCTCAGTAAATTTAGTCACATAGAAAAAAGTGGTTTATCAAAGATATGAGGTACAGGTGGAATACAAAATTGCGTCCCATGAATGAAATGGCAGACGAGAGAAAGCATCACACATTTAGCAAACACACTTATGCCTGTAGGAGCGCGAAGGTCACTTGAGGTGAGGAAAAAAAGGTGTTTTGAATGAGCACAGATACCATTCCATATAGACCAAGGAGGGAATCAAGACAACTTACTCTAAACCTCAAAGGACTGAACTCAGCCCACTTTACACACCAGAAAAGATTATTTACAACTGGTTAGAATTTGAAAAACAATTTATCGATGTCTCTCTGGAAGAGAATCAAGTGGATGCACAGCAGCAAGCAACACAGCACTGAAAATCGGCTACACCCCGTGAGAAAAATAAACTGCAAAATAAAGGCAGTGAGTGAGAGATAAATTCTTCGAGACTTCGTTCAGGGGCTGTCATTGAAGTTGTTTTGAGCATATATTAACACACAGAAGGATCAGACCTAAGGGAGGACACTCGTGGGTCTGAATGTCTTCGTGAGCATGAGTCAGCAAATGCTGCCCTTGTCGAATAACACTGCCTTTTCCTGATTCCATGGACCCGAAATCTCCAAATGCAGGCGACCCTTCCTACAGTGAACACATGCATGGGACAGCCACAGGATGCTACCCCATTGGAACGGCAAAAAAACATGAAAAGCCACCTCATCTTCTCATATCCTGGTTCTCGGGTTCAAGCTTTCAGCCGCTTTTCTGAAAATATACACAATTGGGGAAGTCAGCACTTTCAAAACACTCTTACTTATAAATAGGAATTGGTTCCATGGATGAACTACAATGGGGAAGAATAAGAGACGATGGCTATATATTTGGACAGGCACATGGCGCTCTAATTTCCAATGCTGAACAAGAATTGACCCAAGTCGAAGCTTGCTCTCAGAAGGAGAATAGGGCTTGAAAATTTCCCGCTGATTTGTGACCAGTTCCAAAAGTGGGAAGTTGAGCAGGGGATCTCAGCGAGCCTATAATTCATGGGCCTGCAGGATGGTCAAAGACACCTAATGTGGACAAATGACTTGGGTTGAGCCAGAGAAAAGAACTTGAGAGCAAGGCAGAATTGCAAAAATGGGATTTCAAGAGGGAGACGCGTCTCGCCTGGTAAGAACCTAGGATGTGGCAGTACTTCTTCAACCATGCCTTTGTCGAAAAACGGTGTATGCCTTTATCCTGATATATTCCGAATAAAGGCATACACCGTTTTTGGGCAACCAGGCAGGGGCTCGGTCCAAATCAACACTACATAGTGCTATCACTTCCCATCTAAACAAAGGGTCATCTACGAAAAGTGTAAAGACTAGAAATTCAGGGTAGCATGGAGGTAAATCGTACCCACATTTTGTGGATTGTGGGAGGACCAATTGCAATCGGCACCCTGGCGAATTCTATGGTGTATTCGAAGATAAAGTAAGAAACAATGCTACAGCACATAGGACACTTCCATTCAAGGACATATATTTTCAGGAAAACCAAAGAACCTCAGGTCACAGGCAACCCAACGTTTACTGCTTCTCTCTTTACAAAAGCCTCGACTAGGATACAATCTAAATTTCCTTGGACGGAAAACATGGATGGAGAATATGTGATTCTTATCTACAATGATATATTACTGAGCCAGGAAATCAATGAAAAAACGTCACTTGCCGCAAAAGGAGTGTTCGTAGTTACAATCATTCTCAGTAAATTTAGTCACATAGAAAAAAGTGGTTTATCAAAGATATGAGGTACAGGTGGAATACAAAATTGCGTCCCATGAATGAAATGGCAGACGAGAGAAAAGCATCACACATTTAGCAAACACACTTATGCCTGTAGGAGCGCGAAGGTCTCTTGAGGTGAGGAAAAAACAGGTGTTTTCAATGAGCACAGATACCATTCCATATAGACCGAAGAGGGAATCAAGACAACTTACTCTAAACCTCAAAGGACTGAACTCAGCCCACTTTACACACCAGAAAAGATTATTTACAACTGGTTAGAATTTGAAAAACAATTTATCGATGTCTCTCTGGAAGAGAATCAAGTGGATGCACAGCAGCAAGCAACACAGCACTGAAAATCGGCTACACCCCGTGAGAAAAATAAACTGCAAAATAAAGGCAGTGAGTGAGAGATAAATTCTTCGAGACTTCGTTCAGGGGTTGTCATTGAAGTTGTTTTGAGCATATATTAACACACAGAAGGATCGGACCTAAGGGAGGACACTCGTGGGTCTGAATGTCTTCGTGAGCATGAGTCAGCAAATGCAGCCCTTGTCGAATAACACTGCCTTTTCCTGTTTCCATGGACCCGAAATCTCCAAATGCAGACGACCCTTCCTACAGCGAACACATGCATGGGACAGCCACAGGATGCTACCCCATTGGAACGGCAAAAAAACATGAAAAGCCACCTCATCTTCTCATATCCTGGTGCTCGGGTTCAAGCTTTCAGCCGCTTTTCTGAAAATATACCCAATTGGGGAAGTCAGCACTTTCAAAACACTCTTACTTACAACTTGGAATTGGTTCCATGGATGAACTACAATGGGGAAGAATAAGAGACGATGGCTATATATTTGGACAGGCACATGGCGCTCTAATTTCCAATGCTGAACAAGAATTGACCCAAGTCTAAGCTTGCTCTCGGAAGGAGAATTGGGCTTGAAAATGTCCTGCTGCTTTGGGACCAGGTCCGAAAGTGGGAAGTTGAGCCGGGGATCTCAGGGAGCCTATAATTCATGGCCCTGCAGGATGGTAAAAGGCACGTAATGTGGAAAAATGACTTGGGTTGAACCAGAGAAAAGAACTTGAGAGCAAGGCAGAATTGCAAAACTGGGATATCAAGAGGGAAAAGCGTCTCGCCTGGTAAGAAACTAGGATGTGGCAGTACTTCTTCAAACATGCCTTTGTCGAAAAAGGGTGTATGCCTTTATCCTGAATATATTCCGAATAAAGGCATACACCGTTTTTGGGCAACCAGGCAGGGGCTCGGTGCAAATCAACACTACATAGTGCTATCACTTCCCATCTAAACAAAGGGTCATCTACGAAAAGTGTAAAGACTAGAAATTCAGGGTATCATGGAGGTAAATCGTACCCACATTTTGTGGATTCCAGGATGAACAATGGCAATCGGCACCCTGGCGAAGTCTATGGTGTATTCAAAAATAATATAAGAAACAAAGCTACAGCGCATAGGACACTTCCACTCAAGGACGTATATTTTCAAGAAAAACAAAGAACCTCAGGTCACAGGCAACCCAACGTTTTCTGCTGCTCTCTTTACAAAAGCCTCGACTAGGATACAATCTAAATTTCCTTGGACGGAAAACATGGATGGAGAATATGTGATTCTTATCTACAATGATATATTACTGAGCCAGGAAATCAATGAAATAACGTCACTTGCCGCCAAAGGGGTGTTCGTAGTTACAATCATTCTCAGTAAATTTAGTCACATAGAAAAAAGTGGTTTATCAAAGATATGAGGTACAGGTGGAATACAAAATTGCGTCCCATGAATGAAATGGCAGACGAGAGAAAGCATCACACATTTAGCAAACACACTTATGCCTGTAGGAGCGCGAAGGTCACTTGAGGTGAGGAAAAAACAGGTGTTTTGAATGAGCACAGATACCATTCCATATAGACCAAGGAGGGAATCAAGACAACTTACTCTAAACCTCAAAGGACTGAACTCAGCCCACTTTACACACCAGAAAAGATTATTTACAACTGGTTAGAATTTGAAAAACAATTTATCGATGTCTCTCTGGAAGAGAATCAAGTGGATGCACAGCAGCAAGCAACACAGCACTGAAAATCGGCTACACCCCGTGAGAAAAATAAACTGCAAAATAAAGGCAGTGAGTGAGAGATAAATTCTTCGAGACTTCGTTCAGGGGCTGTCATTGAAGTTGTTTTGAGCATATATTAACACACAGAAGGATCGGACCTAAGGGAGGACACTCGTGGGTCTGAGTGTCTTCGTGAGCATGAGTCAGCAAATGCAGCCCTTGTCGAATAACACTGCCTTTTCCTGATTCCATGGACCCGAAATCTCCAAATGCAGACGACCCTTCCTACAGCGAACACATGCATGGGACAGCCACAGGATGCTACCCCATTGGAACGGCAAAAAACTTGAAAAGCCACCTCATCTTCTCATATCCTGGTGCTCGGGTTCAAGCTTTCAGCCGCTTTTCTGAAAATATACCCAATTGGGGAAGTCAGCACTTTCAAAACACTCTTACTTATAACTTGGAATTGGTTCCATGGATGAACTACAACGGGGAAGAATAAGAGACGATGGCTATATATTTGGACAGGCACATGGCGCTCTAATTTCCAATGCTGAACAAGAATTGACCCAAGTCTAAGCTTGCTCTCAGAAGGAGAATTGGGCTTGAAAATTTCCTGCTGCTTTGGGACCTGTTCCGAAAGTGGGAAGTTGAGCCGGGGATCTCAGGGAGCCTATAATTCATGGCCCTACAGGATGGTAAAAGGCACGTAATGTGGAAAAATGACTTGGGTTGAACCAGAGAAAAGAACTTGAGAGCAAGGCAGAATTGCAAAACTAGGATTTCAAGAGGGAGAAGCGTCTTGCCTGGTAAGAACCTAGGATGTGGCAGTACTTCTTCAAACATGCCTTTGTCGAAAAAGGGTGTATGTCTTTATCCTGAATATCTTTAGGATAAAGGCATACACCGTTTTTGGGGAACCTGGCAGGGGCTCGGTGCAAATCAACACTACATAATGCTATCACTACCCATCAAAACAAAGGGTCATGTACGAAAAGTGTAAAGACCAGAAATGCAGGGTAACCTGGAGGTAAATCGTACCCACATTTTGTGGATTGTGGGATGAACAATGGCAATCGGCACCCTGGCGAATTCTATGGTGTATTCGAAGATAAAGTAAGAAACAATGCTACAGCACATAGGACACTTCCACTCAAGGACGTATATTTTCAAGGAAACCAAAGAACCTCAGGTCACAGGCAACCCAACGTTTACTGCTGCTCTCTTTACAAAAGCCTCGAGGAGGATACAATCTAAATTTCCTTGGACAGAAACATGGATGAAGAATATGTGATTCTTATCTACAATGATATATTACAGAGCCAGGAAATCAATGAAATAACGTCACTTGGCGCCACCGGAGTGTTCTTAGTTACAATCATTCTCAGTGAATTTAGTCACATAGAAAAAAGTGGTTTATCAAAGATATGAGGTACAGGTGGAATATAAAATTGCGTCCCTTGAACGAAATGGCAGACGACAGAGAGAATTACACATTTAGCAAACACACTTATGCCTGTAGGAGCGCAAAAGTCACATGAGGTGAGGAAAAACCAGGTGTTTTCAATGAGCACAGATACCATTCCATATAGACCAAGGAGGGAATCAAGACAACTTACTCTAAACCTCAAAGGACTGAACTCAGCCCACTTTACACACCAGAAAAGATTATTGACAACTGGTCAGAATTTGAAAAACTATTTATCTATGTCTCTCTGGAAGAGAATCTAGTGGATGCACAGCAGCAAGCAACACAGCACGGAAAATCGGCTACACCCGGTGAGAAAAATAAACTGCAAAATAAAGGCAGTGAGTGACAGATAAATTCTTCGAGACTTCGTTCAGGGGCTGTGATTGGAGTTGTTTTCAGCATATATTCACACACAGAAAGATGGGACCTAAGGGAGGACAATCGTGGGTCTGAGTGTCTTCGTGAGCATGAGTCAGCAAATGCAGCCCTTGTAGAATAACACTGCCTTGCCCTGATTCCATTGACCTGAAATCTCCAAATGTAGACGACCCTTCTACAGCGAACACATGCATGTGTCAGCCACAGGATGCTACCCCATTGGAATGGGAAAAAACATGAAAAGGCACCTCATCTTCTCATATCCTGGTGCTCGGGTTCAAGCTTCCAGCCACTTTCCTGAAAATATCCCCACTTGGGGAAGTCAGCACTTTCAAAACCTTCTTTCTTATAGCTTGGAATTGGTTCCTTGGATGAACTACAAGGGAAAGAATAAGAATCGATTCCTATATATTTGGACAGGCATATGGTACTCTAATTTCAACTGCTGAACAAGAATTGACTAAGTCTAAGCTTGCTCTCAGAAGGAGAATAGGGCTTGAAAATTTCCCGCTGCTTTGTGACCAGTTCCAAAACTGGGAAGTTGAGCAGGGGATCTCAGGGAGCCTATAATTCATGGGCCTGCAGGATGGTCAAAGACACCTAATGTGGACAAATGACTTGGGTTGAGCCAGAGAAAAGAACTTGAGAGCAAGGCAGAATTGCAAAAATGGGATTTCAAGAGGGAGACGCGTCTCTCCTGGTAAGAACCTAGAATGTGGCAGTACTTCTTCAACCATGCGATTGTCGAAAAACGGTGTATGCCTTTATCCTGAATATATTCCGAATAAAGGCATACACCGTTTTTGGGCAACCAGGCAGGGGCTCGGTCCAAATCAACACTACATAGGGCTATCACTTCCCATCTAAACAAAGGGTCATCTACGAAAAGGGTAAAGACTAGAAATTCAGGGTAGCATGGAGGTAAATCGTACCCACATTTTGTGGATTTCAGGATGAACAATGGCAATCGGCACCCTGGCGAATTCTATGGTGTGTTCGAAGATAAAGTAAGAAACAATGCTACAGCACATAGGACACTTCCATTCAAGGACGTATATTTTCAGGAAAACCAAAGAACCTCAGGTCACAGGCAACCCAACGTTTACTGCTGCTCTCTTTACAAAAGCCTCGACTAGGATACAACCTAAATTTCCTTGGACGGAAAACATGGATGGAGAATATGTGATTCTTATCTACAATGATATATTACTGAGCCAGGAAATCAATGAAATAACGTCACTTGCCGCCAAAGGAGTGTTCGTAGTTACAATCATTCTCAGTAAATTTAGTCACATAGAAAAAAGTGGTTTATCAAAGATATGAGGTACAGGTGGAATACAAAATTGCATCCCATGAATGAAATGGCAGACGAGAGAAAAGCATCACACATTTAGCAAACACACTTATGCCTGTAGGAGCGCGAAGGTCACTTGAGGTGAGGAAAAACCAGGTGTTTTCAATGAGCACAGATACCATTCCATATAGACCAAAGAGGGAATCAAGACAACTTACTCTAAACCTCAAAGGACTGAACTCAGCCCACTTTACACACCAGAAAAGATTATTTACAACTGGTTAGAATTTGAAAAACAATTTATCGATGTCTCTCTGGAAGAGAATCAAGTGGATGCACAGCCGCAAGCAACACAGCACTGAAAATCGGCTACACCCCGTGAGAAAAATAAACTGCAAAATAAAGGCAGTGAGTGAGAGATAAATTCTTCGAGACTTCGTTCAGGGGCTGTCATTGAAGTTGTTTTGAGCATATATTAACACACAGAAGGATCGGACCTAAGGGAGGACACTCGTGGGTCTTAGTGTCTTCGTGAGCATGAGTCAGCAAATGCAGCCCTTGTCGAATAACACTGCCTTTTCCTGTTTCCATGGACCCAAAATCTCCAAATGCAGACGACCCTTCCTACAGCGAACACATGCATGGGACAGCCACAGGATGCTACCCCATTGGAATGGCAAAAAAACATGAAAAGCCACCTCATCTTCTCATATCCTGGTGCTCGGGTTCAAGCTTTCAGCCGCTTTTCTGAAAATATACCCAATTGGGGAAGTCAGCACTTTCAAAACACTCTTACTTATAACTTGGAATTGGTTCCATGGATGAACTACAATGGGGAAGAATAAGAGACGATGGCTATATATTTGGACAGGCACATGGCGCTCTAATTTCCAATGCTGAACAAGAATTGACCCAAGTCTAAGCTTGCTCTCGGAAGGAGAATTGGGCTTGAAAATGTCCCGCTGCTTTGGGACCAGTTACGAAAGTGGGAAGTTGAGCCGGGGATCTCAGGGAGCCTATAATTCATGGCCCTGCAGGATGGTAAAAGGCACGTAATGTGGAAAAAAGACTTGGGTTGAACCAGAGAAAAGAACTTGAGAGCAAGGCAGAATTGCAAAACTGGGATTTCAAGAGGGAGAAGCGTCTCGCCTGGTAAGAACCTAGGATGTGGCAGTACTTCTTCAAACATGCCTTTGTCGAAAAAGGGTGTATGCCTTTATCCTGAATATCTTTAGGATAAAGGCATACACCGTTTTTGGGGAACCAGGCAGGGGCTCGGTGCAAATCAACACTACATAGTGCTATCACTTTCCATCTAAACAAAGGGTCATCTAAGAAAAGTGTAAAGACGAGAAATTCAGGGTAGCATGGAGGTAAATCGTACCCACATTTTGTGGATTCCAGGATGAACAATGGCAATCAGCACCCTGGCGAAGTGTATGGTGTATTCAAAAATAATGTAAGAAACAAAGCTACAGCACATAGGACACTTCCACTCAAGGACGTATATTTTCAAGAAAACCAAAGAACCTCAGGTCACAGGCAACCCAACGTTTACTGCTGCTCTCTTTACAAAAGCCTCGACTAGGATACAATCTAAATTTCCTTGGACGGAAAACATGGATGGAGAATATGTGATTCTTATCTACAATGATATATTACTGAGCCAGGAAATCAATGAAATAACGTCACTTGCCGCCAAAGGAGTGTTCGTAGTTACAATCATTCTCAGTAAATTTAGTCACATAGAAAAAAGTGGTTTATCAAAGATATGAGGTACAGGTGGAATACAAAATTGCGTGCCATGAATGAAATGGCAGACGAGAGAAAGCATCACACATTTAGCAAACACACTTATGCCTGTAGGAGCGCGAAGGTCACTTGAGGTGAGGAACAACCAGGTGTTTCCAATGAGCACAGATACCATTCCATATAGACCAAAGAGGGAATCAAGACAACTTACTCTAAACCTCAAAGGACTGAACTCAGCCCACTTTACACACCAGAGAAGATTATTTACAAATGGTTAGAATTTGAAAAACAATTTATCGATGTCTCTCTGGAAGAGAATCAAGTGGATGCACAGCCGCAAGCAACACAGCACTGAAAATCGGCTACACCCCGTGAGAAAAATAAACTGCAAAATAAAGGCAGTGAGTGAGAGATAAATTCTTCGAGACTTCGTTCAGGGGCTGTCATTGAAGTTGTTTTGAGCATATATTAACACACAGAAGGATCGGACCTAAGGGAGGACACTCGTGGGTCTGAGTGTCTTCGTGAGCATGAGTCAGCAAATGCAGCCCTTGTCGAATAACACTGCCTTTTCCTGATTCCATGGACCCGAAATCTCCAAATGCAGACGACCCTTCCTACAGCGAACACATGCATGGGACAGCCACAGTATGCTACCCCATTCGAACGGCAAAAAAACATGAAAATCCACCTCATCTTCTCATATCCTGGTGCTCGGGTTCAAGCTTTCAGCCGCTTTTCTGAAAATATACCCAATTGGGGAAGTCAGCACTTTCAAAACACTCTTACTTATAACTTGGAATTGGTTCCATGGATGAACTACAATGGGGAAGAATAAGAGACGATGGCTATATATTTGGACAGGCACATGGCGCTCTAATTTCCAATGCTGAACAAGAATTGACCCAAGTCTAAGCTTGCTCTCGGAAGGAGAATTGGGCTTGAAAATGTCCTGCTGCTTTGGGACCAGTTCCGAAAGTGGGAAGTTGAGCCGGGGATCTCAGGGAGCCTATAATTCATGGCCCTGCAGGATGGTAAAAGGCACGTAATGTGGAAAAATGACTTGGGTTGAACCAGAGAAAAGAACTTGAGAGCAAGGCAGAATTGCAAAACTGGGATTTCAAGACGGAGAAGCGTCTCGCCTGGTAAGAACCTAGGATGTGGCAGTACTTCTTCAAACATGCCTTTGTCAAAAAAGGGTGTATGCCTTTATCCTGAATATATTCCGAATAAAGGCATACACCGTTTTTGGGGAACCAGGCAGGGGCTCGGTGCAAATCAAAACTACATA
This sequence comes from Kogia breviceps, assembly GCF_026419965.1. Taxonomy (NCBI): domain Eukaryota; kingdom Metazoa; phylum Chordata; class Mammalia; order Artiodactyla; family Physeteridae; genus Kogia; species Kogia breviceps. The sequence continues at coordinate 36,854,931 of NC_081329.1, forward strand.
ATGCTATCACTTCCCATCAAAACAAAGGGTCATGTACGAAAAGTGTAAAGACAAGAAATGCAGGGTAACGTGGAGGTAAATCGTACCCACATTTTGTGGATTGTGAGATGACCAATTGCAATCGGCACCCTGGCGAATTCTATGGTGTATTCGAAGATAAAGTAAGAAACAATGCTACAGCACTTAGGACACTTCCACTCAAGGACGTATATTTTCAAGGAAACCAAAGAACGTTAGGTCACAGGCAACCGAACGTTTACTGCTGCTCTCTTTACAAAAGCCTCGACTAGGATACAATCTAAATTTCCTTGGACGGAAACATGGATGAAGAATATGTGATTCTTATCTACAATGATATATAACAGAGCCAGGAAATCAATGAAATAACGTCACTTGGCGCCACCGGAGTGTTCTTAGTTACAATCATTCTCAGTGAATATAGTCACATAGAAAAAAGTGGTTTATCAAAGATATGAGGTACAGGTGGAATATAAAATTGCATCCCTTGAAAGAAATGGCAGACGACAGAGAGAATTACACATTTAGCAAACACACTTATGCCTGTAGGAGCGCAAAGGTCACATGAGGTGAGGAAAAACCAGGTGTTTTCAATGAGCACAGATACCATTCCGTATAGACCAAGGAGGGAATCAAGACAACTTACTCTAAACCTCAAAGGACTGAACTCAGCCCACTTTACACACCAGAAAAGATTATTGACAACTGGTCAGAATTTGAAAAACAATTTATCTATGTCTCTCTGGAAGAGAATCTAGTGGATGCACAGCAGCAAGCAACACAGCACTGAAAATCGGCTACACCCCGTGAGAAAAATAAACTGCAAAATAAAGGCAGTGAGTGACAGATAAATTCTTCGAGACTTCGTTCAGGGGCTGTGATTGGAGTTGTTTTCAGCATATATTAACACACAGAATGATGGGACCTAAGGGAGGAAAATCGTGGGTCTGAGCGTCTTCGTGAGCATGAGTCAGCAAATGCAGCCCTTGTAGAATAACACTGCCTTGCCCTGATTCCATGGACCCGAAATCTCCAAATGTAGACGACCCTTCTACAGCGAACACATGCATGGGTCAGCCAAAGGATGCTACCCCATTGGAATGGGACAAAACATGAAAAGGCACCTCATCTTCTCATATCCTGGTGCTCGGGTTCAAGCTTGCAACCACTTTCCTGAAAATATCCCCACTTGGGGAAGTCAGCACTTTCAAAACCTTCTTTCTTATAGCTTGGAATTGGTTCCATGGATGAACTACAATGGGGAAGATTAAGACACGATGCCTATATATTTAGACAGGCATATGGTGCTCTAATTTCAACTGCTGAACAAGAATTGACCCAAGTCTAAGCTTGCTCTCAGAAGGAGAATAGGGCTTGAAAATTTCCCGCTGCTTTGTGACCAGTTCCAAAAGTGGGAAGTTGAGCAGGGGATCTCAGCGAGCCTATAATTCATGGGCCTGCAGGATGGTCAAAGACACCTAATGTGGACAAATGACTTGGGTTGAGCCAGAGAAAAGAACTTGAGAGCAAGGCAGAATTGCACAAATGGGATTTCAAGAGGGAGACGCGTCTCGCCTGGTAAGAACCTAGAATGTGGCAGTACTTCTTCAACCATGCCTTTGTCGAAAAACGGTGTATGCCTTTATCCTGAATATATTCCGAATAAAGGCATACACCGTTTTTGGGCAACCAGGCAGGGGCTCGGTGCAAATCAACACTACATAGTGCTATCACTTCCCATCTAAACAAAGGGTCATCTACGAAAAGTGTAAAGAGTAGAAATTCAGGGTAGCATGGAGGTAAATCGTACCCACATTTTGTGGATTCCAAGATGAACAATGGCAATCGGCACCCTGGCGAAGTCTATGGTGTATTCAAAAATAATGTAAGAAAAAAAGCTACAGCACATAGGACACTTCCACTCAAGGACGTATATTTTCAAGAAAACCAAAGAACCTCAGGTCACAGGCAACCCAACGTTTTCTGCTGCTCTCTTTACAAAAGCCTCGACTAGTATACAATCTAAATTTCCTTGGACGGAAAACATGGATGGAGAATATGTGATTCTTATCTACAATGATATATTACTGAGCCAGGAAATCAATGAAATAACGTCACTTGCCGCCAAAGGAGTGTTCGTAGTTACAATCATTCTCAGTAAATTTAGTCACATAGAAAAAAGTGGTTTATCAAAGATATGAGGTACAGGTGGAATACAAAATTGCGTCCCATGAATGAAATGGCAGACGAGAGAAAGCATCACACATTTAGCAAACACACTTATGCCTGTAGGGGCGCGAAGGTCACTTGAGGTGAGGAAAAAACAGGTGTTTTCAATGAGCACAGATACCATTCCATATAGACCAAAGAGGGCATCAAGACAACTTACTCTAAACCTCAAAGGACTGAACTCAGCCCACTTTACACACCAGAAAAGATTATTTACAACTGGTTAGAATTTGAAAAACAATTTATCGATGTCTCTCTGGAAGAGAATCAAGTGGATGCACAGCCGCAAGCAACACAGCACTGAAAATCGGCTACACCCCATGAGAAAAATAAACTGCAAAATAAAGGCAGTGAGTGAGAGATAAATTCTTCGAGACTTCGTTCAGGGGCTGTCATTGAAGTTGTTTTGAGCATATATTAGCACACAGAAGGATCGGACCTAAGGGAGGACACTCGTGGGTCTGAGTGTCTTCGTGAGCATGAGTCAGCAAATGCAGCCCTTGTCGAATAACACTGCCTTTTCCTGATTCCATGGACCCGAAATCTCCAAATGCAGACGACCCTTCCTACAGCGAACACATGCATGGGACAGCCACAGGATGCTACCTCATTGGAACGGCAAAAAACATGAAAAGCCACCTCATCTTCTCATATCCTGGTGCTCGGGTTCAAGCTTTCAGCCGCTTTTCTGAAAATATACCCAATTGGGGAAGTCAGCACTTTCAAAACACTCTTACTTATAACTTGGAATTGGTTCCATGGATGAACTACAACGGGGAAGAATAAGAGACGATGGCTATATATGTGGACAGGAACATGGCGCTCTAATTTCCAATGCTGAACAAGAATTGACCCAAGTCTAAGCTTGCTCTCAGAAGGAGAATTGGGCTTGAAAATTTCCTGCTGCTTTGGGACCAGTTCCGAAAGTGGGAAGTTGAGCCGGGGATCTCAGGGAGCCTATAATTCATGGCCCTACAGGATGGTAAAAGGCACGTAATGTGGAAAAATGACTTGGGTTGAACCAGAGAAAAGAACTTGAGAGCAAGGCAGAATTGCAAAACTGGGATTTCAAGAGGGAGAAGCGTCTCGCCTGGTAAGAACCTAGGATGTGGCAGTACTTCTTCAAACATGCCTTTGTCGAAAAAGGGTGTATGCCTTTATCCTGAATATCTTTAGGATAAAGGCATACACCGTTTTGGGGGAACCAGGCAGGGGCTCGGTGCAAATCAACACTACATAATGCTATCACTTCCCATCAAAACAAAGGGTCATGTACGAAAAGTGTAAAGACCAGAAATGCAGGGTAACGTGGAGGTAAATCGTACCCACATTTTGTGGATTGTGGGATGAACAATGGCAATCGGCACCCTGGCGAATTCTATGGTGTATTCGAAGATAAAGTAAGAAACAATGCTACAGCACATAGGACACTTCCACTCAAGGACGTATATTTTCAAGGAAACCAAAGAACCTCAGGTCACAGGCAACCCAACGTTTACTGCTGCTCTCTTTACAAAAGCCTCGACGAGGATACAATCTAAATTTCCTTGGACAGAAACATGGATGAAGAATATGTGATTCTTATCTACAATGATATATTACAGAGCCAGGAAATCAATGAAATAACGTCACTTGCGCCACCGGAGTGTTCTTAGTTACAATCATTCTCAGTGAATTTAGTCACATAGAAAAAAGTGGTTTATCAAAGATATGAGGTACAGGTGGAATATAAAATTGCGTCCCTTGAACGAAATGGCAGACGACAGAGAGAATTACACATTTAGCAAACACACTTATGCCTGTAGGAGCGCAAAGGTCACATGAGGTGAGGAAAAACCAGGTGTTTTCAATGAGCACAGATACCATTCCATATAGACCAAGGAGGGAATCAAGACAACTTACTCTAAACCTCAAAGGACTGAACTCATCCCACTTTACACACCAGAAAAGATTATTGACAACTGGTCAGAATTTGAAAAACAATTTATCTATGTCTCTCTGGAAGAGAATCTAGTGGATGCACAGCAGCAAGCAACACAGCACGGAAAATCGGCTACACCCGGTGAGAAAAATAAACTGCAAAATAAAGGCAGTGAGTGACAGATAAATTCTTCGAGACTTCGTTCAGGGGCTGTGATTGGAGTTGTTTTCAGCATATATTCACACACAGAACGATGGGACCTAAGGGAGGACAATCCTGGGTCTGAGTGTCTTCGTGAGCATGAGTCAGCAAATGCAGCCCTTGTAGAATAACACTGCCTTGCCCTGATTCCATTGACCCGAAATCTCCAAATGTAGATGACCCTTCTACAGCGAACACATGCATGGGACAGCCACAGGATGCTACCGCATTGGAACAGCAAAAAAAACATGAAAAGCCACCTCATCTTCTCATACCCTGGTGCTCGGGTTCAAGCTTTCAGCCGCTTTTCTGAAAATATACCCAATTGGGGAAGTCAGCACTTTCAAAACACTCTTACTTAACTTGGAATTGGTTCCATGGATGAACTACAACGGGGAAGAATAAGAGACGATGGCTATATATTTGGACAGGCACATGGCGCTCTAATTTCCAATGCTGAACAAGAATTGACCCAAGTCTAAGCTTGCTCTCGGAAGGAGAATTGGGCTTGAAAATGTCCTGCTGCTTTGGGACCAGTTCCGAAAGTGGGAAGTTGAGCCGGGGATCTCAGGGAGCCTATAATTCATGGCCCTGCAGGATGGTAAAAGGCACGTAATGTGGAAAAATGACTTGGGTTGAACCAGAGAAAAGAACTTAAGAGCAAGGCAGAATTGCAAAACTGGGATTTCAAGAGGGAGAAGCGTCTCGCCTGGTAAGAACCTAGGATGTGGCAGTACTTCTTCAAACATGCCTTTGTCGAAAAAGGGTGTATGCCTTTATCCTGAATATATTCCGAATAAAGGCATACACCGTTTCTGGGCAACCAGGCAGGGGCTCGGTGCAAATCAACACTACATAGTGCTATCACTTCCCATCTAAACAAAGGGTCAACTACGAAAAGTGTAAAGACTAGAAATTCAGGGTAGCATGGAGGTAAATCGTACCCACATTTTGTGGATTGTGGGATGACCAATTGCAATCGGCACCCTGGCGAATTCTATGGTGTATTCGAAGATAAAGTAAGAAACAATGCTACAGCACATAGGACACTTCCACTCAAGGACGTATATTTTCAAGAAAACCAAAGAACCTCAGGTCACAGGCAACCCAACGTTTTCTGCTGCTCTCTTTACAAAAGCCTCGACTAGGATACAATCTAAATTTCCTTGGACGGAAAACATGGATGGAGAATATGTGATTCTTATCTACAATGATATATTACTGAGCCAGGAAATCAATGAAATAACGTCACTTGCCGCCAAAGGAGTGTTCGTAGTTACAATCATTCTCAGTAAATTTAGTCACATAGAAAAAAGTGGTTTATCAAAGATATGAGGTACAGGTGGAATACAAAATTGCGTCCCATGAATGAAATGGCAGACGAGAGAAAGCATCACACATTTAGCAAACACACTTATGCCTGTAGGAGCGCGAAGGTCACTTGAGGTGAGGAAAAACCAGGTGTTTTCAATGAGCACAGATACCATTCCATATAGACCAAAGAGGGAATCAAGACAACTTACTCTAAACCTCAAAGGACTGAACTCAGCCCACTTTACACACCAGAAAAGATTATTTACAACTGGTTAGAATTTGAAAAACAATTTATCGATGTCTCTCTGGAAGAGAATCAAGTGGATGCACAGCAGCAAGCAACACAGCACTCAAAATCGGCTACACCCCGTGAGAAAAATAAACTGCAAAATAAAGGCAGTGAGTGAGAGATAAATTCTTCGAGACTTCGTTCAGGGGCTGTCATTGAAGTTGTTTTGAGCATATATTAACACACAGAAGGATCGGACCTAAGGGAGGACACTCGTGGGTCTGAGTGTCTTCGTGAGCATGAGTCAGCAAATGCAGCCCTTGTCGAATAACACTGCCTTTTCCTGATTCCATGGACCCGAAATCTCCAAATGCAGACGACCCTTCCTACAGCGAACACATGCATGGGACAGCCACAGGATGCTACCCCATTGGAACGGCAAAAAAACATGAAAAGCCACCTCATCTTCTCATATCCTGGTGCTCGGGTTCAAGCTTTCAGCCGCTTTTCTGAAAATATACCCAATTGGGGAAGTCAGCACTTTCAAAACACTCTTACTTATAACTTGGAATTGGTTCCATGGATGAACTACAATGGGGAAGAATAAGAGACGATGGCTATATATTTGGACAGGCACATGGCGCTCTAATTTCCAATGCTGAACAAGAATTGACCCAAGTCTAAGCTTGCTCTCAGAAGGAGAATAGGGCTTGAAAATTTTCCGCTGATTTGTGACCAGTTCCAAAAGTGGGAAGTTGAGCAGGGGATCTCAGCGAGCCTATAATTCATGGGCCTGCAGGATGGTCAAAGACACCTAATGTGGACAAATGACTTGGGTTGAGCCAGAGAAAAGAACTTGAGAGCAAGGCAGAATTGCAAAAATGGGATTTCAAGAGGGAGAAGCGTCTCGCCTGGTAAGAACCTAGAATGTGGCAGTACTTCTTCAAACATGCCTTTGTTGAAAAACGGTGTATGCCTTTATCCTGAATATATTCCGAATAAAGGCATACACCGTTTTTGGGCAACCAGGCAGGGGCTCGGTGCAAATCAACACTACATAGTGCTATCACTTCCCATCTAAACAAAGGGTCATCTACGAAAAGTGTAAAGACTAGAAATTCAGGGTAGCATGGAGGTAAATCGTACCCACATTTTGTGGATTCCAGGATGAACAATGGCAATCGGCACCCTGGCGAAGTCTATGGTGTATTCAAAAATAATGTAAGAAACAAAGCTACAGCACATAGGACACTTCCACTCAAGGACGTATATTTTCAAGAAAACCAAAGAACCTCAGGTCACAGGCAACCCAACGTTTACTGCTGCTCTCTTTACAAAAGCCTCGACTAGGATACAATCTAAATTTCCTTGGACGGAAAACATGGATGGAGAATATGTGATTCTTATCTACAATGATATATTACTGAGCCAGGAAATCAATGAAATAACGTCCCTTGCCGCCAAAGGAGTGATCGTAGTTACAATCATTCTCAGTAAATTTAGTCACATAGAAAAAAGTGGTTTATCAAAGATATGAGGTACAGGTGGAATACAAAATTGCGTCCCATGAATGAAATGGCAGACGAGAGAAAGCATCACACATTTAGCAAACACACTTATGCCTGTAGGAGCGCGAAGGTCACTTGAGGTGAGGAACAACCAGGTGTTTCCAATGAGCACAGATACCATTCCATATAGACCAAAGAGGGCATCAAGACAACTTACTCTAAACCTCAAAGGACTGAACTCAGCCCACTTTACACACCAGAAAAGATTATTTACAACTGGTTAGAATTTGAAAAACAATTTATCGATGTCTCTCTGGAAGAGAATCAAGTGGATGCACAGCCGCAAGCAACACAGCACTGAAAATCGGCTACACCCCGTGAGAAAAATAAACTGCAAAATAAAGGCAGTGAGTGAGAGATAAATTCTTCGAGACTTCATTCAGGGGCTGTCATTGAAATTGTTTTGAGCATATATTAACACACAGAAGGATCGGACCTAAGGGAGGACAGTCGTGGGTCTGAGTGTCTTCGTGAGCATGAGTCAGCAAATGCAGCCCTTGTCGAATAACACTGCCTTTTCCTGATTCCATGGACCCGAAATCTCCAAATGCAGACGACCCTTCCTACAGCGAACACATGCATGGGACAGCCACAGGATGCTACCCCATTGGAACGGCAAAAAACATGAAAAGCCACCTCATCTTCTCATATCCTGGTGCTCGGGTTCAAGCTTTCAGCCGCTTTTCTGAAAATATACCCAATTGGGGAAGTCAGCACTTTCAAAACACTCTTACTTATAACTTGGAATTGGTTCCATGGATGAACTACAATGGGGAAGAATAAGAGACGATGGCTATATATTTGGATAGGCACATGGCGCTCCAATTTCCAATGCTGAACAAGAATTGACCCAAGTCTAAGCTTGCTCTCGGAAGGAGAATTGGGCTTGAAAATTTCCTGCTGCTTTGGGACCAGTTCCGAAAGTGGGAAGTTGAGCCGGGGATCTCAGGGAGCCTATAATTCATGGCCCTGCAGGATGGTAAAAGGCACGGAATGTGGAAAAATGACTTGGGTTGAACCAGAGAAAAGAACTTGAGAGCAAGGCAGAATTGCAAAACTGGGATTTCAAGAGGGAGAAGCGTCTCGCCTGGTAAGAACCTAGGATGTGGCAGTACTTCTTCAAACATGCCTTTGTCGAAAAAGGGTGTATGACTTTATCCTGAATATCTTTAGGATAAAGGCATACACCGTTTTTGGGGAACCAGGCAGGGGCTCGGTGCAAATCAACACTACTTAATGCTATCACTTCCCATCAAAACAAAGGGTCATGTACGAAAAGTGTAAAGACCAGAAATGCAGGGTAACGTGGAGGTAAATCGTACCCACATTTTGTGGATTGTGGGATGAACAATGGCAATCGGCACCCTGGCGAATTCTATGGTGTATTCGAAGATAAAGTAAGACACAATGCTACAGCACATAGGACACTTCCACTCAAGGACGTATATTTTCAAGGAAACCAAAGAACCTTAGGTCACAGGCAACCCAACGTTTACTGCTGCTCTCTTTACAAAAGCCTCGACTAGGATACAATCTAAATTTCCTTTGACGGAAACATGGATGAAGAATATGTGATTCTCATCTACAATGATATATTACAGAGCCAGGAAATCAATGAAATAACGTCACTTGGCGCCACCGGACTGTTCTTAGTTACAATCATTCTCAGTGAATATAGTCACGTAGAAAAAAGTGGTTTATCAAAGATATGAGGTACAGGTAGAATATATAATTGCGTCCCTTGAATGAAATGGCAGACGACAGAGAGAATTACACATTTAGCAAACACACTTATGCCTGTAGGAGCGCAAAGGTCACATGAGGTGAGGAAAAACCAGGTGTTTTCAATGAGCACAGATACCATTCCGTATAGACCAAGGAGGGAATCAAGACAACTTACTCTAAACCTCAAAGGAGTGAACTCAGCCCACTTTACACAGCAGAAAAGATTATTGACAACTGGTCAGAATTTGAAAAACAATTTATCTATGTCTCTCTGGACGAGAATCTACTGGATGCACAGCAGCAAGCAACACAGCACGGAAAATCGGCTACACCCGGTGAGAAAAATAAACTGCAAAATAAAGGCAGTGAGTGACAGATAAATTCTTCGAGACTTTGTTCAGGGGCTGTGATTGGAGTTGTTTTCAGCATATATTCACACACAGAATGATGGGACCTAAGGGAGGACAATCGTGGGTCTGAGTGTCTTCGTGAACATGAGTCAGCAAATGCAGCCCTTGTAGAATAACACTGCCTTGCCCTGATTCCATTGACCCGAAATCTCCAAATGTAGATGACCATTCTACAGCGAACACATGCATGGGTCAGCCACAGGATGCTACCCCATTGGAACGGGAAAAAACATGAAAAGGCACCTCATCTTCTCATATACTTGTACTCGGGTTCAAGCTTCCAGCCACTTTCCTGAAAATATCCCCACTTGGGGAAGTCAGCACTTTCAAAACTTTCTTTCTTATAGGTTGGAATTGGTTCCAAGCATGAACTACAACGGGGAAGAATAAGACACGATGCCTATATATTTGGACAGGCATATGGTGCTCTAATTTCAACTGCTGAACAAGAATTGACCCAAGTCTAAGCTTGCTCTCAGAAGGAGAATAGGGCTTGAAAATTTCCCGCTGATTTGTGACCAGTTCCAAAAGTGGGAAGTTGAGCAGGGGATCTCAGCGAGCCTATAATTCATGGGCCTGCAGGATGGTCAAAGACACCTAATGTGGACAAATGACTTGGGTTGAGCCAGAGAAAAGAACTTGAGAGCAAGGCAGAATTGCAAAACTGGGATTTCAATAGGGAGAATCGTCTCTCCTGGTAAGAACCTAGGATGTGGCAGTACTTCTTCAAACATGCCGTTGTCGAAAAAGGGTGTATGCCTTTATCCTGAATATGTTTAGGATAAAGGCATACACCATTTTTGGTCCACCAGGCAGGGGCTCGGTGCAAAACAACACTACATAGTGCTATCACTTCCCATCTAAACAAAGGGTCATCTACGAAAAGTGTAAACACTAGAAATTCAGGGTAGCATTGAGGTAAATCGTACCCACATTTTGTGGATCCTGCGATGAACAATTGGAATCGGCACCATGGCGAAGTCTATGGTGTATTCAAAAATAATGTAAGAAACAAAGCTACAGCACATAGGACACTTCCACTCAAGGACGTATACTTTCAAGAAAAACAAAGAATCTCAGGTCACAGGCAACCCAACGTTTACTGCTGCTCTCTTTCCAAAAGCCTAGACTAGGATACAATCTAAATTTCCTTGGAGGAAAACATGGATGGAGAATATGTGATTCTTATCTGCAATGATATATTACAGAGCCAGGAAATCAATGAAATAACGTCACTTGCCGCCACCGGAGTGTTCTTAGTTACAATCATTCTCAGTGAATTTAGTCCCATAGAAAAAAGTGGTTTATCAAAGATATGAGGTACAGGTGGAATATAAAATTGCATCCCTTGAACGAAATGGCAGACGACAGAAATAATTACACATTTTTCAAACCCACTTATGCTTGTAGGAACGCAAAGGTCACTTGAGGAGAGGAAAAACCAGGTGTTTTCAATGAGCACAGATATCATTCCATGTAGACCAAAGTGGGAATCAAGACACCTTACTCTAAACATCAAAGGATTGAACTCAGCCCACTTTACACACCAAAAAAGTTTATTGACATCTGGTCAGAATTTGAAAAACAATTTATCGATGTCTCTCTGGAAGAGAATGAAGTGGATGCACAGAAGCAAGCAACACAGCACTGAAAATCGGCTACACCCCGTGAGAAAAATAAACTGCAAAATAAAGGCAGTGAATGAGAGATAAATACTTCGAGACTTCATTCAGGGGCTGTGTTTGAAGTTGTTTTGAGTATATATTAACACAAATAAAGATGGGACCTAAGGGAGGACACTCGTGGGTCTGAGTGTCTTCGTGAGCATGAGTCAGCAAATGCAGCCCTGGTAGAATAACACTGCCTTTCCCTGATTCCATTGACCCGAAATCCCCAAATGCAGACCACCCTTCCTACACCGAACAAATGCATGGGACAGCCACAGGATGCTACCCCATTGGAACGGGAAAAAAACATGAAAAGCCACCTCATCTTCTCATATCCTGGTGCTCGGTTTCAAGCTTTCAGCTGCTCTTCTGAAATTATCCCCACTTGGGGAAGTCAGCACTTTCAAAACACCCTTTCTTATAGCTTGGAATTGGTTCCATGGATGAACTACAATGGGGAAGAACAAGAGATGATGGCTATACATTTGGACAGGCACATGGCGCTCTAATTTCCAATGCTGAACAAGAATTGACCCAAGTCTAAGCTTGCTCTCAGAAGGAAAATTGGGCTTGAAAATTTCCTGCTGCTTTGGGACCAGTTCCCAAAGTGGGAAGTTGAGCAGGGTATCTCAGGGAGCCTATAATTCATGGCCCTGCAGGATGGTCAAAGGCACCTAATGTGGAAAAATGACTTGGGTTGAACCAGAGAAAAGAACGTGAGAGCAAGGCAGAATTTCAAATCTGGGATTTCAAGAGGGAGAAGCGTCTCGCCTGGTAAGAACCTAGAATGTGGCAGTACTTCTTCAACCATGCCTTTGTCGAAAAAGGGTGTATGCCTTTATCCTGAATATATTCCGGATAAAGGTATACACCGTTTTTGGGCAACCAGGCAGGGGCTCGGTGCAAATCAACACTACATAGTGCTATCACTTCCCATCTAAACAAAGGGTCATCTACGAAAAGTGTAAAGACTAGAAATTCAGGGTAGCATGGAGGTAAATCGTACCCACATTTTGTGGATTCCGGGATGAACAATGGCAATCGGCACCCTGGCGAAGTCTATGGTGTATTCAAAAATAATGTAAGAAACAAAGCTACAGCACATCGGACACTTCTACTCAAGGATGTATCCTTTCAAGAAAACCAAAAAACCTCAGGTCACAGGCAACCCAACGTTTACTGCTGCTCTCTTTACAAATGCCTCGACAAGGATACAATCTAAATATCTTTGGACAGAAAACATGGATTGAGAATATGTGATTCTTATCTACAATGATATATTACTGAGCCAGGAAATCAATGAAATAACGTCACTTGCCGCCAAACGAGTGTTCGTAGTTACAATCATTCTCAGTAAATTTAGTCACATAGAAAAAAGTGGTTTATCAAAGATATGAGGTACAGGTGGAATACAAAATTGCGTCCCATGAATGAAATGGCAGACGAGAGAAAGCATCACACATTTAGCAAACACACTTATGCCTGTAGGAGCGCGAAGGTCACTTGAGGTGAGGAGAAAGCAGGTGTTTTCAATGAGCACAGATACCATTCCATATAGACCAAAGAGGGAATCAAGACAACTTACTCTAAACCTCAAAGGATTGAACTCAGCCCACTTTACACTCCAAAAAAGTTTATTGACAACTGGTCAGAATTTGAAAAACAATTTATCTATGTCTCTCTGGAAGAGAATCAAGTGGATGCACAGCAGCAAGCAACACAGCACTGAAAATCGGCTACACCCCGTGAGAAAAATAAACTGCAAAATAAAGGCAGTGAGTGACACATAAATACTTCGAGACTTCGTTCAGGGGCTGTCATTGAAGTTGTTTTGAGCATATATTAACACACAGAAAGATGGGACCTAAGGGAGGACACTCGTGGGTCTGAGTGTCTTCGTGAGCATGAGTCAGCAAATGCAGCCCTTGTAGAATAACACTGCCTTTTCCTGATTCCGTGGACCCTAAATCTCCAAATGCAGACGACCCATCCTACAGCGAACACATGCATGGGACAGCCACAGGATGCTACCCCATTGGAACGGCAAACACATGAAAAGCCACCTCATCTTCTCAAAACCTGGTGCTCGGGTTCAAGCTTCTAGCCGCTTTTCTGAAAATATCCCCACTTGGGGAAGTCAGAACTTTCAAAACCCTCTTTCTTATAGCTTGGAATTGGTTCCATGCATGAACTACAACGGGGAAGAATACGAGACGATGGCTATATACTTGGACAGGCACATGGCGCTCTAATTTCTAATGCTGAACAAGAATTGACCCAAGTCTTAGTTTTCTCTCAGAAGCAGAATAGAGTTTGAAAATATCCTGCTACTTTGTGACCAGGCCTGAAAGTGGGAAGTTGAGCAGGGGATCTCAGGGAGCTTAAAATTCATGGCCCTGCAGGATGGTAAAAGGCACGTAATGTGGAAAAATGACTTGGGTTGAACCAGAGAAAAGAACTTGAGAGGAAGGCAGAATTGCAAAACTGGGATTTCAAGAGGGAGATGCGTCTCGCCTGGTAAGAACCTAGAATGTGGCAGTACTTCTTCAACTATGCCTGTGTCGAAAATGGGTGTATGCCTTTATCCTGAATATATTCAGGATAAAGGCATACACCGTTCTTGGGCAAGCAGGCAGAGGGTCGGTGCAAATCAACACTACATAATGCTATCACTTCCCATCAAAACAAAGGGTCATGTACGAAAAGTGTAAAGACCAGAAATGCAGGGTAACGTGGAGGTAAATCATACCCAGATTTTGTGGATTGTGGGATGAACAATGGCAATCGGCACCCTGGCGAAGTCTATGGTGTATTCGAAGATAAAGTAAGAAACAAAGCTACAGCACATAGGACACTTCCACACAAGGACGTATATTTTCAGGAAAACCAAACAACTTCAGGTCACAGGCAACCCAACCTTTACTGCTGCTCTCTTTACAAAAGCCTCGACTAGGATACAATCTAAATTTCCTTGGACGGAAAACACGGATGAAGAATATGTGATTCTTATGTACAATGATATATTACTGAGCCAGGAAATCAATGAAATAACGTCACTTGCCGCCACTGGAGTGTTCTTAGTTAAAATCATTCTCAGTGAATTTAGTCACATAGAAAAAAGTGGTTTATCAAAGATATGAGGTACAGGTGGAATATAAAATTGCGTCCCTTGAACGAAATTGCAGACGACAGAAAGAATTACACATTTAGCAAACACACTTATGCCTGTAGGAGCGCAAAGGTCACTTGATGTGAGGAAAAACCAGGTGTTTTCAATGAGCACAGATACCATTCCATATAGACCAAAGAGGGAATCAAGACAACTTACTCTAAACCTCAAAGGACTGAACTCAGCCCACTTTACACACCAGAAAAGATTATTTACTACTGGTTAGAATTTGAAAAACGATTTATCGATGTCTCTCTAGAAGAGAATCAAGTGGATGCACAGCAGCAAGCAACATAGCACTGAAAATCGGCTACACCCTGTGAGAAAAATAAACTGCAAAATAAAGGCAGTGAGTGACAGATAAATTCATGGAGACTTCGTTCAGTGGCTGTCATTGAAGTTGTTTTGAGCATATATTAACACACAGAAGGATCGGACCTAACGGAGGACACTCGTGGGTCTGAGTGTCTTCGTGAGCATGAGTCAGCAAATGCAGCCCTTGTAGAATAACACTCTCTTGCCCTGATTCCATTGACCCGAAATCTCCAAATGCAGACGACTCTTCCTACAGCTAACACATGCATGGGACAGCCACAAGAAGCTACCCCATTGGAACGGGATAAAACATGAAAACCACCTCATCTTCGCATATCCTGGTGCTCGGGTTCAAGCTTCCAGCCACTTTCCTGAAAATATCCCCACTTGGGGAAGTCAGCACATTCAAAACCTTCTTTCTTATAGCTTGGAATTGGTTCCATGGATGAACTACAACGGGGAAGAGTAAGACACGATGCCTATATATTTGGACAGGCACATGGTGCTCTAATATCAACTGCTGAACAAGAATTGACCCAAGTCTAAGCTTGCTCTCAGAAGGAGAATAGGGCTTGAAAATTTCCCGCTGCTTTGTGACCAGTTCCAAAAGTGGGAAGTTGAGCAGGGGATCTCAGCGAGCCTATAATTCATGGGCCTGCAGGATGGTCAAAGACACCTAATGTGGACAAATGACTTGAGTTGAGCCAGATAAAAAATTTGAGAGCAAGGCAGAATTGCAAAAATAGGATTTCAAGACGGGGAAGCGTCTCTCCTGGTAAGAACCTAGAATGTGGCAGTACTTCTTCAACCATGCCTTTGTCGAAAAGGGGTGTATGCCTTTATAGTGAATATATTCCGGATAAAGGCATACACCGTTTTTGGGCAACCAGGCAGGGGCTCGGTGCAAATCAACACTACATAATGCTGTCACTTCCCATCAAAACAATGTGTCATGTAGGAAAATTGTAAAGACAAAAAATGCAGGGTAACGTGGAGGTAAATCGTACCCACATTTTGTGGACCGTGGGATGACCAATGGCAATCGGCACCCTGGCGAAGTCTATGGTGTATTCGAAGGTAAAGTAAGAAACAAAGCTACAGCACATAGGAAACTTCCATTCAAGGACGTATATTTTCAGGAAAACCAAAGAACCTCAGGTCACAGGCAACCCAACGTTTACTGCTGCTCTCTTTACAAAAGCCTCGACTAGGATGCAATCTAAATTTCCTTGGACGGCAAACATGGATGAAGAATATGTGATTCTTATCTACAATGATATATTACAGAGCCAGGAAATCAATGAAAAAACGTCACTTGCCGCCACCGGAGTGTTCTTAGTTACAATCATTCTCAGTGAATTTAGTCACATAGAAAAAAGTGGTTTATCAAAGATATGAGGTACAGGTGGAATATAAAATTGCGTCCCTTGAACGAAATGGCAGACGACAGAGAGAATTACACATTTAGCAAACACACTTATGCCTGTAGGAGCGCAAAGGTCACATGAGGTGAGGAAAAACCAGGTGTTTTCAATGAGCACAGATACCATTCCATATAGACCAAGGAGGGAATCAAGACAACTTACTCTAAACCACAAAGGACAGAACTCAGCCCACTTTACAGACCAGAAAAGATTATTGACAACTGCTCAGAATTTGACAAACAATTTATCGATGTCTCTCTGGAAGAGAATCAAGTGGATGCACAGCAGCAAGCAACACAGCACGGAAAATCGGCTACACCCGGTGAGAAAAATAAACTGCAAAATAAAGGCAGTGAGTGACAGATAAATTCTTCGAGACTTTGTTCAGGGGCTGTGATTGGAGTTGTTTTCAGCATATATTAACACACAGAAAGATGGGACCTAAGGGAGGACAATCGTGTGTCTGAGTGTCTTCGTCAGCATGAGTCAGCAAATGCAGCCCTTGTAGAATAACACTGCCTTGCCCTGATTCCATTGACCCGAAATCTCCAAATGTAGACGACCCTTCTACAGCGAACACATGCATGGGTCAGCCACAGGATGCTACCCCATTGGAACGGGAAAAAACATGAAAAGGCACCTCATCTTCTCATATCCTGGTGCTCCGGTTCAAGCTTCCAGCCACTTTCCTGAAAATATCCCCACTTGGGGAAGTCAGCACTTTCAAAACCTTCTTTCTTATAGCTTGGAATTGGTTCCATGGATGAACTACAATGGGGAAGAATAAGACACGATGCCTATATATTTGGACAGGCATATGGTGCTCTAATTTCAACTGCTGAACAAGAATTGACCCAAGTCTAAGCTTGCTCTCAGAAGGAGAATAGGGCTTGAAAATTTCCCGCTGCTTTGTGACCAGTTCCAAAAGTGGGAAGTTGAGCAGGGGATCTCAGCGAGCCTATAATTCATGGGCCTGCAGGATGGTCAAAGACACCTAATGTGGACAAATGACTTGAGTTGAGCCAGATAAAAAATTTGAGAGCAAGGCAGAATTGCAAAAATAGGATTTCAAGACGGGGAAGCGTCTCTCCTGGTAAGAACCTAGAATGTGGCAGTACTTCTTCAACCATGCCTTTGTCGAAAAGGGGTGTATGCCTTTATAGTGAATATATTCCGGATAAAGGCATACACCGTTTTTGGGCAACCAGGCAGGGGCTCGGTGGAAATCAACACTACATAATGCTGTCACTTCCCATCAAAACAATGTGTCATGTAGGAAAAGTGTAAAGACAAAAAATGCAGGGTAACGTGGAGGTAAATCGTACCCACATTTTGTGGACCGTGGGATGACCAATGGCAATCGGCACCCTGGCGAAGTCTATGGTGTATTCAAAGATAAAGTAAGAAACAAAGCTACAGCACATAGGACACTTCCACACAAGGACGTATATTTTCAGGAAAACCAAACAACTTCAGGTCACAGGCAACCCAACCTTTACTGCTGCTCTCTTTACAAAAGCCTCGACTAGGATACAATCTAAATTTCCTTGGACGGAAAACACGGATGAAGAATATGTGATTCTTATGTACAATGATATATTACTGAGCCAGGAAATCAATGAAATAACGTCACTTGCCGCGACTGGAGTGTTCTTAGTTAAAATCATTCTCAGTGAATTTAGTCACATAGAAAAAAGTGGTTTATCAAAGATATGAGGTACAGGTGGAATATAAAATTGCGTCCCTTGAACGAAATTGCAGACGACAGAAAGAATTACACATTTAGCAAACACACTTATGCCTGTAGGAGCGCAAAGTTCACTTGATGTGAGGAAAAACCAGGTGTTTTCAATGAGCACAGATACCATTCCATATAGACCAAAGAGGGAATCAAGACAACTTACTCTAAACCTCAAAGGACTGAACTCAGCCCACTTTACACACCAGAAAAGATTATTTACTAATGGTTAGAATTTGAAAAACTATTTATCGATGTCTCTCTAGAAGAGAATCAAGTGGATGCACAGCAGCAAGCAACATAGCACTGAAAATCGGCTACACCCTGTGAGAAAAATAAACTGCAAAATAAAGGCAGTGAGTGACAGATAAATTCTTGGAGACTTCGTTCAGTGGCTGTCATTGAAGTTGTTTTGAGCATATATTAACACACAGAAGGATCGGACCGAACGGAGGACACTCGTGGGTCTGAGTGTCTTCGTGAGCATGAGTCAGCAAATGCAGCCCTTGTAGAATAACACTCTCTTGCCCTGATTCCATTGACCCGAAATCTCCAAATGCAGACGACTCTTCCTACAGCTAACACATGCATGGGACAGCCACAAGAAGCTACCCCATTGGAACGGGATAAAACATGAAAACCACCTCATCTTCGCATATCCTGGTGCTCGGGTTCAAGCTTCCAGCCACTTTCCTGAAAATATCCCCACTTGGGGAAGTCAGCACATTCAAAACCTTCTTTCTTATAGCTTGGAATTGGTTCCATGGATGAACTACAACGGGGAAGAGTAAGACACGATGCCTATATATTTGGACAGGCACATGGTGCTCTAATATCAACTGCTGAACAAGAATTGACCCAAGTCTAAGCTTGCTCTCAGAAGGAGAATAGGGCTTGAAAATTTCCCGCTGCTTTGTGACCAGTTCCAAAAGTGGGAAGTTGAGCAGGGGATCTCAGCGAGCCTATAATTCATGGGCCTGCAGGATGGTCAAAGACACCTAATGTGGACAAATGACTTGAGTTGAGCCAGATAAAAAATTTGAGAGCAAGGCAGAATTGCAAAAATAGGATTTCAAGACGGGGAAGCGTCTCTCCTGGTAAGAACCTAGAATGTGGCAGTACTTCTTCAACCATGCCTTTGTCGAAAAGGGGTGTATGCCTTTATAGTGAATATATTCCGGATAAAGGCATACACCGTTTTTGGGCAACCAGGCAGGGGCTCGGTGCAAATCAACACTACATAATGCTGTCACTTCCCATCAAAACAATGTGTCATGTAGGAAAAGTGTAAAGACAAAAAATGCAGGGTAACGTGGAGGTAAATCGTACCCACATTTTGTGGACCGTGGGATGACCAATGGCAATCGGCACCCTGGCGAAGTCTATGGTGTATTCGAAGGTAAAGTAAGAAACAAAGCTACAGCACATAGGAAACTTCCATTCAAGGACGTATATTTTCAGGAAAACCAAAGAACCTCAGGTCACAGGCAACCCAACGTTTACTGCTGCTCTCTTTACAAAAGCCTCGACTAGGATGCAATCTAAATTTCCTTGGACGGCAAACATGGATGAAGAATATGTGATTCTTATCTACAATGATATATTACAGAGCCAGGAAATCAATGAAAAAACGTCACTTGCCGCCACCGGAGTGTTCTTAGTTACAATCATTCTCAGTGAATTTAGTCACATAGAAAAAAGTGGTTTATCAAAGATATGAGGTACAGGTGGAATACAAAATTGCATCCCATGAATGAAATGGCAGACGAGAGAAAGCATCACACATTTAGCAAACACGCTTATGCCTGTAGGAGCGCGAAGGTCACTTGAGGTGAGGAGAAACCAGGTGTTTTCAATGAGCACAGATACCATTCCATATAGACCAAAGAGGGAATCAAGACAACTTACTCTAAACATCAAAGGACTGAACTCAGCCCACTTTACACACCAGCAAAGATTATTTACAACTGGTTAGAATTTGAAAAACAATTTATCGATGTCTCTCTGGAAGAGAATCAAGTGGATGCACAGCCGCAAGCAACACAGCACTGAAAATCGGCTACACCCCGTGAGAAAAATAAACTGCAAAATAAAGGCAGTGAGTGAGAGATAAATTCTTCAAGACTTCGTTCAGGGGCTGTCATTGAAGTTGTTTTGAGCATATATTAACACACAGAAGGATCGGACCTAAGGGAGGACACTCGTGGGTCTGAGTGTCTTCGTGAGCATGAGTCAGCAAATGCAGCCCTTGTCGAATAACATTGCCTTTTCCTGATTCCATGGACCCGAAATCTCCAAATGCAGACGACCCTTCTACAGCGAACACATGCATGGGTCAGCCACAGGATGCTACCCCATTGGAACGGGAAGAAACATGAAAAGGCACCTCATCTTCTCATATCCTGGTGCTCGGGTTCAAGCTTCCAGCCACTTTCCTGAAAATATCCCCACTTGGGGAAGTCAGCACTTTCAAAACCTTCTTTCTTATAGCTTGGAATTGGTTCCATGGATGAACTACAACGGGGAAGAATAAGACACGATGCCTATATATTTGGACAGGCATATGGTGCTCTAATTTCAACTGCTGAACAAGAATTGACCCAAGTCTAAGCTTGCTCTCAGAAGGAGAATAGGGCTTGAAAATTTCCCGCTGATTTGTGACCAGTTCCAAAAGTGGGAAGTTGAGCAGGGGATCTCAGCGAGCCTATAATTCATGGGCCTGCAGGATGGTCAAAGACACCTAATGTGGACAAATGACTTGGGTTGAGCCAGAGAAAAGAACTTGAGAGCAAGGCAGAATTGCAAAAATGGGATTTCAAGAGGGAGACGCGTCTCGCCTGGTAAGAATCTAGAATGTGGCAATACTTCTTCAACCATGCCTTTGTCGAAAAATGGTGTATGCCTTTATCCTGAATATTTTCTGAATAAAGGCATATACCGTTTTTGGGCAACCAGGTAGGGGCTCGGTGCAAATCAACACTACATAGTGCTATCATTTCCCATCTAAACAAAGGGTCATCTACGAAAATTGTAAAGCCTAGAAATTCAGGGTAGCATGGAGGTAAACCGTACCCACATTTTGTGGATTCCAGGATGAAAAATGGCAATCGGCACCCTGGCGAAGTCTATGGTGTATTCAAAAATAATGTAAGAAAAAAAGCTACAGCACATAGGACACTTCCACTCAAGGACGTATATTTTCAAGAAAACCAAAGAACCTCAGGTCACAGGCAACCCAACGTTTACTGCTGCTCTCTTTACAAAAGCCTCGACTAGGATACAATCTAAATTTCCTTGGACGGAAAACATGGATGGAGAATATGTGATTCTTATCTACAATGATATATTACTGAGCCAGGAAATCAATGAAATAACGTCACTTGCCGCCACAGGAGTGTTCGTAGTTACAATCATTCTCAGTAAATTTAGTCACATAGAAAAAAGTGGTTTATCAAAGATATGAGGTACAGGTGGAATACAAAATTGCGTCCCATGAATGAAATGGCAGACGACAGAGAGAATTACACATTTAGCAAACACACTTATGCCTGTAGGAGCGCAAAGGTCACATGAGGTGAGGAAAAACCAGGTGTTTTCAATGAGCACAGATACCATTCCATATAGACCAAGGAGGGAATCAAGACAACTTACTCTAAACCTCAAAGGACTGAACTCAGCCCACTTTACACACCAGAAAAGATTATTGACAACTGGTCAGAATTTGAAAAACAATTTATCTATGTCTCTCTGGAAGAGAATCTAGTGGATGCACAGCAGCAAGCAACACAGCACGGAAAATCGGCTACACCCGGTGAGAAAAATAAACTGCAAAATAAAGGCAGTGAGTGACAGATAAATTCTTCGAGACTTCGTTCAGGGGCTGTGATTGGAATTGTTTTCAGCATATATTCACACACAGAAAGATGGGACCTAAGGAAGGACAATCGTGGGTCTGAGTGTCTTCGTGAGCATGAGTCAGCAAATGCAGCCCTTGTAGAATAACACTGCCTTGCCCTGATTCCATTGACCCGAAATCTCCAAATGTAGACGACCCTTCTACAGCGAACACATGCATGGGTCAGCCACAGGATGCCACCCCATTGGAACGGGAAAAAACATGAAAAGGCACCTCATCTTCTCATATCCTGGTGCTCGGGTTCAAGCTTCCAGCCACTTTCCTGAAAATATCCCCACTTGGGGAAGTCAGCACTTTCAAAACCTTCTTTCTTATAGCTTGGAATTGGTTCCATGGATGAACTACAACGGGGAAGAATAAGACACGATGCCTATATATTTGGACAGGCATATGGTGCTCTAATTTCAACTGCTGAACAAGAATTGACCCAAGTCTAAGCTTGCTCTCAGAAGGAGAATAGGGCTTGAAAATTTCCCGCTGATTTGTGACCAGTTCCAAAAGTGGGAAGTTGAGCAGGGGATCTCAGCGAGCATATAATTCATGGGCCTGCAGGATGGGCCAAGACACCTAATGTGGACAAATGACTTGGGTTGAGCCAGAGAAAAGAACTTGAGAGCAAGGCAGAATTGCAAAAATGGGATTTCAAGAGGGAGACGCGTCTCGCCTGGTAAGAACCTAGAATGTGGCAGTACTTCTTCAACCATGCCTTTGTCGAAAAACGGTGAATGCCTTTATCCTGAATATATTCCGAATAAAGGCATACACCGTTTTTGGGCAACCAGGCAGGGGCTCGGTGCAAATCAACACTACATAGTGCTATCACTTCCCATCTAAACAAAGGGTCATCTACGAAAAGTGTAAAGACTAGAAATTCAGGGTAGCATGGAGGTAAATCGTACCCACATTTTGTGGATTGTGGGATGACCAATTGCAATCGGAACCCTGGCGAATTTTATTGTGTATTCAAAAATAATGTAAGAAACAAAGCTACAGCACATAGGACACTTCCCCTCAAGGACGTATATTTTCAAGAAAAACAAAGAACCTCAGGTCACAGGCAACCCAACGTTTACTGCTGCTCTCTTTACAAAAGCCTCGACTAGGATACAATCTAAATTTCCTTGTACGGAAAACATGGATGGAGAATATGTGATTCTTATCTACAATGATATATTACTGAGCCAGGAAATCAATGAAATAACGTCACTTGCCGCCAAAGGTGTGTTCGTAGTTACAATCATTCTCAGTAAATTTAGTCACATAGAAAAAAGTGGTTTATCAAAGATATGAGGTACAGGTGCAATACAAAATTGCGTCCCATGAATAAAATGGCAGACGAGAGAAAGCATCACACATTTAGCAAACACACTTATGCCTGTAGGAGCGCGAAGGTCACTTGAGGTGAGGAAAAACCAGGTGTTTTCAATGAGCACAGATACCATTCCATATAGAGCAAAGAGGGCATCAAGACAACTTACTCTAAACATCAAAGGACTGAACTCAGCCCACTTTACACACCAGAAAAGATTATTTACAACTGGTTAGAATTTGAAAAACAATTTATCGATCTCTCTCTGGAAGAGAATCAAGTGGATGCACAGCAGCAAGCAGCACAGCACTCAAAATCGGCTACACCCCGTGAGAAAAATAAACTGCAAAATAAAGGCAGTGAGTGAGAGATAAATTCTTCGAGACTTCGTTCAGGGGCTCTCATTGAAGTTATTTTGAGCATATATTAACACACAGAAGGATCGGACCTAAGGGAGGACACTCGTGGGTCTGAGTGTCTTCGTGAGCATGAGTCAGCAAATGCAGCCCTTGTCGAATAACATTGCCTTTTCCTGATTCCATGGACCCGAAATCTCCAAATGCAGACGACCCTTCTACAGCGAACACATGCATGGGTCATCCACAGGATGCTACCCCATTGGAACGGGAAGAAACATGAAAAGGCACCTCATCTTCTCATATCCTGGTGCTCGGGTTCAAGCTTCCAGCCGCTTTTCTGAAAATATACCCAATTGGGGAAGTCAGCACTTTCAAAACACTCTTACTTATAACTTGGAATTGGTTCCATGGATGAACTACAACGGGGAAGAATAAGAGACGATGGGTATATATTTGGACAGGCACATGGCGCTCTAATTTCCAATGCTGAACAAGAATTGACCCAAGTCTAAGCTTGCTCTCGGAAGGAGAATTGGGCTAGAAAATGTCCTGCTGCTTTGGGACCAGTTCCGAAAGTGGGAAGTTGAGCCGGGGATCTCAGGGAGCCTATAATTCATGGCCCTGCAGGATGGTAAAAGACACCTAATGTGGACAAATGACTTGGGTTGAGCCAGAGAAAAGAACTTGAGAGCAAGGCAGAATTGCAAAAATGGGATTTCAAGAGGGAGACGCGTCTCGCCTGGTAAGAACCTAGGATGTGGCAGTACTTCTTCAAACATGCCTTTGTCGAAAAAGGGTGTATGCCTTTATCCTGAATATCTTTAGGATAAAGGCATACACCGTTTTTGGGCAACCAGGCAGGGGCTCTGTGCAAATCAACACTACATAATGCTATCACTTCCCATCAAAACAAAGGGTCATGTACGAAAAGTGTAAAGACCAGAAATGCAGGGTAACGTGGAGGTAAATCGTACCCACATTTTGTGGATTGTGGGATGACCAATTGCAATCGGCACCCTGGCGAATTCTATGGTGTATTTGAAGATAAAGTAAGAAACAATGCTACAGCACATAGGACACTTCCATTCAAGGACGTATATTTTCAGGAAAACCAAAGAACCTCAGGTCACAGGCAACCCAACGTTTACTGCTGCTCTCTTTACAAAAGCCTCGACTAGGATACAATCTAAATTTCCTTGTACGGAAAACATGGATGGAGAATATGTGATTCTTATCTACAATGATATATTACAGAGCCAGGAAATCAATGAAATAACGTCACTTGGCGCCACCGGAGTGTTCTTAGTTACAATCATTCTCAGTGAATTTAGTCACATAGAAAAAAGTGGTTTATCAAAGATATGAGGTACAGGTGGAATATAAAATTGCATCCCTTGAACGAAATGGCAGATTACAGAGAGAATTACACATTTAACAAACACACTTATGCCTGTAGGAGCGCAAAGGTCACATGAGGTGAGGAAAAACCAGGTGTTTTCAATGAGCACAGATACCATTCCATATAGACCAAGGAGGGAATCAAGACAACTTACTCTAAACCTCAAAGGACTGAACTCAGCCCACTTTACACATCAGAAAAGATTATTGACAACTGGTCAGAATTTGAAAAACAATTTATCTATGTCTCTCTGGAAGAGAATCTAGTGGATGCACAGCAGCAAGCAACACAGCACGGAAAATCGGCTACACCCGGTGAGAAAAATAAACTGCAAAATAAAGGCAGTGAGTGACAGATAAATTCTTCGAGACTTCGTTCAGGGGCTGTGATTGGAGTTGTTTTCAGCATATATTCACACACAGAAAGATGGGACCTAAGGGAGGACAATCGTGGGTCTGAGTGTCTTCGTCAGCATGAGTCAGCAAATGCAGCCCTTGTAGAATAACACTGCCTTGCCCTGATTCCATTGACCCGAAATCTCCAAATGTAGACGACCCTTCTACAGCAAACACATGCATGGGTCAGCCACAGGATGCTACCCCATTGGAACGGGAAAAAACATGAAAAGGCACCTCATCTTCTCGTATCCTGGTACTCCGGTTCAAGCTTACAGCCACTTTCCTGAAAATATCCCCACTTGGGGAAGTCAGCACTTTCAAAACCTTCTTTCTTATAGCTTGGAATTGGTTCCATGGATGAACTACAACGGGGAAGAATAAGACACGATGCCTATATATTTGGACAGGCATATGGTGCTCTAATTTCAACTGCTGAACAAGAATTGACCCAAGTCTAAGCTTGCTCTCAGAAGGAGAATAGGGCTTGAAAATTTCCCGCTGATTTGTGACGAGTTCCAAAAGTGGGAAGTTGAGCAGGGGATCTCAGGGAGCCTATAATTCATGGCCCTGCAGGATGGTCAAAGGCACCTAATGTGGACAAATGACTTGTGTTGAGCCAGAGAAAAGAACTTGAGAGCAAGGCAGAATTGCAAAAATGGGATTTCAAGAGGGAGACGCGTCTCGCCTGGTAAGAACCTAGAATGTGGCAGTACTTCTTCAACCATGCCTTTGTCGAAAAACGTTGTATGCCTTTATCCTGAATATATTCCGAATAAAGGCATACACCGTTTTTGGGCAACCAGGCAGGGGCTCGGTGCAAATCAACACTACATAGTGCTATCACTTCCCATCTAAACAAAGGGTCATCTACGAAAAGTGTAAAGACTAGAAATTCAGGGTAGCATGGAGGTAAATCGTACCCACATTTTGTGGATTCCAGGATGAACAATGGCAATCGGCACCCTGGCGAAGTCTATGATGTATTCAAAAATAATGTAAGAAAAAAAGCTACAGCACATAGGACACTTCCACTCAAGGACGTATATTTTCAAGAAAACCAAAGAACCTCAGGTCACAGGCAACCCAACGTTTACTGCTTCTCTCTTTACAAAAGCCTCGACTAGGATACAATCTAAATTTCCTTGGACGGAAAACATGGATGGAGAATATGTGATTCTTATCTACAATGATATATTACTGAGCCAGGAAATCAATGAAATAACGTCACTTGCCGCCAAAGGAGTGTTCGTAGTTACAATCATTCTCAGTAAATTTAGTCACATAGAAAAAAGTGGTTTATCAAAGATATGAGGTACAGGTGGAATACAAAATTGCGTCCCATGAATGAAATGGCAGACGAGAGAAAGCATCACACATTTAGCAAACACACTTATGCCTGTAGGAGCGCGAAGGTCACTTGAGGTGAGGAAAAACCAGGTGTTTTCAATGAGCACAGATACCATTCCATATAGACCAAAGAGGGAATCAAGACAACTTACTCTAAACCTCAAAGGACTGAACTCAGCCCACTTTACACACCAGAAAAGATTATTTACAACTGGTTAGAATTTGAAAAACAATTTATCGATGTCTCTCTGGAAGAGAATCAAGTGGATGCACAGCAGCAAGCAACACAGCACTCAAAATCGGCTACACCCCGTGAGAAAAATGAACTGCAAATTAAAGGCAGTGAGTGAGAGATAAATTCTTTGAGACTTCGTTCAGGGGCTGTCATTGAAGTTGTTTTGAGCATATATTAACACACAGAAGGATCGGACCTAAGGGAGGACACTCGTGGGTCTGAGTGTCTTCGTGAGCATGAGTCAGCAAATGCAGCCCTTGTCGAATAACACTGCCTTTTCCTGATTCCATGGACCCGAAATCTCCAAATGCAGACGACCCTTCCTACAGCGAACACATGCATGGGACAGCCACAGGATGCTACCCCATTGGAACGGCAAAAAAACATGAAAAGCCACCTCATCTTCTCATATCCTGGTGCTCGGGTTCAAGCTTTCAGCCGCTTTTCTGAAAATATACCCAATTGGGGAAGTCAGCACTTTCAAAACACTCTTACTTATAACTTGGAATTGGTTCCATGGATGAACTACAATGGGGAGGAATAAGAGACGATGGCTATATATTTGGACAGGCACATGGCGCTCTAATTTCCAATGCTGAACAAGAATTGACCCAAGTCTAAGCTTGCTCTCGGAAGGAGAATTGGGCTTGAAAATTTCCTGCTGCTTTGAGACCAGTTCCGAAAGTGGGAAGTTGAGCAGGGGATCTCAGGGAGCCTATAATTCACGGCCCTGCAGGATGGTAAAAGGCACGTAATGTGGATAAATGACTTGGGTTGAACCAGAGAAAAGAACTTGAGAGCAAGGCAGAATTGCAAAACTGGCATTCCAAGAGGGAGAAGCGTCTCGCCTGGTAAGAACCTAGGATGTGGAAGTACTTCTTCAAACATGCCTTTGTCGAAAAAGGGTGTATGCCTTTATCCTGAATATCTTTAGGATAAAGGCATACACCGTTTTTGGGCAACCAGGCAGGGGCTCTGTGCAAATCAACAGTACATAATGCTATCACTTCCCATCAAAACAAAAGGTCATGTACGAAAAGTTTAGAGACCAGAAATGCAGGGTAACGTGGAGGTAAATCGTACCCACATTTTGTTGATTGTGGGATGAACAATTGCAATTGGCACCCTGGCGAATTCTATGGTTTATTCGAAGATAAAGTAAGAAACAATGCTACAGCACATAGGACACTTCCATTCAAGGACGTATATTTTCAGGAAAACCAAAGAACCTCAGGTCACAGGCAACCCAACGTTTACTGCTGCTCTCTTTACAAAAGCCTCGACTAGGATACAATCTAAATTTCCTTGGACGGAATACATGGATGGAGAATATGTGATTCTTATCTACAATGATATATTACAGAGCCAGGAAATCAATGAAATAACGTCACTTGGCGCCACCGGAGTGTTCTTAGTTACAATCATTCTCAGTGAATTTAGTCACATAGAAAAAAGTGGTTTATCAAAGATATGAGGTACAGGTGGAATATAAAATTGCGTCCCATGAACGAAATGGCAGACGACAGAGAGAATTACACATTTAGCAAACACACTTATGCCTGTAGGAGCGCAAAGGTCACATGAGGTGAGGAAAAACCAGGTGTTTTCAATGAGCTCAGATACCATTCCATATAGACCAAGGAGGGAATCAAGACAACTTACTCTAAACCTCAAAGGACTGAACTCAGCCCACTTTACACACCATTAAAGATTATTGACAACTGGTCAGAATTTGAAAAACAATTTATCTATGTCTCTCTGGAAGAGAATCTAGTGGATGCACAGCAGGAAGCAACACAGCACGGAAAATCGGCTACACCCGGTGAGAAAAATAAACTGCAAAATAAAGGCAGTGAGTGACAGATAAATTCTTCGAGACTTCATTCAGGGGCTGTGATTGGAGTTGTTTTCAGCATATATTCACACAGAGAAAGATGGGACCTAAGGGAGGACAATCGTGGGTCTGAGTGTCTTCGTGAGCATGAGTCAGCAAATGCAGCCCTTGTAGAATAACACTGCCTTGCCCTGATTCCATTGACCCGAAATCTCCAAATGTAGACGACCCTTCTACAGCAAACACATGCATGGGTCAGCCACAGGATGCTACCCCATTGGAACGGGACAAAACATGAAAAGGCACCTCATCTTCTCATATCCTGGTGCTCGGGTTCAAGCTTCCAGCCACTTTCCTGAAAATATCCCCACTTGGGGAAGTCAGCACTTTCAAAACCTTCTTTCTTATAGCTTGGAATTGGTTCCATGGATGAACTACAACGGGGAAGAATAAGACACGATGCCTATATATTTGGACAGGCATATGGTGCTCTAATTTCAACTGCTGAACAAGAATTGACCCAAGTCTAAGCTTGCTCTCAGAAGGAGAATAGGGCTTGAAAATTTCCCGCTGATTTGTGACCAGTTCCAAAAGTTGGAAGTTGAGCAGGGGATCTCAGCGAGCCTATAATTCATGGGCCTGCAGGATGGTCAAAGACACCTAATGTGGACAAATAACTTGGGTTGAGCCAGAGAAAAGAACTTGAGAGCAAGGCAGAATTGCAAAAATGGGATTTCAAGAGGGAGACGCGTCTCGCCTGGTAAGAACCTAGAATGTGGCAGTACTTCTTCAACCATGCCTTTGTCGAAAAACGGTGTAT
This sequence comes from Kogia breviceps, assembly GCF_026419965.1. Taxonomy (NCBI): domain Eukaryota; kingdom Metazoa; phylum Chordata; class Mammalia; order Artiodactyla; family Physeteridae; genus Kogia; species Kogia breviceps. The sequence continues at coordinate 36,884,476 of NC_081329.1, forward strand.
GCCTTTATCCTGAATATATTCCGAATAAAGGCATACACCGTTTTTGGGCAACCAGGCAGGGGCTCGGTCCAAATCAACAGTACATAGTGCTATCACTTCCCTTCTAAACAAAGGGTCTTCTACGAAAAGTGTAAAGACTAGAAATTCAGGGTAGCATGGAGGTAAATCGTACCCACATTTTGTGGATTGTGGGATGACCAATTGCATTCGGCACCCTGGCGAATTCTATGGTGTATTCGAAGATAAAGTAAGAAACAATGCTACAGCACATAGGACACTTCCATTCAAGGACATATATTTTCAGGAAAACCAAAGAACCTCAGGTCACAGGCAACCCAACGTTTACTGCTGCTCTCTTTACAAAAGCCTCGACTAGGATACAATCTAAATTTCCTTGGACGGAAAACATGGATGGAGAATATGTGATTCTTATCTACAATGATATATTACTGAGCCAGGAAATCAATGAAATAACGTCACTTGCCGCCAAAGGAGTGTTCGTAGTTACAATCATTCTCAGTAAATTTAGTCACATAGAAAAAAGTGGTTTATCAAAGATATGAGGTACAGGTGGAATACAAAATTGCGTCCCATGAATGAAATGGCAGACGAGAGAAAGCATCACACATTTAGCAAACACACTTATGCCTGTAGGAGCGCGAAGGTCACTTCAGGTGAGGAAAAACCAGGTGTTTTCAATGAGCACAGATACCATTCCATATAGACCAAAGAGGGAATGAGGACAACTTACTCTAAACCTCAAAGGACTGAACTCAGCCCACTTTACACACCAGAAAAGATTATTTACAACTGGTTAGAATTTGAAAAACAATTTATCGATGTCTCTCTGGAAGAGAATCAAGTGGATGCACAGCAGCAAGCAACACAGCACTCAAAATCGGCTACACCCCGTGAGAAAAATAAACTGCAAATTAAAGGCAGTGAGTGAGAGATAAATTCTTCGAGACTTCGTTCAGGGGCTCTCATTGAAGTTATTTTGAGCATATATTAACACACAGAAGGATCGGACCTAAGGGAGGACACTCGTGGGTCTGAGTGTCTTCGTGAGCATGAGTCAGCAAATGCAGCCCTTGTCGAATAACACTGCCTTTTCCTGATTCCATGGACCCGAAATTTCCAAATGCAGACGACCCTTCCTACAGCGAACACATGCATGGGACAGCCACAGGATGCTACCCCATTGGAACGGCAAAAAAAAAAAAAAGCCACCTCATCTTCTCATATCCTGGTGCTCGGGTTCAAGCTTTCAGCCGCTTTTCTGAAAATATACCCAATTGGGGAAGTCAGCACTTTCAAAACACTCTTACTTACAACTTGAAATTTGTTCCATGGATGAACTACAATGGGGAAGAATAAGAGACGATGGCTATATATTTGGACAGGCACATGGCGCTCTAATTTCCAATGCTGAACAAGAATTGACCCAAGTCTAAGCTTGCTCTCGGAAGGAGAATTGGGCTTGAAAATTTCCTGCTGCTTTGGGACCAGTTCCGAAAGTGGGAAGTTGAGCCGGGGATCTCAGGGAGCCTATAATTCATGGCCCTGCAGGATGGTAAAAGGCACGTAATGTGGAAAAATGACTTGGGTTGAACCAGAGAAAAGAACTTGAGAGCAAGGCAGAATTGCAAAACTGGGATTTCAAGAGGGAGAAACGTCTCGCCTGGTAAGAACCTAGGATGTGGCAGTACTTCTTCAAACATGCCTTTGTCGAAAAAGGGTGTATGCCTTTATCCTGAATATCTTTAGGATAAAGGCATACACCGTTTTTGGGCAACCAGGCAGGGGCTCTGTGCAAATCAACACTACATAATGCCATCACTTCCCATCAAAACAAAGGGTCATGTACGAAAAGTGTAAAGACCAGAAATGCAGGGTAACGTGGAGGTAAATCGTACCCACATTTTGTGGATTGTGGGATGACCAATTGCAATCGGCACCCTGGCGAATTCTATGGTGTATTCGAAGATAAAGTAAGAAACAATGCTACAGCACATAGGACACTTCCATTCAAGGACGTATATTTTCAGGAAAACCAAAGAACCTCAGGTCACAGACAACCCAACGTTTACTGCTGCTCTCTTTACAAAAGCCTCGACTAGGATACAATCTAAATTTCCATGGACGGAATATATGGATGGAGAATATGTGATTCTTATCTACGATGATATATTACAGAGCCAGGAAATCAATGAAATAACGTCACTTGCGCCACCGGAGTGTTCTTAGTTACAATCATTCTCAGTGAATTTAGTCACATAGAAAAAAGTGGTTTATCAAAGATATGAGGTACAGGTGGAATATAAAATTGCGTCCCATGAACGAAATGGCAGACGACAGAGAGAATTACACATTTAGCAAACACACTTATGCCTTTAGGAGCGCAAAGGTCACATGAGGTGAGGAAAAACCAGGTGTTTTCAATGAGCACAGATACCATTCCATATAGACCAAGGAGGGAATCAAGACAACTTACTCTAAACCTCAAAGGACTGAACTCAGCCCACTTTACACACCAGAAAAGATTATTGACAACTGGTCAGAATTTGAAAAACAATTTATCTATGTCTCTCTGGAAGAGAATCTAGTGGATGCACAGCAGCAAGCAACACAGCACGGAAAATCGGCTACACCCGGTGAGAAAAATAAACGGCAAAATAAAGGCAGTGAGTGACAGATAAATTTTTTGAGACTTCGTTTAGGGGCTGTGATTGGAGTTGTTTTCAGCATGTATTCACACACAGAAAGATGGGACCTAAGGGAGGACAATCGTGGGTCTGAGTGTCTTCATGAGCATGAGTCAGCAAATGCAACCCTTGTAGAATAACACTGCCTTGCCCTGATTCCATTGACCCAAAATCTCCAAATGTAGACGACCCTTCTACAGCGAACACATGCATCGGTCAGCCACAGGATGCTACCCCATTGGAACGGGAAAAAACATGAAAAGGCACCTCATCTTCTCATATCCTGGTACTCGGGTTCAAGCTTCCAGCCACTTTCCTGAAAATATCCCCACTTGGGGAAGTCAGCACTTTCAAAACCTTCTTTCTTATAGCTTGGAATTGGTTCCATGGATGAACTACAACGGGGAAGAATAAGACACGATGCCTATATATTTGGACAGGCATATGGTGCTCTAATTTCAACTGCTGAACAAGAATTGACCCAAGTCTAAGCTTGCTCTCAGAAGGAGAATAGGGCTTGAAAATTTCCCGCTGATTTTTGACCAGTTCCAAAAGTGGGAAGTTGAGCAGGGGATCTCAGGGAGCCTATAATTCATGGCCCTGCAGGATGGTCAAAGGCACCTAATGTGGACAAATGACTTGGGTTGAGCCAGAGAAAAGAACTTGAGAGCAAGGCAGAATTGCAAAAATGGGATTTCAAGAGGGAGACGCGTCTCGCCTGGTAAGAACATAGAATGTGGCAGTACTTCTTCAACCATGCCTTTGTCGAAAAACGGTGAATGCCTTTATCCTGAATATATTCCGAATAAAGGCATACACCGTTTTTGGGCAACCAGGCAGGGGCTCGGTGCAAATCAACACTACATAGTGCTATCACTTCCCATCTAAACAAAGGGTCATCTACGAAAAGTGTAAAGACTAGAAATTCAGGGTAGCATGGAGGTAAATCGTACCCACATTTTGTGGATTCCAGGATGAACAATGGCAATCGGCACCCTGGCGAAGTCTATGGTGTATTCAAAAATAATGTAAGAGACAAAGCTACAGCACATAGGACACTTCCACTCAAGGATGTATATTTTCAAGAAAACCAAAGAACCTCAGGTCACAGGCAACCCAACGTTTACTGCTTCTCTCTTTACAAAAGCCTCGACTAGGATACAATCTAAATTTCCTTGGACGGAAAACATGGATGGAGAATATGTGATTCTTATCTACAATGATATATTACTGAGCCAGGAAATCAATGAAGTAACGTCACTTGCCGCCAAAGGAGTGTTCGTAGTTACAATCATTCTCAGTAAATTTAGTCACATAGAAAAAAGTGGTTTATCAAAGATATGAGGTACAGGTGGAATACAAAATTGCGTCCCATGAATGAAATGGCAGACGAGAGAAAGCATCACACATTTAGCAAACACACTTATGCCTGTAGGAGCGCGAAGGTCACTTGAGGTGAGGAAAAAACAGGTGTTTTGAATGAGCACAGATACCATTCCATATAGACCAAGGAGGGAATCAAGACAACTTACTCTAAACCTCAAAGGACTGAACTCAGCCCACTTTACACACCAGAAAATATTATTTACAACTGGTTAGAATTTGAAAAACAATTTATCGATGTCTCTCTGGAAGAGAATCAAGTGGATGCACAGCAGCAAGCAACACAGCACTGAAAATCGGCTACACCCCGTGAGAAAAATAAACTGCAAAATAAAGGCAGTGAGTGAGAGATAAATTCTTCGAGACTTCGTTCAGGGGCTGTCATTGAAGTTCTTTTGAGCATATATTAACACACAGAAGGATCGGACCTAAGGGAGGACACTCGTGGGTCTGAGTGTCTTCGTGAGCATGAGTCAGCAAATGCAGCCCTTGTCGAATAACACTGCCTTTTCCTGATTCCATGGACCCGAAATCTCCAAATGCAGACGACCCTTCCTACAGCTAACACATGTATGGGACAGCCACAGGATGCTACCCCATTGGAACGGGAAAAAACATGAAAAGGCACCTCATCTTCTCATATCCTGGTGCTCGGGTTCAAGCTTCCAGCCACTTTCCTGAAAATATCCCCACTTGGGGAAGTCAGCACTTTCAAAACCTTCTTTCTTATAGCTTGGAATTGGTTCCATGGATGAACTACAACGGGGAAGAGTAAGACACGATGCCTATATATTTGGACAGGGACATGGTGCTCTAATATCAACTGCTGAACAAGAATTGACCCAAGTCTAAGCTTGCTCTCAGAAGGAGAATAGGGCTTGAAAATTTCCCGCTGCTTTGTGACCAGTTCCAAAATTGGGAAGTCGAGCAGGGGATCTCAGCGAGCCTATAATTCATGGGCCTGCAGGATGGTCAAAGACACCTAATGTGGACAAATGACTTGAGTTGAGCCAGATAAAAAATTTGAGAGCAAGGCAGAATTGCAAAAATAGGATTTCAAGATGGAGAAGGGTCTCTCCTGGTAAGAACCTAGTATGTGGCAGTACTTCTTCAACCATGCCTTTGTCAAGAAGGGGTGTATGCCTTTATAGTGAATATATTCCGGATAAAGGCATACACCGTTTTTGGGCAACCAGGCAGGGGCTCGGTGCAAATCAACACTACATAATGCTGTCACTTCCCATCAAAATAAAGTGTCATGTAGGAAAAGTGTAAAGACAAGAAATGCAGGGTAAAGTGGAGGTAAATCGTACCCACATTTTGTGGACCGTGGGATACCAATGGCAATCGGCAACCCTGGCGAAGTCTATGGTGTATTCGAAGGTAGAGTAAGAAACAAAGCTATAGCACATAGGACACTTCCATTCAAGGACGTATATTTTCAGGAAAACCAAAGAACCTCAGGTCACAGGCAACCCAACGTTTACTGCTTCTCTCTTTACAAAAGCCTCGACTAGGATACAATCTAAATTTCCTTGGACGGAAAACATGGATGGAGAATATGTGATTCTTATCTTCAATGATATATTACTGAGCCAGGAAATCAATGAAGTAACGTCACTTGCCGGCAAAGGAGTGTTCCTAGTTACAATCATTCTCAGTAAATTTAGTCACATAGAAAAAAGTGGTTTATCAAAGATATGAGGTACAGGTGGAATACAAAATTGCATCCCATGAATGAAATGGCAGACGAGAGAAAGCATCACACATTTAGCAAACACACTTATGCCTGTAGGAGCGCGAAGGTCACTTGAGGTGAGGAAAAACCAGGTGTTTTCAATGAGCACAGATACCATTCCATATAGACCAAAGAGGGCATCAAGACAACTTACTCTAAACCTCAAAGGACTGAACTCAGCCCACTTTACACACCAGAAAAGATTATTTACAACTGGTTAGAATTTGAAAAACAATTTATCGATGTCTCTCTGGAAGAGAATCAAGTGGATGCACAGCCGCAAGCAACACAGCACTGAAAATCGGCTACACCCCGTGAGAAAAATAAACTGCAAAATAAAGGCAGTGAGTGAGAGATAAATTCTTCGAGACTTCGTTCAGGGGCTGTCATTGAAGTTGTTTTGAGCATATATTAACACACAGAATGATCGGACCTAAGGAAGGACACTCGTGGGTCTGAGTGTCTTCGTGAGCATGAGTCAGCAAATGCAGCCCTTGTAGAATAACACTGCCTTTTCCTGATTCCATGGACCCGAAATTTCCAAATGCAGACGACCCTTCCTACAGCGAACACATGCATGGGACAGCCACAGGATGCTACCCCATTGGAACGGCAAAAAAACATGAAAAGCCACCTCATCTTCTCATATCCTGGTGCTCGGGTTCAAGCTTTCAGCCACTTTTCTGAAAATATACCCAATTGGGGAAGTCAGCACTTTCAAAACACTCTTACTTATAACTTGGAATTGGTTCCATGGATGAACTACAATGGGGAAGAATAAGAGACGATGGCTATATATTTGGACAGGCACATGGAGCTCTAATTTCCAATGCTGAACAAGAATTGACCCAAGTCTAAGCTTGCTCTCGGAAGGAGAATTGGGCTTGAAAATTTCCTGCTGCTTTGGGACCAGTTCCGAAAGTGGGAAGTTGAGCCGGGGATCTCAGGGAGCCTATAATTCATGGCCCTGCAGGATGGTAAAAGACACCTAATGTGGACAAATGACTTGGGTTGAGCCAGAGAAAAGAACTTGAGAGCAAGGCAGAATTGCAAAAATGGGATTTCAAGAGGGAGACGCGTCTCGCCTGGTAAGAACCTAGGATGTGGCAGTACTTCTTCAAACATGCCTTTGTCGAAAAAGGGTGTATGCCTTTATCCTGAATATCTTTAGGATAAAGGCATACACCGTTTTGGGGCAACCAGGCAGGGGCTCTGTGCAAATCAACACTACATAATGCTATCACTTCCCATCAAAACAAAGGGTCATCTACGAAAAGTGTAAAGACCAGAAATGCAGGGTAACGTGGAGGTAAATCGTACCCACATTTTGTGGATTGTGGGATGAACAATTGCAATCGGCACCCTGGCGAATTCTATGGTGTATTCGAAGATAAAGTAAGAAACAATGCTACAGCACATAGGACACTTCCATTCAAGGACGTATATTTTCAGGAAAACCAAAGAACCTCAGGTCACAGGCAACCCAACGTTTACTGCTGCTCTCTTTACAAAACCCTCGACTAGGATACAATCTAAATTTCCTTGGATGGAATACATGGATGGAGAATATGTGATTCTTATCTACAATGATATATTACAGAGCCAGGAAATCAATGAAATAACGTCACTTGGCGCCACCAGAGTGTTCTTAGTTACAATCATTCTCAGTGAATTTAGTCACATAGAAAAAAGTGGTTTATCAAAGATATGAGGTACAGGTGGAATATAAAATTGCATCTATTGAACGAAATGGCAGATGACAGAGAGAGTTACACATTTAGCAAACACACTTATTCCTGTAGGAGCGCAAAGGTCACATGAGGTGAGGAAAAACCAGGTGTTTTCAATGAGCACAGATACCATTCCATATAGACCAAGGAGGGAATCAAGACAACTTACTCTAAACCTCAAAGGACTAAACTCAGCCCACTTTACACACCAGAAAAGATTATTGACAACTGGTCAGAATTTGAAAAACAATTTATCTATGTCTCTCTGGAAGAGAATCTAGTGGATGCACAGCAGCAAGCAACACAGCACGGAAAATCGGCTACACCCGGTGAGAAAAATAAACTGCAAAATAAAGGCAGTGAGTGACAGATAAATTTTTCAAGACTTCGTTCAGGGGCTGTGATTGGAGTTCTTTTCAGCATATATTCACACACAGAAAGATGGGACCTAAGGGAGGACAATCGTGGGTCTGAGTGTCTTCATGAGCATGAGTCAGCAAATGCAGCCCTTGTAGAATAACACTGCCTTGCCCTGATTCCATTGACCCGAAATCTCCAAATGTAGACGACCCTTCTACAGCAAACACATGCATGGGTCAGCCACAGGATGCTACCCCATTGGAACGGGAAAAAACATGAAAAGGCACCTCATCTTCTCATATCCTGGTACTCGGGTTCAAGCTTCCAGCCACTTTCCTGAAAATATCCCCACTTGGGGAAGTCAGCACTTTCAAAACCTTCTTTCTTATAGCTTGGAATTGGTTCCATGGATGAACTACAACGGGGAAGAATAAGACACGATGCCTATATATTTGGACAGGCATATGGTGCTCTAATTTCAACTGCTGAACAAGAATTGACCCAAGTCTAAGCTTGCTCTCAGAAGGAGAATAGGGCTTGAATATTTCCCGCTGATTTGTGACCAGTTCCAAAAGTGGGAAGTTGAGCAGGGGATCTCAGGGAGCCTATAATTCATGGCCCTGCAGGATGGTCAAAGGCACCTAATGTGGACAAATGACTTGGGTTGAGCCAGAGAAAAGAACTTGAGAGCAAGGCAGAATTGCAAAAATGGGATTTCAAGAGGGAGACGCGTCTCGCCTGGTAAGAACATAGAATGTGGCAGTACTTCTTCAACCATGCCTTTGTCGAAAAACGGTGAATGCCTTTATCCTGAATATATTCCGAATAAAGGCATACACCGTTTTTGGGCAACCAGGCAGGGGCTCGGTGCAAATCAACACTACATAGTGCTATCACTTCCCATCTAAACAAAGGGTCATCTACGAAAAGTGTAAAGACTAGAAATTCAGGGTAGCATGGAGGTAAATCGTACCCACATTTTGTGGATTCCAGGATGAACAATGGCAATCGGCACCCTGGCGAAGTCTATGGTGTATTCAAAAATAATGTAAGAGACAAAGCTACAGCACATAGGACACTTCCACTCAAGGATGTATATTTTCAAGAAAACCAAAGAACCTCAGGTCACAGGCAACCCAACGTTTACTGCTTCTCTCTTTACAAAAGCCTCGACTAGGATACAATCTAAATTTCCTTGGACGGAAAACATGGATGGAGAATATGTGATTCTTATCTACAATGATATATTACTGAGCCAGGAAATCAATGAAGTAACGTCACTTGCCGCCAAAGGAGTGTTCGTAGTTACAATCATTCTCAGTAAATTTAGTCACATAGAAAAAAGTGGTTTATCAAAGATATGAGGTACAGGTGGAATACAAAATTGTGTCCCATGAATGAAATGGCAGACGAGAGAAAGCATCACACATTTAGCAAACACACTTATGCCTGTAGGAGCGCGAAGGTCACTTGAGGTGAGGAAAAACCCGGTGTTTTCAATGAGCACAGATACCATTCCATATAGACCAAAGAGGGAATCAAGACAACTTACTCTAAACCTCAAAGGACTGAACTCAGCCCACTTTACACACCAGCAAAGATTATTTACAACTGGTTAGAATTTGAAAAACAATTTATCGATGTCTCTCTGGAAGAGAATCAAGTGGATGCACAGCAGCAAGCAACACAGCACTGAAAATCGGCTACACCCCGTGAGAAAAATAAACTGCAAAATAAAGGCAGTGAGTGAGAGATAAATTCTTCGAGACTTCGTTCAGGGGCTGTCATTGAAGTTCTTTTGAGCATATATTAACACACAGAAGGATCGGACCTAAGGGAGGATACTCGTGGGTCTGAGTGTCTTCGTGAGCATGAGTCAGCAAATGCAGCCCTTGTCGAATAACATTGCCTTTTCCTGATTCCATGGACCCGAAAACTCCAAATGCAGACGACCCTTCTACAGCGAACACATGCATGGGTCATCCACAGGATGCTACCCCATTGGAACGGGAAAAAACATGAAAAGGCACCTCATCTTCTCATATCCTGGTGCTCGGGTTCAAGCTTCCAGCCACTTTCCTGAAAATATCCCCACTTGCGGAAGTCAGCACTTTCAAAACCTTCTTTCTTAGAGCTTGGAATTGCTTCCATGGATGAACTACAATGGGGAAGAATTAGACACGATGCCTTTATATTTGGACAGGCATATGGTGCTCTAATTTCAACTGCTGAACAATAATTGACCCAAGTCTAAGCTTGCTCTCAGAAGGAGAATAGGGCTTGAATATTTCCCGCTGATTTGTGACCAGTTCCAAAAGTGGGAAGTTGAGCAGGGGATCTCAGCGAGCCTATAATTCATGGGCCTGCAGGATGGTCAAAGACACCTAATGTGGACAAATGACTTGGGTTGAGCCAGAGAAAAGAACTTGAGAGCAAGGCAGAATTGCAAAAATGGGATATCAAGAGGGAGACGCGTCTCGCCTGGTAAGAACCTAGAATGTGGCAGTACTTCTTCAACCATGCCTTTGTCGAAAAACGGTGAATGCCTTTATCCTGAATATATTCCGAATAAAGGCATACACCGTTTTTGGGCAACCAGGCAGGGGCTCGGTGCAAATCAACACTACATAGTGCTATCACTTCCCATCTAAACAAAGGGTCATCTACGAAAAGTGTAAAGACTAGAAATTCAGGGTAGCATGGAGGTAAATCGTACCCAAATTTTGTGGATTCCAGGATGAAAAATGGCAATCGGCACCCTGGCGAATTCTATGGTGTATTCAAAAATAATGTAAGAAACAAAGCTACAGCACATAGGACACTTCCACTCAAGGATGTATATTTTCAAGAAAACCAAAGAACCTCAGGTCACAGGCAACCCAACGTTTTCTGCTGCTCTCTTTACAAAAGCCTCGACTAGGATACAATCTAAATTTCCTTGGACGGAAAACATGGATGGAGAATATGTGATTCTTATCTACAATGATATATTACTGAGCCAGGAAATCAATGAAATAACGTCACTTGCCGCCAAAGGAGTGTTCGTAGTTACAATCATTCTCAGTAAATTTAGTCACATAGAAAAAAGTGGTTTATCAAAGATATGAGGTACAGGTGGAATACAAAATTGCGTCCCATGAATGAAATGGCAGACGAGAGAAAGCATCACACATTTAGCAAACACACTTATGCCTGTAGGAGCGCGAAGGTCACTTGAGGTGAGGAAAAAACAGGTGTTTTGAATGAGCACAGATACCATTCCATATAGACCAAGGAGGGAATCAAGACAACTTACTCTAAACCTCAAAGGACTGAACTCAGCCCACTTTACACACCAGAAAATATTATTTACAACTGGTTAGAATTTGAAAAACAATTTATCGATGTCTCTCTGGAAGAGAATCAAGTGGATGCACAGCAGCAAGCAACACAGCACTGAAAATCGGCTACACCCCGTGAGAAAAATAAACTGCAAAATAAAGGCAGTGAGTGAGAGATAAATTCTTCGAGACTTCGTTCAGGGGCTGTCATTGAAGTTCTTTTGAGCATATATTAACACACAGAAGGATCGGACCTAAGGGAGGATACTCGTGGGTCTGAGTGTCTTCGTGAGCATGAGTCAGCAAATGCAGCCCTTGTCGAATAACATTGCCTTTTCCTGATTCCATGGACCCGAAAACTCCAAATGCAGACGACCCTTCTACAGCGAACACATGCATGGGTCATCCACAGGATGCTACCCCATTGGAACGGGAAAAAACATGAAAAGGCACCTCATCTTCTCATATCCTGGTGCTCGGGTTCAAGCTTTCAGCCGCTTTTCTGAAAATATACCCAATTGGGGAAGTCAGCACTTTCAAAACACTCTTACTTATAACTTGGAATTGGTTCCATGGATGAACTACAACGGGGAAGAATAAGAGACGATGGCTATATATTTGGACAGGCACATGGCGCTCTAATTTCCAATGCTGAACAAGAATTGACCCAAGTCTAAGCTTGCTCTCAGAAGGAGAATTGGGCTTGAAAATTTCCTGCTGCTTTGGGACCTGTTCTGAAAGTGGGAAGTTGAGCCGGGGATCTCAGAGAGCCTATAATTCATGGCCCTACAGGATGGTAAAAGGCACGTAATGTGGAAAAATGACTTGGGTTGAACCAGAGAAAAGAACTTGAGAGCAAGGCAGAATTGCAAAACTAGGATTTCAAGAGGGAGAAGCGTCTCGCCTGGTAAGAACCTAGGATGTGGCAGTACTTCTTCAAACACGCCTTTGTCGAAAAAGGGTGTATGTCTTTATCCTGAATATCTTTAGGATAAAGGCATACACCGTTTTTGGGCAACCAGGGAGGGGCTCTGTGCAAATCAACACTACATAATGCTATCACTTCCCATCAAAACAAAGGGTCATGTATGAAAAGTGTAAAGACCAGAAATGCAGGGTAACGTGGAGGTAAATCGTACCCACATTTTGTGGATTGTGGGATGAACAATTGCAATCGGCACCCTGGCGAATTCTATGGTGTATTCGAAGATAAAGTAAGAAACAATGCTACAGCACATAGGACACTTCCACTCAAGGACGTATATTTTCAAGGAAACCAAAGAACCTCAGGTCACAGGCAACCCAACATTTACTGCTGCTCTCTTTACAAAAGCCTCGACGAGGATACAATCTAAATATCCTTGGACAGAAACATGGATGAAGAATATGTGATTCTTATCTACAATGATATATTACAGAGCCAGGAAATCAATGAAATAACGTCACTTGCGCCACCGGAGTGTTGTTAGTTACAATCATTCTCAGTGAATTTAGTCACATAGAAAAAAGTGGTTTATCAAAGATATGAGGTACAGGTGGAATATAAAATTGCGTCCCTTGAACGAAATGGCAGACGACAGAGAGAATTACACATTTAGCAAACACACTTATGCCTGTAGGAGCGCAAAGGTCACATGAGGTGAGGAAAAACCAGGTGTTTTCAATGAGCACAGATACCATTCCATATAGACCAAGGAGGGAATCAAGACAACTTACTCTAAACCTCAAAGGACTGAACTCAGCCTACTTTACACACCAGAAAAGATTATTGACAACTGGTCAGAATTTGAAAAACAATTTATCTATGTCTCTCTGGAAGAGAATCTAGTGGATGCACAGCAGCAAGCAACACAGCACGGAAAATCGGCTACACCCGGTGAGAAAAATAAACTGCAAAATAAAGGCAGTGAGTGACAGATAAATTCTTCGAGACTTCGTTCAGGGGCTGTGATTGGAGTTGTTTTCAGCATATATTCACACACAGAAAGATGGGACCTAAGGGAGGACAATCGTGGGTCTGAGTGTCTTCGTGAGCATGAGTCAGCAAATGCAGCCCTTGTAGAATAACACTGCCTTGCCCTGATTCCATTGACCTGAAATCTCCAAATGTAGACGACCCTTCTACAGCGAACACATGCATGTGTCAGCCACAGGATGCTACCCCATTGGAATGGGAAAAAACATGAAAAGGCACCTCATCTTCTCATATCCTGGTGCTCGGTTTCAAGCTTCCAGCCACTTTCCTGAAAATATCCCCACTTGGGGAAGTCAGCACTTTCAAAACCTTCTTTCTTAGAGCTTGGAATTGCTTCCATGGATGAACTACAACGGGGAAGAATAAGAATAGATGCCTATATATTTGGACAGGCATATGGTGCTCTAATTTCAACTGCTGAACAAGAATTGACCCAAGTCTAAGCTTGCTCTCAGAAGGAGAATAGGGCTTGAAAATTTCCCGCTGCTTTGTGACCAGTTCCAAAAGTGGGAAGTTGAGCAGGGGATCTCATGGAGCCTATAATTCATGGGTCTGCAGGATGGTCAAAGACACCTAATGTGGACAAATGACTTGGGTTGAGCCAGAGAAAAGAACTTGAGAGCAAGGCAGAATTGCAAAAATGGGATTTCAAGAGGGAGACGCGTCTCGCCTGGTAAGAACCTAGAATGTGGCAGTACTTCTTCAACCATGCCTTTGTCGAAAAACGGTGTATGCCTTTATCCTGAATATCTTTAGGATAAAGGCATACACCGTTTTTGGGCAACCAGGCAGGGGCTCGGTGCAAATCAACACTACATAGTGCTATCACTTTCCATCTAAACAAAGGGTCATCTACGAAAAGTGTAAAGACTAGAAATTCAGGGTAGCGTGGAGGTAAATCGTACCCACATTTTGTGGATTCCAGGATGAACAATGGCAATCGGCACCCTGGCGAAGTCTATGGTGTATTCAAAAATAATGTAAGAAACAAAGCTACAGCACATAGGACACTTCCATTCAAGGACATATATTTTCAGGAAAACCAAAGAACCTCAGGTCACAGGCAACCCAACGTTTACTGCTGCTCTCTTTACAAAAGCCTCGACTAGGATACAATCTAAATTTCCTTGGACGGAAAACATGGATGGAGAATATGTGATTCTTATCTACAATGATATATTACTGAGCCAGGAAATTAATGAAATAACGTCACTTGCCGCCAAAGGGGTGTTCGTAGTTACAATCATTCTCAGTAAATTTAGTCACATAGAAAAAAGTGGTTTATCAAAAATATGAGGTACAGGTGGAATACAAAATTGCGTCCCATGAATGAAATGGCAGACGAGAGTAAGCATCACACATTTAGCAAACACACTTATGCCTGTAGGAGCGCGAAGGTCACTTGAGGTGAGGAAAAAACAGGTGTTTTGAATGAGCACAGATACCATTCCATATAGACCAAAGAGGGCATCAAGACAACTTACTCTAAACCTCAAAGGACTGAACTCAGCCCACTTTACACACGAGAAAAGATTATTTACAACTGGTTATAATTTGAAAAACAATTTATCGATGTCTCTCTGGAAGAGAATCAAGTGGATGCACAGCAGCAAGCAGCACAGCACTCAAAATCGGCTACACCCCGTGAGAAAAATAAACTGCAAAATAAAGGCAGAGAGTGAGAGATAAATTCTTCGAGACTTCGTTCAGGGGCTGTCATTGAAGTTGTTTTGAGCATATATTAACACACAGAAGGATCGGACCTAAGGGAGGACACTCGAGGGTCTGAGTGTCTTCGTGAGCATGAGTCAGCAAATGCAGCCCTTGTCGAATAACACTGCCTTTTCCTGATTCCATGGACCCGAATTCTCCAAATGCAGACGACCCTTCCTACAGCGAACACATGCATGGGACAGCCACAGGATGCTACCCCATTGGAACGGCAAAAAAACATGAAAAGCCACCTCATATTCTCATATCCTGGTGCTCGGGTTCAAGCTTTCAGCCGCTTTTCTGAAAATATACCCAATTGGGGAAGTCAGCACTTTCAAAACACTCTTACTTATAACTTGGAATTGGTTCCATGGATGAACTACAACGGGGAAGAATAAGAGACGATGGCTATATATTTGGACAGGCACATGGCGCTCTAATTTCCAATGCTGAACAAGAATTGACCCAAGTCTAAGCTTGCTCTCGGAAGGAGAATTGAGCTTGAAAATTCCCTGCTGCTTTAGGACCAGTTCCGAAAGTGGGAAGTTGAGCCGGGGATCTCAGGGAGCCTATAATTCATGGCCCTGCAGGATGGTCAAAGACACCCAATGTGGACAAATGACTTGGGTTGAACCAGAGAAAAGAACTTGAGAGCAAGGCAGAATTGCAAAAATGGGATTTCAAGAGGGAGACGCGTCTCGCCTGGTAAGAACCTAGAATGTGGCAGTACTTCTTCAACCATGCCTTTGTCGAAAAACGGTGTATGCCTTTATCCTGAATATATTCCGAATAAAGGCATACACCGTTTTTGGGCAACCAGGCAGGGGCTCGGTGCAAATCAACACTACATAGTGCTATCACTTCCCATCTAAACAAAGGGTCATCTACGAAAAGTGTAAAGACTAGAAATTCAGGGTAGCATGGAGGTAAATCGTACCCACATTTTGTGGATTCCAGGATGAACAATGGCAATCGGCACCCTGGCGAAGTCTATGGTGTATTCAAAAATAATGTAAGAAACAAAGCTACAGCACATAGGACACTTCCACTCAAGGACGTATATTTTCAAGAAAACCAAAGAACCTCAGGTCACAGGCAACCCAACGTTTACTGCTGCTCTCTTTACAAAAGCCTCGACTAGGATACAATCTAAATTTCCTTGGACGGAAAACATGGATGGAGAATATGTGATTCTTATCTACAATGATATATTACTGAGCCAGGAAATCAATGAAATAACGTCACTTGCCGCCAAAGGAGTGTTCGTAGTTACAATCATTCTCAGTAAATTTAGTCACATAGAAAAAAGTGGTTTATCAAAGATATGAGGTACAGGTGGAATACAAAATTGCGTCCCATGAATGAAATGGCAGACGAGAGAAAGCATCACACATTTAGCAAACACACTTATGCCTGTAGGAGCGCGAAGGTCACTTGAGGTGAGGAAAAACCAGGTGTTTTCAATGAGCACAGATACCATTCCATATAGACCAAGGAGGGAATCAAGACAACTTACTCTAAACCTCAAAGGACTGAACTCAGCCAACTTTACACACCAGAAAATATTATTTAGAACTGGTTAGAATTTGAAAAACAATTTATCGATGTCTCTCTGGAAGAGAATCAAGTGGATGCACAGCAGCAAGCAACACAGCACTCAAAATCGGCTACACCCCGTGAGAAAAATGAACTGCAAATTAAAGGCAGTCAGTGAGAGATAAATTCTTCAAGACTTCGTTCAGGGGCTGTCATTGAAGTTGTTTTGAGCATATATTAACACACAGAAGGATCGGACCTAAGGGAGGACACTCGTGGGTCTGAGTGTCTTCGTGAGCATGAGTCAGCAAATGCAGCCGTTGTTGAATAACACTGCCTTTTCCTGATTCCATGGACCCGAAATCTCCAAATGCAGACGACCCTTCCTACAGCGAACACATGCATGGGACAGCCACAGGATGCTACCCCATTGGAACGGCAAAAAACATGAAAAGCCACCTCATCTTCTCATATCCTGGTGCTCGGGTTCAAGCTTTCAGCCGCTTTTCTGAAAATATACCCAATTGGGGAAGTCAGCACTTTCAAAACACTCTTACTTATAACTTGGAATTGGTTCCATGGATGAACTACAATGGGGAGGAATAAGAGACGATGACTATATATTTGGACAGGCACATGGCGCTCTAATTTCCAATGCTGAACAAGAATTGACCCAAGTCTAAGCTTGCTCTCGGAAGGAGAATTGGGCTTGAAAATTTCCTGCTGCTTTGGGACCAGTTCCGAAAGTGGGAAGTTGAGCAGGGGATCTCAGGGAGCCTATAATTCATGGCCCTGCAGGATGGTAAAAGGCACGTAATGTGGATAAATGACTTGGGTTGAACCAGAGAAAAGAACTTGAGAGCAAGGCAGAATTGCAAAACTGGGATTCCAAGAGGGAAAAGCGTCTCGCCTGGTAAGAACCTAGGATGTGGCAGTACTTCTTCAAACATGCCTTTTTCGAAAAAGGGTGTATGCCTTTATCCTGAATATCTTAAGGATAAAGGCATACACCGTTTTGGGGGAACCAGGCAGGGGCTCTGTGCAAATCAACACTACATAATGCTATCACTTCCCATCAAAACAAAGGGTCATCTACGAAAAGTGTAAAGACCAGAAATGCAGGGTAACGTGGAGGTAAATCGTACCCACATTTTGTGGATTGTGGGATGAACAATTGCAATCGGCACCCTGGCGAATTCTATGGTGTATTCGAAGATAAAGTAAGAAACAATGCTACAGCACATGGGACACTTCCATTCAAGGACGTATATTTTCAGGAAAACCAAAGAACCTCAGGTCACAGGCAACCCAACGTTTACTGCTGCTCTCTTTACAAAAGCCTCGACGAGGATACAATCTAAATTTCCTTGGACGGAATACATGGAGGGGGAAAATGTGATTCTTATCTACAATGATATATTACAGAGCCAGGAAATCAATGAAATAACGTCACTTGGCGCCACCGGAGTGTTCTTAGTTACAATCATTCTCAGTGAATTTAGTCACATAGAAAAAAGTGGTTTATCAAAGATATGAGGTACAGATGGAATATAAAATTGCGTCCCATGAACGAAATGGCAGACGACAGAGAGAATTACACATTTAGCAAACACACTTATGCCTGTAGGAGCGCAAAGGTCACATGAGGTGAGGAAAAACCAGGTGTTTTCAATGAGCACAGATACCATTCCATATAGACAAAGGAGGGAATCAAGACAACTTACTCTAAACCTCAAAGGACTGAACTCAGCCCACTTTACACACCAGAAAAGATTATTGACAACTGGTCAGAATTTGAAAAACAATTTATCTATGTCTCTCTGGAAGAGAATCTAGTGGATGCACAGCAGCAAGCAACACAGCACGGAAAATCGGCTACACCTGGTGAGAAAAATAAACTGCAAAATAAAGGCAGTGAGTGACAGATAAGTTTTTCGAGACTTCGTTCAGGGGCTGTGATTGGAGTTGTTTCCAGCATATATTCACACACAGAAAGATGGGACCTAAGGGAGGACAATCGTGGGTCTGAGTGTCTTCGTGAGCATGAGTCAGCAAATGCAGCCCTTGTAGAATAACACTGCCTTGCCCTGATTCCATTGACCCGAAATCTCCAAATGTAGACGACCCTTCTACAGCAAACACATGCATGGGTCAGCCACAGGATGCTACCCCATTGGAACGGGAAAAAACATGAAAAGGCACCTCATCTTCTCATATCCTGGTGCTCGGGTTCAAGCTTCCAGCCACTTTCCTGAAAATATCCCCACTTGCGGAAGTCAGCACTTTCAAAACCTTCTTTCTTATAGCTTGGAATTGGTTCCATGGATGAACTACAACGGGGAAGAATAAGACACGATGCCTATATATTTGGACAGGCATATGGTGCTCTAATTTCAACTGCTGAACAAGAATTGACCCAAGTCTAAGCTTGCTCTCAGAAGGAGAATAGGGCTTGAAAATTTCCCGCTGATTTGTGACCAGTTCCAAAATTTGGAAGTTGAGCAGGGGATCTCAGCGAGCCTATAATTCATGGGCCTGCAGGATGGTCAAAGACACCTAATGTGGACAAATAACTTGGGTTGTGCCAGAGAAAAGAACTTGAGAGCAAGGCAGAATTGCAAAAATGGGATTTCAAGAGGGAGACGCGTCTCGCCTGGTAAGAACCTAGACTGTGGCAGTACTTCTTCAACCATGCCTTTGTCGAAAAACGGTGTATGCCTTTATCCTGAATATATTCCGAAATAAGGCATACACCGTTTTTGGGCAACCAGGCAGGGGCTCGGTGCAAATCAACACTACATAGTGCTATCACTTCCCATCTAAACAAAGGGTCATCTACGAAAAGTGTAAAGACTAGAAATTCAGGGTAGCGTGGAGGTAAATCGTACCCACATTTTGTGGATTTCAGGATGAACAATGGCAATTGGCACCCTGGCGAAGTCTATGGTGTATTCAAAAATAATGTAAGAAACAAGGCTACAGCACATAGGACACTTCCACTCAAGGACGTATATTTTGAAGAAAACCAAAGAACCTCAGGTCACAGGCAACCCAACGTTTACTGCTGCTCTCTTTACAAAAGCCTCGACGAGGATACAATCTAAATTTCCTTGGATGGAAAACATGGATGGAGAATATGTGATTCTTATCTACAATGATATATTACTGAGCCAGGAAATCAATGAAATAACGTCACATGGCGCCACCGGAATGTTCTTAGTTACAATCATTCTCAGTAAATTTAGTCACATAGAAAAAAGTGGTTTATCAAAGATATGAGGTACAGGTGGAATATAAAATTGCGTCCCTTGAACGAAATGGCAGACGACAGAGAGAATTACACATTTAGCAAACACACTTATGCCTGTAGGAGCGCAAAGGTCACATGAGGTGAGGAAAAACCAGGTGTTTTCAATGAGCAGAGATACCATTCCATATAGACCAAGGAGAGAATCAAGACAACTTACTCTAAACCTCAAAGGACTGAACTCAGCCCACTTTACACACCAGAAAAGATTATTGACAAGTGGTCAGAATTTGAAAAACAATTTATCTATGTCTCTCTGGAAGAGAATCTAGTGGATGCACAGCAGCAAGCAACACAGCACGGAAAATCGGCTACACCCGGTGAGAAAAATAAAGTGCAAAATAAAGGCAGTGAGTGACAGATAAATTTTTCGAGACTTCGTTCAGGGGCTGTGATTGGAGTTGTTTTCAGCATATATTCACACACAGAAAGATGGGACCTAAGGGAGGACAATCGTGGGTCTGAGTGTCTTCGTGAGCATGAGTCAGCAAATGCAGCCCTTGTAGAATAACACTGCCTTGCCCTGATTCCATTGACCCGAAATCTCCAAATGTAGACGACCCTTCTACAGCAAACACATGCATGGGTCAGCCACATGATGCTACCCCATTGGAACGGGAAAAAACATGAAAAGGCACCTCATCTTCTCATATCCTGGTGCTCGGGTTCAAGCTTCCAGCCACTTTCCTGAAAATATCCCCACTTGGGTAAGTCAGCACTTTCAAAACCTTCTTTCTTATAGCTTGGAATTGGTTCCATGGATGAACTAAAACGGGGAAGAATAAGACACGATGCCTATATATTTGGACAGGCATATGGTGCTCTAATTTCAACTGCTGAACAAGAATTGACCCAAGTCTAAGCTTACTCTCAGAAGGAGAATAGGGCTTGAAAATTTCCCGCTGCTTTGTGACCAGTTCCAAAAGTGGGAAGTTGAGCAGGGGATCTCAGGGAGCCTATAATTCATGGGCCTGCAGGATGGTCAAAGACACCTAATGTGGACAAATGACTTGGGTTGAGCCAGAGAAAAGAACTTGAGAGAAAGGCAGAATTGCAAAAATGGGATTTCAAGAGGGAGACGCGTCTCGCCTGATAAGAACCTAGAATGTGGCAGTACTTCTTCAACCATGCCTTTGTCGAAAAACGGTGTATGCCTTTATCCTGAATATATTCCGAATAAAGGCATACACCATTTTTGGGCAACCAGGCAGGGGCTCAGTGCAAATCAACATTACATAGTGCTATCACTTCCCATCTAAACAAAGGGTCATCTACGAAAAGTGTAAAGACTAGAAATTCATGGTAGCATGGAGGTAAATCGTACCCACATTTTGTGGATTCCAGGATGAACAATGGCAATCGGCACCCTGGCGAAGTCTATGGTGTATTCAAAAATAATGTAAGAAACAAAGCTACAGCACATAGGACACTTCCAGTCAAGGACGTATATTTTCAAGAAAACCAAAGAACCTCAGTTCACAGGCAACCCAACGTTTACTGCTGCTCTCTTTACAAAAGCCTCGACTAGGATACAATCTAAATTTCCTTGGACGGAAAACATGGATGGAGAATATGTGATTCTTATCTACAATGATATATTACTGAGCCAGGAAATCAATGAAATAACGTCACTTGCCACCAAAGGAGTGTTCGTAGTTACTATCATTCTCAGTAAATTTAGTCACATAGAAAAAAGTGGTTTATCAAAGATATGAGGTACAGGTGGAATACAAAATTGCGTCCCATGAATGAAATGGCAGACGAGAGAAAGCATCACACATTTAGCAAACACACTTATGCCTGTAGGAGCGCGAAGGTCACTTGAGGTGAGGAAAAACCAGGTGTTTTCAATGAGCACAGATACCATTCCATATAGACCAAAGAGGGAATCAAGACAACTTACTCTAAACCTCAAAGGACTGAACTCAGCCCACTTTACACACCAGAAAAGATTATTTACAACTGGTTAGAATTTGAAAAACAATTTATCGATTTCTCTCTGGAAGAGAATCAAGTGGATGCACAGCAGCAAGCAACACAGCACTCAAAATCGGCTACACCCCGTGAGAAAAATAAACTGCAAAATAAAGGCAGTGAGTGAGAGATAAATTCTTCGAGACTTCGTTCAGGGGCTGTCATTGAAGTTGTTTTGAGCATATATTAACACACAGAAGGATCGGACCTAAGGAAGGACACCCGTGGGTCTGAGTGTCTTCGTGAGCATGAGTCAGCAAATGCAGTCCTTGTCGAATAACACTGCCTTTTCCTGATTCCATGGACCCGAAATCTCCAAATGCAGACGACCCTTCCTACAGCGAACACATGCATGGGACAGCCGCAGGATGCTACCGCATTGGAACGGCAAAAAAAAAAAAAGCCACCTCATCTTCTCATATCCTGGTGCTCGGGTTCAAGCTTTCAGCCGCTTTTCTGAAAATATACCCAATTGGGGAAGTCAGCACTTTCAAAACACTCTTACTTACAACTTGGAATTGGTTCCATGGATGAACTACAACGGGGAAGAATAAGAGACGATGGCTATATATTTGGACAGGCACATGGCGCTCTAATTTCCAATGCTGAACAAGAATTGACCCAAGTCTAAGCTTGCTCTCGTAAGGAGAATTGGGCTTGAAAATTTCCTGCTGCTTTGGGACCAGTTCCGAAAGTGGGAAGTTGAGCCGCGTATCTCAGGGTGCCTATAATTCATGGCCCTGCAGGATGGTAAAAGGCACGTAATGTGGAAAAATGACTTGGGTTGAACCAGAGAAAAGAACTTGAGAGCAAGGCAGAAATGCAAAACTGGGATTTCAAGAGGGAGAAGCGTCTCACCTGGTAAGAACCTAGGATGTGGCAGTACTTCTTCAAACATGCCTTTGTCGAAAAAGGGTGTATGCCTTTATCCTGAATATCTTTAGGATAAAGGCATACACCGTTTTTGGGCAACCAGGCAGGGGCTCTGTGCAAATCAACACTACATAATGCTATCACTTCCCATGAAAACAAAGGGTCAGGTACGAAAAGTGTAAAGACCAGAAATGCAGGGTAACGTGGAGGTAAATTGTACCCACATTTTGTGGATTGTGGGATGACCAATTGCAATCGGCACCCTGGCGAATTCTATGGTGTATTCGAAGATAAAGTAAGAAACAATGCTACAGCACATAGGACACTTCCATTCAAGGACGTATATTTTCAGGAAAACCAAAGAACCTCAGGTCACAGGCAACCCAACGTTTTCTGCTGCTCTCTTTACAAAAGCCTCGACTAGGATACAATCTAAATTTCCTTGGACGGAAAACATGGATGGAGAATATGTGATTCTTATCTACAATGATATATTACTGAGCCAGGAAATCAATGAAATAACGTCACTTGCCGCCAAAGGAGTGTTCGTAGTTACAATCATTCTCAGTAAATTTAGTCACATAGAAAAAAGTGGTTTATCAAAGATATGAGGTACAGGTGGAATACAAAATTGCGTCCCATGAATGAAATGGCAGACGAGAGAAAGCATCACACATTTAGCAAACACACTTATGCCTGTAGGAGCGCGAAGGTCACTTGAGGTGAGGAAAAACCAGGTGTTTTCAATGAGCACAGATACCATTCCATATAGACCAAAGAGGGCATCAAGACAACTTACTCTAAACCTCAAAGGACTGAACTCAGCCCACTTTACACACCAGAAAAGATTATTTACAACTGGTTAGAATTTGAAGAACAATTTATCGATGCCTCTCTGGAAGAGAATCAAGTGGATGCACAGCAGCAAGCAACACAGCACTGAAAATCGGCTACACCCTGTGAGAAAAATAAACTGCAAAATAAAGGCAGTGAGTGAGAGATAAATTCTTCGAGACTTCGTTCAGGGGCTGTCATTGAAGTTGTTTTGAGCATATATTAACACACAGAAGGATCGGACCTAAGGGAGGACACTCGTAGGTCTGAATGTCTTCGTGAGCATGAGTCAGCAAATGCTGCCCTTGTCGAATAACACTGCCTTTTCCTGATTCCATGGACCCGAAATCTCCAAATGCAGACGACCCTTCCTACAGCGAACACCTGCATGGGACAGCCACAGGATGCTACCCCATTGGAACGGCAAAAAACCATGAAAAGCCACCTCATCTTCTCATATCCTGGTGCTCGGGTTCAAGCTTTCAGCCGCTTCTCTGAAAATATACCCAATTGGGGAAGTCAGCACTTTCAAAACACTCTTACTTATAAATTGGAATTGGTTCCATGGATGAATTACAATGGGGAAGAATAAGAGACGATGGCTATATACTTGGACAGGCACATGGCGCTCTAATTTCCAATGCTGAACAAGAATTGACCCAAGTCTAAGCTTGCTCTCAGAAGGAGAATTGGGCTTGAAAATTTCCTGCTGCTTTGGGACCTGTTCCGAACGTGGGAAGTTGAGCCGGGGATCTCAGGGAGCCTATAATTCATGGCCCTACAGGATGGTAAAAGGCACGTAATGTGGAAAAATGACTTGGGTTGAACCAGAGAAAAGAACTTGAGAGCAAGGCAGAATTGCAAAACTAGGATTTCAAGAGGGAGAAGCGTCTCGCCTGGTAAGAACCTAGGATGTGGCAGTACTTCTTCAAACATGCCTTTGTCGAAAAAGGGTGTATGTCTTTATCCTGAATATCTTTAGGATAATGGCATACACCGTTTTTGGGGAACCAGGCAGGGGCTCGGTGCAAATCAACACTAAATAATGCTATCACTTCCCATCAAAACAAAGGGTCATGTACGAAAAGTGTAAAGACCAGATATGCAGGGTAACGTGGAGGTAAATCGTACCCACATTTTGTGGATTGTGGGATGAGCAATGGCAATCGGCACCCTGGCGAATTCTATGGTGTATTCGAAGATAAAGTAAGAAACAATGCTACAGCACATAGGACACTTCCACTCAAGGACGTATATTTTCAAGGAAACCAAAGAACCTCAGGTCACAGGCAACCCAACGTTTACTGCTGCTCTCTTTACAAAAGCCTCGACGAGGATACAATCTAAATTTCCTTGAACAGAAACATGGATGAAGAATATGTGATTCTTATCTACAATGATATATTACAGAGCCAGGAAATCAATGAAATAACGTCACTTGCGCCACCGGAGTGTTCTTAGTTACAATCATTCTCAGTGAATTTAGTCACATAGAAAAAAGTGGTTTATCAAAGATATGAGGTACAGGTGGAATATAAAATTGCGTCCCTTGAACGAAATGGCAGACGACAGAGAGAATTACACATTTAGCAAACACACTTATGCCTGTAGGAGCGCAAAGGTCACATGAGGTGAGGAAAAACCAGGTGTTTTCAATGAGCACAGATACCATTCCATAGAGACCAAGGAGGGAATCAAGACAACTTACTCTAAACCTCAAAGGACTGAACTCAGCCCACTTTACACACCAGAAAAGATTATTGACAACTGGTCAGAATTTGAAAAACAATTTATCTATGTCTCTCTGGAAGAGAATCTAGTGGATGCACAGCAGCAAGCAACACAGCACGGAAAATCGGCTACACCTGGTGAGAAAAATAAACTGCAAAATAAAGGCAGTGAGTGACAGATATTCTTCGAGACTTCGTTCAGGGGCTGTGATTGGAGTTGTTTTCAGCATATATTCACACACAGAAAGATGGGACCTAAGGGAGGACAATCGTGGGTCTGAGTGTCTTCGTGAGCATGAGTCAGCAAATGCAGCCCTTGTAGAATAACACTGCCTTGCCCTGATTCCATTGACCTGAAATCTCCAAATGTAGACGACCCTTCTACAGCGAACACATGCATGTGTCAGCCACAGGATGCTACCCCATTGGAATGGGAAAAAACATGAAAAGGCACCTCATCTTCTCATATCCTGGTGCTCGGGTTCAAGCTTCCAGCCACTTTCCTGAAAATATCCCCACTTGGGGAAGTCAGCACTTTCAAAACCTTCTTTCTTAGAGCTTGGAATTGCTTCCCTGGATGAACTACAACGGGGAAGAATAAGACACGATGCCTTTATATTTGGACAGGCATATGGTGCTCTAATTTCAACTGCTGAACAAGAATTGACCCAAGTCTAAGCTTGCTCTCAGAAGGAGAATAGGGCTTGAAAATTTCCCGCTGCTTTGTGACCAGTTCCAAAAGTGGGAAGTTGAGCAGGGGATCTCAGGGAGCCTATAATTCATGGGCCTGCAGGATGGTCAAAGACACCTAATGTGGACAAATGACTTGGGTTGAGCCAGAGAAAAGAACTTGAGAGCAAGGCAGAATTGCAAAAATGGGATTTCAAGAGGGAGACGCGCCTCGCCTGGTAAGAACCTAGAATGTGGCAGTACTTCTTCAACCATGCCTTTGTCGAAAAACGGTGTATGCCTTTATCCTGAATATATTCCGAATAAAGGCATACACCGTTTTTGGGCAACCAGGCAGGGGCTCGGTCCAAATCAACACTACATAGTGCTATCACTTCCCATCTAAACAAAGGGTCATCTACGAAAAGTGTAAAGACTAGAAATTCAGGGTAGCATGGAGGTAAATCGTACCCACATTTTGTGGATTGTGGGATGAGCAATTGCAAGCGGCACCCTGGCGAATTCTATGGTGTATTCGTAGATAAAGTAAGAAACAATGCTACAGCACATAGGACACTTCCATTCAAGGACGTATATTTTCAGGAAAACCAAAGAACCTCAGGTCACAGGCAACCCAACGTTTACTGCTGCTCTCTTTACAAAAGCCTCGACTAGGATAGAATCTAAATTTCCTTGGACGGAAAACATGGATGGAGAATATGTGATTCTTATCTACAATGATATATTACGGAGCCAGGAAATCAATGAAATAACGTCACTTGCCACCAAAGGAGTGTTCGTAGTTACAATCATTCTCAGTAAATTTAGTCACATAGAAAAAAGTGGTTTATCAAAGATATGAGGTACAGGTGGAATACAAAATTGCGTCCCATGAATGAAATGGCAGACGAGAGAAAAGCATCACACATTTAGCAAACACACTTATGCCTGTAGGAGCGCGAAGGTCACTTGAGGTGAGGAAAAACCAGGTGTTTTCAATGAGCACAGATACCATTCCATATAGACCAAAGAGGGAATCAAGACAACTTACTCTAAACCTCAAAGGACTGAACTCAGCCCACTTTACACACCAGAAAAGATTATTTACAACTGGTTAGAATTTGAAAAACAATTTATCGATGTCTCTCTGGAAGAGAATCAAGTGGATGCACAGCAGCAAGCAACACAGCACTCAAAATCGGCTACACCCCGTGAGAAAAATAAACTGCAAAATAAAGGCAGTGAGTGAGAGATAAATTCTTCGAGACTTCGTTCAGGGGCTGTCATTGAAGTTGTTTTGAGCATATATTAACACACAGAAGGATCGGACCTAAGGGAGGACACTCGTGGGTCTGAGTGTCTTCGTGAGCATGAGTCAGCAAATGCAGCCCTTGTCGAATAATACTGCCTTTTCCTGTTTCCATGGACCCGAAATCTCCAAATGCAGACGACCCTTCCTACAGCGAACACATGCATGGGACAGCCACAGGATGCTACCCCATTGGAACGGCAAAAAAACATGAAAAGCCACCTCATCTTCTCATATCCTGGTGCTCGGGTTCAAACTTTCAGCCGCTTTTCTGAAAATATACCCAATTGGGGAAGTCAGCACTTTCAAAACACTCTTACTTATAACTTGGAATTGGTTCCATGGATGAACTACAATGGGGAAGAATAAGAGACGATGGCTATATATTTGGACAGGCACATGGCGCTCTAATTTCCAATGCTGAACAAGAATTGACCCAAGTCTAAGCTTGCTCTCGGAAGGAGAATTGGGCTTGAAAATCTCCTGCTGCTTTGGGACCAGTTCCGAAAGTGGGAAGTTGAACCGGGGATCTCAGGGAGCCTATAATTCATGGCCCTGCAGGATGGTAAAAGGCACGTAATGTGGAAAAATGACTTGGGTTGAACCAGAGAAAAGAACTTGAGAGCAAGGCAGAATTGCAAAACTGGGATATGAAGAGGGAGAAGCGTCTCGCCTGGTAAGAACCTAGGATGTGGCAGTACTTCTTCAAACATGCCTTTGTCGAAAAAGGGTGTATGCCTTTATCCTGAATATATTCCGAATAAAGGCATACACCGTTTTTGGGGAACCAGGCAGGGGCTCGGTGCAAATCAACACTACATAGTGCTATCACTTCCCATCTAAACAAAGGGTCATCTACGAAAAGTGTAAAGACTAGAAATTCAGGGTAGCATGGAGGTAAATCGTACCCACATTTTGTGGATTCCAGGATGAACAATGGCAATCGGCACCCTTGCGAAGTCTATGGTGTATTCAAAAATAATGTAAGAGACAAAGCTACAGCACATAGGACACTTCCACTCAAGGACATATATTTTCAAGAAAACCAAAGAACCTCAGGTCACAGGCAACCCAACGTTTTCTGCTGCTCTCTTTACAAAAGCCTCAACTAGGATACAATCTAAATTTCCTTGGACGGAAAACATGGATGGAGAATATATGATTCTTATCTACAATGATATATTACTGAGCCAGGAAATCAATGAAATAACGTCACTTGCCGCCAAAGGGGTGTTCGTAGTTACAATCATTCTCAGTAAATTTAGTCACATAGAAAAAAGTGGTTTATCAAAGATATGAGGTACAGGTGGAATACAAAATTGCGTCCCATGAATGAAATGGCAGACGAGAGAAAGCATCACACATTTAGCAAACACACTTATGCCTGTAGGAGCGCGAAGGTCACTTGAGGTGAGGAAAAACCAGGTGTTTTCAATGAGCACAGATACCATTCCATATAGACCAAAGAGGGAATCAAGACAACTTACTCTAAACCTCAAAGGACTGAACTCAGCCCACTTTACACACCAGAAAAGATTATTTACAACTGGTTAGAATTTGAAGAACAATTTATCGATGCCTCTCTGGAAGAGAATCAAGTGGATGCACAGCAGCAAGCAACACAGCACTCAAAATCGGCTACACCCTGTGAGAAAAATAAACTGCAAAATAAAGGCAGTGAGTGAGAGATAAATTCTTCGAGACTTCGTTCAGGGGCTGTCATTGAAGTTGTTTTGAGCATATATTAACATACAGAAGGATCGGACGTAAGGGAGGACACTCGTAGGTCTGAATGTCTTCGTGAGCATGAGTCAGCAAATGCTGCCCTTGTCGAATAACACTGCCTTTTCCTGATTCCATGGACCCGAAATCTCCAAATGCAGACGACCCTTCCTACAGCGAACACATGCATGGGACAGCCACAGGATGCTACCCCATTGGAACGGCAAAAAACCATGAAAAGCCACCTCATCTTCTCATATCCTGGTGCTCGGGTTCAAGCTTTCAGCCGCTTTTCTGAAAATATACCCAATTGGGGAAGTCAGCACTTTCAAAACACTCTTACTTATAAATTGGAATTGGTTCCATGGATGAATTACAATGGGGAAGAATAAGAGACGATGGCTATATACTTGGACAGGCACATGGCGCTCTAATTTCCAATGCTGAACAAGAATTGACCCAAGTCTAAGCTTGCTCTCAGAAGGAGAATTGGGCTTGAAAATTTCCTGCTGCTTTGGGACCTGTTCCGAACGTGGGAAGTTGAGCCGGGGATCTCAGGGAGCCTATAATTCATGGCCCTACAGGATGGTAAAAGGCACGTAATGTGGAAAAATGACTTGGGTTGAACCAGAGAAAAGAACTTGAGAGCAAGGCAGAATTGCAAAACTGGGATTCCAAGAGGGAGAAGCGTCTCGCCTGGTAAGAACCTAGGATGTGGCAGTACTTCTTCAAACATGCCTTTGTCGAAAAAGGGTGTATGCCTTTATCCTGAATATCTTTAGGATAAAGGCATACACAGTTTTGGGGCAACCAGGCAGGGGCTCTGTGCAAATCAACACTACATAATGCTATCACTTCCCATCAAAACAAAGGGTCATGTACGAAAAGTGTAAAGACCAGAAATGCAGGGTAACGTGGAGGTAAATCGTACCCACATTTTGTGGATTGTGGGATGAACAATGGCAATCGGCACCCTGGTGAATTCTATGGTGTATTCGAAGATAAAGTAAGAAACAATGCTACAGCACATAGGACACTTCCACTCAAGGACATATATTTTCAAGGAAACCAAAGAACCTCAGGTCACAGGCAACCCAACGTTTACTGCTGCTCTCTTTACAAAAGCCTCGACGAGGATACAATCTAAATTTCCTTGGACAGAAACATGGATGAAGAATATGTGATTCTTATCTACAATGATATATTACAGAGCCAGGAAATCAATGAAATAACGTCACTTGCGCCACCGGAGTGTTCTTAGTTACAATCATTCTCAGTGAATTTAGTCACATAGAAAAAAGTGGTTTATCAAAGATATGAGGTACAGGTGGAATATAAAATTGCGTCCCTTGAACGAAATGGCAGACGACAGAGAGAATTACACATTTAGCAAACACACTTATGCCTGTAGGAGCGCAAAGGTCACATGAGGTGAGGAAAAACCAGGTGTTTTCAATGAGCACAGATACCATTCCATATAGACCAAGGAGGGAATCAAGACAACTTACTCTAAACCTCAAAGGACTGAACTCAGCCCACTTTACACACCAGAAAAGATTATTGACAACTGGTCAGAATTTGAAAAACAATTTATCTATGTCTCTCTGGAAGAGAATCTAGTGGATGCACAGCAGCAAGCAACACAGCACGGAAAATCGGCTACACCCGGTGAGAAAAATAAACTGCAAAATAAAGGCAGTGAGTGACAGATAAATTCTTCGAGACTTCGTTCAGGGGCTGTGATTGGAGTTGTTTTCAGCATATATTCACACACAGAAAGATGGGACCTAAGGGAGGACAATCGTGGGTCTGAGTGTCTTCGTGAGCATGAGTCAGCAAATGCAGCCCTTGTAGAATAACACTGCCTTGCCCTGATTCCATTGACCTGAAATCTCCAAATGTAGACGACCCTTCTACAGCGAACACATGCATGTGTCAGCCACAGGATGCTACCCCATTGGAATGGGAAAAAACATGAAAAGGCACCTCATCTTCTCATATCCTGGTGCTCGGGTTCAAGCTTCCAGCCACTTTCCTGAAAATATCCCCACTTGGGGAAGTCAACACTTTCAAAACCTTCTTTCTTAGAGCTTGGAATTGCTTCCCTGGATGAACTACAACGGGGAAGAATAAGACACGATGCCTTTATATTTGGACAGGCATATGGTGCTCTAATTTCAACTGCTGAACAAGAATTGACCCAAGTCTAAGCTTGCTCTCAGAAGGAGAATAGGGCTTGAAAATTTCCCGCTGCTTTGTGACCAGTTCCAAAAGTGGGAAGTTGAGCAGGGGATCTCAGGGAGCCTATAATTCATGGGCCTGCAGGATGGTCAAAGACACCTAATATGGACAAATGACTTGGGTTGAGCCAGAGAAAAGAACTTGAGAGCAAGGCAGAATTGCAAAAATGGGATTTCAAGAGGGAGACGCGTCTCGCCTGGTAAGAACCTAGAATGTGGCAGTACTTCTTCAACCATGCCTTTGTCGAAAAACGGTGTATGCCTTTATCCTGAATATATTCCGAATAAAGGCATACACCGTTTTTGGGCAACCAGGCAGGGGCTCGGTCCAAATCAACACTACATAGTGCTATCACTTCCCATCTAAACAAAGGGTCATCTACGAAAAGTGTAAAGACTAGAAATTCAGGGTAGCATGGAGGTAAATCGTACCCACATTTTGTGGATTGTGGGATGAGCAATTGCAAGCGGCACCCTGGCGAATTCTATGGTGTATTCGTAGATAAAGTAAGAAACAATGCTACAGCACATAGGACACTTCCATTCAAGGACGTATATTTTCAGGAAAACCAAAGAACCTCAGGTCACAGGCAACCCAACGTTTACTGCTGCTCTCTTTACAAAAGCCTCGACTAGGATAGAATCTAAATTTCCTTGGACGGAAAACATGGATGGAGAATATGTGATTCTTATCTACAATGATATATTACGGAGTCAGGAAATCAATGAAATAACGTCACTTGCCACCAAAGGAGTGTTCGTAGTTACAATCATTCTCAGTAAATTTAGTCACATAGAAAAAAGTGGTTTATCAAAGATATGAGGTACAGGTGGAATACAAAATTGCGTCCCATGAATGAAATGGCAGACGAGAGAAAAGCATCACACATTTAGCAAACACACTTATGCCTGTAGGAGCGCGAAGGTCACTTGAGGTGAGGAAAAACCAGGTGTTTTCAATGAGCACAGATACCATTCCATATAGACCAAAGAGGGAATCAAGACAACTTACTCTAAACCTCAAAGGACTGAACTCAGCCCACTTTACACACCAGAAAAGATTATTTACAACTGGTTAGAATTTGAAAAACAATTTATCGATGTCTCTCTGGAAGAGAATCAAGTGGATGCACAGCAGCAAGCAACACAGCACTCAAAATCGGCTACACCCCGTGAGAAAAATAAACTGCAAAATAAAGGCAGTGAGTGAGAGATAAATTCTTCGAGACTTCGTTCAGGGGCTGTCATTGAAGTTGTTTTGAGCATATATTAACACACAGAAGGATCGGACCTAAGGGAGGACACTCGTGGGTCTGAGTGTCTTCGTGAGCATGAGTCAGCAAATGCAGCCCTTGTCGAATAACACTGCCTTTTCCTGTTTCCATGGACCCGAAATCTCCAAATGCAGACGACCCTTCCTACAGCGAACACATGCATGGGACAGCCACAGGATGCTACCCCATTGGAACGGCAAAAAAACATGAAAAGCCACCTCATCTTCTCATATCCTGGTGCTCGGGTTCAAGCTTTCAGCCGCTTTTCTGAAAATATACCCAATTGGGGAAGTCAGCACTTTCAAAACACTCTTACTTATAACTTGGAATTGGTTCCATGGATGAACTACAATGGGGAAGAATAAGAGACGATGGCTGTATATTTGGACAGGCACATGGCGCTCTAATTTCCAATGCTGAACAAGAATTGACCCAAGTCTAAGCTTGCTCTCGGAAGGAGAATTGGGCTTGAAAATGTCCTGCTGCTTTGGGACCAGTTCCGAAAGTGGGAAGTTGAGCCGGGGATCTCAGGGAGCCTATAATTCATGGCCCTACAGGATGGTAAAAGGCACGTAATGTGGAAAAATGACGTGGGTTGAACCAGAGAAAAGAACTTGAGAGCACGGCAGAATTGCAAAACTGGGATATCAAGAGGGAGAAGCGTCTCGCCTGGTAAGAACCTAGGATGTGGCAGTACTTCTTCAAACATGCCTTTGTCGAAAAAGGGTGTATGTCTTTATCCTGAATATATTCCGAATAAAGGCATACACCGTTTTTGGGCAACCAGGCAGGGGTTCGGTGCAAATCAACACTACATAGTGCTATCACTTCCCATCTAAACAAAGGGTCATCTACGAAAATTGTAAAGACTAGAAATTCAGGGTAGCATGGAGGTAAATCGTACCCACATTTTGTGGATTGTGGGATGAACAATGGCAATCGGCACCCTGGCGAATTCTATGGTGTATTCAAAAATAATGTAAGAGACAAAGCTACAGCACATAGGACACTTCCACTCAAGGACATATATTTTCAAGAAAACCAAAGAACCTCAGGTCACAGGCAACCCAACGTTTTCTGCTGCTCTCTTTACAAAAGCCTCGACTAGGATACAATCTAAATTTCCTTGGACGGAAAACATGGATGGAGAATATGTGATTCTTATCTACAATGATATATTACAGAGCCAGGAAATCAATGAAATAACGTCACTTGCCGCCAAAGGGGTGTTCGTAGTTACAATCATTCTCAGTAAATTTAGTCACATAGAAAAAAGTGGTTTATCAAAGATATGAGGTACAGGTGGAATACAAAATTGCGTCCCATGAATGAAATGGCAGACGAGAGAAAGCATCACACATTTAGCAAACACACTTATGCCTGTAGGAGCGCGAAGGTCACTTGAGGTGAGGAAAAAACAGGTGTTTTGAATGAGCACAGATACCATTCCATATAGACCAAGGAGGGAATCAAGACAACTTACTCTAAACCTCAAAGGACTGAACTCAGCCCACTTTACACACCAGAAAAGATTATTTACAACTGGTTAGAATTTGAAAAACAATTTATCTATGTCTCTCTGGAAGAGAATCTAGTGGATGCACAGCAGCAAGCAACACAGCACGGAAAATCGGCTACACCCGGTGAGAAAAATAAACTGCAAAATAAAGGCAGTGAGTGAGAGATAAATTCTTCGAGACTTCGTTCAGGGGCTGTGATTGGAGTTGTTTTGAGCATATATTAACACACAGAAGGATCGGACCTAAGGGAGGACACTCGTGGGTCTGAGTGTCTTCGTGAGCATGAGTCAGCAAATGCAGCCCTTGTCGAATAACACTGCCTTTTCCTGTTTCCATGGACCCGAAATCTCCAAATGCAGACGACCCTTCCTACAGCGAACACATGCATGGGACAGCCACAGGATGCTACCCCATTGGAACGGCAAAAAAACATGAAAAGGCACCTCATCTTCTCATATCCTGGTGCTCGGGTTCAAGCTTCCAGCCACTTTCCTGAAAATATCCCCACTTGGGGAAGTCAGCACTTTCAAAACCTTCTTTCTTAGAGCTTGGAATTGCTTCCATGGATGAACTACAATGGGGAAGAATAAGACACGATGCCTTTATATTTGGACAGGCATATGGTGCTCTAATTTGAACTGCTGAACAAGAATTGACCCAAGTCTAAGCTTGCTCTCAGAAGGAGAATAGGGCTTGAAAATTTCCCGCTGCTTTGTGACCAGTTCCAAAAGTGGGAAGTTGAGCAGGGGATCTCAGGGAGCCTATAATTCATGGCCCTGCAGGATGGTAAAAGGCACGTAATGTGGAAAAATGACTTGGGTTGAACCAGAGAAAAGAACTTGAGAGCAAGGCAGAATTGCAAAACTGGGATATCAAGAGGGAGAAGTGTCTCGCCTGGTAAGAACCTAGGATGTGGCAGTACTTCTTCAAACATGCCTTTGTCGAAAAAGGGTGTATGCCTTTATCCTGAATATATTCCGAATAAAGGCATACACCGTTTTTGGGCAACCAGGCAGGGGCTCGGTGCAAATCAACACTACATAGTGCTATCACTTCCCATCTAAACAAAGGGTCATCTACGAAAAGTGTAAAGACTAGAAATTCAGGGTAGCATGGAGGTAAATCGTACCCACATTTTGTGGATTTCAGGATGAACAATGGCAATCGGCACCCTGGCGAAGTCTATGGTGTATTCAAAAATAATGTAAGAAACAAAGCTACAGCACATAGGACACTTCCAGTCAAGGACGTATATTTTCAAGAAAACCAAAGAACCTCAGGTCACAGGCAACCCAACGTTTTCTGCTGCTCTCTTTACAAAAGCCTCGACTAGGATACAATCTAAATTTCCTTGGACGGAAAACATGGATGGAGAATATGTGATTCTTATCTACAATGATATATTACTGAGCCAGGAAATCAATGAAATAACGTCACTTGCCGCCAAAGGGGTGTTCGTAGTTACAATCATTCTCAGTAAATTTAGTCACATAGAAAAAAGTGGTTTATCAAAGATATGAGGTACAGGTGGAATACAAAATTGCGTCCCATGAATGAAATGGCAGACGAGAGAAAGTATCACACATTTAGCAAACACACTTATGCCTGTAGGAGCGCGAAGGTCACTTGAGGTGAGGAAAAAACAGGTGTTTTGAATGAGCACAGATACCATTCCATATAGACCAAGGAGGGAATCAAGACAACTTACTCTAAACCTCAAAGGACTGAACTCAGCCCACTTTACACACCAGAAAAGATTATTTACAACTGGTTAGAATTTGAAAAACAATTTATAG
Source organism: Kogia breviceps (assembly GCF_026419965.1). NCBI lineage: Eukaryota > Metazoa > Chordata > Mammalia > Artiodactyla > Physeteridae > Kogia > Kogia breviceps. The sequence goes on from NC_081329.1 coordinate 36,920,184, forward strand.
ATGTCTCTCTGGAAGAGAATCAAGTGGATGCACAGCAGCAAGCAACACAGCACTCAAAATCGTCTACACCCCGTGAGAAAAATAAACTGCAAAATAAAGGCAGTGAGTGAGAGATAAATTCTTCGAGACATCATTCAGGGGCTGTCATTGAAGTTGTTTTGAGCATATATTAACACACAGAAGGATCGGACCTAAGGGAGGACACTCGTGGGTCTGAGTGTCTTCGTGAGCATGAGTCAGCAAATGCAGCCCTTGTCGAATAACACTGCCTTTTCCTGATTCCATGGACCCGAAATCTCCAAATGCAGACGACCCTTCCTACAGCGAACACATGCATGGGATAGCCACAGGATGCTACCCCATTGGAACGGCAAAAAACATGAAAAGCCACCTCATCTTCTCATATCCTGGTGCTCGGGTTCAAGCTTTCAGCCGCTTTTCTGAAAATATACCCAATTGGGGAAGTCAGCACTTTCAAAACACTCTTACTTATAACTTGGAATTGGTTCCATGGATGAACTACAACGGGGAAGAATAAGAGACGATGGCTATATATTTGGACACGAACATGGCGCTCTAATTTCCAATGCTGAACAAGAATTGACCCAAGTCTAAGCTTGCTCTCAGAAGGAGAATTGGGATTGAAAATTCCTTGCTGCTTTGGGACCAGTTCCGAAAGTGGGAAGTTGAGCCGGGGATCTCAGGGAGCCTATAATTCATGGCCCTGCAGGGTGGTAAAAGGCACGTAATGTGGAAAAATGACTTGGGTTGAACCAGAGAAAAGAACTTGAGAGCAAGGCAGAATTGCAAAACTGGGATTTCAAGAGGGAGAAGCGTCTCGCCTGGAAAAAACCTAGGATGTGGCAGTACTTCTTCAAACATGCCTTTGTCGAAAAAGGGTGTATGCCTTTATCCTGAATATCTTTAGGATAAAGGCATACACCGTTTTTGGGGAACCAGGCAGGGGCTCGGTTCAAATCAACACTACATAATGCTATCACTTCCCATCAAAACAAAGGGTCATGTACGAAAAGTGTAAAGACCAGAAATGCAGGGTAACGTGGAGGTAAATCGTACCCACATTTTGTGGACTGTGGGATGACCAATTGCAATCGGCACCCTGGCGAATTCTATGGTGTATTCGAAGATAAACTAAGAAACAATGCTACAGCATATAGGACACTTCCACTCAAGGACGTATATTTTCAAGGAAACCAAAGAACCTCAGGTCACAGGCAACCCAACGTTTACTGCTGCTCTCTTTACAAAAGCCTCGACGAGGATACAATCTAAATTTCCTTGGACCGAAACATGGATGAAGAATATGTGATTCTTATCTACAATGATATATTACAGAGCCAGGAAATCAATGAAATAACGTCACTTGCGCCACCGGAGTGTTCTTAGTTACAATCATTCTCAGTGAATTTAGTCACATAGAAAAAAGTGGTTTATCAAAGATATGAGGTACAGGTGGAATATAAAATTGCGTCCCTTGAACGAAATGGCAGACGACAGAGAGAATTACACATTTAGCAAACACACTTATGCCTGTAGGAGCGCAAAGGTCACATGAGGTGAGGAAAAACCAGGTGTTTTCAATGAGCACAGATACCATTCCATATAGACCAAGGAGGGAATCAAGACAACTTACTCTAAACCTCAAAGGACTGAACTCAGCCCACTTTACACACCAGAAAAGATTATTTACAACTGGTTAGAATTTGAAAAACAATTTATCGATGTCTCTCTGGAAGAGAATCAAGTGGATGCACAGCAGCAAGCAACACAGCACTGAAAATCGGCTACATCCCGTGAGAAAAATAAACTGCAAAATAAAGGCAGTGAGTGAGAGATAAATTCTTCGAGACTTCGTTCAGGGGCTGTCATTGAAGTTCTTTTGAGCATATATTAACACACAGAAGGATCGGACCTAAGGGAGGACACTCGTGGGTCTGAGTGTCTTCGTGAGCATGAGTCAGCAAATGCAGCCCTTGTCGAATAACACTGCCTTTTCCTGTTTCCATGGACCCGAAATCTCCAAATGCAGACGACCCTTCCTACAGCGAACACATGCATGGGACAGCCACAGGATGCTACCCCATTGGAACGGCAAAAACCATGAAAAGCCACCTCATCTTCTCATATCCTGGTGCTCGGGTTCAAGCTTTCAGCCGCTTTTCTGAAAATATACCCAATTGGGGAAGTCAGCACTTTCAAAACACTCTTACTTATAAATTGGAATTGGTTCCATGGATGAATTACAATGGGGAAGAATAAGAGACGATGGCTATATACTTGGACAGGCACATGGCGCTCTAATTTCCAATGCTGAACAAGAATTGACCCAAGTCTAAGCTTGCTCTCAGAAGGAGAATTGGGCTTGAAAATTTCCTGCTGCTTTGGGACCTGTTCCGAACGTGGGAAGTTGAGCCGGGGATCTCAGGGAGCCTATAATTCATGGCCCTACAGGATGGTAAAAGGCACGTAATGTGGAAAAATGACTTGGGTTGAACCAGAGAAAAGAACTTGAGAGCAAGGCAGAATTGCAAAACTAGGATTTCAAGAGGGAGAAGCGTCTCGCCTGGTAAGAACCTAGGATGTGGCAGTACTTCTTCAAACATGCCTTTGTCGAAAAAGGGTGTATGTCTTTATCCTGAATATCTTTAGGATAAAGGCATACACCGTTTTTGGGGAACCAGGCAGGGGCTCGGTGCAAATCAACACTAAATAATGCTATCACTTCCCATCAAAACAAAGGGTCATGTACGAAAAGTGTAAAGACCAGAAATGCAGGGTAACGTGGAGGTAAATCGTACCCACATTTTGTGGATTGTGGGATGAACAATGGCAATCGGCACCCTGGCGAATTCTATGGTGTATTCAAAGATAAAGTAAGAAACAATGCTACAGCACATAGGACACTTCCACTCAAGGACGTATATTTTCAAGGAAACCAAAGAACCTCAGGTCACAGGCAACCCAACGTTTACTGCTGCTCTCTTTACAAAAGCCTCGACGAGGATACAATCTAAATTTCCTTGGACAGAAACATGGATGAAGAATATGTGATTCTTATCTACAATGATATATTACAGAGCCAGGAAATCAATGAAATAACGTCACTTGCGCCACCGGAGTGTTCTTAGTTACAATCATTCTCAGTGAATTTAGTCACATAGAAAAAAGTGGTTTATCAAAGATATGAGGTACAGGTGGAATACAAAATTGCGTCCCTTGAATGAAATGCAGACGAGAGAAAAGCATCACACATTTAGCAAACACACTTATGCCTGTAGGAGCGCGAAGGTCACTTGAGGTGAGGAAAAACCAGGTGTTTTCAATGAGCACAGATACCATTCCATATAGACCAAAGAGGGAATCAAGACAACTTACTCTAAACCTCAAAGGACTGAACTCAGCCCACTTTACATACCAGAAAAGATTATTGACAACTGGTCAGAATTTGAAAAACTATTTATCTATGTCTCTCTGGAAGAGAATCTAGTGGATGCACAGCAGCAAGCAACACAGCACGGAAAATCGGCTACACCCGGTGAGAAAAATAAACTGCAAAATAAAGGCAGTGAGTGACAGATAAATTCTTCGAGACTTCGTTCAGGGTCTGTGATTGGAGTTGTTTTCAGCATATATTCACACACAGAAAGATGGGACCTAATGGAGGACAATCGTGGGTCTGAGTGTCTTCGTGAGCATGAGTCAGCAAATGCAGCCCTTGTAGAATAACACTGCCTTGCCCTGATTCCATTGACCTGAAATCTCCAAATGTAGACGACCCTTCTACAGCGAACACATGCATGTGTCAGCCACAGGATGCTACCCCATTGGAATGGGAAAAAACATGAAAAGGCACCTCATCTTCTCATATCCTGGTGCTCGGGTTCAACCTTCCAGCCACTTTCCTGAAAATATCCCCAATTGGGGAAGTCAGCACTTTCAAAACCTTCTTTCTTAGAGCTTGGAATTGCTTCCATGGATGAACTACAACGGGGAAGAATAAGACACGATGCCTTTATATTTGGACAGGCATATGGTGCTCTAATTTCAACTGCTGAACAAGAATTGACCCAAGTCTAAGCTTGCTCTCAGAAGGAGAATAGGGCTTGAAAATTTCCCGCTGCTTTGTGACCAGTTCCAAAAGTGGGAAGTTGAGCAGGGGATCTAAGGGAGCTTATAATTCATGGGCCTGCAGGATGGTCAAAGACACCTAATGTGGACAAATGACTTGGGTTGAGCCAGAGAAAAGAACTTGAGAGCAAGGCAGAATTGCAAAACTGGGATATCAAGAGGGAGAAGCGTCTCGCCTGGTAAGAACCTAGGATGTGGCAGTACTTCTTCAAACATGCCTTTGTCGAAAAAGGGTGTATGTCTTTATCCTGAATATCTTTAGGATAAAGGCATACACCGTTTTTGGGCAACCAGGCAGGGGCTCGGTGCAAATCAACACTACATAATGCTATCACTTCCCATCAAAACAAAGGGTCATGTACGAAAAGTGTAAAGACCAGAAATGCAGGGTAATGTGGAGGTAAATCGTACCCACATTTTGTGGATTGTGGGATGACCAATTGCAATCGGCACCCTGGCGAATTCTATGGTGTATTCGAAGATAAAGTAAGAAACAATGCTACAGCACATAGGACACTTCCATTCAAGGACGTATATTTTCAGGAAAACCAAAGAACCTCAGGTCACAGGCAACCCAACGTTTACTGCTGCTCTCTTTACAAAACCCTCGACTAGGATACAATCTAAATTTCCTTGGACGGAATACATGGATGGAGAATATGTGATTCTTATCTACAATGATATATTACAGAGCCAGGAAATCAATGAAATAACGTCACTTGGCGCCACCGGAGTGTTCTTAGTTACAATCATTCTCAGTGAATTTAGTCACATAGAAAAAAGTGGTTTATCAAAGATATGAGGTACAGGTGGAATATAAAATTGCATCTATTGAACGAAATGGCAGATGACAGAGAGAATTACACATTTAGCAAACACACTTATTCCTGTAGGAGCGCAAAGGTCACATGAGGTGAGGAAAAACCAGGTGTTTTCAATGAGCACAGATACCATTCCATATAGACCAAGGAGGGAATCAAGACAACTTACTCTAAACCTCAAAGGACTAAACTCAGCCCACTTTACACACCAGAAAAGATTATTGACAACTGGTCAGAATTTGAAAAACAATTTATCTATGTCTCTCTGGAAGAGAATCTAGTGGATGCACAGCAGCAAGCAACACAGCACGGAAAATCGGCTACACCCGGTGAGAAAAATAAACTGCAAAATAAAGGCAGTGAGTGACAGATAAATTTTTCAAGACTTCGTTCAGGGGCTGTGATTGGAGTTGTTTTCAGCATATATTCACACACAGAAAGATGGGACCTAAGGGAGGACAATCGTGGGTCTGAGTGTCTTCATGAGCATGAGTCAGCAAATGCAGCCCTTGTAGAATAACACTGCCTTGCCCTGATTCCATTGACCCGAAATCTCCAAATGTAGACGACCCTTCTACAGCAAACACATGCATGGGTCAGCCACAGGATGCTACCCCATTGGAACGGGAAAAAACATGAAAAGGCACCTCATCTTCTCATATCCTGGTACTCGGGTTCAAGCTTCCAGCCACTTTCCTGAAAATATCCCCACTTGGGGAAGTCAGCACTTTCAAAACCTTCTTTCTTATAGCTTGGAATTGGTTCCATGGATGAACTACAACGGGGAAGAATAAGACACGATGCCTATATATTTGGACAGGCATATGGTGCTCTAATTTCAACTGCTGAACAAGAATTGACCCAAGTCTAAGCTTGCTCTCAGAAGGAGAATAGGGCTTGAAAATTTCCCGCTGATTTTTGACCAGTTCCAAAAGTGGGAAGTTGAGCAGGGGATCTCAGGGAGCCTATAATTCATGGCCCTGCAGGATGGTCAAAGGCACCTAATGTGGACAAATGACTTGGGTTGAGCCAGAGAAAAGAACTTGAGAGCAAGGCAGAATTGCAAAAATGGGATTTCAAGAGGGAGACGCGTCTCGCCTGGTAAGAACATAGAATGTGGCAGTACTTCTTCAACCATGCCTTTGTCGAAAAACGGTGAATGGCTTTATCCTGAATATATTCCGAATAAAGGCATACACCGTTTTTGGGCAACCAGGCAGGGGCTCGGTGCAAATCAACACTACATAGTGCTATCACTTCCCATCTAAACAAAGGGTCATCTACGAAAAGTGTAAAGACTAGAAATTCAGGGTAGCATGGAGGTAAATCGTACCCACATTTTGTGGATTCCAGGGTGAACAATGGCAATCGGCACCCTGGCGAAGTCCATGGTGTATTCAAAAATAATGTAAGAAACAAAGGTACAGCACATAGGACACTTCCACTCAAGGACGTATATTTTCAAGAAAACCAAAGAACCTCAGGTCACAGGCAACCCAACGTTTACTGCTTCTCTCTTTACAAAAGCCTCGACTAGGATACAATCTAAATTTCCTTGGATGGAAAACATGGATGGAGAATATGTGATTCTTATCTACAATGATATATAACTGAGCCAGGAAATCAATGATGTAACGTCACTTGCCGCCAAAGGAGTGTTCGTAGTTACAATCATTCTCAGTAAATTTAGTCACATAGAAAAAAGTGGTTTATCAAAGATATGAGGTACAGGTGGAATACAAAATTGCGTCCCATGAATGAAATGGCAGACGAGAGAAAGCATCACACATTTAGCAAACACACTTATGCCTGTAGGAGCGCGAAGGTCACTTGAGGTGAGGAAAAACCAGGTGTTTTCAATGAGCACAGATACCATTCCATATAGACCAAAGAGGGAATGAGGACAACTTACTCTAAACCTCAAAGGACTGAACTCAGCCCACTTTACACAGCAGAAAAGATTATTTACAACTGGTTAGAATTTGAAAAACAATTTATCGATGTCTCTCTGGAAGAGAATCAAGTGGATGCACAGCAGCAAGCAACACAGCACTGAAAATCGGCTACATCCCGTGAGAAAAATAAACTGCAAAATAAAGGCAGTGAGTGAGAGATAAATTCTTCGAGACTTCGTTCAGGGGCTGTCATTGAAGTTCTTTTGAGCATATATTAACACACAGAAGGATCGGACCTAAGGGAGGACACTCGTGGGTCTGAGTGTCTTCGTGAGCATGAGTCAGCATATGCAGCCCTTGTTGAATAACACTGCCTTTTCCTGATTCCATGGACCCGAAATCTCCAAATGCAGACGACCCTTCCTACAGCGAACACATGCATAGGACAGCCACAGGATGCTACCCCATTGGAACGGCAAAAAACATGAAAAGCCACCTCATCTTCTCATATCCTGCTGCTCGGGTTCAAGCTTTCAGCCGCTTTTCTGAAAATATACCCAATTGGGGAAGTCAGCACTTTCAAAACACTCTTACTTATAACTTGGAATTGGTTCCATGGATGAACTACAACGGGGAAGAATAAGAGACGATGGCTATATATTTGGACAGGCACATGGCGCTCTAATTTCCAATGCTGAACAAGAATTGACCCAAGTCTAAGCTTGCTCTCAGAAGGAGAATTGGGCTTGAAAATTTCCTGCTGCTTTGGGACCTGTTCCGAAAGTGGGAAGTTGAGCCGGGGATCTCAGGGAGCCTATAATTCATGGCCCTACAGGATGGTAAAAGGCACGTAATGTGGAAAAATGACGTGGGTTGAACCAGAGAAAAGAACTTGAGAGCAAGGCAGAATTGCAAAACTAGGATTTCAAGAGGGAGAAGCGTCTCGCCTGGTAAGAACCTCGGATGTGGCAGTACTTCTTCAAACATGCCTTTGTCGAAAAAGGGTGTATGTCTTTATCCTGAATATCTTTAGGATAAAGGCATACACCGTTTTTGGGGAACCAGGCAGGGGCTCGGTGCAAATCAACACTACATAATGCTATCAATTCCCATCAAAACAAAGGGTCATGTACGAAAAGTGTAAAGACCAGAAATGCAAGGTAACGTGGAGGTAAATCGTACCCACATTTTGTGGATTGTGGGATGAACAATGGCAATCGGCACCCTGGCGAATTCTATGGTGTATTCGAAGATAAATTAAGAAACAATGCTACAGCACATAGGACACTTCCACTCAAGGACGTATATTTTCAAGGAAACCAAAGAACCTCAGGTCACAGGCAACCCAACGTTTACTGCTGCTCTCTTTACAAAAGCCTCGACGAGGATACAATCTTAATTTCCTTGGACAGAAACATGGATGAAGAATATGTGATTCTTATCTACAATGATATATTACAGAGCCAGGAAATCAATGAAATAACGTCACTTGCGCCACCGGAGTGTTCTTAGTTACAATCATTCTCAGTGAATTTAGTCACATAGAAAAAAGTGGTTTATCAAAGATATGAGGTACAGGAGGAATATAAAATTGCATCCCTTGAACGAAATGGCAGACGACAGAGAGAATTACACATTTAGCAAACACACGTATGCCTGTAGGAGCGCGAAGGTCACTTGAGGTGAGGAAAAACCAGGTGTTTTCAATGAGCACAGATACCATTCCATATAGACCAAGGAGGGAATCAAGACAACTTACTCTAAACCTCAAAGGACTGAACTCAGCCCACTTTACACACCAGAAAAGATTATTTACAACTGGTTAGAATTTGAAAAACAATTTATCAATGTCTCTCTGGAAGAGAATCAAGTGGATGCACAGCAGCAAGCAACACAGCACTCAAAATCGGCTACACGCCGTGAGAAAAATAAACTGCAAAATAAAGGCAGTTAGGGAGAGATAAATTCTTCGAGACTTCGTTCAGGTGCTGTGATTGGAGTTGTTCTGAGCATATATTAACACACAGAAGGATCGGACCTAAGGGAGGACACTCGTGGGTCTGAGTGTCTTCGTGAGCATGAGTCAGCAAATGCAGCCCTTGTCGAATAACACTGCCTTTTCCTGATTCCATAGACCCGAAATCTCCAAATGCAGACGACCCTTCCTACAGCGAACACATGCATGGGACAGCCACAGGATGCTACCCCATTGGAACGGCAAAAAACATGAAAAGCCACCTCATCTTCTCATATCCTGGTGCTCGGGTTCAAGCTTTCAGCCGCTTTTCTGAAAATATACACAATTGGGGAAGTCAGCACTTTCAAAACACTCTTACTTATAACTTGGAATTGGTTCCATGGATGAACTACAACGGGGAAGAATAAGAGACGATGGCTATATATTTGGACAGGCACATGGCGCTCTAATTTCCAATGCTGAACAAGAATTGACCCAAGTCTAAGCTTGCTCTCAGAAGGAGAATTGGGCTTGAAAATTTCCTGCTGCTTTGGGACCTGTTCCGAAAGTGGGAAGTTGAGCCGGGTATCTCAGGGAGCCTATAATTCATGGCCCTACAGGATGGTAAAAGGCACGTAATGTGGAAAAATGACTTGGGTTGAACCAGAGAAAAGAACTTGAGAGCAAGGCAGAATTGCAAAACTGGGATTTCAAGAGGGAGAAGCGTCTCGGCTGGTAAGAACCTAGGATGTGGCAGTACTTCTTCAAACATGCCTTTGTCGAAAAAGGGTGTATGTCTTTATCCTGAATATCTTTAGGATAAAGGCATACACCGTTTTTGGGCAACCAGGCAGGGGCTCGGTGCAAATCAACACTACATAATGCTATCACTTCCCATCAAAACAAAGGGTCATGTACGAAAAGTGTAAAGACCAGAAATGCAGGGTAACGTGGAGGTAAATCGTACCCACATTTTGTGGATTGTGGGATGACCAATTGCAATCGGCACCCTGGCGAATTCTATGGTGTATTCGAAGATAAAGTAAGAAACAATGCTACAGCACATAGGACACTTCCACTCAAGGACGTATATTTTCAAGGAAACCAAAGAACCTCAGGTCACAGGCAACCCAACGTTTACTGCTGCTCTCTTTACAAAAGCCTCGACGAGGATACAATCTAAATTTCCTTGGACAGAAACATGGATGAAGAATATGTGATTCTTATCTACAATGATATATTACAGAGCCAGGAAATCAATGAAATAACGTCACTTGCGCCACCGGAGTGTTCTTAGTTACAATCATTCTCAGTGAATTTAGTCACATAGAAAAAAGTGGTTTATCAAAGATATGAGGTACAGGTGGAATATAAAATTGCGTCCCTTGAACGAAATGGCAGACGACAGAGAGAATTACACATTTAGCAAACACACTTATGCCTGTAGGAGCGCAAAGGTCACATGAGGTGAGGAAAAACCAGGTGTTTTCAATGAGCACAGATACCATTACATATAGACCAAGGAGGGAATCAAGACAACTTACTCTAACCCTCAAAGGACTGAACTCAGCCCACTTTACACACCAGAAAAGATTATTGACAACTGGTCAGAATTTGAAAAACAATTTATCTGTGTCTCTCTGGAAGAGAATCTAGTGGATGCACAGCAGCAAGCAACACAGCACGGAAAATCGGCTACACCCGGTGAGAAAAATAAACTGCAAAATAAAGGCAGTGAGTGACAGATAAATTCTTCGAGACTTCGTTCAGGGGCTGTGATTGGAGTTGTTTTCAGCATATATTCACACACAGAAAGATGGGACCTAAGGGAGGACAATCGTGGGTCTGAGTGTCTTCGTGAGCATGAGTCAGCAAATGCAGCCCTTGTAGAATAACACTGCCTTGCCCTGATTCCATTGACCCGAAATCTCCAAATGTAGATGACCCTTCTACAGCGAACACATGCATGTGTCAGCCACAGGATGCTACCCCATTGGAATGGGATAAAACATGAAAAGGCACCTCATCTTCTCATATCCTGGTGCTCGGATTCAAGGTTCCAGCCACTTTCCTGAAAATATCCCCACTTGGGGAAGTCAGCACTTTCAAAACCTTCTTTCTTATAGCTTGGAATTGGTTCCATGGATGAACTACAACGGGGAAGAATAAGACACGATGCCTATATATTTGGACAGGCATATGGTGCTCTAATTTCAACTGCTGAACAAGAATTGACCCAAGTCTAAGCTTGCTCTCAGAAGGAGAATAGGGCTTGAAAATTTCCCGCTGCTTTGTGACCAGTTCCAAAAGTGGGAAGTTGAGCAGGGGATCTCAGGGAGCCTATAATTCATGGGCCTGCAGGATGGTCAAAGACACCTAATGTGGACAAATGACTTGGGTTGAGCCAGAGAAAAGAACTTGAGAGCAAGGCAGAATTGCAAAAATGGGATTTCAAGAGGGAGACGCGTCTTGCCTGGTAAGAACCTAGAATGTGGCAGTACTTCTTCAACCATGCCTTTGTCGAAAAACGGTGTATGCCTTTATCCTGAATATATTCCGAATAAAGGCATACACCGTTTTTGGGCAACCAGGCAGGGGCTCGCTCCAAATCAACACTACATAGTGCTATCACTTCCCTTCTAAACAAATGGTCATCTACGAAAAGTGTAAAGACTAGAAATTCAGGGTAGCATGGAGGTAAATCGTACCCACATTTTGTGGATTGTGGGATGACCAATTGCAATCGGCACCCTGGCGAATTCTATGGTGTATTCTAAGACAAAGTAAGAAACAATGCTACAGCACATAGGACACTTCCATTCAAGGACGTATATTTTCAGGAAAACCAAAGAACCTCAGGTCACAGGCAACCCAACGTTTACTGCTGCTCTCTTTACAAAAGCCTCGACTAGGATACAATCTAAATTTCCTTGGACGGAAAACATGGATGGAGAATATGTGATTCTTATCTACAATGATATATTACTGAGCCAGGAAATCAATGAAATAACGTCACTTGCCGCCAAAGGAGTGTTCGTAGTTACAATCATTCTCAGTAAATTTAGTCACATAGAAAAAAGTGGTTTATCAAAGATATGAGGTACAGGTGGAATACAAAATTGCGTCCCATGAATGAAATGGCAGACGAGAGAAAGCATCACACATTTAGCAAACACACTTATGCCTGTAGGAGCGCGAAGGTCACTTGAGGTGAGGAAAAACCAGGTGTTTTCAATGAGCACAGATACCCTTCCATATAGACCAAAGAGGGAATCAAGACAACTTACTCTAAACCTCAAAGGACTGAACTCAGCCCACTTTACACACCAGAAAAGATTATTTACAACTGGTTAGAATTTGAAAAACAATTTATCGATGTCTCTCTGGAAGAGAATCAAGTGGATGCACAGCAGCAAGCAACACAGCACTCAAAATCGGCTACACCCCGTGAGAAAAATAAACTGCAAAATAAAGGCAGTGAGTGAGAGATAAATTCTTCGAGACTTCATTCAGGGGCTGTCATTGAAGTTGTTTTGAGCATATATTAACACACAGAAGGATCGGACCTAAGGGAGGACACTCGTGGGTCTGAGTGTCTTCGTGAGCATGAGTCAGCAAATGCAGCCCTTGTCGAATAACACTGCCTTTTCCTTATTCCATGGACCCGAAATCTCCAAATGCAGACGACCCTTCCTACAGCGAACACATGCATGGGACAGCCACAGGATGCTACCCCATTGGAACGGCAAAAAAACATGAAAAGCCACCTCATCTTCTCATACCCTGGTGCTCGGGTTCAAGCTTTCAGCCGCTTTTCGGAAAATATACCCAATTGCGGAAGCCAGCACTTTCAAAATACTCTTACTTATAACTTGGAATTGGTTCCATGGATGAACTACAATGGGGAAGAATAAGAGACGATGGCTATATATTTGGACAGGCACATGGCGCTCTAATTTCCAATGCTGAACAAGAATTGACGCAAGTCTAAGCTTGCTCTCGGAAGGAGAATTGGGCTTGAAAATGTCCTGATGCTTTGGGACCAGTTCCGAAAGTGGGAAGTTGAGCCGGGGATCTCAGGGAGCCTATAATTCATGGCCCTACAGGATGGTAAAAGGCACGTAATGTGGAAAAATGACTTGGGTTGAACCAGAGAAAAGAACTTGAGAGCAAGGCAGAATTGCAAAACTGGGATTTCAAGAGGGAGAAGCGTCTCGCCTGGTAAGAACCTAGGATGTGGCAGTACTTCTTCAAACATGCCTTTGTCGAAAAAGGGTGTATGCCTTTATCCTGAATATATTCCGAATAAAGGCATACACCGTTTTTGGGCAACCAGGCAGGGGCTCGGTGCAAATCAACACTACATAGTGCTATCACTTCCCATCTAAACAAAGGGTCATCTACGAAAGGTGTAAAGACTAGAAATTCAGGGTAGCATGGAGGTAAATCGTACCCACATTTTGTGGATTCCAGGATGAACAATGGCAATCGGCACCCTGGCGAAGTCTATGGTGTATTCAAAAATAATGTAAGACACAAAGCTACAGCACATAGGACACTTCCACTCAAGGACGTATATTTTCAAGAAAACCAAAGAACCTCAGGTCACAGGCAACCCAACGTTTACTGCTGCTCTCTTTACAAAAGCCTCGACTAGGATACAATCTAAATTTCCTTGGACGGAAAACATGGATGGAGAATATGTGATTCTTATCTACAATGATATATTACTGAGCCAGGAAATCAATGAAGTAACGTCACTTGCCGCCAAAGGAGTGTTCGTAGTTACAATCATTCTCAGTAAATTTAGTCACATAGAAAAAAGTGGTTAATCAAAGATATGAGGTACAGGTGGAATACAAAATTGCGTCCCATGAATGAAATGGCAGACGAGAGAAAGCATCACACATTTAGCAAACACACTTATGCCTGTAGGAGCGCGAAGGTCACTTGAGGTGAGGAAAAACCAGGTGTTTTCAATGAGCACAGATACCATTCCATATAGACCAAAGAGGGCATCAAGACAATTTACTCTAAACCTCAAAGGACTGAACTCAGCCCACTTTACACACCAGAAAAGATTATTTACAACTGGTTAGAATTTGAAAAACAATTTATCGATGTCTCTCTGGAAGAGAATCAAGTGGATGCACAGCAGCAAGCAACACAGCACTCAAAATCGGCTACACCCCGTGAGAAAAATAAACTGCAAAATAAAGGCAGTGAGTGAGAGATAAATTCTTCGAGACTTCGTTCAGGGGCTGTCATTGAAGTTGTTTTGAGCATATATTAACACACAGAAGGATCGGACCTAAGGGAGGACACTCGAGGGTCTGAGTGTCTTCGTGAGCATGAGTCAGCAAATGCAGCCCTTGTCGAATAACACTGCCTTTTCCTCATTCCATGGACCCAAAATCTCCAAATGCAGACGACCCTTCCTACAGCGAACACATGCAAGGGACAGCCACAGGATGCTACCCCATTGGAACGGCAAAAAACATGAAAAGCCACCTCATCTTCTCATATCCTGGTGCTCGGGTTCAAGCTTTCAGCCGCTTTTCTGAAAATATACCCAATTGGGGAAGTCAGCACTTTCAAAACACTCTTACTTATAACTTGGAATTGGTTCCATGGATGAACTACAATGGGGAAGAATAAGAGACGATGGCTATATATTTGGACAGGCACATGGCGCTCTAATTTCCAATGCTGAACAAGAATTGACCCAAGTCTAAGCTTGCTCTCAGAAGGAGAATAGGGCTTGAAAATTTCCCGCTGATTTGTGACCAGTTCCCAAAGTGGGATGTTGAGCAGGGGATCTCAGGGAGCCTATAATTCATGGGCCTGCAGGATGGTCAAAGACACCTAATGTGGACAAATGACTTGGGTTGAGCCAGAGAAAAGAACTTGAGAGCAAGGCAGAATTGCAAAAATGGGATTTCAAGAGGGAGACGCGTCTCGCCTGGTAAGAACCTAGAATGTGGCAGTACTTCTTCAACCATGCCTTTGTCGAAAAACGGTGTATGCCTTTATCCTGAATATATTCCGAATAAAGGCATACACCGTTTTTGGGCAACCAGGCAGGGGCTCGGTTCAAATCAACACTACATAATGCTATCACTTCCCATCAAAACAAAGGGTCATGTACGAAAAGTGTAAAGACCAGAAATGCAGGGTAACGTGGAGGTAAATCGTACCCACATTTTGTGGATTGTGGGATGAACAATGGCAGTCGGCACCCTGGCGAAATCTATGGTGTATTCGAAGATAAAGTAAGAAACAATGCTACTGCACATAGGACACTTCCACTCAACGACGTATATTTTCAAGGAAACCAAAGAACCTTAGGTCACAGGCAACCCAACGTTTACTGCTGCTCTCTTTACAAAAGCCTCGACGAGGATACAATCTAAATTTCCTTGGACAGAAACATGGATGAAGAATATGTGATTCTTATCTACAATGATATATTACAGAGCCAGGAAATCAATGAAATAACGTCACTTGCGACACCGGAGTGTTCTTAGATACAATCATTCTCAGTGAATTTAGTCACATAGAAAAAAGTGGTTTATCAAAGATATGAGGTACAGGTGGAATATAAAATTGCGTCCCTTGAACGAAATGGCAGACGACAGAGAAAATTACACATTTAGCAAACACACTTATGCCTGTAGGAGCGCAAAGTTCACATGAGGTGAGGAAAAACCAGGTGTTTTCAATGAGCACAGATACCATTCCATATAGACCAAGGAGGGAATCAAGACAACTTACTCTAACCCTCAAAGGACTGAACTCAGCCTACTTTACACACCAGAAAAGATTATTGACAACTGGTCAGAATTTGAAAAACAATTTATCTATGTCTCTCTGGAAGAGAATCTAGTGGATGCACAGCAGCAAGCAACACAGCACGGAAAATCGGCTACACCCGGTGAGAAAAATAAACTGCAAAATAAAGGCAGTGAGTGACAGATAAATTCTTCGAGACTTCGTTCAGGGGCTGTGATTGGAGTTGTTTTCAGCATATATTCACACACAGAAAGATGGGACCTAAGGGAGGACAATTGTGGGTCTGAGTGTCTTCATGAGCATGAGTCAGCAAATGCAGCCCTTGTAGAATAACACTGCCTTGCCCTGATTCCATTGACCCGAAATCTCCAAATGTAGATGACCCTTCTACAGCGAACACATGCATGTGTCAGCCACAGGATGCTACCCCATTGGAATGGGAAAAAACATGAAAAGGCACCTCATCTTCTCATATCCTGGTGCTCGGGTTCAAGGTTCCAGCCACTTTCCTGAAAATATCCCCACTTGGGGAAGTCAGCACTTTCAAAACCTTCTTTCTTACAGCTTGGAATTGGTTCCATGGATGAACTACAACGGGGAAGAATAAGACACGATGCCTATATATTTGGACAGGCATATGGTGCTCTAATTTCAACTGCTGAACAAGAATTGACCCAAGTCTAAGCTTGCTCTCAGAAGGAGAATAGGGCTTGAAAATTTCCCGCTGCTTTGTGACCAGTTCCAAAAGTGGGAAGTTGAGCAGGGGATCTCAGGGAGCCTATAATTCATGGGCCTGCAGGATGGTCAAAGACACCTAATGTGGACAAATGACTTGGGTTGAGCCAGAGAAAAGAACTTGAGAGCAAGGCAGAATTGCAAAAATGGGATTTCAAGACGGAGACGCGTCTCGCCTGGTAAGAACCTCGAATGTGGCAGTACTTCTTCAACCATGCCTTTGTCGAAAAACGGTGTATGCCTTTATCCTGAATATATTCCGAACAAAGGCATACACCGTTTTTGGGCAACAAAGCAGGGGTCGGTGCAAATCAACACTACATAATGCTATCACTTCCCATCAAAACAAAGGGTCATGTACGAAAAGTGTAAAGACCAGAAATGCAGGGTAACGTGGAGGTAAATCGTACCCACATTTTGTGGATTGTGGGATGACCAATTGCAATCGGCACCCTGGCGAATTCTATGGTGTATTCGAAGATAAATTAAGAAACAATGCTACAGCACATAGGACACTTCCATTCAAGGACGTATATTTTCAGGAAAACCAAAGAACCTCAGGTCACAGGCAACCCAACGTTTACTGCTGCTCTCTTTACAAAAGCCTCGACTAGGATACAATCTAAATTTCCTTGGACGGAAAACATGGATGGAGAATATGTGATTCTTATCTACAATGATATATTACAGAGCCAGGTAATCAATGAAATAACGTCACTCGGCGCCACCGGAGTGTTCTTAGTTACAATCATTCTCAGTGAATTTAGTCACATAGAAAAGAGTGGTTTATCAAAGATATGAGGTACAGGTGGAATATAAAATTGCGTCACTTGAACGAAATGGCAGACGACAGAGAGAATTACATATTTAGCGAACACACTTATGTCTGTAGGAGCGCAAAGGTCACATGAGGTGAGGAAAAACCAGGTGTTTTCAATGAGCAAAGATACCATTCCATATAGACCAAGAAGGGAATGAGGACAACTTTCTCTAAACCTCAAAGGACTGAACTCAGCCCACTTTACACACCAGAAAAGATTATTGACAACTGGTCAGAATTTGAAAAACAATTTATCTATGTCTCTCTGGAAGAGAATCTAGTGGATGCACAGCAGCAAGCAACACAGCACGGAAAATCGGCTACACCCGGTGAGAAAAATAAAGTGCAAAATAAAGGCAGTGAGTGACAGATAAATTCTTCGAGACTTCGTTCAGGGGCTGTGATTGGAGTTGTTTTCAGCATATATTCACACACAGAAAGATGGGACCTAAGGGAGGACAATCGTGGGTCTGAGTGTCTTCGTGAGCATGAGTCAGCAAATGCAGCCCTTGTAGAATAACACTGCCTTGCCCTGATTCCATTGACCCGAAATCTCCAAATGTAGACGACCCTTCTACAGCGAACACATGCATGGGTCATCCACAGGATGCTACCCCATTGGAAAGGGAAAAAACATGAAAAGCCACCTCATCTTCTCATATCCTGGTGCTCGGGTTCAAGCTTCCAGCCACGTTCCTGAAGATATCCTCACTTGGGGAAGTCAGCACTTTCAAAACCTTCTTTCTTATAGCTTGGAATTGGTTCCATGGATGAACTACAACGGGGAAGAATAAGACACGATGCCTATATATTTGGACAGGCATATGGTGCTCTAATTTCAACTGCTGAACAAGAATTGACCCAAGTCTAAGCTTGCTCTCAGAAGGAGAATAGGGCTTGAAAATTTCCCGCTGATTTGTGACCAGTTCCAAAAGTGGGAAGTTGAGCAGGGGATCTCAGCGAGCCTATAATTCATGGGCCTGCAGGATGGGCCAAGACACCTAATGTGGACAAATGACTTGGGTTGAGCCAGAGAAAAGAACTTGAGAGCAAGGCAGAATTGCAAAAATGGGATTTCAAGAGGGAGACGCGTCTCGCCTGGTAAGAAACTAGAATGTGGCAATACTTCTTCAACCATGCCTTTGTCGAAAAATGGTGTATGCCTTTATCCTGAATATATTCCGAATAAAGGCATACACCGTTTTTGGGCAACCAGGTAGGGGCTCGGTGCAAATCAACACTACATAGTGCTATCACTTCCCATCGAAACAAAGGGTCATCTACGAAAAGTGTAAAGACTAGAAATTCAGGGTAGCATGGAGGTAAATCGTACCCACATTTTGTGGATTCCAGGATGAAAAATGGCAATCTGCACCCTGGCGAAGTCTATGGTGTATTCAAAAATAATGTAAGAAACAAAGCTACAGCACATAGGACACTTCCACTCAAGGACGTATATTTTCAAGAAAACCAAAGAACCTCAGGTCACAGGCATCCCAACGTTTCCTGCTGCTCTCTTTACAAAAGCCTCGACTAGGATACAATCTAAATTTCCTTGGACGGAAAACATGGATGGAGAATATGTGATTCTTATCTACAATGATATATTACAGAGCCAGGAAATCAATGAAATAACGCCACTTGCCGCCAAAGGAGTGTTCGTAGTTACAATCATTCTCAGTAAATTTAGTCACATAGAAAAAAGTGGTTTATCAAAGATTTTAGGTACAGGTGGAATACAAAATAGTGTCCAATGCATGAAATGGCAGAGGAGAGAAAGCATCACACATTTAGCAAACACACTTATGCCTGTAGGAGCGCGAAGGTCACTTGAGGTGAGGAAAAACCAGGTGTTTTCAATGAGCACAGATACCATTCCATATAGACCAAAGAGGGCATCAAGACAACTTACTCTAAACCTCAAAGGACTGAACTCAGCCCACTTTACACACCAGAAAAGATTATTTACAACTGGTTAGAATTTGAAAAACAATTTATCGATGTCTCTCTGGAAGAGAATCAAGTGGATGCACAGCAGCAAGCAACACAGCACTGAAAATCGGCTACACACCGTGAGAAAAATAAACTGCAAAATAAAGGCAGTGAGTGAGAGATAAATTCTTCGAGACTTCGTTCAGGGGCTGTCATTGAAGTTGTTTTGAGCATATATTAACACACAGAAGGATCGGACCTAAGGGAGGACACTCGTGGGTCTGAGTGTCTTCGTGAGCATGAGTCAGCAAATGCAGCCCTTGTCGAATAACACTGCCTTTTCCTGATTCCATGGACCCGAAATCTCCAAATGCAGACGACCCTTCCTACAGCGAACACATGCATGGGACAGCCACAGGATGCTACCCCATTGGAATGGAAAAAACATGAAAAGCCACCTCATCTTCTCATATCCTGGTGCTCGGGTTCAAGCTTTCAGCTGCTTTTCTGAAAATATACCCAATTGGGGAAGTCAGCACTTTCAAAACACTCTTACTTATAACTTGGAATTGGTTCCATGGATGAACTACATCAGGGAAGAATAAGAGACGATGGATATATATGTGGACAGGAACATGGCGCTCTAATTTCCAATGCTGAACAAGAATTGACCCAAGTCTAAGCTTGCTCTCAGAAGGAGAATTGGGCTTGAAAATTTCCTGCTGCTTTGGGACCAGTTCCGAAAGTGGGAAGTTGAGCCGGCGATCTCAGGGAGCCTATAATTCATGGCCCTACAGGATGGTAAAAGGCACGTAATGTGGAAAAATGACTTGGGTTGAACCAGAGAAAAGAACTTGAGAGCAAGGCAGAATTGCAAAACTGGGATTTCAAGAGGGAGAAGCGTCTCGCCTGGTAAGAACCTAGGATGTGGCAGTACTTCTTCAAACATGCCTTTGTCGAAAAAGGGTGTATGTCTTTATCCTGAATATCTTTAGGATAAAGGCATACACCGTTTTTGGGGAACCAGGCAGGGGCTCGGTGCAAATCAACACTACATAATGCTATCACTTCCCATCAAAACAAAGGGTCATGTACGAAAAGTGTAAAGACCAGAAATGCAGGGTAACGTGGAGGTAAATCGTACCCACATTTTGTGGATTGTGGGATGAACAATGGCAATCGGCACCCTGGCGAATTCTATGGTGTATTCGAAGATAAAGTAAGAAACAATGCTACAGCACATAGGACACTTCCATTCAAGGACGTATATTTTCAGGAAAACCAAAGAACCTCAGGTCACAGGCAACCCAACGTTTACTGCTGCTCTCTTTACAAAAGCCTCGACGAGGATACAATCTAAATTTCCTTGGACAGAAACATGGATGAAGAATATGTGATTCTTATCTACAATGATATATTACAGAGCCAGGAAATCAATGAAATAACGTCACTTGCGCCACCAGAGTGTTCTTAGTTACAATCATTCTCAGTGAATTTAGTCACATAGAAAAAAGTGGTTTATCAAAGATATGAGGTACAGGTGGAATATAAAATTGCGTCCCTTGAACGAAATGGCAGACGACAGAGAGAATTACACATTTAGCGAACACACTTATGCCTGTAGGAGCGCAAAGGTCACATGAGGTGAGGAAAAACCAGGTGTTTTCAATGAGCACAGATACCATTCCATATAGACCAAGGAGGGAATCAAGCCAACTTACTCTAAACCTCAAAGGACTGAACTCAGCCCACTTTACACACCAGAAAAGATTATTGACAACTGGTCAGAATTTGAAAAACAATTTATCTATGTCTCTGTGGAAGAGAATCTAGTGGATGCACAGCAGCAAGCAACACAGCACGGAAAATCGGCTACACCCGGTGAGAAAAATAAACTGCAAAATAAAGGCAGTGAGTGACAGATAAATTTTTCAAGTCTTCGTTCAGGGGCTGTGATTGGAGTTGTTTTCAGCATATATTCACACACAGAAAGATGGGACCTAAGGGAGGACAATCGTGGGTCTGAGTGTCTTCGTGAGCATGAGTCAGCAAATGCAGCCCTTGTAGAATAACACTGCCGTGCCCTGATTCCATTGACCCGAAATCTCCAAATGTAGATGATCCTTCTACAGCGAACACATGCATGTGTCAGCCACAGGATGCTACCCCATTGGAATGGGAAAAAACATGAAAAGGCACCTCATCTTCTCATATCCTGGTGCTCGGCTTCAAGCTTCCAGCCACTTTCCTGAAAATATCCCCACTTCGGGAAGTCAGCACTTTCAAAACCTTCTTTCTTATAGCTTGGAATTGGTTCCATAGATGAACTACAACGGGGAAGAATAAGAAACGATGCCTATATATTTGGACAGGCATATGGTGCTCTAATTTCAACTGCTGAACAAGAATTGACCCAAGTCTAAGCTTGCTCTCAGAAGGAGAATAGGGCTTGAAAATTTCCCGCTGCTTTGTGACCAGTTCCAAAAGTGGGAAGTTGAGCAGGGGATCTCAGGGAGCCTATAATTCATGGGCCTGCAGGATGGTCAAAGACACCTAATGTGGACAAATGACTTGGGTTGAGCCAGAGAAAAGAACTTGAGAGCAAGGCAGAATTGCAAAAATGGGATTTCAAGAGGGAGACGCGTCTCGCCTGGTAAGAACTTAGAATGTGGCAGTACTTCTTCAACCATGCCTTTGTCGAAAAACGGTGTATGCCTTTATCCTGAATATATTCCGAATAAAGGCATACACCGTTTTTGGGGAACCAGGCAGGGGCTCAGTCCAAATCAACAGTACATAGTGCTATCACTTCCCATCTAAACAAAGGGTCTTCTACGAAAAGTGTAAAGACTAGAAATTCAGGGTAGCATGGAGGTAAATCGTACCCACATTTTGTGGATTGTGGGATGACCAATTGCAATCGGCACCCTGGCGAATTCTATGGTGTATTCGAAGATAAAGTAAGAAACAATGCTACAGCACATAGGACACTTCCATTCAAGGACATATATTTTCAGGAAAACCAAAGAACCTCAGGTCACAGGCAACCCAACGTTTACTGCTGCTCTCTTTACAAAAGCCTCGACTAGGATACAATCTAAATTTCCTTGGACGGAAAACATGGATGGAGAATATGTGATTCTTATATACAATGATATATTACTGAGCCAGGAAATCAATGAAATAACGTCACTTGCCGCCAAAGGAGTGTTCGTAGTTACAATCATTCTCAGTAAATTTAGTCACATAGAAAAAAGTGGTTTATCAAAGATATGAGGTACAGGTGGAATACAAAATTGCTTCCCATGAATGAAATGGCAGAAGAGAGAAAGCATCACATATTTAGCAAACACACTTATGCCTGTAGGAGCGCGAAGGTCACTTGAGGTGAGGAAAAACCAGGTGTTTTCAATGAGCACAGATACCATTCCATATAGACCAAAGAGGGAATCAAGACAACTTACTCTAAACCTCAAAGGACTGAACTCAGCCCACTTTACACACCAGAAAAGATTATTTACAACTGGTTAGAATTTGAAAAACAATTTATCGATGTCTCTCTGGAAGAGAATCAAGTGGATGCACAGCAGCAAGCAACACAGCACTCAAAATCGGCTACACCCCGTGAGAAAAATAAACTGCAAAATAAAGGCAGTGCGTGAGAGATAAATTATTCGAGACTTCGTTCAGGATCTGTCATTGAAGTTGTTTTGAGCATATATTAACACACAGAAGGATCGGACCTAAGGGAGGACACTCGTGGGTCTGAGTGTCTTCGTGAGCATGAGTCAGCAAATGCAGCCCTTGTCGAATAACACTGCCTTTTCCTGATTCCATGGACACGAAATCTCCAAATGCAGACGACCCTTCCTACAGCGAACACATGCATGGGACAGCCACAGGATGCTACCCCATTGGAACGGCAAAAAAACATGAAAAGCCACCTCATCTTCTCATATCCTGGTGCTCGGGTTCAAGCTTTCAGCCGCTTTTCTGAAAATATACCCAATTGGGGAAGTCAGCACTTTCAAAACACTCTTACTTATAACTTGGAATTGGTTCCATGGATGAACTACAATGGGGAAGAATAAGAGACGATGGCTATATATTTGGACAGGCACATGGCGCTCTAATTTCCAATGCTGAACAAGAATTGACCCAAGTCTAAGCTTGCACTCGGAAGGAGAATTGGGCTTGAAAATTTCCTGCTGCTTTGGGACCAGTTCCGAAAGTGGGAAGTTGAGCCGGGGATCTCAGGGAGCCTATAATTCATGGCCCTGCAGGATGGTAAAAGACACCTAATGTGGACAAATGACTTGGGGTGAGCCAGAGAAAAGAACTTGAGAGCAAGGCAGAATTGCAAAAATGGAATTTCAAGAGGGAGACGCGTCTCGCCTGGTAAGAACCTAGGATGTGGCAGTACTTCTTCAAACATGCCTTTGTCGAAAAAGGGTGTATGCCTTTATCCTGAATATCTTTAGGATAAAGGCATACACCGTTTTTGGGCAACCAGGCAGGGGCTCTGTGCAAATCAACACTACATAATGTTATCACTTCCCATCAAAACAAAGGGTCATGTACGAAAAGTGTAAAGACCAGAAATGCAGGGTAACGTGGAGGTAAATCGTACCCACATTTTGTGGATTGTGGGATGACCAATTGCAATCGGCACCCTGGCGAATTCTATGGTGTATTCGAAGATAAAGTAAGAAACAATGCTACAGCACATAGGACACTTCCATTCAAGGACGTATATTTTCAGGAAAACCAAAGAACCTCAGGTCACAGGCAACCCAACGTTTACTACTGCTCTCTTTACAAAACCCTCGACTAGGATACAATCTAAATTTCCTTGGACGGAATACATGGATGGAGAATATGTGATTGTTATCTACAATGATATATTACAGAGCCAGGTAATCAATGAAATAACGTCACTCGGCGCCACCGGAGTGTTCTTAGTTACAATCATTCTCAGTGAATTTAGTCACATAGAAAAAAGTGGTTTATCAAAGATATGAGGTACAGGTGGAATATAAAATTGCATCCCTTGAACGAAATGGCAGATGACAGAGAGAATTACACATTTAGCAAACACACTTATGCCTGTAGGAGCGCAAAGGTCACATGAGGTGAGGAAAAACCAGGTGTTTTCAATGAGCACAGATACCATTCCATATAGACCAAGGAGGGAATCAAGACAACTTACTCTAAACCTCAAAGGACTGAACTCAGCCCACTTTACACACCAGAAAACATTATTGACAACTGGTCAGAATTTGAAAAACAATTTATCTATGTCTCTCTGGAAGAGAATCTAGTGGATGCACAGCAGCAAGCAACACAGCACGGAAAATCGGCTACACCCGGTGAGAAAAATAAACTGCAAAATAAAGGCAGTGAGTGACAGATAAATTTTTCAAGACTTCGTTCAGGGGCTGTGATTGGAGTTGTTTTCAGCATATATTCACACACAGAAAGATGGGACCTAAGGGAGGACAATCGTGGGTCTGAGTGTCTTCGTGAGCATGAGTCAGCAAATGCAGCCCTTGTAGAATAACACTGCCTTGCCCTGATTCCATTGACCCGAAATCTCCAAATGTAGACGACCCTCCTACAGCAAACACATGCATGGGTCAGCCACAGGATGCTACCCCATTGGAACGGCAAAAAAACATGAAAAGGCACCTCATCTTCTCATATCCTGGTACTCGGGTTCAAGCTTCCAGCCACTTACCTGAAAATATCCCCACTTGGGGAAGTCAGCACTTTCAAAACCTTCTTTCTTATAGCTTGGAATTGGTTCCATGGATGAACTACAACCGGGAAGAATAAGACACGATGCCTATATATTTGGACAGGCATATGGTGCTCTAATTTCAACTGCTGAACAAGAATTGACCCAAGTCTAAGCTTGCTCTCAGTAGGAGAATAGGGCTTGAAAATTTCCCGCTGATTTGTGACCAGTTCCAAAAGTGGGAAGTTGAGCAGGGGATCTCAGCGAGCCTATAATTCATGGCCCTGCAGGATGGTCAAAGGCACCTAATGTGGACAAATGACTTGGGTTGAGCCAGAGAAAAGAACTTGAGAGCAAGGCAGAATTGCAAAAATGGGATTTCAAGAGGGAGACGCGTCTCGCCTGGTAAGAACCTAGAATGTGGCAGTACTTCTTCAACCATGCCTTTGTCGAAAAACGGTGTATGCCTTTATCCTGAATATATTCCGAATAAAGGCATACACCGTTTTTGGGCAACCAGGCAGGGGCTCGGTGCAAATGAACACTACATAGTGCTATCACTTCCCATCTAAACAAAGGGTCATCTACGAAAAGTGTAAAGACTAGAAATTCAGGGTAGCATGGAGGTAAATCGTACCCACATTTGTGGATTGTGGGATGACCAATTGCAATCGGAACCCTGGCGAATTCTATTGTGTATTCAAAAATAATGTAAGAAACAAAGCTACAGCACATAGGACACTTCCACTCAAGGACGTATATTTTCAAGAAAACCAAAGAACCTCAGGTCACAGGGAACCCAACGTTTACTGCTGCTCTCTTTACAAAAGCCTCGACTAGGATACAATCTAAATTTCCTTGGACGGAAAACATGGATGGAGAATATGTGATTCTTATCTACAATGATATATTACTGAGCCAGGAAATCAATGAAGTAACGTCACTTGCCGCCAAAGGAGTGTTCGTAGTTACAATCATTCTCAGTAAATTTAGTCACATAGAAAAAAGTGGTTTATCAAAGATATGAGGTACAGGTGGAATACAAAATTGCGTCCCATGAATGAAATGGCAGACGAGAGAAAGCATCACACATTTAGCAAACACACTTATGCCTCTGGGAGCGCGAAGGTCACTTGAGGTGAAGAAAAACCAGGTGTTTTCAATGAGCACAGATACCATTCCATATAGACCAAGGAGGGAATCAAGACAACTTACTCTAAACCTCAAAGGACTGAACTCAGCCAACTTTACACACCAGAAAAGATTATTTACAACTGGTTAGAATTTGAAAAACAATTTATCGATGTCTCTCTGGAAGAGAATCAAGTGGATGCACAGCAGCAAGCAACACAGCACTCAAAATCGGCTACACCCCGTGAGAAAAATAAACTGCAAAATAAAGGCAGTGAGTGAGAGATAAATTCTTCGAGACTTCGTTCAGGGGCTGTCATTGAAGTTGTTTTGAGCATATATTAACACACAGAATGATCGGACCTAAGGAAGGACACTCGTGGGTCTGAGTGTCTTCGTGAGCATGAGTCAGCAAATGCAGCCCTTGTCGAATAACACTGCCTTTTCCTGATTCCATGGACACGAAATCTCCAAATGCAGACGACCCTTCCTACAGCGAACACATGCATGGGACAGCCACAGGATGCTACCCCATTGGAACGGCAAAAAAACATGAAAAGCCACCTCATCTTCTCATATCCTGGTGCTCGGGTTCAAGCTTTCAGCCGCTTTTCTGAAAATATACCCAATTGGGGAAGTCAGCACTTTCAAAACACTCTTACTTATAACTTGGAATTGGTTCCATGGATGAACTACAATGGGGAAGAATAAGAGACGATGGCTATATATTTGGACAGGCACATGGCGCTCTAATTTCCAATGCTGAACAAGAATTGACCCAAGTCTAAGCTTGCTCTCGGAAGGAGAATTGGGCTTGAAAATTTCCTGCTGCTTTGGGACCAGTTCCGAAAGTGGGAAGTTGAGCCGGGGATCTCAGGGAGCCTATAATTCATGGCCCTGCAGGATAGTAAAAGACACCTAATGTGGACAAATGACTTGGGTTGAGCCAGAGAAAAGAACTTGAGAGCAAGGCAGAATTGCAAAAATGGGATTTCAAGAGGGAGACGCGTCTCGCCTGGTAAGAACCTAGGATGTGGCAGTACTTCTTCAAACATGCCTTTGTCGAAAAAGGGTGTATGCCTTTATCCTGAATATCTTTAGGATAAAGGCATACACCGTTTTTGGGCAACCAGGCAGGGGCTCTGTGCAAATCAACACTACATAATGCTATCACTTCCCATCAAAACAAAGGGTCATGTACGAAAAGTGTAAAGACCAGAAATGCAGGGTAACGTGGAGGTAAATCGTACCCACATTTTGTGGATTGTGGGATGACCAATTGCAATCGGCACCCTGGCGAATTCTATGGTGTATTCGAAGATAAAGTAAGAAACAATGCTACAGCACATAGGACACTTCCATTCAAGGACGTATATTTTCAGGAAAACCAAAGAACCTCAGGTCACAGGCAACCCAACGTTTACTGCTTCTCTCTTTACAAAAGCCTCGACTAGGATACAATCTAAATTTCCTTGGACGGAAAACATGGATGGAGAATATGTGATTCTTATCTACAATGATATATTACTGAGCCAGGAAATCAATGAAGTAACGTCACTTGCCGCCACCGGAGTGTTCTTAGTTACAATCATTCTCAGTGAATTTAGTCACATAGAAAAAAGTGGTTTCTCAAAGATATGAGGTACAGGTGGAATATAAAATTGCATCCCTTGAACGAAATGGCAGATGACAGAGAGAATTACACATTTAGCAAACACACTTATGCCTGTAGGAGCGCAAAGGTCACATGAGGTGAGGAAAAACCAGGTGTTTTCAATGAGCACAGATACCATTCCATATAGACCAAGGAGGGAATCAAGACAACTTACTCTAAACCTCAAAGGACTGAACTCAGCCCACTTTACACACCAGAAAAGATTATTGACAACTGGTCAGAATTTGAAAAACAATTTATCTATGTCTCTCTGGAAGAGAATCTAGTGGATGCACAGCAGCAAGCAACACAGCACGGAAAATCGGCTACACCCGGTGAGAAAAATAAACTGCAAAATAAAGGCAGTGAGTGACAGATAAATTTTTCAAGACTTCGTTCAGGGGCTGTGATTGGAGTTGTTTTCAGCATATATTCACACACAGAAAGATGGGACCTAAGGGAGGACAATCGTGGGTCTGAGTGTCTTCGTGAGCATGAGTCAGCAAATGCAGCCCTTGTAGAATAACACTGCCTTGCCCTGATTCCATTGACCCGAAATCTCCAAATGTAGACGACCCTTCTACAGCAAACACATGCATGGGTCAGCCACAGGATGCTACCCCATTGGAACGGCAAAAAAACATGAAAAGGCACCTCATCTTCTCATATCCTGGTACTCGGGTTCAAGCTTCCAGCCACTTACCTGAAAATATCCCCACTTGGGGAAGTCAGCACTTTCAAAACCTTCTTTCTTATAGCTTGGAATTGGTTCCATGGATGAACTACAACGGGGAAGAATAAGACACGATGCCTATATATTTGGACAGGCATATGGTGCTCTAATTTCAACTGCTGAACAAGAATTGACCCAAGTCTAAGCTTGCTCTCAGAAGGAGAATAGGGCTTGAAAATTTCCCGCTGATTTGTGACCAGTTCCAAAAGTGGGAAGTTGAGCAGGGGATCTCAGGGAGCCTATAATTCATGGCCCTGCAGGATGGTCAAAGGCACCTAATGTGGACAAATGACTTGGGTTGAGCCAGAGAAAAGAACTTGAGAGCAAGGCAGAATTGCAAAAATGGGATTTCAAGAGGGAGACGCGTCTCGCCTGGTAAGAACCTAGAATGTGGCAGTACTTCTTCAACCATGCCTTTGTCGAAAAACGGTGTATGCCTTTATCCTGAATATATTCCGAATAAAGGCATACACCGTTTTTGGGCAACCAGGCAGGGGCTCGGTGCAAATCAACACTACATAGTGCTATCACTTCCCATCTAAACAAAGGGTCATCTACGAAAATTGTAAAGACTAGAAATTCAGGGTAGCATGGAGGTAAATCGTACCCACATTTTGTGGATTCCAGGATGAAAAATGGCAATCGGCACCCTGGCGAAGTCTATGGTATATTCAAAAATAATGTAAGAAACAAAGCTACAGCACATAGGACACTTCCACTCAAGGACGTATATTTTCAAGAAAACCAAAGAACCGCAGGTCACAGGCAACCCAACGTTTACTGCTTCTCTCTTTACAAAAGCCTCGACTAGGATACAATCTAAATTTCCTTGGACGGAAAACATGGATGGAGAATATGTGATTCTTATCTACAATGATATATTACTGAGCCAGGAAATCAATGAAGTAACGTCACTTGCCGCCAAAGGAGTGTTCGTAGTTACAATCATTCTCAGTAAATTTAGTCACATAGAAAAAAGTGGTTTATCAAAGATATGAGGTACAGGTGGAATACAAAATTGCGTCCCATGAATGAAATGGCAGACGAGAGAAAGCATCACACATTTAGCAAACACACTTATGCCTGTAGGAGCGCAAAGGTCACATGAGGTGAGGAAAAACCAGGTGTTTTCAATGAGCACAGATACCATTCCATATAGACCAAGGAGGGAATCAAGACAACTTACTCTAACCCTCAAAGGACTGAACTCAGCCCACTTTACACACCAGAAAAGATTATTGACAACTGGTCAGAATTTGAAAAACAATTTATCGATGTCTCTCTGGAAGAGAATCTAGTGGATGCACAGCAGCAAGCAACACAGCACTCAAAATCGGCTACACCCGGTGAGAAAAATAAATTGCAAAATAAAGGCAGTGAGTGAGAGATAAATTCTTCGAGACTTCGTTCAGGGGTTGTGATTGGAGTTGTTTTCAGCATATATTCACACACAGAAAGATGGGACCTAAGGGAGGACACTCGTGGGTCTGAGTGTCTTCGTGAGCATGAGTCAGCAAATGCAGCCCTTGTAGAATAACACTGCCTTGCCCTGATTCCATTGACCCGAAATCTCCAAATGTAGATGACCCTTCTACAGCGAACACATGCATGTGTCAGCCACAGGATGCTACCCCATTGGAATGGGAAAAAACATGAAAAGGCACCTCATCTTCTCATATCCTGGTGCTCGGGTTCAAGCTTCCAGCCACTTTCCTGAAAATATCCCCACTTGGGGAAGTCAGCACTTTCAAAACCGTCTTTCTTATAGCTTGGAATTGGTTCCATGGATGGACTACAACGGGGAAGAATAAGACACGATGCCTATATATTTGGACAGGCATATGGTGCTCTAATTTCAACTGCTGAACAAGAATTGACCCAATTGTAAGCTTGCTCTCAGAAGGAGAATAGGGCTTGAAAATTTCCCACTGATTTGTGACCATTTCCAAAAGTGGGAAGTTGAGCAGGGGATCTCAGCGAGCCTATAATTCATGGGCCTGAAGGATGGTCAAAGACACCTAATGTGGACAAATGACTTGGGTTGAGCCAGAGAAAAGAACTTGAGAGCAAGGCAGAATTGCAAAAATGGGATTTCAAGAGGGAGACGCTTCTCGCCTGGTAAGAACCTAGAATGTGGCAGTACTTCTTCAACCATGCCTTTGTCGAAAAACGGTGTATGCCTTTATCCTGAATATATTCCGAATAAAGGCATACACCATTTTTGGGCAACCAGGTAGGGGCTCGGTGCAAATCAACACTACATAGTGCTATCACATCCCATCTAAACAAAGGGTCATCTACGAAAATTGTAAAGACTAGAAATTCAGGGTAGCATGGAGGTAAATCGTACCCACATTTTGTGGATTCCAGGGTGAACAATGGCAATCGGCACC
This sequence comes from Kogia breviceps, assembly GCF_026419965.1. Taxonomy (NCBI): domain Eukaryota; kingdom Metazoa; phylum Chordata; class Mammalia; order Artiodactyla; family Physeteridae; genus Kogia; species Kogia breviceps. The sequence continues at coordinate 36,950,933 of NC_081329.1, forward strand.
CTGGCGAAGTCCATGGTGTATTCAAAAATAATGTAAGAAACAAAGGTACAGCACATAGGACACTTCCACTCAAGGACGTATATTTTCAAGAAAACCAAAGAACCTCAGGTCACAGGCAACCCAACGTTTACTGCTTCTCTCTTTACAAAAGCCTCGACTAGGATACAATCTAAATTTCCTTGGATGGAAAACATGGATGGAGAATATGTGATTCTTATCTACAATGATATATAACTGAGCCAGGAAATCAATGATGTAACGTCACTTGCCGCCAAAGGAGTGTTCGTAGTTACAATCATTCTCAGTAAATTTAGTCACATAGAAAAAAGTGGTTTATCAAAGATATGAGGTACAGGTGGAATACAAAATTGCGTCCCATGAATGAAATGGCAGACGAGAGAAAGCATCACACATTTAGCAAACACACTTATGCCTGTAGGAGCGCGAAGGTCACTTGAGGTGAGGAAAAACCAGGTGTTTTCAATGAGCACAGATACCATTCCATATAGACCAAAGAGGGAATGAGGACAACTTACTCTAAACCTCAAAGGACTGAACTCAGCCCACTTTACACACCAGAAAAGATTATTGACAACTGGTCAGAATTTGAAAAACAATTTATCTATGTCTCTCTGGAAGAGAATCTAGTGGATGCACAGCAGCAAGCAACACAGCACGGAAAATCGGCTACACCCGGTGAGAAAAATAAACTGCAAAATAAAGGCAGTGAGTGACAGATAAATTCTTCGAGACTTCGTTCAGGGGCTGTCATTGAAGTTCTTTTGAGCATATATTAACACACAGAAGGATCAGACCTAAGGGAGGACACTCGTGGGTCTGAGTGTCTTCGTGAGCATGAGTCAGCAAATGCAGCCCTTGTAGAATAACACTGCCTTTTCCTGATTCCATGGACCCGACATCTCCAAATGCAGACGACCCTTCCTACAGTGAACACATGCATGGGACAGCCACAGGATGCTACCCCATTGGAACGGCAAAAAACATGAAAAGCCACCTCATCTTCTCATATCCTGGTGCTCGGGTTCAAGCTTTCAGCCGCTTTTCTGAAAATATACCCAATTGGGGAAGTCAGCACTTTCCAAACACTCTTACTTATAACTTGGAATTGGTTCCATGGATGAACTACAACGGGGAAGAATAAGAGACGATGGCTATATATTTGGACAGGCACATGGCGCTCTAATTTCCAATGCTGAACAAGAATTGACCCAAGTCTAAGCTTGCTCTCGGAAGGAGAATTGAGCTTGAAAATTCCCTGCTGCTTTGGGACCAGTTCCGAAAGTGGGAAGTTGAGCCGGGGATCTCAGGGAGCCTATAATTCATGGCCCTGCAGCATGGTAAAAGGCACGTAATGTGGAAAAATGACTTGGGTTGCACCAGAGAAAAGAACTTGAGAGCAAGGCAGAATTGCAAAACTGGGATTTCAAGAGGGAGAAGCGTCTCGCCTGGTAAGAACCTAGGAAGTGGCAGTACTTCTTCAAACATGCCTTTGTCGAAAAAGGGTGTATGCGTTTATCCTGAATATCTTTAGGATAAAGGCATACACCTTTTTTGGGCAACCAGGCAGGGGCTCGGTGCAAATCAACACTACATAATGCTATCACTTCCCATCAAAACAAAGGGTCATGTACGAAAAGTGTAAAGACCAGAAATGCAGGGTAACGTGGAGGTAAATCGTACCCACATTTTGTGGATTGTGGGATGACCAATTGCAATCGGCACCCTGGCGAATTCTATGGTGTATTCGAAGATAAAGTAAGAAACAATGCTACAGCACATAGGACACTTCCATTCAAGGACGTATATTTTCAGGAAAACCAAAGAACCTCAGGTCACAGGCAACCCAACGTTTACTGCTGCTCTCTTTACAAAAGCCTCGACTAGGATACAATCTAAATTTCCTTGGACGGAAAACATGGATGAAGAATATGTGATTGTTATCTACAATGATATATTACAGAGCCAGGTAATCAATGAAATAACGTCACTCGGCGCCACCGGAGTGTTCTTAGTTACAATCATTCTCAGTGAATTTAGTCACATAGAAAAACGTGGTTTATCAAAGATATGAGGTACAGGTGGAATATAAAATTGCGTCCCTTGAACGAAATGGCAGACGACAGAGAGAATTACATATTTAGCGAACACACTTATGCCTGTAGGAGCGCAAAGGTCACATGAGGTGAGGAAAAACCAGGTGTTTTCAATGAGCAAAGATACCATTCCATATAGACCAAGAAGGGAATGAGGACAACTTTCTCTAAACCTCAAAGGACTGAACTCAGCCCACTTTACACACCAGAAAAGATTATTGACAACTGGTCAGAATTTGAAAAACAATTTATCTATGTCTCTCTGGAAGAGAATCTAGTGGATGCACAGCAGCAAGCAACACAGCACGGAAAATCGGCTACACCCGGTGAGAAAAATAAACTGCAAAATAAAGGCAGTGAGTGACAGATAAATTCTTCGAGACTTCGTTCAGGGGCTGTGATTGGAGTTGTTTTCAGCATATATTAACACACAGAAAGATGGGACCTAAGGGAGGACAATCGTGGGTCTGAGTGTCTTCGTGAGCATGAGTCAGCAAATGCAGCCCTTGTAGAATAACACTGCCTTGCCCTGATTCCATTGACCCGAAATCTCCAAATGTAGACGACCCTTCTACAGCGAACACATGCATGGGTCATCCACAGGATGCTACCCCATTGGAAAGGGAAAAAACATGAAAAGCCACCTCATCTTCTCATATCCTGGTGCTCGGGTTCAAGCTTCCAGCCACGTTCCTGAAAATATCCCCACTTGGGGAAGTCAGCACTTTCAAAACCTTCTTTCTTATAGCTTGGAATTGGTTCCATGGATGAACTACAACGGGGAAGAATAAGACACGATGCCTATATATTTGGACAGGCATATGGTGCTCTAATTTCAACTGCTGAACAAGAATTGACCCAAGTCTAAGCTTGCTCTCAGAAGGAGAATAGGGCTTGAAAATTTCCCGCTGATTTGTGACCAGTTCCAAAAGTGGGAAGTTGAGCAGGGGATCTCAGCGAGCATATAATTCATGGGCCTGCAGGATGGGCCAAGACACCTAATGTGGACAAATGACTTGGGTTGAGCCAGAGAAAAGAACTTGAGAGCAAGGCAGAATTGCAAAAATGGGATTTCAAGAGGGAGACGCGTCTCGCCTGGTAAGAAACTAGAATGTGGCAATACTTCTTCAACCATGCCTTTGTCGAAAAACGGTGTATGCCTTTATCCTGAATATTTTCCGAATAAAGGCATACACCGTTTTTGGGCAACCAGGCAGGGGCTCGGTGCAAATCAACACTACATAGTGCTATCACTTCCCATCTAAACAAAGGGTCATCTACGAAAATTGTAAAGACTAGAAATTCAGGGTAGCATGGAGGTAAATCGTACCCACATTTTGTGGATTCCAGGATGAAAAATGGCAATCGGCACCCTGGCGAAGTCTATGGTGTATTCAAAAATAATGTAAGAAACAAAGCTACAGCACATAGGACACTTCCACTCAAGGACGTATATTTTCAAGAAAACCAAAGAACCTCAGGTCACAGGCATCCCAACGTTTCCTGCTGCTCTCTTTACAAAAGCCTCGACTAGGATACAATCTAAATTTCCTTGGACGGAAAACATGGATGGAGAATATGTGATTCTTATCTACAATGATATATTACAGAGCCAGGAAATCAATGAAATAACGCCACTTGCCGCCAAAGGAGTGTTTGTAGTTACAATAATTCTCAGTAAATTTAGTCACATAGAAAAAAGTGGTTTATCAAAGATATGAGGTACAGGTGGAATACAAAATTGCGTCCAATGCATGAAATGGCAGAGGAGAGAAAGCATCACACATTTAGCAAACACACTTATGCCTGTAGGAGCGCGAAGGTCACTTGAGGTGAGGAAAAACCAGGTGTTTTCAATGAGCACAGATACCATTCCATATAGACCAAAGAGGGAATGAGGACAACTTACTCTAAACCTCAAAGGACTGAACTCAGCCCACTTTACACACCAGAAAAGATTATTTACAACTGGTTAGAATTTGAAAAACAATTTATCGATGTCTCTCTGGAAGAGAATCAAGTGGATGCACAGCAGCAAGCAACACAGCACTCAAAATCGGCTACACCCCGTGAGAAAAATAAACTGCAAAATAAAGGCAGTGAGTGAGAGATAAATTCTTCGAGAATTCGTTCAGGGGCTGTCATTGAAGTTCTTTTGAGCATATATTAACACACAGAAGGATCAGACCTAAGGGAGGACACTCGTGGGTCTGAGTGTCTTCGTGAGCATGAGTCAGCAAATGCAGCCCTTGTAGAATAACACTGCCTTTTCCTGATTCCATGGACCCGACATCTCCAAATGCAGACGACCCTTCCTACAGCGAACACATGCATGGGACAGCCACAGGATGCTACCCCATTGGAACGGCAAAAAACATGAAAAGCCACCTCATCTTCTCATATCCTGGTGCTCGGGTTCAAGCTTTCAGCCGCTTTTCTGAAAATATACCCAATTGGGGAAGTCAGCACTTTCAAAACACTCTTATAACTTGGAATTGGTTCCATGGATGAACTACAATGGGGAAGAATAAGAGACGATGGCTATATATTTGGACAGGCACATGGCGCTCTAATTTCCAATGCTGAACAAGAATTGACCCAAGTCTAAGCTTGCTCTCGGAAGGAGAATTGAGCTTGAAAATTCCCTGCTGCTTTGGGACCAGTTCCGAAAGTGGGAAGTTGAGCAGGGGATCTCAGGGAGCCTATAATTCATGGCCCTGCAGCATGGTAAAAGGCACGTAATGTGGAAAAATGACTTGGGTTGCACCAGAGAAAAGAACTTGAGAGCAAGGCAGAATTGCAAAACTGGGATTTCAAGAGGGAGAAGCGTCTCGCCTGGTAAGAACCTAGGATGTGGCAGTACTTCTTCAAACATGCCTTTGTCGAAAAAGGGTGTATGCCTTTATCCTGAATATCTTTAGGATAAAGGCATACACCTTTTTTGGGCAACCAGGCAGGGGCTCGGTGCAAATCAACACTACATAATGCTATCACTTCCCATCAAAACAAAGGGTCATGTACGAAAAGTGTAAAGACCAGAAATGCAGGGTAACGTGGAGGTAAATCGTACCCACATTTTGTGGATTGTGGGATGACCAATTGCAATCGGCACCCTGGCGAATTCTATGGTGTATTCGAAGATAAAGTAAGAAACAATGCTACAGCACATAGGACACTTCCATTCAAGGATGTATATTTTCAGGAAAACCAAAGAACCTCAGGTCACAGGCAACCCAACGTTTACTGCTGCTCTCTTTACAAAAGCCTCGACTAGGATACAATCTAAATTTCCTTGGACGGAAAACATGGATGAAGAATATGTGATTGTTATCTACAATGATATATTACAGAGCCAGGTAATCAATGAAATAACGTCACTCGGCGCCACCGGAGTGTTCTTAGTTACAATCATTCTCAGTGAATTTAGTCACATAGAAAAACGTGGTTTATCAAAGATATGAGGTACAGGTGGAATATAAAATTGCGTCCCTTGAACGAAATGGCAGACGACAGAGAGAATTACATATTTAGCGAACACACTTATGCCTGTAGGAGCGCAAAGGTCACATGAGGTGAGGAAAAACCAGGTGTTTTCAATGAGCAAAGATACCATTCCATATAGACCAAGAAGGGAATGAGGACAACTTTCTCTAAACCTCAAAGGACTGAACTCAGCCCACTTTACACACCAGAAAAGATTATTGACAACTGGTCAGAATTTGAAAAACAATTTATCTATGTCTCTCTGGAAGAGAATCTAGTGGATGCACAGCAGCAAGCAACACAGCACGGAAAATCGGCTACACCCGGTGAGAAAAATAAACTGCAAAATAAAGGCAGTGAGTGACAGATAAATTCTTCGAGACTTCGTTCAGGGGCTGTCATTGAAGTTCTTTTGAGCATATATTAACACACAGAAGGATCAGACCTAAGGGAGGACACTCGTGGGTCTGAGTGTCTTCGTGAGCATGAGTCAGCAAATGCAGCCCTTGTAGAATAACACTGCCTTTTCCTGATTCCATGGACCCGACATCTCCAAATGCAGACGACCCTTCCTACAGCGAACACATGCATGGGACAGCCACAGGATGCTACCCCATTGGAACGGCAAAAAACATGAAAAGCCACCTCATCTTCTCATATCCTGGTGCTCGGGTTCAAGCTTTCAGCCGCTTTTCTGAAAATATACCCAATTGGGGAAGTCAGCACTTTCAAAACACTCTTACTTATAACTTGGAATTGGTTCCATGGATGAACTACAACGGGGAAGAATAAGAGACGATGGCTATATATTTGGACAGGCACATGGCGCTCTAATTTCCAATGCTGAACAAGAATTGACCCAAGTCTAAGCTTGCTCTCGGAAGGAGAATTGAGCTTGAAAATTCCCTGCTGCTTTGGGACCAGTTCCGAAAGTGGGAAGTTGAGCCGGGGATCTCAGGGAGCCTATAATTCATGGCCCTGCAGCATGGTAAAAGGCACGTAATGTGGAAAAATGACTTGGGTTGCACCAGAGAAAAGAACTTGAGAGCAAGGCAGAATTGCAAAACTGGGATTTCAAGAGGGAGAAGCGTCTCGCCTGGTAAGAACCTAGGAAGTGGCAGTACTTCTTCAAACATGCCTTTGTCGAAAAAGGGTGTATGCCTTTATCCTGAATATCTTTAGGATAAAGGCATACACCTTTTTTGGGCAACCAGGCAGGGGCTCGGTGCAAATCAACACTACATAATGCTATCACTTCCCATCAAAACAAAGGGTCATGTACGAAAAGTGTAAAGACCAGAAATGCAGGGTAACGTGGAGGTAAATCGTACCCACATTTTGTGGATTGTGGGATGACCAATTGCAATCGGCACCCTGGCGAATTCTATGGTGTATTCGAAGATAAAGTAAGAAACAATGCTACAGCACATAGGACACTTCCATTCAAGGACGTATATTTTCAGGAAAACCAAAGAACCTCAGGTCACAGGCAACCCAACGTTTACTGCTGCTCTCTTTACAAAAGCCTCGACTAGGATACAATCTAAATTTCCTTGGACGGAAAACATGGATGAAGAATATGTGATTGTTATCTACAATGATATATTACAGAGCCAGGTAATCAATGAAATAACGTCACTCGGCGCCACCGGAGTGTTCTTAGTTACAATCATTCTCAGTGAATTTAGTCACATAGAAAAACGTGGTTTATCAAAGATATGAGGTACAGGTGGAATATAAAATTGCGTCCCTTGAACGAAATGGCAGACGACAGAGAGAATTACATATTTAGCGAACACACTTATGCCTGTAGGAGCGCAAAGGTCACATGAGGTGAGGAAAAACCAGGTGTTTTCAATGAGCAAAGATACCATTCCATATAGACCAAGAAGGGAATGAGGACAACTTTCTCTAAACCTCAAAGGACTGAACTCAGCCCACTTTACACACCAGAAAAGATTATTGACAACTGGTCAGAATTTGAAAAACAATTTATCTATGTCTCTCTGGAAGAGAATCTAGTGGATGCACAGCAGCAAGCAACACAGCACGGAAAATCGGCTACACCCGGTGAGAAAAATAAACTGCAAAATAAAGGCAGTGAGTGACAGATAAATTCTTCGAGACTTCGTTCAGGGGCTGTGATTGGAGTTGTTTTCAGCATATATTAACACACAGAAAGATGGGACCTAAGGGAGGACAATCGTGGGTCTGAGTGTCTTCGTGAGCATGAGTCAGCAAATGCAGCCCTTGTAGAATAACACTGCCTTGCCCTGATTCCATTGACCCGAAATCTCCAAATGTAGACGACCCTTCTACAGCGAACACATGCATGGGTCATCCACAGGATGCTACCCCATTGGAAAGGGAAAAAACATGAAAAGCCACCTCATCTTCTCATATCCTGGTGCTCGGGTTCAAGCTTCCAGCCACGTTCCTGAAAATATCCCCACTTGGGGAAGTCAGCACTTTCAAAACCTTCTTTCTTATAGCTTGGAATTGGTTCCATGGATGAACTACAACGGGGAAGAATAAGACACGATGCCTATATATTTGGACAGGCATATGGTGCTCTAATTTCAACTGCTGAACAAGAATTGACCCAAGTCTAAGCTTGCTCTCAGAAGGAGAATAGGGCTTGAAAATTTCCCGCTGATTTGTGACCAGTTCCAAAAGTGGGAAGTTGAGCAGGGGATCTCAGCGAGCATATAATTCATGGGCCTGCAGGATGGGCCAAGACACCTAATGTGGACAAATTACTTGGGTTGAGCCAGAGAAAAGAACTTGAGAGCAAGGCAGAATTGCAAAAATGGGATTTCAAGAGGGAGACGCGTCTCGCCTGGTAAGAAACTAGAATGTGGCAATACTTCTTCAACCATGCCTTTGTCGAAAAACGGTGTATGCCTTTATCCTGAATATTTTCCGAATAAAGGCATACACCGTTTTTGGGCAACCAGGCAGGGGCTCGGTGCAAATCAACACTACATAGTGCTATCACTTCCCATCTAAACAAAGGGTCATCTACGAAAATTGTAAAGACTAGAAATTCAGGGTAGCATGGAGGTAAATCGTACCCACATTTTGTGGATTCCAGGATGAAAAATGGCAATCGGCACCCTGGCGAAGTCTATGGTGTATTCAAAAATAATGTAAGAAACAAAGCTACAGCACATAGGACACTTCCACTCAAGGACGTATATTTTCAAGAAAACCAAAGAACCTCAGGTCACAGGCATCCCAACGTTTCCTGCTGCTCTCTTTACAAAAGCCTCGACTAGGATACAATCTAAATTTCCTTGGACGGAAAACATGGATGGAGAATATGTGATTCTTATCTACAATGATATATTACAGAGCCAGGAAATCAATGAAATAACGCCACTTGCCGCCAAAGGAGTGTTTGTAGTTACAATAATTCTCAGTAAATTTAGTCACATAGAAAAAAGTGGTTTATCAAAGATATGAGGTACAGGTGGAATACAAAATTGCGTCCAATGCATGAAATGGCAGAGGAGAGAAAGCATCACACATTTAGCAAACACACTTATGCCTGTAGGAGCGCGAAGGTCACTTGAGGTGAGGAAAAACCAGGTGTTTTCAATGAGCACAGATACCATTCCATATAGACCAAAGAGGGAATGAGGACAACTTACTCTAAACCTCAAAGGACTGAACTCAGCCCACTTTACACACCAGAAAAGATTATTTACAACTGGTTAGAATTTGAAAAACAATTTATCGATGTCTCTCTGGAAGAGAATCAAGTGGATGCACAGCAGCAAGCAACACAGCACTGAAAATCGGCTACACCCCGTGAGAAAAATAAACTGCAAAATAAAGGCAGTGAGTGAGAGATAAATTCTTCGAGACTTCGTTCAGGGGCTGTCATTGAAGTTCTTTTGAGCATATATTAACACACAGAAGGATCAGACCTAAGGGAGGACACTCGTGGGTCTGAGTGTCTTCGTGAGCATGAGTCAGCAAATGCAGCCCTTGTAGAATAACACTGCCTTTTCCTGATTCCATGGACCCGACATCTCCAAATGCAGACGACCCTTCCTACAGCGAACACATGCATGGGACAGCCACAGGATGCTACCCCATTGGAACGGCAAAAAACATGAAAAGCCACCTCATCTTCTCATATCCTGGTGCTCGGGTTCAAGCTTTCAGCCGCTTTTCTGAAAATATACCCAATTGGGGAAGTCAGCACTTTCAAAACACTCTTACTTATAACTTGGAATTGGTTCCATGGATGAACTACAATGGGGAAGAATAAGAGACGATGGCTATATATTTGGACAGGCACATGGCGCTCTAATTTCCAATGCTGAACAAGAATTGACCCAAGTCTAAGCTTGCTCTCGGAAGGAGAATTGAGCTTGAAAATTCCCTGCTGCTTTGGGACCAGTTCCGAAAGTGGGAAGTTGAGCAGGGGATCTCAGGGAGCCTATAATTCATGGCCCTGCAGCATGGTAAAAGGCACGTAATGTGGAAAAATGACTTGGGTTGCACCAGAGAAAAGAACTTGAGAGCAAGGCAGAATTGCAAAACTGGGATTTCAAGAGGGAGAAGCGTCTCGCCTGGTAAGAACCTAGGATGTGGCAGTACTTCTTCAAACATGCCTTTGTCGAAAAAGGGTGTATGCCTTTATCCTGAATATCTTTAGGATAAAGGCATACACCTTTTTTGGGCAACCAGGCAGGGGCTCGGTGCAAATCAACACTACATAATGCTATCACTTCCCATCAAAACAAAGGGTCATGTACGAAAAGTGTAAAGACCAGAAATGCAGGGTAACGTGGAGGTAAATCGTACCCACATTTTGTGGATTGTGGGATGACCAATTGCAATCGGCACCCTGGCGAATTCTATGGTGTATTCGAAGATAAAGTAAGAAACAATGCTACAGCACATAGGACACTTCCATTCAAGGATGTATATTTTCAGGAAAACCAAAGAACCTCAGGTCACAGGCAACCCAACGTTTACTGCTGCTCTCTTTACAAAAGCCTCGACTAGGATACAATCTAAATTTCCTTGGACGGAAAACATGGATGAAGAATATGTGATTGTTATCTACAATGATATATTACAGAGCCAGGTAATCAATGAAATAACGTCACTCGGCGCCACCGGAGTGTTCTTAGTTACAATCATTCTCAGTGAATTTAGTCACATAGAAAAACGTGGTTTATCAAAGATATGAGGTACAGGTGGAATATAAAATTGCGTCCCTTGAACGAAATGGCAGACGACAGAGAGAATTACATATTTAGCGAACACACTTATGCCTGTAGGAGCGCAAAGGTCACATGAGGTGAGGAAAAACCAGGTGTTTTCAATGAGCAAAGATACCATTCCATATAGACCAAGAAGGGAATGAGGACAACTTTCTCTAAACCTCAAAGGACTGAACTCAGCCCACTTTACACACCAGAAAAGATTATTGACAACTGGTCAGAATTTGAAAAACAATTTATCTATGTCTCTCTGGAAGAGAATCTAGTGGATGCACAGCAGCAAGCAACACAGCACGGAAAATCGGCTACACCCGGTGAGAAAAATAAACTGCAAAATAAAGGCAGTGAGTGACAGATAAATTCTTCGAGACTTCGTTCAGGGGCTGTGATTGGAGTTCTTTTCAGCATATATTCACACACAGAAAGATGGGACCTAAGGGAGGACAATCGTGGGTCTGAGTGTCTTCGTGAGCATGAGTCAGCAAATGCAGCCCTTGTAGAATAACACTGCCTTGCCCTGATTCCATTGACCCGAAATCTCCAAATGTAGACGACCCTTCTACAGCGAACACATGCATGGGTCATCCACAGGATGCTACCCCATTGGAAAGGGAAAAAACATGAAAAGCCACCTCATCTTCTCATATCCTGGTGCTCGGGTTCAAGCTTCCAGCCACGTTCCTGAAAATATCCCCACTTGGGGAAGTCAGCACTTTCAAAACCTTCTTTCTTATAGCTTGGAATTGGTTCCATGGATGAACTACAACGGGGAAGAATAAGACACGATGCCTATATATTTGGACAGGCATATGGTGCTCTAATTTCAACTGCTGAACAAGAATTGACCCAAGTCTAAGCTTGCTCTCAGAAGGAGAATAGGGCTTGAAAATTTCCCGCTGATTTGTGACCAGTTCCAAAAGTGGGAAGTTGAGCAGGGGATCTCAGCGAGCCTATAATTCATGGGCCTGCAGGATGGGCCAAGACACCTAATGTGGACAAATGACTTGGGTTGAGCCAGAGAAAAGAACTTGAGAGCAAGGCAGAATTGCAAAAATGGGATTTCAAGAGGGAGACGCGTCTCGCCTGGTAAGAAACTAGAATGTGGCAATACTTCTTCAACCATGCCTTTGTCGAAAAACGGTGTATGCCTTTATCCTGAATATTTTCCGAATAAAGGCATACACCGTTTTTGGGCAACCAGGCAGGGGCTCGGTGCAAATCAACACTACATAGTGCTATCACTTCCCATCTAAACAAAGGGTCATCTACGAAAATTGTAAAGACTAGAAATTCAGGGTAGCATGGAGGTAAATCGTACCCACATTTTGTGGATTCCAGGATGAAAAATGGCAATCGGCACCCTGGCGAAGTCTATGGTGTATTCAAAAATAATGTAAGAAACAAAGCTACAGCACATAGGACACTTCCACTCAAGGACGTATATTTTCAAGAAAACCAAAGAACCTCAGGTCACAGGCATCCCATCGTTTCCTGCTGCTCTCTTTACAAAAGCCTCGACTAGGATACTATCTAAATTTCCTTGGACGGAAAACATGGATGGAGAATATGTGATTCTTATCTACAATGATATATTACAGAGCCAGGTAATCAATGAAATAACGCCACTTGCCGCCAAAGGAGTGTTTGTAGTTACAATCATTCTCAGTAAATTTAGTCACATAGAAAAAAGTGGTTTATCAAAGATATGAGGTACAGGTGGAATACAAAATTGCGTCCCATGCATGAAATGGCAGAGGAGAGAAATCATCACACATTTAGCAAACACACTTATGCCTGTAGGAGCGCGAAGGTCACTTGAGGTGAGGAAAAACCAGGTGTTTTCAATGAGCACAGATACCATTCCATATAGACCAAAGAGGGAATGAGGACAACTTACTCTAAACCTCAAAGGACTGAACTCAGCCCACTTTACACACCAGAAAAGATTATTTACAACTGGTTAGAATTTGAAAAACAATTTATCGATGTCTCTCTGGAAGAGAATCAAGTGGATGCACAGCAGCAAGCAACACAGCACTCAAAATCGGCTACACCCCGTGAGAAAAATAAACTGCAAAATAAAGGCAGTGAGTGAGAGATAAATTCTTCGAGACTTCGTTCAGGGGCTGTCATTGAAGTTCTTTTGAGCATATATTAACACACAGAAGGATCAGACCTAAGGGAGGACACTCGTGGGTCTGAGTGTCTTCGTGAGCATGAGTCAGCAAATGCAGCCCTTGTAGAATAACACTGCCTTTTCCTGATTCCATGGACCCGACATCTCCAAATGCAGACGACCCTTCCTACAGCGAACACATGCATGGGACAGCCACAGGATGCTACCCCATTGGAACGGCAAAAAACATGAAAAGCCACCTCATCTTCTCATATCCTGGTGCTCGGGTTCAAGCTTTCAGCCGCTTTTCTGAAAATATACCCAATTGGGGAAGTCAGCACTTTCAAAACACTCTTACTTATAACTTTGAATTGGTTCCATGGATGAACTACAATGGGGAAGAATAAGAGACGATGGCTATATATTTGGACAGGCACATGGCGCTCTAATTTCCAATGCTGAACAAGAATTGACCCAAGTTTAAGCTTGCTCTCGGAAGGAGAATTGAGCTTGAAAATTCCCTGCTGCTTTGGGACCAGTTCCGAAAGTGGGAAGTTGAGCCGGGGATCTCAGGGAGCCTATAATTCATGGCCCTGCAGCATGGTAAAAGGCACGTAATGTGGAAAAATGACTTGGGTTGCACCAGAGAAAAGAACTTGAGAGCAAGGCAGAATTGCAAAACTGGGATTTCAAGAGGGAGAAGCGTCTCGCCTGGTAAGAACCTAGGATGTGGCAGTACTTCTTCAAACATGCCTTTGTCGAAAAAGGGTGTATGCCTTTATCCTGAATATCTTTAGGATAAAGGCATACACCTTTTTTGGGCAACCAGGCAGGGGCTCGGTGCAAATCAACACTACATAATGCTATCACTTCCCATCAAAACAAAGGGTCATGTACGAAAAGTGTAAAGACCAGAAATGCAGGGTAACGTGGAGGTAAATCGTACCCACATTTTGTGGATTGTGGGATGACCAATTGCAATCGGCACCCTGGCGAATTCTATGGTGTATTCGAAGATAAAGTAAGAAACAATGCTACAGCACATAGGACACTTCCATTCAAGGACGTATATTTTCAGGAAAACCAAAGAACCTCAGGTCACAGGCAACCCAACGTTTACTGCTGCTCTCTTTACAAAAGCCTCGACTAGGATACAATCTAAATTTCCTTGGACGGAAAACATGGATGAAGAATATGTGATTGTTATCTACAATGATATATTACAGAGCCAGGTAATCAATGAAATAACGTCACTCGGCGCCACCGGAGTGTTCTTAGTTACAATCATTCTCAGTGAATTTAGTCACATAGAAAAACGTGGTTTATCAAAGATATGAGGTACAGGTGGAATATAAAATTGCGTCCCTTGAACGAAATGGCAGACGACAGAGAGAATTACATATTTAGCGAACACACTTATGCCTGTAGGAGCGCAAAGGTCACATGAGGTGAGGAAAAACCAGGTGTTTTCAATGAGCAAAGATACCATTCCATATAGACCAAGAAGGGAATGAGGACAACTTTCTCTAAACCTCAAAGGACTGAACTCAGCCCACTTTACACACCAGAAAAGATTATTGACAACTGGTCAGAATTTGAAAAACAATTTATCTATGTCTCTCTGGAAGAGAATCTAGTGGATGCACAGCAGCAAGCAACACAGCACGGAAAATCGGCTACACCCGGTGAGAAAAATAAACTGCAAAATAAAGGCAGTGAGTGACAGATAAATTCTTCGAGACTTCGTTCAGGGGCTGTGATTGGAGTTGTTTTCAGCATATATTCACACACAGAAAGATGGGACCTAAGGGAGGACAATCGTGGGTCTGAGTGTCTTCGTGAGCATGAGTCAGCAAATGCAGCCCTTGTAGAATAACACTGCCTTGCCCTGATTCCATTGACCCGAAATCTCCAAATGTAGACGACCCTTCTACAGCGAACACATGCATGGGTCATCCACAGGATGTTACCCCATTGGAAAGGGAAAAAACATGAAAAGGCACCTCATCTTCTCATATCCTGGTGCTCGGGTTCAAGCTTCCAGCCACGTTCCTGAAAATATCCCCACTTGGGGAAGTCAGCACTTTCAAAACCTTCTTTCTTATAGCTTGGAATTGGTTCCATGGATGAACTACAACGGGGAAGAATAAGACACGATGCCTATATATTTGGACAGGCATATGGTGCTCTAATTTCAACTGCTGAACAAGAATTGACCCAAGTCTAAGCTTGCTCTCAGAAGGAGAATAGGGCTTGAAAATTTCCCGCTGATTTGTGACCAGTTCCAAAAGTGGGAAGTTGAGCAGGGGATCTCAGCGAGCCTATAATTCATGGGCCTGCAGGATGGGCCAAGACACCTAATGTGGACAAATGACTTGGGTTGAGCCAGAGAAAAGAACTTGAGAGCAAGGCAGAATTGCAAAAATGGGATTTCAAGAGGGAGACGCGTCTCGCCTGGTAAGAAACTAGAATGTGGCAATACTTCTTCAACAATGCCTTTGTCGAAAAACGGTGTATGCCTTTATCCTGAATATATTCCGAATAAAGGCATACACCGTTTTTGGGCAACCAGGTAGGGGCTCGGTGCAAATCAACACTACATAGTGCTATCACTTCCCATCTAAACAAAGGGTCATCTACGAAAATTGTAAAGACTAGAAATTCTGGGTAGCATGGAGGTAAATCGTACCCACATTTTGTGGATTCCAGGATGAAAAATGGCAATCGGCACCCTGGCGAAGTCTATGGTGTATTCAAAAATAATGTAAGAAACAAAGCTACAGCACATAGGACACTTCCACTCAAGGACGTATATTTTCAAGAAAACCAAAGAACCTCAGGTCACAGGCATCCCATCGTTTCCTGCTGCTCTCTTTACAAAAGCCTCGACTAGGATACTATCTAAATTTCCTTGGACGGAAAACATGGATGGAGAATATGTGATTCTTATCTACAATGATATATTACAGAGCCAGGTAATCAATGAAATAACGCCACTTGCCGCCAAAGGAGTGTTTGTAGTTACAATCATTCTCAGTAAATTTAGTCACATAGAAAAAAGTGGTTTATCAAAGATATGAGGTACAGGTGGAATACAAAATTGCGTCCCATGCATGAAATGGCAGAGGAGAGAAATCATCACACATTTAGCAAACACACTTATGCCTGTAGGAGCGCGAAGGTCACTTGAGGTGAGGAAAAACCAGGTGTTTTCAATGAGCACAGATACCATTCCATATAGACCAAAGAGGGAATGAGGACAACTTACTCTAAACCTCAAAGGACTGAACTCAGCCCACTTTACACACCAGAAAAGATTATTTACAACTGGTTAGAATTTGAAAAACAATTTATCGATGTCTCTCTGGAAGAGAATCAAGTGGATGCACAGCAGCAAGCAACACAGCACTCAAAATCGGCTACACCCCGTGAGAAAAATAAACTGCAAAATAAAGGCAGTGAGTGAGAGATAAATTCGTCGAGACTTCGTTCAGGGGCTGTCATTGAAGTTCTTTTGAGCCTATATTAACACACAGAAGGATCAGACCTAAGGGAGGACACTCGTGGGTCTGAGTGTCTTCGTGAGCATGAGTCAGCAAATGCAGCCCTTGTAGAATAACACTGCCTTTTCCTGATTCCATGGACCCGACATCTCCAAATGCAGACGACCCTTCCTACAGCGAACACATGCATGGGACAGCCACAGGATGCTACCCCATTGGAACGGCAAAAAACATGAAAAGCCACCTCATCTTCTCATATCCTGGTGCTCGGGTTCAAGCTTTCAGCCGCTTTTCTGAAAATATACCCAATTGGGGAAGTCAGCACTTTCAAAACACTCTTACTTATAACTTGGAATTGGTTCCATGGATGAACTACAACGGGGAAGAATAAGAGACGATGGCTATATATTTGGACAGGCACATGGCGCTCTAATTTCCAATGCTGAACAAGAATTGACCCAAGTCTAAGCTTGCTCTCGGAAGGAGAATTGAGCTTGAAAATTCCCTGCTGCTTTGGGACCAGTTCCGAAAGTGGGAAGTTGAGCCGGGGATCTCAGGGAGCCTATAATTCATGGCCCTGCAGCATGGTAAAAGGCACGTAATGTGGAAAAATGACTTGGGTTGCACCAGAGAAAAGAACTTGAGAGCAAGGCAGAATTGCAAAACTGGGATTTCAAGAGGGAGAAGCGTCTCGCCTGGTAAGAACCTAGGATGTGGCAGTACTTCTTCAAACATGCCTTTGTCGAAAAAGGGTGTATGCCTTTATCCTGAATATCTTTAGGATAAAGGCATACACCGTTTTTGGGCAACCAGGCAGGGGCTCGGTGCAAATCAACACTACATAATGCTATCACTTCCCATCAAAACAAAGGGTCATGTACGAAAAGTGTAAAGACCAGAAATGCAGGGTAACGTGGAGGTAAATCGTACCCACATTTTGTGGATTGTGGGATGACCAATTGCAATCGGCACCCTGGCGAATTCTATGGTGTATTCGAAGGTAAAGTAAGAAACAATGCTACAGCACATAGGACACTTCCATTCAAGGACGTATATTTTCAGGAAAAACAAAGAACCTCAGGTCACAGGCAACCCAACGTTTACTGCTGCTCTCTTTACAAAAGCCTCGACTAGGATACAATCTAAATTTCCTTGGACGGAAAACATGGATGAAGAATATGTGATTGTTATCTACAATGATATATTACAGAGCCAGGTAATCAATGAAATAACGTCACTCGGCGCCACCGGAGTGTTCTTAGTTACAATCATTCTCAGTGAATTTAGTCACATAGAAAAACGTGGTTTATCAAAGATATGAGGTACAGGTGGAATATAAAATTGCGTCCCTTGAACGAAATGGCAGACGACAGAGAGAATTACATATTTAGCGAACACACTTATGCCTGTAGGAGCGCAAAGGTCACATGAGGTGAGGAAAAACCAGGTGTTTTCAATGAGCAAAGATACCATTCCATATAGACCAAGAAGGGAATGAGGACAACTTTCTCTAAACCTCAAAGGACTGAACTCAGCCCACTTTACACACCAGAAAAGATTATTGACAACTGGTCAGAATTTGAAAAACAATTTATCTATGTCTCTCTGGAAGAGAATCTAGTGGATGCACAGCAGCAAGCAACACAGCACGGAAAATCGGCTACACCCGGTGAGAAAAATAAACTGCAAAATAAAGGCAGTGAGTGACAGATAAATTCTTCGAGACTTCGTTCAGGGGCTGTGATTGGAGTTGTTTTCAGCATATATTCACACACAGAAAGATGGGACCTAAGGGAGGACAATCGTGGGTCTGAGTGTCTTCGTGAGCATGAGTCAGCAAATGCAGCCCTTGTAGAATAACACTGCCTTGCCCTGATTCCATTGACCCGAAATCTCCAAATGTAGACGACCCTTCTACAGCGAACACATGCATGGGTCATCCACAGGATGTTACCCCATTGGAAAGGGAAAAAACATGAAAAGGCACCTCATCTTCTCATATCCTGGTGCTCGGGTTCAAGCTTCCAGCCACGTTCCTGAAAATATCCCCACTTGGGGAAGTCAGCACTTTCAAAACCTTCTTTCTTATAGCTTGGAATTGGTTCCATGGATGAACTACAACGGGGAAGAATAAGACACGATGCCTATATATTTGGACAGGCATATGGTGCTCTAATTTCAACTGCTGAACAAGAATTGACCCAAGTCTAAGCTTGCTCTCAGAAGGAGAATAGGGCTTGAAAATTTCCCGCTGATTTGTGACCAGTTCCAAAAGTGGGAAGTTGAGCAGGGGATCTCAGCGAGCCTATAATTCATGGGCCTGCAGGATGGGCCAAGACACCTAATGTGGACAAATGACTTGGGTTGAGCCAGAGAAAAGAACTTGAGAGCAAGGCAGAATTGCAAAAATGGGATTTCAAGAGGGAGACGCGTCTCGCCTGGTAAGAAACTAGAATGTGGCAATACTTCTTCAACAATGCCTTTGTCGAAAAACGGTGTATGCCTTTATCCTGAATATATTCCGAATAAAGGCATACACCGTTTTTGGGCAACCAGGTAGGGGCTCGGTGCAAATCAACACTACATAGTGCTATCACTTCCCATCTAAACAAAGGGTCATCTACGAAAATTGTAAAGACTAGAAATTCTGGGTAGCATGGAGGTAAATCGTACCCACATTTTGTGGATTCCAGGATGAAAAATGGCAATCGGCACCCTGGCGAAGTCTATGGTGTATTCAAAAATAATGTAAGAAACAAAGCTACAGCACATAGGACACTTCCACTCAAGGACGTATATTTTCAAGAAAACCAAAGAACCTCAGGTCACAGGCATCCCATCGTTTCCTGCTGCTCTCTTTACAAAAGCCTCGACTAGGATACTATCTAAATTTCCTTGGACGGAAAACATGGATGGAGAATATGTGATTCTTATCTACAATGATATATTACAGAGCCAGGTAATCAATGAAATAACGCCACTTGCCGCCAAAGGAGTGTTTGTAGTTACAATCATTCTCAGTAAATTTAGTCACATAGAAAAAAGTGGTTTATCAAAGATATGAGGTACAGGTGGAATACAAAATTGCGTCCCATGCATGAAATGGCAGAGGAGAGAAATCATCACACATTTAGCAAACACACTTATGCCTGTAGGAGCGCGAAGGTCACTTGAGGTGAGGAAAAACCAGGTGTTTTCAATGAGCACAGATACCATTCCATATAGACCAAAGAGGGAATGAGGACAACTTACTCTAAACCTCAAAGGACTGAACTCAGCCCACTTTACACACCAGAAAAGATTATTTACAACTGGTTAGAATTTGAAAAACAATTTATCGATGTCTCTCTGGAAGAGAATCAAGTGGATGCACAGCAGCAAGCAACACAGCACTCAAAATCGGCTACACCCCGTGAGAAAAATAAACTGCAAAATAAAGGCAGTGAGTGAGAGATAAATTCTTCGAGACTTCGTTCAGGGGCTGTCATTGAAGTTCTTTTGAGCATATATTAACACACAGAAGGATCAGACCTAAGGGAGGACACTCGTGGGTCTGAGTGTCTTCGTGAGCATGAGTCAGCAAATGCAGCCCTTGTAGAATAACACTGCCTTTTCCTGATTCCATGGACCCGACATCTCCAAATGCAGACGACCCTTCCTACAGCGAACACATGCATGGGACAGCCACAGGATGCTACCCCATTGGAACGGCAAAAAACATGAAAAGCCACCTCATCTTCTCATATCCTGGTGCTCGGGTTCAAGCTTTCAGCCGCTTTTCTGAAAATATACCCAATTGGGGAAGTCAGCACTTTCAAAACACTCTTACTTATAACTTGGAATTGGTTCCATGGATGAACTACAACGGGGAAGAATAAGAGACGATGGCTATATATTTGGACAGGCACATGGCGCTCTAATTTCCAATGCTGAACAAGAATTGACCCAAGTCTAAGCTTGCTCTCGGAAGGAGAATTGAGCTTGAAAATTCCCTGCTGCTTTGGGACCAGTTCCGAAAGTGGGAAGTTGAGCCGGGGATCTCAGGGAGCCTATAATTCATGGCCCTGCAGCATGGTAAAAGGCACGTAATGTGGAAAAATGACTTGGGTTGCACCAGAGAAAAGAACTTGAGAGCAAGGCAGAATTGCAAAACTGGGATTTCAAGAGGGAGAAGCGTCTCGCCTGGTAAGAACCTAGGATGTGGCAGTACTTCTTCAAACATGCCTTTGTCGAAAAAGGGTGTATGCCTTTATCCTGAATATCTTTAGGATAAAGGCATACACCGTTTTTGGGCAACCAGGCAGGGGCTCGGTGCAAATCAACACTACATAATTCTATCACTTCCCATCAAAACAAAGGGTCATGTACGAAAAGTGTAAAGACCAGAAATGCAGGGTAACGTGGAGGTAAATCGTACCCACATTTTGTGGATTGTGGGATGACTAATTGCAATCGGCACCCTGGCGAATTCTATGGTGTATTCGAAGATAAAGTAAGAAACAATGCTACAGCACATAGGACACTTCCATTCAAGGACGTATATTTTCAGGAAAACCAAAGAACCTCAGGTCACAGGCAACCCAACGTTTACTGCTGCTCTCTTTACAAAAGCCTCGACTAGGATACAATCTAAATTTCCTTGGACGGAATACATGGATGGAGAATATGTGATTCTTATCTACAATGATATATTACAGAGCCAGGAAATCAATGAAATAACGTCACTTGGCGCCACCGGAGTGTTCTTAGTTACAATCATTCTCAGTGAATTTAGTCACATAGAAAAAAGTGGTTTATTAAAGATATGAGGTACAGGTGGAATATAAAATTGCGTCCCTTGAACGAAATGGCAGACGACAGAGAGAATTACACATTTAGCAAACACACTTATGCCTGTAGGAGCGCAAAGGTCACATGAGGTGAGGAAAACCCAGGTGTTTTCAATGAGCACAGATACCATTCCATATAGACCAAGGAGGGAATCAAGACAACTTACTCTAAACCTCAAAGGACTGAACTCAGCCCACTTTACACACCAGAAAAGATTATTGACAACTGGTCAGAATTTGAAAAACTATTTATCTATGTCTCTCTGGAAGAGAATCTAGTGGATGCACAGCGGCAAGCAACACAGCACGGAAAATCGGCTACACCCGGTGAGAAAAATAAACTGCAAAATAAAGGCAGTGAGTGACAGATAAATTCTTCGAGACTTCGTTCAGGGGCTGTGATTGGAATTGTTTTCAGCATATATTCACACACAGAAAGATGGGACCTAAGGGAGGACAATCGTGGGTCTGAGTGTCTTCGTGAGCATGAGTCAGCAAATGCAGCCCTTGTAGAATAACACTGCCTTGCCCAGATTCCATTGACCCAAAATCTCCAAATGTAGACGACCCTTCTACAGCGAACACATGCATGGGTCAGCCACAGGATGCTATCCCATTGGAAAGGGAAAAAACATGAAAAGGCACCTCACCTTCTCATATCCTGGTGCTCGGATTCAAGCTTCCAGCCACTTTCCTGAAAATATCCCCACTTGGGGAAGTCAGCACTTTCAAAACCTTCTTTCTAATAGCTTGGAATTGGTTCCATGGATGAACTACAACGGGGAAGAATAAGACACGATGCCTATATATTTGGACAGACATATGGTGCTCTAATTTCAACTGCTGAACAAGAATTGACCCAAGTCTAAGCTTGCTCTCAGAAGGAGAATAGGGCTTGAAAATTTCCCGCTGATTTGTGACCAGTTCACAAATTGGGATGTTGAGCAGGGGATCTCAGCGAGCCTATAATTCATGGGCCTGCAGGATGGTCAAAGACACCTAATGTGGACAAATGACTTGGGTTGAGCCAGAGAAAAGAACTTGAGAGCAAGGCAGAATTGCAAAAATGGGATTTCAAGAGGGAGACGCGTCTCGCCTGGTAAGAACCTAGAATGTGGCAGTACTTCTTCAACCATGCCTTTGTCGAAAAACGGTGTATGCTTTTATCCTGAATATATTCCGAATAAAGGCATACACCGTTTTTGGGCAACCAGACAGGGGCTCGGTCCAAATCAACACTTCATAGTGCTATCACTTCCCATCTAAACAAAGGGTCATCTACGAAAAGTGTAAAGACTAGAAATTCAGGGTAGCATGCAGGTAAATCGTACCCACATTTTGTGGATTCCAGGATGAACAATGGCAATCGGTACCCTGGCGAAGTCTATGGTGTATTCAAAAATAATGTAAGACACAAAGCTACAGCACATAGGACACTTCCACTCAAGGACGTATATTTTCAAGAAAACCAAAGAACCTCAGGTCACAGGCAACCCAACGTTTTCTGCTGCTCTCTTTACAAAAGCCTCGACTAGGATACAATCTAAATTTCCTTGGACGGAAAACATGGATGGAGAATATGTGATTCTTATCTACAATGATATATTACTGAGCCAGGAAATCAATGAAATAACGTCACTTGCCGCCAAAGGAGTGTTCGTAGTTACAATCATTCTCAGTAAATTTAGTCACATAGAAAAAAGTGGTTTATCAAAGATATGAGGTACAGGTGGAATACAAAATTGCGTCCCATGAATGAAATGGCAGATGAGCGAAAGCATCACACATTTAGCAAACACACTTATGCCTGTAGGAGCGCGAAGGTCACTTGAGGTGAGGAAAAACCAGGTGTTTTCAATGAGCACAGATACCATTCCATATAGACCAAAGAGGGCATCAAGACAACTTACTCTAAACCTCAAAGGACTGAACTCAGCCCACTTTACACACCAGAAAAGATTATTTACAACTGGTTAGAATTTGAAAAACAATTTATCGATGTCTCTCTGGAAGAGAATCAAGTGGATGCACAGCAGCAAGCAACACAGCACTCAAAATCGGCTACACCCCGTGAGAAAAATAAACTGCAAAATAAAGGCAGTGAGTGAGAGATAAATTCTTCGAGACTTCGTTCAGGGGCTGTCATTGAAGTTGTTTTGAGCATATATTAACACACAGAAGGATCGGACCTAAGGGAGGACACTCGTGGTTCTGAGTGTCTTCGTGAGCATGAGTCAGCAAATGCAGCCCTTGTCGAATAACACTGCCTTTTCCTGATTCCATGGACCCGAAATCTCCAAATGCAGACGACCCTTCCTACAGCGAACACATGCATGGGACAGCCACAGGATGCTACCCCATTGGAACGGCAAAAAAACATGAAAAGCCACCTCATCTTCTCATATCCTGGTGCTTGGGTTCAAGCTTTCAGCCGCTTTTCTGAAAATATACCCAATTGGGGAAGTCAGCACTTTCAAAACACTCTTACTTATAACTTGGAATTGGTTCCATGGATGAACTACAATGGGGAAGAAAAAGAGACGATGGCTATATATTTGGACAGGCACATGGCGCTCTAATTTCCAATGCTGAACAAGAATTGACCCAAGTCTAAGCTTGCTCTCGGAAGGAGAATTGGGCTTGAAAATTTCCTGCTGCTTTGGGACCAGTTCCGAAAGTGGGAAGTTGAGCCGGGGATCTCAGGGAGCCTATAATTCATGGCCCTGCAGGATGGTAAAAGGCACGTAATGTGGAAAAATGACTTGGGTTGAACCAGAGAAAAGAACTTGAGAGCAAGGCAGAATTGCAAAACTGGGATTTCAAGAGGGAGAAGCGTCTCGCCTGGTAAGAACCTAGGATGTGGCAGTACTTCTTCAAACATGCCTTTGTCGAAAAAGGGTGTATGCCTTTATCATGAATATCTTTAGGATAAAGGCATACACCGTTTTTGGGCAACCAGGCAGGGGCTCTGTGCAAATCAACACTACATAATGCTATCACTTCCCATCAAAACAAAGGGTCATGTACGAAAAGTGTAAAGACCAGAAATGCAGGGTAACGTGGAGGTAAGTCGTACCCACATTTTGTGGATTGTGGGATGACCAATTGCAATCGGCACCCTGGCGAATTCTATGGTGTATTCGAAGATAAAGTAAGAAACAATGCTACAGCACATAGGACACTTCCATTCAAGGACGTATATTTTCAGGAAAACCAAAGAACCTCAGGTCACAGGCAACCCAACGTTTACTGCTGCTCTCTTTACAAAAGCCTCGACTAGGATACAATCTGAATTTCCTTGGACGGAATACATGGATGGAGAATATGTGATTCTTATCTACAATGATATATTACAGAGCCAGGAAATCAATGAAATAACGTCACTTGGCGCCACCGGAGTGTTCTTAGTTACAGTCATTCTCAGTGAATTTAGTCACATAGAAAAAAGTGGTTTATCAAAGATATGAGGTACAGGTGGAATATAAAATTGCGTCCCTTGAACGAAATGGCAGACGACAGAGAGAATTACACATTTAGCAAACACACTTATGCCTGTAGGAGCGCAAAGGTCACATGAGGTGAGGAAAACCCAGGTGTTTTCAATGAGCACAGATACCATTCCATATAGACCAAGGAGGGAATCAAGACAACTTACTCTAAACCTCAAAGGACTGAACTCAGCCCACTTTACACACCAGAAAACATTATTGACAACTGGTCAGAATTTGAAAAACAATTTATCTATGTCTCTCTGGAAGAGAATCTAGTGGATGCACAGCAGCAAGCAACACAGCACGGAAAATCGGCTACACCTGGTGAGAAAAATAAACTGCAAAATAAAGGCAGTGAGTGACAGATAAATTCTTCGAGATTTCGTTCAGGGGCTGTGATTGGAGTTGTTTTCAGCATATATTCACACACAGAAAGATGGGACCTAAGGGAGGACAATCGTGGGTATGAGTGTCTTCGTGAGCATGAGTCAGCAAATGCAGCCCTTGTAGAATAACACTGCCTAGCCCTGATTCCATTGACCCAAAATCTCCAAATGTAGACGACCCTTCTACAGCGAACACATGCATGGGTCAGCCACAGGATGCTATCCCATTGGAAAGGGAAAAAACATGAAAAGGCACCTCATCTTCTCATATCCTGGTGCTTGGATTCAAGCTTCCAGCCACTTTCCTGAAAATATCTCCACTTGGGGAAGTCAGCACTTTCAAAACCTTCTTTCTTATAGCTTTGAATTGGTTCCATGGATGAACTACAACGGGGAAGAATAAGACACGATGCCTATATATTTGGACAGACATATGGTGCTCTAATTTCAACTGCTGAACAAGAATTGACCCAACTGTAAGCTTGCTCTCAGAAGGAGAATAGGGCTTGAAAATTTCCCGCTGATTTGTGACCAGTTCCCAAAGTGGGATGTTGAGCAGGGGATCTCAGCGAGCCTATAATTCATGGGCCTGCAGGATGGTCAAAGACACCTAATGTGGACAAATGACTTGGGTTGAACCAGAGAAAAGAACTTGAGAGCAAGGCAGAATTGCAAAAATGGGATTTCAAGAGGGAGACGCGTCTCGCCTGGTAAGAACCTAGAATGTGGCAGTACTTCTTCAACCATGCCTTTGTCGAAAAACGGTGTATGCCTTTATCCTGAATATATTCCGAATAAAGGCATACACCGTTTTTGGGCAACCAGGCAGGGGCTCGGTGCAAATCAACACTACATAGTGCTATCACTTCCCATCTAAACAAAGGGTCATCTACGAAAAGTGTAAAGACTAGAAATTCAGGGTAGCATGGAGGTAAATCGTACCCACATTTTGTGGATTCCAGGATGAACAATGGCAATCGGTACCCTGGCGAAGTCTATGGTGTATTCAAAAATATTGTAAGACACAAAGCTACAGCACATAGGACACTTCCACTCAAGGACGTATATTTTCAAGAAAACCAAAGAACCTCAGGTCACAGGCAACCCAACGTTTACTGCTGCTCTCTTTACAAAAGCCTCGACTAGGATACAATCTAAATTTCCTTGGACGGAAAACATGGATGGAGAATATGTGATTCTTATCTACAATGATATATTACTGAGCCAGGAAATCAATGAAATAACGTCACTTGCCGCCAAAGGAGTGTTCGTAGTTACAATCATTCTCAGTAAATTTAGTCACATAGAAAAAAGTGGTTAATCAAAGATATGAGGTACAGGTGGAATACAAAATTGCGTCCCATGAATGAAATGGCAGACGAGACAAAACATCACACATTTAGCAAGCACACTTATGCCTGTAGGAGCGCGAAGGTCACTTGAGGTGAGGAAAAACCAGGTGTTTTCAATGAGCACAGATACCATTCCATATAGACCAAAGAGGGCATCAAGACAACTTACTCTAAACCTCAAAGGACTGAACTCAGCCCACTTTACACACCAGAAAAGATTATTTACAACTGGTTAGAATTTGAAAAACAATTTATCGATGTCTCTCTGGAAGAGAATCAAGTGGATGCACAGCAGCAAGCAACACAGCACTCAAAATCGGCTACACCCCGTGAGAAAAATAAACTGCAAAATAAAGGCAGTGAGTGAGAGATAAATTCTTTGAGACTTCGTTCAGGGGCTGTCATTGAAGTTGTTTTGAGCATATATTAACACACAGAAGGATCGGACCTAAGGGAGGACACTCGTGGGTCTGAGTGTCTTCCTGAGCATGAGTCAGCAAATGCAGCCCTTGTCGAATAACACTGCCTTTTCCTGATTCCATGGACCCGAAATCTCCAAATGCAGACGACCCTTCCTACAGCGAACACATGCATGGGACAGCCACAGGATGCTACCCCATTGGAACGGCAAAAAAACATGAAAAGCCACCTCATCTTCTCATATCCTGGTGCTTGGGTTCAAGCTTTCAGCCGCTTTTCTGAAAATATACCCAATTGGGGAAGTCAGCACTTTCAAAACACTCTTACTTATAACTTGGAATTGGTTCCATGGATGAACTACAATGGGGAAGAAAAAGAGACGATGGCTATATATTTGGACAGGCACATGGCGCTCTAATTTCCAATGCTGAACAAGAATTGACCCAAGTCTAAGCTTGCTCTCGGAAGGAGAATTGGGCTTGAAAATTTCCTGCTGCTTTGGGACCAGTTCCGAAAGTGGGAAGTTGAGCCGGGGATCTCAGTGAGCCTATAATTCATGGCCCTGCAGGATGGTAAAAGGCACGTAATGTGGAAAAATGACTTGGGTTGAACCAGAGAAAAGAACTTGAGAGCAAGGCAGAATTGCAAAACTGGGATTTCAAGAGGGAGAAGCGTCTCGCCTGGGAAGAACCTAGGATGTGGCAGTACTTCTTCAAACATGCCTTTGTCGAAAAAGGGTGTATGCCTTTATCCTGAATATCTTTAGGATAAAGGCATACACCGTTTTTGGGGAACCAGGCAGGGGCTCGGTGCAAATCAACACTACATAATGCTATCACTTCCCATCAAAACAAAGGGTCATGTACGTAAAGTGTAAAGACCAGAAATGCAGGGTAACGTGGAGGTAAATCGTACCCACATTTTGTGGATTGTGGGATGACCAATTGCAATCGGCACCCTGGCGAATTCTATGGTGTATTCGAAGATAAAGTAAGAAACAATGCTACAGCACATAGGACACTTCCATTCAAGGACGTATATTTTCAGGAAAACCAAAGAACCTCAGGTCACAGGCAACCCAACGTTTACTGCTGCTCTCTTTACAAAAGCCTCGACTAGGATACAATCTAAATTTCCTTGGACGGAATACATGGATGGAGAATATGTGATTCTTATCTACAATGATATATTACAGAGCCAGGAAATCAATGAAATAACGTCACTTGGTGCCACCGGAGTGTTCTTAGTAACAATCATTCTCAGTGAATGTAGTCACATAGAAAAAAGTGGTTTATCAAAGATATGAGGTACAGGTGGAATATAAAATTGCGTCCCTTGAACGAAATGGCAGACGACAGAGAGAATTACACATTTAGCAAACACACTTATGCCTGTAGGAGCGCGAAGGTCACTTGAGGTGAGGAAAAACGAGGTGTTTTCAATGAGCACAGATACCATTCCATATAGACCAAAGAGGGAATCAAGACAACTTACTCTAAACCTCAAAGGACTGTACTCAGCCCACTTTGCACATCAGAAAAGATTATTTACAACTGGTTAGAATTTGAAAAACAATTTATCGATGTCTCTCTGGAAGAGAATCTAGTGGATGCACAGCAGCAAGCAACACAGCACGGAAAATCGGCTACACTCGGTGAGAAAAATAAACTGCAAAATAAAGGCAGTGAGTGAGAGATAAATTCTTCGAGACTTCGTTCAGGGGCTGTGATTGGAGTTGTGTTCAGCATATATTCACACACAGAAAGATGGGACCTAAGGGAGGACAATCGTGGGTCTGAGTGTCTTCGTGAGCATGAGTCAGCAAATGCAGCCCTTGTAGAATAACACTGCCTTGCCCTGATTCCATTGACCCGTAATCTCCAAATATAGATGACCCTTCTACAGCGAACACATGCATGTGTCAGCCACAGGATGCTACCCCATTGGAATGGGAAAAAACATGAAAAGGCACCTCATCTTCTCATATCCTGGTGCTCGGGTTGAAGCTTCCAGCCACTTTCCTGAAAATATCCCCACTTGGGGAAGTCAGCACTTTCAAAACCTTCTTTCTTATAGCTTGGAATTGGTTCCATGGATGGACTACAACGGGGAAGAATAAGACACGATGCCTATATATTTGGACAGGCATATGGTGCTCTAATTTCAACTGCTGAACAAGAATTGACCCAACTGTAAGCTTGCTCTCAGAAGGAGAATAGGGCTTGAAAATTTCCCACTGATTTGTGACCATTTCCAAAAGTGGGAAGTTGAGCAGGGGATCTCAGCGAGCCTATAATTCATGGGCCTGCAGGATGGGCCAAGACACCTAATGTGGACAAATGACTTGGGTTGAGCCAGAGAAAAGAACTTGAGAGCAAGGCAGAATTGCAAAAATGGGATTTCAAGAGGGAGACGCGTCTCGCCTGGTAAGAAACTAGAATGTGGCAATACTTCTTCAACCATGCCTTTGTCGAAAAATGGTGTATGCCTTTATCCTGAATATATTCCGAATAAAGGCATACACCGTTTTTGGGCAACCAGGTAGGGGCTCGGTGCAAATCAACACTACATAGTGCTATCACTTCCCATCTAAACAAAGGGTCATCTACGAAAATTGTAAAGACTAGAAATTCAGGGTAGCATGGAGGTAAATCGTACCCACATTTTGTGGATTCCAGGATGAAAAATGGCAATCGGCACCCTGGCGAAGTCTCTGGTGTATTCAAAAATAATGTAAGAAACAAAGCTACAGCACATAGGACACTTCCACTCAAGGACGTATGTTTTCAAGAAAACCAAAGAACCTCAGGTCACAGGCAACCCAACGTTTCCTGCTGCTCTCTTTACAAAAGCCTCGACTAGGATACAATCTAAATTTCCTTGGACGGAAAACATGGATGGAGAATATGTGATTCTTATCTACAATGATATATTACAGAGCCAGGAAATCAATGAAATAACGCCACTTGCCGCCAAAGGAGTGTTCGTAGTTACAATCATTCTCAGTAAATTTAGTCACATAGAAAAAAGTGGTTTATCAAAGATATGAGGTACAGGTGGAATACAAAATTGCGTCCAATGCATGAAATGGCAGAGGAGAGAAAGCATCACACATTTAGCAAACACACTTATGCCTGTAGGAGCGCGAAGGTCACTTGAGGTGAGGAAAAACCAGGTGTTTTCAATGAGCACAGATACCATTCCATATAGACCAAAGAGGGAATGAGGACAACTTACTCTAAACCTCAAAGGACTGAACTCAGCCCACTTTACACACCAGAAAAGATTATTTACAACTGGTTAGAATTTGAAAAACAATTTATCGATGTCTCTCTGGAAGAGAATCAAGTGGATGCACAGCAGCAAGCAACACAGCACTGAAAATCGGCTACACCCCGTGAGAAAAATAAACTGCAAGATAAAGGCAGTGAGTGAGAGATAAATTCTTCGAGACTTCGTTCAGGGGCTGTCATTGAAGTTGTTTTGAGCATATATTAACACACAGAAGGATCAGACCTAAGGGAGGACACTCGTGGGTCTGAGTGTCTTCGTGAGCATGAGTCAGCAAATGCAGCCCTTGTAGAATAACACTGCCTTTTCCTGATTCCATGGACCCGAAATCTCCAAATGCAGACGACCCTTCCTACAACGAACACATGCATGGGACAGCCACAGGATGCTACCATATTGGAACGGCAAAAAACATGAAAAGCCACCTCATCTTCTCATATCCTGGTGCTCGGGTTCAAGCTTTCAGCCGCTTTTCTGAAAATATACCCAATTGGGGAAGTCAGCACTTTCAAAACACTCTTACTTATAACTTGGAATTGGTTCCATGCATGAACTACAACGGGGAAGAATAAGAGACGATGGCTATATATTTGGACAGGCACATGGCGCTCTAATTTCCAATGCTGAACAAGAATTGACCCAAGTCTAAGCTTGCTCTCGGAAGGAGAATTGAGCTTGAAAATTCCCTGCTGCTTTGGGACCAGTTCCGAAAGTGGGAAGTTGAGCCGGGGATCTCAGGGAGCCTATAATTCATGGCCCTGCAGCATGGTAAAAGGCACGTAATGTGGAAAAATGACTTGGGTTGCACCAGAGAAAAGAACTTGAGAGCAAGGCAGAATTGCAAAACTGGGATTTCAAGAGGGAGAAGCGTCTCGCCTGGTAAGAACCTAGGATGCGGCAGTACTTCTCCAAACATGCCTTTGTCGAAAAAGGGTGTATGCCTTTATCCTGAATATCTTTAGGATAAAGGCATACACCGTTTTGGGGCAACCAGGCAGGGGCTCGGTGCAAATCAACACTACATAATGCTATCACTTCCCATCAAAACAAAGGGTCATGTACGAAAAGTGTAAAGACCAGAAATGCAGGGTAACGTGGAGGTAAATCGTACCCACATTTTGTGGATTGTGGGATGACCAATTGCAATCGGCACCCTGGCGAATTCTATGGTGTATTCGAAGATAAAGTAAGAAACAATGCTACAGCACATAGGACACTTCCATTCAAGGACGTATATTTTCAGGAAAACCAAAGAACCTCAGGTCACAGGCAACCCAACGTTTACTGCGGCTCTCTTTACAAAAGCCTCGACCAGGATACAATCTAAATTTCCTTGGATGGAATACATGGATGAAGAATATGTGATTCTTATCTACAATGATATATTACAGAGCCAGAAAATCAATGAAATAACGTCACTTGGCGCCACCGGTGTGTTCTTAGTTACAATCATTCTCAGTGAATTTAGTCAAATAGAAAAAAGGGGTTGATCAAATATATGAGGTACAGGTGGAATATAAAATTGCGTCCCTTGAACGAAATGGCAGACGACAGAGAGAATTACACATTTAGCAAACACACTTATGCCTGTAGGAGCGCAAAGGTCACATGAGGTGAGGAAAAACCAGGTGTTTTCAATGAGCACAGATACCATTCCATATAGACCAAGGAGGGAATCAAGACAACTTACTCTAAACCTCAAAGGACTGAACTCAGCCCACTTTACACATCAGAAAAGATTATTGACAACTGGTCAGAATTTGAAAAACAATTTATCTATGTCTCTCTGGAAGAGAATCTAGTGGATGCACAGCAGCAAGCAACACAGCACGGAAAATCGGCTACACCCGGTGAGAAAAATAAACTGCAAAATAAAGGCAGTGAGTGACAGATAAATTCTCGAGACTTCGTTCAGGGGCTGTGATTGGAGTTGTTTTCAGCATATATTCACACACAGAAAGATGGGACCTAAGGGAGGACAATCGTGGGTCTGAGTGTCTTCGTGAGCATGAGTCAGCAAATGCAGCCCTTGTAGAATAACACTGCCTTGCCCTGATTCCATTGACCCGAAATCTGCAAATGTAGACGACCCTTATACAGCGAACACATGCATGGGTCAGCCACAGGATGCTACCCCATTGGAACGGGAAAAACATGAAAAGGCACCTCATCTTCTCATATCCTGGTGCTCGGGTTCAAGCTTCCAGCCACTTTCCTGAAAATATCCCCACTTGGGGAAGTCAGCACTTTCAAAACCTTCTTTCTTATAGCTTGGAATTGGTTCCATGGATGAACTACAACGGGGAAGAATAAGACACGATGCCTATATATTTGGACAGGCATATGGTGCTCTAATTTCAACTGCTGAACAAGAATTGACCCAAGTCTAAGCTTGCTCTCAGAAGGAGAATAGGGCTTGAAAATTTCCCGCTGCTTTGTGACCAGTTCCGAAAGTGGGAAGTTGAGCAGGGGATCTCAGCGATCCTATAATTCATGGGCCTGCAGGATGGTCCAAGACACCTAATGAGGACAAATGACTTGGGTTGAGCCAGAGAAAAGAACTTAAAAGCAAGGCAGAATTGCAAAAATGGGATTTCAAGAGGGAGAAGCGTCTCGCCTGGTAAGAACCTAGAATGTGGCAGTACTTCTTCAACCATGCCTTTGTCGAAAAACGTTGTATGCCTTTATCCTGAATATATTCCGAATAAAGGCATACACCTTTTTTCGGCAACCGGGCAGGGGCTCGGTGCAAATCAACACTAAATAGTCCTATCACTTCCCATCTAAACAAAGTGTCATCTAGGAAAAGTGTGAAGACTAGAAATTCAGGGTAGCATGGAGGTAAATCGTACCCTCATTTGGTGGATTCCAGGATGAACAATGGCAATCGGCACCCTGGCGAAGTCTATGGTGTATTCAAAAATAATGTAAGAAACAAAGCTACAGCACATAGGACACTTCCACTCAAGGATGTATATTTTCAAGAAAATCAAAGAACCTCAGGTCATAGGCAACCCAACGTTTACTGCTGCTCTCTTTACAAAAGCCTCGACTAGGATACAATCTAAATTTCCTTGGAGGGAAAACATGGATGGAGAATATGTGATTCTTATCTACAATGATATATTACTGAGCCAGGAAATAAATGAAGTAACGTCACTTGCCGCCAAAGGAGTGTTCGTAGTTACAATCATTCTCAGTAAATTTAGTCACATAGAAAAAAGTGGTTTATCAAAGATATGAGGTACAGGTGGAATACAAAATTGCGTCCCATGAATGAAATGGCAGACGACAGAGAGAATCACACATTTAGCAAACACACTTATGCCTGTAGGAGCGCGAAGGTCACTTGAGGTGAGGAAAAACCAGGTGTTTTCAATGAGCACAGATACCATTCCTTATAGACCAAAGAGGGAATGAGGACAACTTACTCTAAACCTCAAAGGACTGAACTCAGTCCACTTTACACACCAGAAAAGATTATTTACAACTGGTTAGAATTTGAAAAACAATTTATCGATGTCTCTCTGGAAGAGAATCAAGTGGATGCACAGCAGCAACAACACAGCACTGAAAATCGGCTACACCCTGTGAGAAAAATAAACTGCAAAATAAAGGCAGTGAGTGAGAGATAAATTCTTCGAGACTTCGTTCAGGGGCTGTCATTGAAGTTCTTTTGAGCATATATTAACACACAGAAGGATCAGACCTAAGGGAGGACACTCGTGGGTCTGAGTGTCTTCGTGAGCATGAGTCAGCAAATGCAGCCCTTGTAGAATAACACTGCCTTTTCCTGATTCCATGGACCCGACATCTCCAAATGCAGACGACCCTTCCTACAGCGAACACATGCATGGGACAGCCACAGGATGCTACCCCATTGGAACGGCAAAAAACATGAAAAGCCACCTCATCTTCTCATACCCTGGTGCTCGGGTTCAAGCTTTCAGCCGCTTTTCTGAAAATATACCCAATTGGGGAAGTCAGCACTTTCAAAACACTCTTACTTATAACTTGGAATTGGTTCCATGGATGAACTACAACGGGGAAGAATAAGAGACGATGGCTATATATTTGGACAGGCACATGGCGCTCTAATTTCCAATGCTGAACAAGAATTGACCCAAGTCTAAGCTTGCTCTCGGAAGGAGAATTGAGCTTGAAAATTCCCTGCTGCTTTGGGACCAGTTCCGAAAGTGGGAAGTTGAGCCGGGGATCTCAGGGAGCCTATAATTCATGGCCCTGCAGCATGGTAAAAGGCACGTAATGTGGAAAAATGACTTGGGTTGCACCAGAGAAAAGAACTTGAGAGCAAGGCAGAATTGCAAAACTGGGATTTCAAGAGGGAGAAGCGTCTCGCCTGGTAAGAACCTAGGATGTGGCAGTACTTCTTCAAACATGCCTTTGTCGAAAAAGGGTGTATGCCTTTATCCTGAATATCTTTAGGATAAAGGCATACACCGTTTTGGGGCAACCAGGCAGGGGCTCGGTGCAAATCAACACTACATAATGCTATCACTTCCCATCAAAACAAAGGGTCATGTACGAAAAGTGTAAAGACCAGAAATGCAGGGTAACGTGGAGTTAATCGTACCCACATTTTGTGGATTCTGGGATGACCAATTGCAATCGGCACCCTGGCGAATTCTATGGTGTATTCGAAGATAAAGTAAGAAACAATGCTACAGCACATAGGACACTTCCATTCAAGGACGTATATTTTCAGGAAAACCAAAGAACCTCAGGTCACAGGCAACCCAACGTTTACTGCTGCTCTCTTTACAAAAACCTCGACTAGGATACAATCTAAATTTCCTTGGACGGAAAACATGGATGAAGAATATGTGATTCTTATCTACAATGATATATTACAGAGCCAGGTAATCAATGAAATAACGTCACTCGGCGCCACCGGAGTGTTCTTAGTTACAATCATTCTCAGTGAATTTAGTCACATAGAAAAAAGTGGTTTATCAAAGATATGAGGTACAGGTGGAATATAAAATTGCGTCCCTTGAACGAAATGGAAGACGACAGAGAGAATTACACATTTAGCGAACACACTTATGCCTGTAGGAGCGCAAAGGTCACATGAGGTGAGGAAAAACCAGGTGTTTTCAATGAGCAAAGATACCATTCCATATAGACCAAGAAGGGAATGAGGACAACTTTCTCTAAACCTCAAAGGACTGAACTCAGCCCACTTTACACACCAGAAAAGATTATTGACAACTGGTCAGAATTTGAAAAACAATTTATCTATGTCTCTCTGGAAGAGAATCTAGTGGATGCACAGCAGCAAGCAACACAGCACGGAAAATTGGCTACACCCGGTGAGAAAAATAAACTGCAAAATAAAGGCAGTGAGTGACAGATAAATTCTTCGAGACTTCGTTCAGGGGCTGTGATTGGAGTTGTTTTCAGCATATATTAACACACAGAAAGATGGGACCTAAGGGAGGACAATCGTGGGTCTGAGTGTCTTCGTGAGCATGAGTCAGCAAATGCAGCCCTTGTAGAATAACACTGCCTTGCCCTGATTCCATTGACCCGAAATCTCCAAATGTAGACGACCCTTCTACAGCGAACACATGCATGGGTCATCCACAGGATGCTACCCCATTGGAAAGGGAAAAAACACGAAAAGGCACCTCATCTTCTCATATCCTGGTGCTCGGGTTCAAGCTTCCAGCCACGTTCCTGAAAATATCCCCACTTGGGGAAGTCAGCACTTTCAAAACCTTCTTTCTTATAGCTTGGAATTGGTTCCATGGATGAACTACAACGGGGAAGAATAAGACACGATGCCTATATATTTGGACAGGCATATGGTGCTCTAATTTCAACTGCTGAACAAGAATTGACCCAAGTCTAAGCTTGCTCTCAGAAGGAGAATAGGGCTTGAAAATTTCCCGCTGATTTGTGACCAGTTCCAAAAGTGGGAAGTTGAGCAGGGGATCTCAGCGAGCCTATAATTCATGGGCCTGCAGGATGGGCCAAGACACCTAATGTGGACAAATGAGTTGGGTTGAGCCAGAGAAAAGAACTTGAGAGCAAGGCAGAATTGCAAAAATGGGATTTCAAGAGGGAGACGCGTCTCGCCTGGTAAGAAACTAGAATGTGGCAATACTTCTTCAACCATGCCTTTGTCGAAAAATGGTGTATGCCTTTATCCTGAATATATTCCGAATAAAGGCGTACACCGTTTTTGGGCAACCAGGTAGGGGCTCGGTGCAAATCAACACTACATAGTGCTATCACTTCCCATCTAAACAAAGGGTCATCTACGAAAATTGTAAAGACTAGAAATTCAGGGTAGCATGGAGGTAAATCGTACCCACATTTTGTGGATTCCAGGATGAACAATGGCAATCGGCACCCTGGCGAAGTCTATGGTGTATTCAAAAATAATGTAAGAAACAATGCTACAGCACATAGGACACTTCCATTCAAGGACGTATATTTTCAGGAAAACCAAAGAACCTCAGGTCACAGGCAACCCAACGTTCACTGCTGATCTCTTTACAAAAGCCTCGACTAGGATTCAATCTAAATATCCTTGGACGGAAAACATGGATGGAGAATATGTGATTCTTATCTACAATGATATATTACTGAGCCAGGAAATCAATGAAATAATGTCACTTGCCGCCAAAGGAGTGTTCGTAGTTACAATCATTCTCAGTAAATTTAGTCACATAGAAAAAAGTGGTTTATCAAAGATATGAGGTACAGGTGGAATACAAAATTGCGTCCCATGAATGAAATGGCAGACGAGAGAAAGCATCACACATTTAGCAAACACACTTATGCCTGTAGGAGCGCGAAGGTCACTTGAGGTGAGGAAAAACCAGGTGTTTTCAATGAGCACAGATACCATTCCATATAGACCAAAGAGGGAATGAGGACAACTTACTCTAAACCTCAAAGGACTGAACTCAGCCCATTTTACACACCAGAAAAGATTATTTACAACTGGTTAGAATTTGAAAAACAATTTATCGATGTCTCTCTGGAAGAGAATCAAGTGGATGCACAGCAGCAAGCAACACAGCACTGAAAATCGGCTACACCCCGTGAGAAAAATAAACTGCAAAATAAAGGCAGTGAGTGACAGATAAATTCTTCGAGACTTCGTTCAGGGGCTGTCATTGAAGTTCTTTTGAGCATATATTAACACACAGAAGGATCAGACCTAAGGGAGGACACTCGTGGGTCTGAGTGTCTTCGTGAGCATGAGTCAGCAAATGCAGCCCTTGTAGAATAACACTGCCTTTTCCTGATTCCATGGACCCGACATCTCCAAATGCAGACGACCCTTCCTACAGCGAACACATGCATGGGACAGGCACAGGATGCTACCCCATTGGAACGGCAAAAAAATGAAAAGCCACCTCATCTTCTCATACCCTGGTGCTCGGGTTCAAGCTTTCAGCCGCTTTTCTGAAAATATACCCAATTGGGGAAGTCAGCACTTTCAAAACACTCTTACTTATAACTTGGAATTGGTTCCATGGATGAACTACAACGGGGAAGAATAAGAGACGATGGCTATATATTTGGACAGGCACATGGCGCTCTAATTTCCAATGCTGAACAAGAATTGACCCAAGTCTAAGCTTGCTCTCAGAAGGAGAATTGGGCTTGAAAATTTCCTGCTGCTTTGGGACCAGTTCCGAAAGTGGGAAGTTGAGCCGGGGATCTCAGGGAGCCTATAATTCATGGCCCTGCAGCATGGTAAAAGGCACGTAATGTGGAAAAATGACTTGGGTTGCACCAGAGAAAAGAACTTGAGAGCAAGGCAGAATTGCAAAACTGGGATTTCAAGAGGGAGAAGCGTCTCGCCTGGTAAGAACCTAGGATGTGGCAGTACTTCTTCAAACATGCCTTTGTCGAAAAAGGGTGTATGCCTTTATCCTGAATATCTTTAGGATAAAGGCATACACCGTTTTTGGGCAACCAGGCAGGGGCTCGGTGCAAATCAACACTACATAATGCTATCACTTCCCATCAAAACAAAGGGTCATGTACGAAAATTGTAAAGACCAGAAATGCAGGGTTATGTGGAGGTCAATCGTACCCACATTTTGTGGATTGTGGGATGACCAATTGCAATCGGCACCCTGGCGAATTCTATGGTGTATTCGAAGATAAAGTAAGAAACAATGCTACAGCACATAGGACACTTCCATTCAAGGACGTATATTTTCAGGAAAACCAAAGAACCACAGGTCACCGGCAACCCAACGTTTACTGCGGCTCTCTTTACAAAAGCCTCGACGAGGATACAATCTAAATTTCCTTGGACAGAAACATGGATGAAGAATATGTGATTCTTATCTACAATGATATATTACAGAGCCAGGAAATCAATGAAATAACGTCACTTGCGCAACCGGAGTGTTCTTAGTTACAATCATTCTCAGTGAATTTAGTCACATAGAAAAAAGTGGTTTATCAAAGATATGAGGTACAGGTGGAATATAAAATTGCGTCCCTTGAACGAAATGGCAGACGACAGAGAGAATTACACATTTAGCAAACACACTTATGCCTGTAGGAGCGCAAAGGTCACATGAGGTGAGGAAAAACCAGGTGTTTTCAATGAGCACAGATACCATTCCACATAGACCAAGGAGGGAATCAAGACAACTTACTCTAAACCTCAAAGGACTGAACTCAGCCCACTTTACACACCAGAAAAGATTATTGACAACTGGTCAGAATTTGAAAAACAATTTATCTATGTCTCTCTGGAAGAGAATCTAGTGGATGCACAGCAGCAAGCAACACAGCACGGAAAATCGGCTACACCCGGTGAGAAAAATACACTGCAAAATAAAGGCAGTGAGTGACAGATAAATTCTTCGAGACTTCGTTCAGGGGCTGTGATTGGAGTTGTTTTCAGCATATATTCACACACAGAAAGTTGGGACCTAAGGGAGGACAATCGTGGGTCTGAGTGTCTTCGTGAGCATGAGTCAGCAAATGCAGCCCTTGTAGAATAACACTGCCTTGCCCTGATTCCATTGACCCGAAATCTCCAAATGTAGATGACCCTTCTACAGCGAACACATGCATGTGTCAGCCACAGGATGCTACCCCATTGGAATGGGAAAAAACATGAAAAGGCACCTCATCTTCTCATATCCTGGTGCTCGGGTTCAAGCTTCCAGCCACGTTCCTGAAAATATCCCCACTTGGGGAAGTCAGCACTTTCAAAACCTTCTTTCTTATAGCTTGGAATTGGTTCCATGGATGAACTACAACGGGGAAGAATAAGAAACGATGCCTATATATTTGGACAGGCATATGGTGCTCTAATTTCAACTGCTGAACAAGAATTGACCCAAGTCTAAGCTTGCTCTCAGAAGGAGAATAGGGCTTGAAAATTTCCCGCTGCTTTGTGACCAGTTCCAAAAGTGGGAAGTTGAGCAGGGGATCTCAGGGAGCCTATAATTCATGGGCCTGCAGGATGGTCAAAGACACCTAATGTGGACAAATGACTTGGGTTGAGCCAGAGAAAAGAACTTGAGAGCAAGGCAGAATTGCAAAAATGGGATTTCAAGAGGGAGACGCGTCTCGCATGGTAAGAACCTAGAATGTGGCAGTACTTCTTCAACCATGCCTTTGTCGAAAAACGGTGTATGCCTTTATCCTGAATATATTCCGAATAAAGGCATACACTGTTTTTGGGGAACCAGGCAGGGGCTCGGTCCAAATCAACAGTACATAGTGCTATCACTTCCCATCTAAACAAAGGGTCTTCTACGAAAAGTGTAAAGACTAGAAATTCAGGGTAGCATGGAGGTAAATCGTACCCACATTTTGTGGATTGTGGGATGACGAATTGCAATCGGCACCCTGGCGAATTCTATGGTGTATTCGAAGATAAAGTAAGAAACAATGCTACAGCACATAGGACACTTCCATTCAAGGACATATATTTTCAGGAAAACAAAAGAACCTCAGGTCACAGGCAACCCAACGTTTCCTGCTGCTCTCTTTACAAAAGCCTCGACTAGGATACAATCTAAATTTCCTTGGACGGAAAACATGGATGGAGAATATGTGATTCTTATCTACAATGATATATTACTGAGCCAGGAAATCAATGAAATAACGTCACTTGCGCCACCGGAGTGTTCTTAGTTACAATCATTCTCAGTGAATTTAGTCACATAGAAAAAAGTGGTTTATCAAAGATATGAGGTACAGGTGGAATATAAAATTGCGTCCCTTGAACGAAATGGCAGACGACAGAGAGAATTACACATTTAGCAAACACACTTATGCCTGTAGGAGCGCAAAGGTCACATGAGGTGAGGAAAAACCAGGTGTTTTCAATGAGCACAGATACCATTCCACATAGACCAAGGAGGGAATCAAGACAACTTACTCTAAACCTCAAAGGACTGAACTCAGCCCACTTTACACACCAGAAAAGATTATTGACAACTGGTCAGAATTTGAAAAACAATTTATCGATGTCTCTCTGGAATAGAATCAAGTGGATGCACAGCAGCAAGCAACACAGCACTCAAAATCGGCTACACCAGGTGAGAAAAATAAACTGCAAAATAAAGGCAGTGAGTGAGAGATAAATTCTTCGAGACTTCGTTCAGGGGCTGTCATTGAAGTTGTTTTGAGCATATATTA
The DNA here is from genome assembly GCF_026419965.1 of Kogia breviceps. Classification (NCBI taxonomy): domain Eukaryota; kingdom Metazoa; phylum Chordata; class Mammalia; order Artiodactyla; family Physeteridae; genus Kogia; species Kogia breviceps. The sequence continues at coordinate 36,991,820 of NC_081329.1, forward strand.
ACACACAGAAGGATCGGACCTAAGGGAGGACACTCGTGGGTCTGAGTGTCTTCGTGAGCATGAGTCAGCAAATGCAGCCCTTGTCGAATAACACTGCCTTTTCCTGATTCCATGGACCGGAAATCTCCAAATGCAGACGACCCTTCTTACAGCGAACACATGCATGGGACAGCCACAGGATGCTACCCCATTGGAACGGCAAAAAAACATGAAAAGCCACCTCATCTTCTCATACCCTGGTGCTCGGGTTCAAGCTTTCAGCCGCTTTTCTGAAAATATACCCAATTGGGGAAGTCAGCACTTTCAAAACACTCTTACTTATAACTTGGAATTGGTTCCATGGATGAACTACAATGGGGAAGAATAAGAGACGATGGCTATATATTTGGACAGGCACATGGCGCTCTAATTTCCAATGCTGAACAAGAATTGACCCAAGTCTAAGCTTGCTCTCGGAAGGAGAATTGGGCTTGAAAATGTCCTGCTGCTTCGGGACCAGTTCCGAAAGTGGGAAGTTGAGCCGGGGATCTCAGGGAGCCTATAATTCATGGCCCTGCAGGATGGTAAAAGGCACGTAATGTGGAAAAATGACTTGGGTTGAACCAGAGAAAAGAACTTGAGAGCAAGGCAGAGTTGCAAAACTGGGATTTCAAGAGGGAGAAGCGTCTTGCCTTGTAAGAACCTAGGATGTGGCAGTACTTCTTCAACCATGCCTTTCTCGAAAAACGGTGTATGCCTTTATCCTGAATATCTTTAGGATAAAGGCATACACCGTTTTTGGGCAACCAGGCAGGGGCTCGGTGCAAATCAACACTACATAGTGCTATCACTTTCCATCTAAACAAAGGGTCATCTACGAAAAGTGTAAAGATTAGAAATTCAGGGTAGCATGGAGGTAAATCGTACCCACATTTTGTGGATTCCAGGATGAACAATGGCAATCGGCACCCTGGCGAAGTCTATGGTGTATTCAAAAATAATGTAAGAAACAAAGCTACAGCACATAGGACACTTCCACACAAGGACGTATATTTTCAAGAAAACCAAAGAACCTCAGGTCACAGGCAACCCAACGTTTTCTGCTGCTCTCTTTACAAAAGCCTCGACTAGGATACAATCTAAATTTCCTTGGACGGAAAACATGGATGGAGAATATGTGATTCTTATCTACAATGATATATTACTGAGCCAGGAAATCAATGAAATAACGTCACTTGCCGCCAAAGGAGTGTTCGTAGTTACAATCATTCTCAGTAAATTTAGTCACATAGAAAAAAGTGGTTTATCAAAGATATGAGGTACAGGTGGAATACAAAATTGCGTCCCATTAATGAAATGGCAGACGAGAGAAAGCATCACACATTTAGCAAACATACTTATGCCTGTAGGAGCGCGAAGGTCACTTGAGGTGAGGAAAAAACAGGTGTTTTCAATGAGCACAGATACCATTCCATATAGACCAAAGAGGGCATCAAGACAACTTACTCTAAACCTCAAAGGACTGAACTCAGCCCACTTTACACACCAGAAAAGATTATTTACAACTGGTTAGAATTTGAAAAACAATTTATCGATGTCTCTCTGGAAGAGAATCAAGTGGATGCACAGCAGCAAGCAACACAGCACTGAAAATCGGCTACACCCCGTGAGAAAAATAAACTGCAAAATAAAGGCAGTGAGTGACAGATAAATTCTTCGAGACTTCGTTCAGGGGCTGTCATTGAAGTTGTTTTGAGCATATATTAACACACAGAAGGATCGGACCTAAGGGAGGACACTCGTGGGTCTGAGTGTCTTCGTGAGCATGAGTCAGCAAATGCAGCCCTTGTCGAATAACACTGCCTTTTCCTGATTCCATGGACCCGAAATCTCCAAATGCAGACGACCCTTCCTACAGCGAACACATGCATGGGACAGCCACAGGATGCTACCCCATTGGAACGGCAAAAAACATGAAAAGCCACCTCATCTTCTCATATCCTGGTGCTCGGGTTCAAGCTTTCAGCCGCTTTTCTGAAAATATACCCAATTGGGGAAGTCAGCACTTTCAAAACACTCTTACTTATAACTTGGAATTGGTTCCATGGATGAACTACATCGGGGAAGAATAAGAGACGATGGCTATATATGTGGACAGGAACATGGCGCTCTAATTTCCAATGCTGAACAAGAATTGACCCAAGTCTAAGCTTGCTCTCAGAAGGAGAATTGGGCTTGAAAATTTCCTGCTGCTTTGGGACCTGTTCCGAAAGTGGGAAGTTGAGCCGGGGATCTCAGGGAGCCTATAATTCATGGCCCTACAGGATGGTAAAAGGCACGTAATGTGGAAAAATGACTTGGGTTGAACCAGAGAAAAGAACTTGAGAGCAAGGCAGAATTGCAAAACTGGGATTTCAAGAGGGAGAAGCGTCTCGCCTGGTAAGAACCTAGGATGTGGCAGTACTTCTTCAAACATGCCTTTGTCGAAAAACGGTGTATGTCTTTATCCTGAATATCTTTAGGATAAAGGCATACACCGTTTTTGGGGAACCAGGCAGGGGCTCGGTGCAAATCAACACTACATAATGCTATCACTTCCCATCAAAACAAAGGGTCATGTACGAAAAGTGTAAAGACCAGAAATGCAGGGTAACGTGGAGGTAAATCGTACCCACATTTTGTGGATTGTGGGATGAACAATGGCAATCGGCACCCTGGCGAATTCTATGGTGTATTCGAAGATAAAGTAAGAAACAATGCTACAGCACATAGGACTCTTCCACTCAAGGACGTATATTTTCAAGGAAACCAAAGAACCTCAGGTCACAGGCAACCCAACGTTTACTGCTGCTCTCTTTACAAAAGCCTCGACGAGGATACAATCTAAATTTCCTTGGACAGAAACATGGATGAAGAATATGTGATTCTTATCTACAATGATATATTACAGAGCCAGGAAATCAATGAAATAACGTCACTTGCGCCACCGGAGTGTTCTTAGTTACAATCATTCTCAGTGAATTTAGTCACATAGAATAAAGTGGTTTATCAAAGATATGAGGTACAGGTGGAATATAAAATTGCGTCCCTTGAACGAAATGGCAGACGACAGAGAGAATTACACATTTAGCAAACACACTTATGCCTGTAGGAGCGCAAAGGTCACATGAGGTGAGGAAAAACCAGGTGTTTTCAATGAGCACAGATACCATTCCACATAGACCAAGGAGGGAATCAAGACAACTTACTCTAAACCTCAAAGGACTGAACTCAGCCCACTTTACACACCAGAAAAGATTATTGACAACTGGTCAGAATTTGAAAAACAATTTATCTATGTCTCTCTGGAAGAGAATCTAGTGGATGCACAGCAGCAAGCAACACAGCACGGAAAATCGGCTACACCCGGTGAGAAAAATAAACTGCAAAATAAAGGCAGTGAGTGACAGATAAATTCTTCGAGACTTCGTTCAGGGGCTGTGATTGGAGTTGTTTTCAGCATATATTCACACACAGAAAGATGGGACCTAAGGGAGGACAATCGTGGGTCTGAGTGTCTTCGTGAGCATGAGTCAGCAAATGCAGCCCTTGTAGAATAACACTGCCTTGCCCTGATTCCATTGACCCGAAATCTCCAAATGTAGATGACCCTTCTACAGCGAACACATGCATGTGTCAGCCACAGGATGCTACCCCATTGGAATGGGATAAAACATGAAAAGGCACCTCATCTTCTCATATCCTGGTGCTCGGGTTCAAGCTTCCAGCCACTTTCCTGAAAATATCCCCACTTGGGGAAGTCAGCACTTTCAAAACCTTCTTTCTTATAGCTTGGAATTGGTTCCATGGATGAACTACAACGGGGAAGAATAAGACACGATGCCTATATATTTGGACAGGCATATGGTGCTCTAATTTCAACTGCTGAACAAGAATTGACCCAAGTCTAAGCTTGCTCTCAGAAGGAGAATAGGGCTTGAAAATTTCCCGCTGCTTTGTGACCAGTTCCAAAAGTGGGAAGTTGAGCAGGGGATCTCAGGGAGCCTATAATTCATGGGCCTGCAGGATGGTCAAAGACACCTAATGTGGACAAATGACTTGGGTTGAGCCAGAGAAAAGAACTTGAGAGCAAGGCAGAATTGCAAAAACGGGATTTCAAGAGGGAGACGCGTCTCGCCTGGTAAGAACCTAGAATGTGGCAGTACTTCTTCAACCATGCCTTTGTCGAAAAACGGTGTATGCCTTTATCCTGAATATATTCCGGATAAAGGCATACACCGTTTTTGGGCAACCAGGCACGGGCTCGGTCCAAATCAACACTACATAGTGCTATCACTTTCCATCTAAACAAAGGGTCATCTACGAAAAGTGTAAAGACTAGAAATTCAGGGTAGCATGGAGGTAAATCGTACCCACATTTTGTGGATTCCGGGATGAACAATGGCAATCGGCACCCTGGCGAAGTCTATGGTGTATTCAAAAATAATGTAAGAAACAAAGCTACAGCACATCGGCCACTTCCACTCAAGGATGTATCCTTTCAAGAAAACCAAAAAACCTCAGGTCACAGGCAACCCAACGTTTACTGCTGCTCTCTTTACAAATGCCTCGAGAAGGATACAATCTAAATTTCTTTGGACGGAAAACATGGATGGAGAATATGTGATTCTTATCTACAATGATATATTACTGAGCCAGGAAATCAATGAAATAACGTCACTTGCCGCCAAACGAGTGTTCGTAGTTATAATCATTCTCAGTAAATTTAGTCACATAGAAAAAAGTGGTTTATCAAAGATATGAGGAACAGGTGGAATACAAAATTGCGTCCCATGAATGAAATGGCAGACGAGAGAAAGCATCACACATTTAGCAAACACACTTATGCCTGTAGGAGCGCGAAGGTCACTTGAGGTGAGGAGAAACCAGGTGTTTTCAATGAGCACAGATACCATTCCATATAGACCAAAGAGGGAATCAAGACAACTTACTCTAAACCTCAAAGGATTGAACTCAGCCCACTTTACACTCCAAAAAAGTTTATTGACAACTGGTCAGAATTTGAAAAACAATTTATCGATGTCTCTCTGGAAGAGAATCAAGTGGATGCACAGCAGCAAGCAACACAGCATTGAAAATCGGCTACACCCCGTGAGAAAAATAAACTGCAAAATAAAGGCAGTGAGTGACAGATAAATACTTCGAGACTTCGTTCAGGGGCTGTCATTGAAGTTGTTTTGAGCATATATTAACACACAGAAAGATGGGACCTAAGGGAGGACAATCGTCGGTCTGAGTGTCTTCGTGAGCATGAGTCAGCAAATGCAGCCCTTGTAGAATAACACTGCCTTGCCCTGATTCCATTGACCCGAAATCTCCAAATGTAGACGACCCTTCTACAGCGAACACATGCATGGGTCAGCCACAGGATGCTACCCCATTGGAACGGGAAAAAACATGAAAAGGCACCTCATCTTCTCATATCCTGGTGCTCGGGTTCAAGCTTCCAGCCACTTTCCTGAAAATATCCCCACTTGGGGAAGTCAGCACTTTCAAAACCTTCTTTCTTGTAGCTTGGAATTGGTTCCATGGATGAACTACAATGGGGAAGAATAAGACACGATGCCTATATATCTGGACAGGCATATGGTGCTCTAATTTCAACTGCTGAACAAGAATTGACCCAAGTCTAAGCTTACTCTCAGAAGGAGAATAGGGCTTGAAAATTTCCCACTGATTTGTGACCAGTTCCAAAAGTGGGAAGTTGAGCAGGGGATCTCAGCGAGCCTATAATTCATGGGCCTGCAGGATGGTCAAAGACACCTAATGTGGACAAATGACTTGGGTTGAGCCAGAGAAAAGAACTTGAGAGCAAGGCAGAATTGCAAAAATGGGATTTCAAGAGGGAGACGCGTCTCGCCTGGTAAGAACCTAGAATGTGGCAGTACTTCTTCAACCATGCCTTTGTCGAAAAACGGTGTATGCCTTTATCCTGAATATATTCCGAATAAAGGCATACACCGTTTTTGGGCAACCAGGCGGGGGCTCGGTGCAAATCAACACTACATAGTGCTCTCACTTCCCATCTAAACAAAGGGTCATCTACGAAAAGTGTAAACACTAGAAATTCAGGGTAGCATGGAGGTAAATCGTACCCACATTTTGTGGATCCCGGGATGAACAATTGGAATCGGCACCATGGCGAAGTCTATGGTGTATTCAAAAATAATGTAAGAAACAAAGCTACAGCACATAGGACACTTCCACTCAAGGACGTATACTTTCAAGAAAAACAAAGAATCTCAGGTCACAGGCAACCCAACGTTTACTGCTGCTCTCTTTCCAAAAGCCTAGACTAGGATACAATCTAAATTTCCTTGGACGGAAAACATGGATGGAGAATATATGATTCTTATCTGCAATGATATATTACAGAGCCAGGAAATCAATAAAATAACGTCACTTGCCGCCACCGGAGTGTTCTTAGTTACAATCGTTCTCAGTGAATTTAGTCCCATAGAAAAAAGTGGTTTATCAAAGATATGAGGTACAGGTGGAATATAAAATTGCATCCCTTGAACGAAATGGCAGACGACAGAAATAATTACACATTTAGCAAACCCACTTATGCTTGTAGGAGTGCAAAGGTCACTTGAGGTGAGGAAAAACCAGGTGTTTTCAATGAGCACAGATGTCATTCCATGTAGACCAAAGTGGGAATCAAGACAACTTACTCTAAACATCAAAGGATTGAACTCAGCCCACTTTACACACCAAAAAAGTTTATTGACATCTGGTCAGAATTTTAAAAACAATTTATCGATGTCTCTCTGGAAGAGAATCAAGTGGATGCACAGCAGCAAGCAACACAGCACTGAAAATCGGCTACACCCCGTGAGAAAAATAAACTGCAAAATAAAGGCAGTGAATGAGAGATAAATACTTCGAGACTTCATTCAGGGGCTGTGTTTGAAGTTGTTTTGAGCATATATTAACACACAGAAAGATGGGACCTAAGGGAGGACACTCGTGGGTCTGAGTGTCTTCGTGAGCATGAGTCAGCAAATGCAGCCCTTGTAGAATAACACTGCCTTTCCCTGATTCCATTGACCTGAAATCTCCAAATGCAGACCACCCTTCCTACACCGAACACATGCATGGGACAGCCACAGGATGCTACCCCATTGGAACGGGAAAAAAACATGAAAAGCCACCTCATCTTCTCATATCCTGGTGCTCGGTTTCAACCTTTCAGCCGATTTTCTGAAAATATTCCCACTTGGGGAAGTCAGCACTTTCAAAACACCCTTTCTTATAGCTTGGAATTGGTTCCATGGATGAACTACAACGGGGAAGGACAAGAGATGATCGCCATACATTTGGACAGGCACATGGCGCTCTAATTTAAAATGCTGAACAAGAATTGACCCAATTCTAAGCTTGCTCTCAGAAGGAAAATTGGGCTGGAAAATTTCCTGCTGCTTTGGGACCAGTTCCCAAAATGGGAAGTTGAGCAGGGGATCTCAGGGAGCCTATAATTCATGGCCCTGCAGGATGGTAAAAGGCACCTAATGTGGAAAAATGACTTGGGTTGAACCAGAGAAAAGAACTTGAGAGCAAGGCAGAATTGCAAATCTGGGATTTCAAGAGGGAGAAGCGTCTCGCCTGGTAAGAACCTAGAATGTGGCAGTACTTCTTCAACCATGCCTTTGTCGAAAAAGGGTGTATGCCTTTATCCTGAATATATTCCGGATAAAGGCATACACCGTTTTTGGGCAACCAGGCAGGGGCTCAGTGCAAATCAACACTACATAGTGCTATCACTTCCCATCTAAACAAAGGGTCATCTACGAAAAGTGTAAAGACGAGAAATTCAGGGTAGCATGGAGGTAAATCGTACCCACATTTTGTGGATTCCGGGATGAACAATGGCAATCGGCACCCTGGCGAAGTCTATGGTGTATTCAAAAATAATGTAAGAAACAAAGCTACAGCACATCGGACACTTCCACTCAAGGATGTATCCTTTCAAGAAAACCAAAAAACCTCAGGTCACAGGCAACCCAACGTTTACTGCTGCTCTCTTTACAAATGCCTCGAGAAGGATACAATCTAAATTTCTTTGGACGGAAAACATGGATGGAGAATATGTGATTCTTATCTACAATGATATATTACTGAGCCAGGAAATCAATGAAATAACGTCACTTGCCGCCAAACGAGTGTTCGTAGTTATAATCATTCTCAGTAAATTTAGTCACATAGAAAAAAGTGGTTTATCAAAGATATGAGGAACAGGTGGAATACAAAATTGCGTCCCATGAATGAAATGGCAGACGAGAGAAAGCATCACACATTTAGCAAACACACTTATGCCTGTAGGAGCGCGAAGGTCACTTGAGGTGAGGAGAAACCAGGTGTTTTCAATGAGCACAGATACCATTCCATATAGACCAAAGAGGGAATCAAGACAACTTACTCTAAACCTCAAAGGATTGAACTCAGCCCACTTTACACTCCAAAAAAGTTTATTGACAACTGGTCAGAATTTGAAAAACAATTTATCGATGTCTCTCTGGAAGAGAATCAAGTGGATGCACAGCAGCAAGCAACACAGCATTGAAAATCGGCTACACCCCGTGAGAAAAATAAACTGCAAAATAAAGGCAGTGAGTGACAGATAAATACTTCGAGACTTCGTTCAGGGGCTGTCATTGAAGTTGTTTTGAGCATATATTAACACACAGAAAGATGGGACCTAAGGGAGGACAATCGTCGGTCTGAGTGTCTTCGTGAGCATGAGTCAGCAAATGCAGCCCTTGTAGAATAACACTGCCTTGCCCTGATTCCATTGACCCGAAATCTCCAAATGTAGACGACCCTTCTACAGCGAACACATGCATGGGTCAGCCACAGGATGCTACCCCATTGGAACGGGAAAAAACATGAAAAGCCACCTCATCTTCTCATATCCTGGTGCTCGGGTTCAAGCTTCCAGCCACTTTCCTGAAAATATCCCCACTTGGGGAAGTCAGCACTTTCAAAACCTTCTTTCTTATAGCTTGGAATTGGTTCCATGGATGAACTACAATGGGGAAGAATAAGACACGATGCCTATATATCTGGACAGGCATATGGTGCTCTAATTTCAACTGCTGAACAAGAATTGACCCAAGTCTAAGCTTACTCTCAGAAGGAGAATAGGGCTTGAAAATTTCCCACTGATTTGTGACCAGTTCCAAAAGTGGGAAGTTGAGCAGGGGATCTCAGCGAGCCTATAATTCATGGGCCTGCAGGATGGTCAAAGACACCTAATGTGGACAAATGACTTGGGTTGAGCCAGAGAAAAGAACTTGAGAGCAAGGCAGAATTGCAAAAATGGGATTTCAAGAGGGAGACGCGTCTCGCCTGGTAAGAACCTAGAATGTGGCAGTACTTCTTCAACCATGCCTTTGTCGAAAAACGGTGTATGCCTTTATCCTGAATATATTCCGAATAAAGGCATACACCGTTTTTGGGCAACCAGGCGGGGGCTCGGTGCAAATCAACACTACATAGTGCTCTCACTTCCCATCTAAACAAAGGGTCATCTACGAAAAGTGTAAACACTAGAAATTCAGGGTAGCATGGAGGTAAATCGTACCCACATTTTGTGGATCCCGGGATGAACAATTGGAATCGGCACCATGGCGAAGTCTATGGTGTATTCAAAAATAATGTAAGAAACAAAGCTACAGCACATAGGACACTTCCACTCAAGGACGTATACTTTCAAGAAAAACAAAGAATCTCAGGTCACAGGCAACCCAACGTTTACTGCTGCTCTCTTTCCAAAAGCCTAGACTAGGATACAATCTAAATTTCCTTGGACGGAAAACATGGATGGAGAATATGTGATTCTTATCTGCAATGATATATTACAGAGCCAGGAAATCAATGAAATAACGTCACTTGCCGCCACCGGAGTGTTCTTAGTTACAATCATTCTCAGTGAATTTAGTCCCATAGAAAAAAGTGGTTTATCAAAGATATGAGTTACAGGTGGAATATAAAATTGCATCCCTTGAACGAAATGGCAGACGACAGAAATAATTACACATTTAGCAAACCCACTTATGCTTGTAGGAGCGCAAAGGTCACTTGAGGTGAGGAAAAACCAGGTGTTTTCAATGAGCACAGATATCATTCCATGTAGACCAAAGTGGGAATCAAGACAACTTACTCTAAACATCAAAGGATTGAACTCAGCCCACTTTACACACCAAAAAAGTTTATTGACATCTGGTCAGAATTTGAAAAACAATTTATCGATGTCTCTCTGGAAGAGAATCAAGTGGATGCACAGCAGCAAGCAACACAGCACTGAAAATCGGCTACACCCCGTGAGAAAAATAAACTGCAAAATAAAGGCAGTGAATGAGAGATAAATACTTCGAGACTTCATTCAGGGGCTGTGTTTGAAGTTGTTTTGAGCATATATTAACACACAGAAAGATGGGACCTAAGGGAGGACACTCGTGGGTCTGAGTGTCTTCGTGAGCATGAGTCAGCAAATGCAGCCCTTGTAGAATAACACTGCCTTTCCCTGATTCCATTGACCTGAAATCTCCAAATGCAGACCACCCTTCCTACACCGAACACATGCATGGGACAGCCACAGGATGCTACCCCATTGGAACGGGAAAAAAACATGAAAAGCCACCTCATCTTCTCATATCCTGGTGCTCGGTTTCAAGCTTTCAGCCGATTTTCTGAAAATATTCCCACTTGGAGAAGTCAGCACTTAGAAAACACCCTTTCTTATAGCTTGGAATTGGTTCCATGGATGAACTACAACGGGGAAGGACAAGAGATGATCGCCATACATTTGGACAGGCACATGGCGCTCTAATTTAAAATGCTGAACAAGAATTGACCCAATTCTAAGCTTGCTCTCAGAAGGAAAATTAGGCTGGAAAATTTCCTGCTGCTTTGGGACCAGTTCCCAAAGTGGGAAGTTGAGCAGGGGATCTCAGGGAGCCTATAATTCATGGCCCTGCAGGATGGTAAAAGGCACCTAATGTGGAAAAATGACTTGGGTTGAACCAGAGAAAAGAACGTGAGAGCAAGGCAGAATTGCAAATCTGGGATTTCAAAAGGGAGAAGCGTCTCGCCTGGTAAGAACCTAGAATGTGGCAGTACTTCTTCAACCATGCCTTTGTCGAAAAAGGGTGTATGCCTTTATCCTGAATATATTCCGGATAAAGGCATACACCGTTTTTGGGCAACCAGGCAGGGGCTCAGTGCAAATCAACACTACATAGTGCTATCACTTCCCATCTAAACAAAGGGTCATCTACGAAAAGTGTAAAGACTAGAAATTCAGGGTAGCATGGAGGTAAATCGTACCCACATTTTGTGGATTCCGGGATGAACAATGGCAATCGGCACCCTGGCGAAGTCTATGGTGTATTCAAAAATAATGTAAGAAACAAAGCTACAGCACATCGGACACTTCCACTCAAGGATGTATCCTTTCAAGAAAACCAAAAAACCTCAGGTCACAGGCAACCCAACGTTTACTGCTGCTCTCTTTACAAATGCCTCGAGAAGGATACAATCTAAATTTCTTTGGACGGAAAACATGGATGGAGAATATGTGATTCTTATCTACAATGATATATTACTGAGCCAGGAAATCAATGAAATAACGTCACTTGCCGCCAAACGAGTGTTCGTAGTTATAATCATTCTCAGTAAATTTAGTCACATAGAAAAAAGTGGTTTATCAAAGATATGAGGAACAGGTGGAATACAAAATTGCGTCCCATGAATGAAATGGCAGATGAGAGAAAGCATCACACATTAGCAAACACACTTATGCCTGTAGGAGCGCGAAGGTCACTTGAGGTGAGGAGAAACCAGGTGTTTTCAATGAGCACAGATACCATTCCATATAGACCAAAGAGGGAATCAAGACAACTTACTCTAAACCTCAAAGGATTGAATTCAGCCCACTTTACACTCCAAAAAAGTTTATTGACAACTGGTCAGAATTTGAAAAACAATTTATCGATGTCTCTCTGGAAGAGAATCTAGTGGATGCACAGCAGCAAGCAACACAGCATTGAAAATCGGCTACACCCCGTGAGAAAAATAAACTGCAAAATAAAGGCAGTGAGTGACAGATAAATACTTCGAGACTTCGTTCAGGGGCTGTCATTGAAGTTGTTTTGAGCATATATTAACACACAGAAAGATGGGACCTAAGGGAGGACAATCGTAGGTCTGAGTGTCTTCGTGAGCATGAGTCAGCAAATGCAGCCCTTGTAGAATAACACTGCCTTGCCCTGATTCCATTGACCCGAAATCTCCAAATGTAGACGACCCTTCTACAGCGAACACATGCATGGGTCAGCCACAGGATGCTACCCCATTGGAACGGGAAAAAACATGAAAAGGCACCTCATCTTCTCATATCCTGGTGCTCGGGTTCAAGCTTCCAGCCACTTTCCTGAAAATATCCCCACTTGGGGAAGTCAGCACTTTCAAAACCTTCTTTCTTATAGCTTGGAATTGGTTCCATGGATGAACTACAACGGGGAAGAATAAGACACGATGCCTATATATCTGGACAGGCATTTGGTGCTCTAATTTCAACTGCTGAACAAGAATTGACCCAAGTCTAAGCTTACTCTCAGAAGGAGAATAGGGCTTGAAAATTTCCCACTGATTTGTGACCAGTTCCAAAAGTGGGAAGTTGAGCAGGGGATCTCAGCGAGCCTATAATTCATGGGCCTGCAGGATGGTCAAAGACACCTAATGTGGACAAATGACTTGGGTTGAGCCAGAGAATAGAACTTGAGGGCAAGGCAGAATTGCAAAAATGGGATTTCAAGAGGGAGACGCGTCTCGCCTGGTAAGAACCTAGAATGTGGCAGTACTTCTTCAACCATGCCTTTGTCGAAAAACGGTGTATGCCTTTATCCTGAATATATTCCGAATAAAGGCATACACCGTTTTTGGGCAACCAGGCAGGGGCTCGGTGCAAATCAACACTACATAGTGCTATCACTTCCCATCTAAACAAAGGGTCATCTACGAAAATTGTAAAGAATAGAAATTCAGGGTAGCATGGAGGTAAATCGTACCCACATTTTGTGGATTCCGGGATGAAAAATGGCAATCGGCACCCTCGCGAAGTCTATGGAGTATTCAAAAATAATGTAAGAAACAAAGCTACAGCACATAGGACACTTCCAGTCAAGGATGTATATTTTCAAGAAAACCAAAGAACCTCAGGTCACAGGCAACCCAACGTTTACTGCTTCTCTCTTTACAAAAGCCTCGACTAGGATACAATCTAAATTTCCTTGGACGGAATACATGGATGGAGAATATGTGATTCTTATCTACAATGATATATTACTGAGCCAGGAAATCAATGATGTAACGTCACTTGCCGCCAAAGGAGTGTTCGTAGTTACAATCATTCTCAGTAAATTTAGTCACATAGAAAAAAGGGGTTTATCAAAGATATGAGGTATAGGTGGAATACAAAATTGCGTCCCATGAATGAAATGGCAGACGAGAGAAAGCATCACACATTTAGCAAACACACTTATGCCTGTAGGAGCGCGAAGGTCACTTGAGGTGAGGAAAAACCAAGTGTTTTCAATGAGCACAGATACCATTCCATATAGACCAAGGAGGGAATCAAGACAAGTTACTCTAAACCTCAAAGGACTGAACTCAGCCCACTTTACACACCAGAAAAGATTATTGACAACTGGTCAGAATTTGAAAAACAATTTATCTATGTCTCTCTGGAAGAGAATCTAGTGGATGCACAGCAGCAAGCAACACAGCACGGAAAATCGGCTACACCCGGTGAGAAAAATAAACTGCAAAATAAAGGCAGTGAGTGAGAGATAAATTCTTCGAGACTTCGTTCAGGGGCTGTCATTGAAGTTCTTTTGAGCATATATTTACACACAGAAGGATCGGACCTAAGGGAGGACTCTCGTGGGTCTGAGTGTCTTCGTGAGCATGAGTCAGCAAATGCAGCCCTTGTCGAATAACACTGCCTTTTCCTGATTCCATGGACCCGAAATCTCCAAATGCAGACGACCCTTCTACAGCGAACACATGCATGGGTCATCCACAGGATGCTACCCCATTGGAAAGGGAAAAAACATGAAAAGGCACCTCATCTTCTCATATCCTGGTGCTCGGGTTCAAGCTTCCAGCCACTTTCCTGAAAATATCCCCACTTGGGGAAGTCAGCACTTTCAAAACCTTCTTTCTTATAGCTTGGAATTGGTTCCATGGATGAACTACAACGGGGAAGAATAAGACACGTTGCCTATATATTTGGACAGGCATATGGTGCTCTAATTTCAACTGCTGAACAAGAATTGACCCAAGTCTAAGCTTGCTCTCAGAAGGAGAATAGGGCTTGAAAATTTCCCGCTGATTTGTGACCAGTTCCAAAAGTGGGAAGTTGAGCAGGGGATCTCAGCGAGCATATAATTCATGGGCCTGCAGGATGGGCCAAGACACCTAATGTGGACAAATGACTTGGGTTGAGCCAGAGAAAAGAACTTGAGAGCAAGGCACAATTGCAAAAATGGGATTTCAAGAGGGAGACGCGTCTCGCCTGGTAAGAAACTAGAATGTGGCAATACTTCTTCAACCATGCCTTTGTCAAAAAATGGTGTATGCCTTTATCCTGAATATATTCCGAATAAAGGCATACACCGTTTTTGGGCAACCAGGTAGGGGCTCGGGGCAAATCAACACTACATAGTGCTATCACTTCCCATCTAAACAAAGGGTCATCTACGAAAAGTGTAAAGACTAGAAATTCAGGGTAGCATGGAGGTAAATCGTACCCACATTTTGTGGATTCCAGGATGAAAAATGGCAATCGGCACCCTGGCGAAGTCTATGGTGTATTCAAAAATAATGTAAGAAACAAAGCTACAGCACATAGGACACTTCCACTCAAGGACGTATATTTTCAAGAAAACCAAAGAACCTCAGGTCACAGGCATCCCAACGTTTCCTGCTGCTCTCTTTACAAAAGCCTCGACTAGGATACAATCTAAATTTCCTTGGACGGAAAACATGGATGGAGAATATGTGATTCTTATCTACAATGATATATTACAGAGCCAGGAAATCAATGAAATAACGCCACTTGCCGCCAAAGGAGTGTTCGTAGTTACAATCATTCTCAGTAAATTTAGTCACATAGAAAAAAGTGGTTTATCAAAGATATGATGTACAGGTGGAATACAAAATTGCGTCCCATGAATGAAATGGCAGACGACAGAGAGAATTACACATTTAGCAAAAACACTTATGCCTGTAGGAGCGCAAAGGTCACATGAGGTGAGGAAAAACCAGGTGTTTTCAATGAGCACAGATACCATTCCATATAGACCAAGGAGGGAATCAAGACAAGTTACTCTAAACCTCAAAGGACTGAACTCAGCCCACTTTACACACCAGAAAAGATTATTGACAACTGGTCAGAATTTGAAAAACAATTTATCTATGTCTCTCTGGAAGAGAATCTAGTGGATGCACAGCAGCAAGCAACACAGCACGGAAAATCGGCTACACCCGGTGAGAAAAATAAACTGCAAAATAAAGGCAGTGAGTGAGAGATAAATTCTTCGAGACTTCGTTCAGGGGCTGTCATTGAAGTTCTTTTGAGCATATATTTACACACAGAAGGATCGGACCTAAGGGAGGACTCTCGTGGGTCTGAGTGTCTTCGTGAGCATGAGTCAGCAAATGCAGCCCTTGTCGAATAACACTGCCTTTTCCTGATTCCATGGACCCGAAATCTCCAAATGCAGACGACCCTTCTACAGCGAACACATGCATGGGTCATCCACAGGATGCTACCCCATTGGAAAGGGAAAAAACATGAAAAGGCACCTCATCTTCTCATATCCTGGTGCTCGGGTTCAAGCTTCCAGCCACTTTCCTGAAAATATCCCCACTTGGGGAAGTCAGCACTTTCAAAACCTTCTTTCTTATAGCTTGGAATTGGTTCCATGGATGAACTACAACGGGGAAGAATAAGACACGATGCCTATATATCTGGACAGGCATTTGGTGCTCTAATTTCAACTGCTGAACAAGAATTGACCCAAGTCTAAGCTTACTCTCAGAAGGAGAATAGGGCTTGAAAATTTCCCACTGATTTGTGACCAGTTCCAAAAGTGGGAAGTTGAGCAGGGGATCTCAGCGAGCCTATAATTCATGGGCCTGCAGGATGGTCAAAGACACCTAATGTGGACAAATGACTTGGGTTGAGCCAGAGAATAGAACTTGAGGGCAAGGCAGAATTGCAAAAATGGGATTTCAAGAGGGAGACGCGTCTCGCCTGGTAAGAACCTAGAATGTGGCAGTACTTCTTCAACCATGCCTTTGTCGAAAAACGGTGTATGCCTTTATCCTGAATATATTCCGAATAAAGGCATACACCGTTTTTGGGCAACCAGGCAGGGGCTCGGTGCAAATCAACACTACATAGTGCTATCACTTCCCATCTAAACAAAGGGTCATCTACGAAAATTGTAAAGAATAGAAATTCAGGGTAGCATGGAGGTAAATCGTACCCACATTTTGTGGATTCCGGGATGAAAAATGGCAATCGGCACCCTGGCGAAGTCTATGGAGTATTCAAAAATAATGTAAGAAACAAAGCTACAGCACATAGGACATTTCCAGTCAAGGATGTATATTTTCAAGAAAACCAAAGAACCTCAGGTCACAGGCAACCCAACGTTTACTGCTTCTCTCTTTACAAAAGCCTCGACTAGGATACAATCTAAATTTCCTTGGACAGAATACATGGATGGAGAATATGTGATTCTTATCTACAATGATATATTACTGAGCCAGGAAATCAATGATGTAACGTCACTTGCCGCCAAAGGAGTGTTCGTAGTTACAATCATTCTCAGTAAATTTAGTCACATAGAAAAAAGGGGTTTATCAAAGATATGAGGTATAGGTGGAATACAAAATTGCGTCCCATGAATGAAATGGCAGACGAGAGAAAGCATCACACATTTAGCAAACACACTTATGCCTGTAGGAGCGCGAAGGTCACTTGAGGTGAGGAAAAACCAAGTGTTTTCAATGAGCACAGATACCATTCCATATAGACCAAGGAGGGAATCAAGACAAGTTACTCTAAACCTCAAAGGACTGAACTCAGCCCACTTTACACACCAGAAAAGATTATTGACAACTGGTCAGAATTTGAAAAACAATTTATCTATGTCTCTCTGGAAGAGAATCTACTGGATGCACAGCAGCAAGCAACACAGCACGGAAAATCGGCTACACCCGGTGAGAAAAATAAACTGCAAAATAAAGGCAGTGAGTGAGAGATAAATTCTTCGAGACTTCGTTCAGGGGCTGTCATTGAAGTTCTTTTGAGCATATATTTACACACAGAAGGATCGGACCTAAGGGAGGACTCTCGTGGGTCTGAGTGTCTTCGTGAGCATGAGTCAGCAAATGCAGCCCTTGTCGAATAACACTGCCTTTTCCTGATTCCATGGACCCGAAATCTCCAAATGCAGACGACCCTTCTACAGCGAACACATGCATGGGTCATCCACAGGATGCTACCCCATTGGAAAGGGAAAAAACATGAAAAGGCACCTCATCTTCTCATATCCTGGTGCTCGGGTTCAAGCTTCCAGCCACTTTCCTGAAAATATCCCCACTTGGGGAAGTCAGCACTTTCAAAACCTTCTTTCTTATAGCTTGGAATTGGTTCCATGGATGAACTACAACGGGGAAGAATAAGACACGTTGCCTATATATTTGGACAGGCATATGGTGCTCTAATTTCAACTGCTGAACAAGAATTGACCCAAGTCTAAGCTTGCTCTCAGAAGGAGAATAGGGCTTGAAAATTTCCCGCTGATTTGTGACCAGTTCCAAAAGTGGGAAGTTGAGCAGGGGATCTCAGCGAGCATATAATTCATGGGCCTGCAGGATGGGCCAAGACACCTAATGTGGACAAATGACTTGGGTTGAGCCAGAGAAAAGAACTTGAGAGCAAGGCACAATTGCAAAAATGGGATTTCAAGAGGGAGACGCGTCTCGCCTGGTAAGAAACTAGAATGTGGCAATACTTCTTCAACCATGCCTTTGTCAAAAAATGGTGTATGCCTTTATCCTGAATATATTCCGAATAAAGGCATACACCGTTTTTGGGCAACCAGGTAGGGGCTCGGGGCAAATCAACACTACATAGTGCTATCACTTCCCATCTAAACAAAGGGTCATCTACGAAAATTGTAAAGACTAGAAATTCAGGGTAGCATGGAGGTAAATCGTACCCACATTTTGTGGATTCCAGGATGAAAAATGGCAATCGGCACCCTGGCGAAGTCTATGGTGTATTCAAAAATAATGTAAGAAACAAAGCTACAGCACATAGGACACTTCCACTCAAGGACGTATATTTTCAAGAAAACCAAAGAACCTCAGGTCACAGGCATCCCAACGTTTCCTGCTGCTCTCTTTACAAAAGCCTCGACTAGGATACAATCTAAATTTCCTTGGACGGAAAACATGGATGGAGAATATGTGATTCTTATCTACAATGATATATTACAGAGCCAGGAAATCAATGAAATAACGCCACTTGCCGCCAAAGGAGTGTTCGTAGTTACAATCATTCTCAGTAAATTTAGTCACATAGAAAAAAGTGGTTTATCAAAGATATGATGTACAGGTGGAATACAAAATTGCGTCCCATGAATGAAATGGCAGACGACAGAGAGAATTACACATTTAGCAAACACACTTATGCCTGTAGGAGCGCAAAGGTCACATGAGGTGAGGAAAAACCAGGTGTTTTCAATGAGCACAGATACCATTCCATATAGACCAAGGAGGGAATCAAGACAAGTTACTCTAAACCTCAAAGGACTGAACTCAGCCCACTTTACACACCAGAAAAGATTATTGACAACTGGTCAGAATTTGAAAAACAATTTATCTATGTCTCTCTGGAAGAGAATCTAGTGGATGCACAGCAGCAAGCAACACAGCACGGAAAATCGGCTACACCCGGTGAGAAAAATAAACTGCAAAATAAAGGCAGTGAGTGAGAGATAAATTCTTCGAGACTTCGTTCAGGGGCTGTCATTGAAGTTCTTTTGAGCATATATTTACACACAGAAGGATCGGACCTAAGGGAGGACTCTCGTGGGTCTGAGTGTCTTCGTGAGCATGAGTCAGCAAATGCAGCCCTTGTCGAATAACACTGCCTTTTCCTGATTCCATGGACCCGAAATCTCCAAATGCAGACGACCCTTCTACAGCGAACACATGCATGGGTCATCCACAGGATGCTACCCCATTGGAAAGGGAAAAAACATGAAAAGGCACCTCATCTTCTCATATCCTGGTGCTCGGGTTCAAGCTTCCAGCCACTTTCCTGAAAATATCCCCACTTGCGGAAGTCAGCACTTTCAAAACCTTCTTTCTTATAGCTTGGAATTGGTTCCATGGATGAACTACAACGGGGAAGAATAAGACACGATGCCTATATATCTGGACAGGCATTTGGTGCTCTAATTTCAACTGCTGAACAAGAATTGACCCAAGTCTAAGCTTACTCTCAGAAGGAGAATAGGGCTTGAAAATTTCCCACTGATTTGTGACCAGTTCCAAAAGTGGGAAGTTGAGCAGGGGATCTCAGCGAGCCTATAATTCATGGGCCTGCAGGATGGTCAAAGACACCTAATGTGGACAAATGACTTGCGTTGAGCCAGAGAATAGAACTTGAGGGCAAGGCAGAATTGCAAAAATGGGATTTCAAGAGGGAGACGCGTCTCGCCTGGTAAGAACCTAGAATGTGGCAGTACTTCTTCAACCATGCCTTTGTCGAAACACAGTGTATGCCTTTATCCTGAATATATTCCGAATAAAGGCATACACCGTTTTTGGGCAACCAGGCAGGGGCTCGGTGCAAATCAACACTACATAGTGCTATCACTTCCCATCTAAACAAAGGGTCATCTACGAAAATTGTAAAGAATAGAAATTCAGGGTAGCATGGAGGTAAATCGTACCCACATTTTGTGGATTCCGGGATGAAAAATGGCAATCGGCACCCTGGCGAAGTCTATGGAGTATTCAAAAATAATGTAAGAAACAAAGCTACAGCACATAGGACACTTCCAGTCAAGGATGTATATTTTCAAGAAAACCAAAGAACCTCAGGTCACAGGCAACCCAACGTTTACTGCTTCTCTCTTTACAAAAGCCTCGACTAGGATACAATCTAAATTTCCTTGGACGGAATACATGGATGGAGAATATGTGATTCTTATCTACAATGATATATTACTGAGCCAGGAAATCAATGATGTAACGTCACTTGCCGCCAAAGGAGTGTTCGTAGTTACAATCATTCTCAGTAAATTTAGTCACATAGAAAAAAGGGGTTTATCAAAGATATGAGGTACAGGTGGAATACAAAATTGCGTCCCATGAATGAAATGGCAGACGAGAGAAAGCATCACACATTTAGCAAACACACTTATGCCTCTGGGAGCGCGAAGGTCACTTGAGGTGAAGAAAAACCAGGTGTTTTCAATGAGCACAGATACCATTCCATATAGACCAAGGAGGGAATCAAGACAAGTTACTCTAAACCTCAAAGGACTGAACTCAGCCCACTTTACACACCAGAAAAGATTATTGACAACTGGTCAGAATTTGAAAAACAATTTATCTATGTCTCTCTGGAAGAGAATCTACTGGATGCACAGCAGCAAGCAACACAGCACGGAAAATCGGCTACACCCGGTGAGAAAAATAAACTGCAAAATAAAGGCAGTGAGTGAGAGATAAATTCTTCGAGACTTCGTTCAGGGGCTGTCATTGAAGTTCTTTTGAGCATATATTTACACACAGAAGGATCGGACCTAAGGGAGGACTCTCGTGGGTCTGAGTGTCTTCGTGAGCATGAGTCAGCAAATGCAGCCCTTGTCGAATAACACTGCCTTTTCCTGATTCCATGGACCCGAAATCTCCAAATGCAGACGACCCTTCTACAGCGAACACATGCATGGGTCATCCACAGGATGCTACCCCATTGGAAAGGGAAAAAACATGAAAAGGCACCTCATCTTCTCATATCCTGGTGCTCGGGTTCAAGCTTCCAGCCACTTTCCTGAAAATATCCCCACTTGGGGAAGTCAGCACTTTCAAAACCTTCTTTCTTATAGCTTGGAATTGGTTCCATGGATGAACTACAACGGGGAAGAATAAGACACGTTGCCTATATATTTGGACAGGCATATGGTGCTCTAATTTCAACTGCTGAACAAGAATTGACCCAAGTCTAAGCTTGCTCTCAGAAGGAGAATAGGGCTTGAAAATTTCCCGCTGATTTGTGACCAGTTCCAAAAGTGGGAAGTTGAGCAGGGGATCTCAGCGAGCATATAATTCATGGGCCTGCAGGATGGGCCAAGACACCTAATGTGGACAAATGACTTGGGTTGAGCCAGAGAAAAGAACTTGAGAGCAAGGCACAATTGCAAAAATGGGATTTCAAGAGGGAGACGCGTCTCGCCTGGTAAGAAACTAGAATGTGGCAATACTTCTTCAACCATGCCTTTGTCAAAAAATGGTGTATGCCTTTATCCTGAATATATTCCGAATAAAGGCATACACCGTTTTTGGGCAACCAGGTAGGGGCTCGGGGCAAATCAACACTACATAGTGCTATCACTTCCCATCTAAACAAAGGGTCATCTACGAAAATTGTAAAGACTAGAAATTCAGGGTAGCATGGAGGTAAATCGTACCCACATTTTGTGGATTCCAGGATGAAAAATGGCAATCGGCACCCTGGCGAAGTCTATGGTGTATTCAAAAATAATGTAAGAAACAAAGCTACAGCACATAGGACACTTCCACTCAAGGACGTATATTTTCAAGAAAACCAAAGAACCTCAGGTCACAGGCATCCCAACGTTTCCTGCTGCTCTCTTTACAAAAGCCTCGACTAGGATACAATCTAAATTTCCTTGGACGGAAAACATGGATGGAGAATATGTGATTCTTATCTACAATGATATATTACAGAGCCAGGAAATCAATGAAATAACGCCACTTGCCGCCAAAGGAGTGTTCGTAGTTACAATCATTCTCAGTAAATTTAGTCACATAGAAAAAAGTGGTTTATCAAAGATATGAGGTACAGGTGGAATACAAAATTGCGTCCCATGAATGAAATGGCAGACGACAGAGAGAATTACACATTTAGCAAACACACTTATGCCTGTAGGAGCGCAAAGGTCACATGAGGTGAGGAAAAACCAGGTGTTTTCAATGAGCACAGATACCATTCCATATAGACCAAGGAGGGAATCAAGACAACTTACTCTAAACCTCAAAGGACTGAACTCAGCCCACTTTACACACCAGAAAAGATTATTGACAACTGGTCAGAATTTGAAAAACAATTTATCTATGTCTCTCTGGAAGAGAATCTAGTGGATGCACAGCAGCAAGCAACACAGCACGGAAAATCGGCTACACCCGGTGAGAAAAATAAACTGCAAAATAAAGGCAGTGAGTGAGAGATAAATTCTTCGAGACTTCGTTCAGGGGCTGTCATTGAAGTTCTTTTGAGCATATATTTACACACAGAAGGATCGGACCTAAGGGAGGACTCTCGTGGGTCTGAGTGTCTTCGTGAGCATGAGTCAGCAAATGCAGCCCTTGTCGAATAACACTGCCTTTTCCTGATTCCATGGACCCAAAATCTCCAAATGCAGACGACCCTTCTACAGCAAACACATGCATGGGTCAGACACAGGATGCTACCCCATTGGAACGGGAAAAAACATGAAAAGGCACCTCATCTTCTCATATCCTGGTGCTCGGGTTGAAGCTTCCAGCCACTTTCCTGAAAATATCCCCACTTGCGGAAATCAGCACTTTCAAAACCTTCTTTCTTAGAGCTTGGAATTGCTTCCATGGACGAACTACAACGGAGAAGAATAAGACACGATGACTTTATATTTGGACAGGCATATGGTGCTCAAATTTCAACTGCTGAACAATAATTGACCCAAGTCTAAGCTTGCTCTCAGAAGGAGAATAGGGCTTGAATATTTCCCGCTGATTTGTGACCAGTTCCAAAAGTGGGAAGTTGAGCAGGGGATCTCAGCGAGCCTATAATTCATGGGCCTGCAGGATGGTCAAAGACACCTAATGTGGACAAATGACTTGGGTGGAGCCAGAGAAAAGAACTTGAGAGCAAGGCAGAATTGCAAAAATGGGATTTCAAGAGGGAGACGCGTCTCGCCTGGTAAGAACCTAGAATGTGGCAGTACTTCTTCAACCATGCCTTGTCGAAAAACGGTGAATGCCTTTATCCTGAATATATTCCGAATAAAGGCATACACCGTTTTTGGGCAACCAGGCAGGGGCTCGGTGCAAATCAACACTACATAGTGCTATCACTTCCCATCTAAACAAAGGGTCATCTACGAAAAGTGTAAAGACTAGAAATTCAGGGTAGCATGGAGGTAAATCATACCCACATTTGTGGATTGTGGGATGACCAATTGCAATCGGAACCCTGGCGAATTCTATTGTGTATTCAAAAATAATGTAAGAAACAAAGCTACAGCACATAGGACACTTCCACTCAAGGACGTATATTTTCAAGAAAACCAAAGAACCTCAGGTCACAGGCAACCCAACGTTTCCTGCTGCTCTCTTTACAAAAGCCTCGACTAGGATACAATCTAAATTTCCTTGTACGGAAAACATGGATGGAGAATATGTGATTCTTATCTACAATGATATATTACTGAGCCAGGAAATCAATGAAATAACGTCACTTGCCGCCAAAGGAGTGTTCGTAGTTACAATCATTCTCAGTAAATTTAGTCACATAGAAAAAAGCGGTTTATCAAAGATATGAGGTACAGGTGGAATACAAAATTGCGTCCCATGAATGAAATGGCAGACGAGAGAAAGCATCACACATTTAGCAAACACACTTATGCCTGTAGGAGCGCGAAGGTCACTTGAGGTGAGGAAAAACCAGGTGTTTTCAATGAGCACAGATACCATTCCATATAGACCAAAGAGGGCATCAAGACAACTTACTCTAAACCTCAAAGGACTGAACTCAGCCCACTTTACACACCAGAAAAGATTATTTACAACTGGTTAGAATTTGAAAAACAATTTATCGATGTCTCTCTGGAAGAGAATCAAGTGGATGCACAGCAGCAAGCAACACAGCACTCAAAATCGGCTACACCCCGTGAGAAAAATAAACTGCAAAATAAAGGCAGTGAGTGAGAGATAAATTCTCCGAGACTTCGTTCAGGGGCTGTCATTGAAGTTGTTTTGAGCATATATTAACACACAGAATGATCGGACCTAAGGAAGGACACTTGTGGGTCTGAGTGTCTTCGTGAGCATGAGTCAGCAAATGCAGCCCTTGTCGAATAACACTGCCTTTTCCTGATTCCATGGACCCGAAATTTCCAAATGCAGACGACCCTTCCAACAGCGAACACATGCATGGGACAGCCACAGGATGCTACCCCATTGGAACGGCAAAAAAACATGAAAAGCCACCTCATCTTCTCATATCCTGGTGCTCGGGTTCAAGCTTTCAGCCGCTTTTCTGAAAATATACCCAATTGGGGAAATCAGCACTTTCAAAACACTCTTACTTATAACTTGGAATTGGTTCCATGGATGAACTACAATGGGGAAGAGTAAGAGACGATGGCTGTATATTTGGACAGGCACATGGCGCTCTAATTTCCAATGCTGAACAAGAATTGACCCAAGTCTAAGCTTGCTCTCGGAAGGAGAATTGGGCTTGAAAATTTCCTGCTGCTTTGGGACCAGTTCCGAAAGTGGGAAGTTGAGCCGGGGATCTCAGGGAGCCTATAATTCATGGCCCTGCAGGATGGTAAAAGACACCTAATGTGGACAAATGACTTGGGTTGAGCCAGAGAAAAGAACTTGAGAGCAAGGCAGAATTGCAAAAATGGGACTTCAAGAGGGAGACGCGTCTCGCCTGGTAAGAACCTAGGATGTGGCAGTACTTCTTCAAACATGCCTTTGTCGAAAAAGGGTGTATGCCTTTATCCTGAAAATATTTAGGATAAAGGCATACACCGTTTTTGGGCAACCAGGCAGGGGCTCTGTGCAAATCAACACTACATGATGCTATCACTTCCCATCAAAACAAAGGGTCATGTACGAAAAGTGTAAAGACCAGAAATGCAGGGTAACATGGAGGTAAATCGTACCCACATTTTGTAGATTCCAGGATGAACAATGGCAATCGGCACCCTGGCGAAGTCTATGGTGTATTCAAAAATAATGTAAGAAACAAAGCTACAGCACATAGGACACTTCCACTCAAGGACGTATATTTTCAAGGAAACCAAAGAACCTCAGGTCACAGGCAACCCAACGTTTACTGCTGCTCTCTTTACAAAAGCCTCGACGAGGATACAATCTAAATTTCCTTGGACAGAAACATGGATGAAGAATATGTGATTCTTATCTACAATGATATATTACAGAGCCAGGAAATCAATGAAATAACGTCACTTGCGCCACCGGAGTGTTCTTAGTTACAATCATTCTCAGTGAATTTAGTCACATAGAAAAAAGTGGTTTATCAACGATATGAGGTACAGGTGGAATATAAAATTGCGTCCCTTGAACGAAATGGCAGACGACAGAGAGAATTACACATTTAGCACACACACTTATGCCTGTAGGAGCGCAAAGGTCACATGAGGTGAGGAAAAACCAGGTGTTTTCAATGAGCACAGATACCATTCCGTATAGACCAAGGAGGGAATCAAGACAACTTACTCTAAACCTCAAAGGACTGAACTCAGCCCACTTTACACACCAGAAAAGATTATTGACAACTGGTCAGAATTTGAAAAACAATTTATCTATGTCTCCCTGGAAGAGAATCTAGTGGATGCACAGCAGCAAGCAACACAGCACGGAAAATCGGCTACACCCGGTGAGAAAAATAAACTGCAAAATAAAGGCAGTGAGTGACAGATAAATTCTTCGAGACTTCGTTCAGGGGCTGTGATTGGAGTTGTTTTCAGCATATATTCACACACAGAAAGATGGGACCTAAGGGAGGACAATCGTGGGTCTGAGTGTCTTCGTGAGCATGAGTCAGCAAATGCAGCCCTTGTAGAATAACACTGCCTTGCCCTGATTCCATGGACCCGAAATCTCCAAATGTAGATGACCCTTCTACAGTGAACACATGCATGTGTCAGCCACAGGATGCTACCCCATTGGAATGGGAAAAAACATGAAAAGGCACCTCATCTTCTCATATCCTGGTGCTCGGGTTCAAGCTTCCAGCCACTTTCCTGAAAATATCCCCACTTGGGGAAGTCAGCACTTTCAAAACCTTCTTTCTTATAGCTTGGAATTGGTTCCATGGATGAACTACAACGGGGAAGAATAAGAAACGATGCCTATATATTTGGACAGGCATATGGTGCTCTAATTTCAACTGCTGAACAAGAATTGACCCAAGTCTAAGCTTGCTCTCAGAAGGAGAATAGGGCTTGAAAATTTCCCGCTGCTTTGTGACCAGTTCCGAAAGTGGGAAGTTGAGCAGGGGATCTCAGGGAGCCTATAATTCATGGCCCTGCAGGATGGTAAAAGGCACGTAATGTGGAAAAATGACTTGGGTGGAACCAGAGAAAAGAACTTGAGAGCAAGGCAGAATTGCAAAACTGGGATTTCAAGAGGGAGAAGCGTCTCGCCTGGTAAGAACCTAGGATGTGGCAGTACTTTTTCAAACATGCCTTTGTCGAAAAAGGGTGTATGCCTTTATCCTGAATATATTCCGAATAAAGGCATACACCGTTTTTGGGCAACCAGGCAGGGGCTCGGTGCAAATCAACACTACATAGTGCTATCACTTCCCATCTAAACAAAGGGTCATCTACGAAAAGTGTAAAGACTAGAAATTCAGGGTAGCATGGAGGTAAATCGTACCCACATTTTGTGGATTCCAGGATGAACAATGGCAATCGGCACCCTGGCGAAGTCTATGGTGTATTCAAAAATAATGTAAGAAACAAAGCTACACCACATAGGACACTTCCACTCAAGGACGTATATTTTCAAGAAAACCAAAGAACCTCAGGTCACAGGCAACCCAACGTTTTCTGCTGGTCTCTTTACAAAAGCCTCGACTAGGATACAATCTAAATTTCCTTGGACGGAAAACATGGATGGAGAATATGTGATTCTTATCTACAATGATATATTACTGAGCCAGGAAATCAATGAAATAACGTCACTTGCCGCCAAAGGAGTGTTCGTAGTTACAATCATTCTCAGTAAATTTAGTCACATAGAAAAAAGCGGTTTATCAAAGATATGAGGTACAGGTGGAATACAAAATTGCGTCCCATGCATGAAATGGCAGACGAGAGAAAGCGTCACACATTTAGCAAACACACTTATGTGTGTTTGTAGGAGCGCGAAGGTCACTTGAGGTGAGGAAGAAACAGGTGTTTTCAATGAGCACAGATACCATTCCATATAGACCAAAGAGGGCATCAAGACAACTTACTCTAAACCTCAAAGGACTGAACTCAGCCCACTTTACACACCAGAAAAGATTATTTACAACTGGTTAGAATTTGAAAAACAATTTATCGATGTCTCTCTGGAAGAGAATCAAGTGGATGCACAGCAGCAAGCAACACAGCACTGAAAATCGGCTACACCCCGTGAGAAAAATAAACTGCAAAATAAAGGCAGTGAGTGAGAGATAAATTCTTCGAGACTTCATTCAGGGGCTGTCATTGAAGTTGTTTTGAGCATATATTAACACACAGAAGGATGGGACCTAAGGGAGGACACTCGTGGGTCTGAGTGTCTTCGTGAGCATGAGTCAGCAAATGCAGCCCTTGTCGAATAACACTGCCTTTTCCTGATTCCATGGACCCGAAATCTCCAAATGCAGACGACCCTTCCTACAGCGAACACATGCATGGGACAGCCACAGGATGCTACCCCATTGGAACGGCAAAAAACATGAAAAGCCACCTCATCTTCTCATATCCTGGTGCTCGGGTTCAAGCTTTCATCCGCTTTTCTGAAAATATACCCAATTGGGGAAGTCAGCACTTTCAAAACACTCTTACTTATAACTTGGAATTGGTTGCATGGATGAACTACAACGGGGAAGAATAAGAGACGATGGCTATATATTTGGACAGGCACATGGCGCTCTAATTTCCAATGCTGAACAAGAATTGACCCAAGTCTAAGCTTGCTCTCAGAAGGAGAATTGGGCTTGAAAATTTCCTGCTGCTTTGGGACCTGTTCCGAAAGTGGGAAGTTGAGCCGGGGATCTCAGGGAGCCTATAATTCATGGCCCTACAGGATGGTAAAAGGCACGTAATGTGGAAAAATGACTTGGGTTGAACCAGAGAAAAGAACTTGAGAGCAAGGCAGAATTGCAAAACTGGGATTTCAAGAGGGAGAAGCGTCTCGCCTGGTAAGAACCTAGGATGTGGCAGTACTTCTCCAAACATGCCTTTGTCGAAAAAGCGTGTATGTCTTTATCCTGAATATCTTTAGGATAAAGGCATACACCGTTTTGGGGGAACCAGGCAGGGGCTCGGTGCAAATCAACACTACATAATGCTATCACTTCCCATCAAAACAAAGGGTCATATACGAAAAGTGTAAAGACCAGAAATGCAGGGTAACGTGGAGGTAAATCGTACCCACATTTTGTGGATTGTGGGAAGAACAATGGCAATCGGCACCCTGGCGAATTCTATGGTGTATTCGAAGATAAAGTAAGAAACAATGCTACAGCACATAGGACACTTCCACTCAAGGACGTATATTTTCAAGGAAACCAAAGAACCTCAGGTCACAGGCAACCCAACGTTTACTGCTGCTCTCTTTACAAAAGCCTCGACGAGGATACAATCTAAATTTCCTTGGACAGAAACATGGATGAAGAATATGTGATTCTTATCTGCAATGATATATTACTGAGCCAGGAAATCAATGAAATAACGTCACTTGCCGCCAAAGGAGTGTTCTTAGTTACAATCATTCTCAGTAAATTTAGTCACATAGAAAAAAGGGGTTTATCAAAGATATGAGGTACAGGTGGAATACAAAATTGCGTCCCATGAATGAAATGGCAGACGAGAGAAAGCATCACACATTTAGCAAACACACTTATGCCTGTAGGAGCGCGAAGGTCACTTGAGGTGAGGAAGAAACAGGTGTTTTCAATGAGCACAGATACCATTCCATATAGACCAAAGAGGGCATCAAGACAACTTACTCTAAACCTCAAAGGACTGAACTCAGCCCACTTTACACACCAGAAAAGATTATTTACAACTGGTTAGAATTTGAAAAACAATTTATCGATGTCTCTCTGGAAGAGAATCAAGTGGATGCACAGCAGGAAGCAACACAGCACTGAAAATCGGCTACACCCCGTGAGAAAAATTAACTGCAAAATAAAGGCAGTGAGTGAGAGATAAATTCTTCAAGACTTCGTTCAGGGGCTGTCATTGAAGTTGTTTTGAGCATAAATTAACACACAGAAGGATGGGACCTAAGGGAGGACACTCGTGGGTCTGAGTGTCTTCGTGAGCATGAGTCAGCAAATGCAGCCTTTGTCGAATAACACTGCCTTTTGCTGATTCCATGGACCCGAAATCTCCAAATGCAGACGACCCTTCCTACAGCGAACACATGCATGGGACAGCCACAGGATGCTACCCCATTGGAACGGCAAAAAACATGAAAAGCCACCTCATCTTCTCATATCCTGGTGCAAGGGTTCAAGCTTTCAGCCGCTTTTCTGAAAATATACCCTATTGGGGAAGTCAGCACTTTCAAAACACTCTTACTTATAACTTGGAATTGGTTCCATGGATGAACTACAACGGGGAAGAATAAGAGACGATGTCTATATATTTGGACAGGCACATGGCGCTCTAATTTCCAATGCTGAACAAGAATTGACCCAAGTCTAAGCTTGCTCTCAGAAGGAGAATTGGGCTTGAAAATTTCCTGCTGCTTTGGGAACTGTTCCGAAAGTGGGAAGTTGAGCCAGGGATCTCAGGGAGCCTATAATTCATGGCCCTACAGGATGGTAAAAGGCACGTAATGTGGAAAAATGACTTGGGTTGAACCAGAGAAAAGAACTTGAGAGCAAGGCAGAATTGCAAAACTGGGATTTCAAGAGGGAGAAGCGTCTCGCCTGGTAAGAACCTAGGATGTGGCAGTACTTCTTCAAACATGCCTTTGTCGAAAAAGGGTGTATGCCTTTAGCCTCAATATCTTTAGGATAAAGGCATACACCGTTTTTGGGGAACCAGGCAGGGGCTCGGTGCAAATCAACACTACATAATGCTATCACTTCCCTTCAAAACAAAGGGTCATGTACGAAAAGTGTAAAGACCAGAAATGCAGGGTAACGTGGAGGTAAATCGTACCCACATTTTGTGGATTGTGGGATGAAAAATGGCAATCGGCACCCTGGAGAATTCTATGGTGTATTCGAAGATAAAGTAAGAAACAATGCTACAGCACATAGGACACTTCCACTCAAGGACGTATATTTTCAAGGAAACCAAAGAACCTCAGGTCACAGGCAACCCAACGTTTACTGCTGCTCTCTTTACAAAAGCCTCGACGAGGATACAATCTAAATTTCCTTGGACAGAAACATGGATGAAGAATATGTGATTCTTATCTACAATGATATATTACAGAGCCAGGAAATCAATGAAATAACGTCACTTGCGCCACCGGAGTGTTCTTAGTTACAATCATTCTCAGTGAATTTAGTCACATAGAAAAAAGTGGTTTATCAAAGATATGAGGTACAGGTGGAATATAAAATTGCGTCCCTTGAACGAAATGGCAGACGACAGAGAGAATTACACATTTAGCAAACACACTTATGCCTGTAGGAGCGCAAAGGTCACATGAGGTGAGGAAAAACCAGGTGTTTTCAATGAGCACAGATACCATTCCATATAGACCAAGGAGGGAATCAAGACAACTTACTCTAAACCTCAAAGGACTGAACTCAGCCCACTTTACACACCAGAAAAGATTATTGACAACTGGTCAGAATTTGAAAAACAATTTATCTATGTCTCCCTGGAAGAGAATCTAGTGGATGCACAGCAGCAAGCAACACAGCACGGAAAATCGGCTACACCCGGTGAGAAAAATAAACTGCAAAATAAAGGCAGTGAGTGAGAGATAAATTCTTCGAGACTTCGTTCAGGGGCTGTGATTGGAGTTGTTTTCAGCATATATTCACACACAGAAAGATGGGACCTAAGGGAGGACAATCGTGGGTTTGAGTGTCTTCGTGAGCATGAGTCAGCAAATGCAGCCCTTGTAGAATAACACTGCCTTGCCCTGATTCCATGGACCCGAAATCTCCAAATGTAGATGACCCTTCTACAGTGAACACATGCATGTGTCAGCCACAGGATGCTACCCCATTGGAATGGGAAAAAACATGAAAAGGCACCTCATCTTCTCATATCCTGGTGCTCGGGTTCAAGCTTCCAGCCACTTTCCTGAAAATATCCCCACTTGGGGAAGTCAGCACTTTCAAAACCTTCTTTCTTATAGCTTGGAATTGGTTCCATGGATGAACTACAACGGGGAAGAATAAGAAACGATGCCTATATATTTGGACAGGCATATGGTGCTCTAATTTCAACTGCTGAACAAGAATTGACCCAAGTCTAAGCTTGCTCTCAGAAGGAGAATAGGGCTTGAAAATTTCCCGCTGCTTTGTGACCAGTTCCAAAAGTGGGAAGTTGAGCAGGGGATCTCAGGGAGCCTATAATTCATGGCCCTGCAGGATGGTAAAAGGCACGTAATGTGGAAAAATGACTTGGGTTGAACCAGAGAAAAGAACTTGAGAGCAAGGCAGAATTGCAAAACTGGGATTTCAAGAGGGAGAAGCGTCTCGCCTGGTAAGAACCTAGGATGTGGCAGTACTTCTTCAAACATGCCTTTGTCGAAAAAGGGTGTATGCCTTTATCCTGAATATATTCCGAATAAAGGCATACACCGTTTTTGGGCAACCAGGCAGGGGCTCGGTGCAAATCAACACTACATAGTGCTATCACTTCCCATCTAAACAAAGGGTCATCTACGAAAAGTGTAAAGACTAGAAATTCAGGGTAGCATGGAGGTAAATCGTACCCACATTTTGTGGATTCCAGGATGAACAATGGCAATCGGCACCCTGGCGAAGTCTATGGTGTATTCAAAAATAATGTAAGAAACAAAGCTACAGCACATAGGACACTTCCACTCAAGGACGTATATTTTCAAGAAAACCAAAGAACCTCAGGTCACAGGCAACCCAACGTTTTCTGCTGGTCTCTTTACAAAAGCCTCGACTAGGATACAATCTAAATTTCATTGGACGGAAAACATGGATGGAGAATATGTGATTCTTATCTACAATGATATATTACTGAGCCAGGAAATCAATGAAATAACGTCACTTGCCGCCAAAGGAGTGTTCGTAGTTACAATCATTCTCAGTAAATTTAGTCACATAGAAAAAAGCGGTTTATCAAAGATATGAGGTACAGGTGGAATACAAAATTGCATCCCATGAATGAAATGGCAGACGAGAGAAAGCATCACACATTTAGCAAACACACTTATGCCTGTAGGAGCGCGAAGGTCACTTGAGGTGAGGAAGAAACAGGTGTTTTCAATGAGCACAGATACCATTCCATATAGACCAAAGAGGGCATCAAGACAACTTACTCTAAACCTCAAAGGACTGAACTCAGCCCACTTTACACACCAGAAAAGATTATTTACAACTGGTTAGAATTTGAAAAACAATTTATCGATGTCTCTCTGGAAGAGAATCAAGTGGATGCACAGCAGCAAGCAACACAGCACTGAAAATCGGCTACACCCCGTGAGAAAAATAAACTGCAAAATAAAGGCAGTGAGTGAGAGATAAATTCTTCGAGACTTCGTTCAGGGGCTGTCATTGAAGTTGTTTTGAGCATATATTAACACACAGAAGGATGGGACCTAAGGGAGGACACTCGTGGGTCTGAGTGTCTTCGTGAGCATGAGTCAGCAAATGCAGCCCTTGTCGAATAACACTGCCTTTTCCTGATTCCATGGACCCAAAATCTCCAAATGCAGACGACCCTTCCTACAGCGAACACATGCATGGGACAGCCACAGGATGCTACCCCATTGGAACGGCAAAAAACTTGAAAAGCCACCTCATCTTCTCATATCCTGGTGCTCGGGTTCAAGCTTTCAGCCGCTTTTCTCAAAATATACCCTATTGGGGAAGTCAGCACTTTCAAAACACTCTTACTTATAACTTGGAATTGGTTCCATGGATGAACTACAACGGGGAAGAATAAGAGACGATGTCTATATATTTGGACAGGCACATGGCGCTTTAATTTCCAATGCTGAACAAGAATTGACCCAAGTCTAAGCTTGCTCTCAGAAGGAGAATTGGGCTTGAAAATTTCCCGCTGCTTTGGGAAATGTTCCGAAAGTGGGAAGTTGAGCCAGGGATCTCAGGGAGCCTATAATTCATGGCCCTACAGGATGGTAAAAGGCACGTAATGTGGAAAAATGACTTGGGTTGAACCAGAGAAAAGAACTTGAGAGCAAGGCAGAATTGCAAAACTGGGATTTCAAGAGGGAGAAGCGTCTCGCCTGGTAAGAACCTAGGATGTGGCAGTACTTCTTCAAACATGCCTTTGTCGAAAAAGGGTGTATGCCTTTATCCTGAATATATTCCGAATAAAGGCATACACCGTTTTTGGGCAACCAGGCAGGGGCTCGGTGCAAATCAACACTACATAATGCTATCACTTCCCATCAAAACAAAGGGTCATGTACGAAAAGTGTAAAGACCAGAAATGCAGGGTAACATGGAGGTAAATCGTACCCACATTTTGTGGATTGTGGGATGAACAATGGCAATCGGCACCCTGGAGAATTCTATGGTGTATTCGAAGATAAAGTAAGAAACAATGCTACAGCACATAGGACACTTCCACTCAAGGACATATATTTTCAAGGAAACCAAAGAACCTCAGGTCACAGGCAACCCAACGTTTACTGCTGCTCTCTTTACAAAAGCCTCGACGAGGATACAATCTAAATTTCCTTGGACAGAAACATGGATGAAGAATATGTGATTCTTATCTACAATGATATATTACAGAGCCAGGAAATCAATGAAATAACGTCACTTGCGCCACCGGAGTGTTCTTAGTTACAATCATTCTCAGTGAATTTAGTCACATAGAAAAAAGTGGTTTATCAAAGATATGAGGTACAGGTGGAATATAAAATTGCGTCCCTTGAACAAAATGGCAGACGACAGAGAGAATTACACATTTAGCAAACACACTTATGCCTGTAGGAGCGCAAAGGTCACATGAGGTGAGGAAAAACCAGGTGTTTTCAATGAGCACAGATACCATTCCGTATAGACCAAGGAGGGAATCAAGACAACTTACTCTAAACCTCAAAGGACTGAACTCAGCCCACTTTACACACCAGAAAAGATTATTTACAACTGGTTAGAATTTGAAAAACAATTTATCGATGTCTCTCTGGAAGAGAATCAAGTGGATGCACAGCAGCAAGCAACACAGCACTGAAAATCGGCTACACCCCGTGAGAAAAATAAACTGCAAAATAAAGGCAGTGAGTGAGAGATAAATTCTTCGAGACTTCGTTCAGGGGCTGTCATTGAAGTTGTTTTGAGCATATATTAACACACAGAAGGATGGGACCTAAGGGAGGACACTCGTGGGTCTGAGTGTCTTCGTGAGCATGAGTCAGCAAATGCAGCCCTTGTCGAATAACACTGCCTTTTCCTGATTCCATGGACCCGAAATCTCCAAATGCAGACGACCCTTCCTACAGCGAACACATGCATGGGACAGCCACAGGATGCTACCCCATTGGAACGGCAAAAAACATGAAAAGCCACCTCATCTTCTCATATCCTGGTGCTCGGGTTCAAGCTTTCAGCCGCTTTTCTGAAAATATACCCAATTGGGGAAGTCAGCACTTTCAAAACACTCTTACTTATAACTTGGAATTGGTTCCATGGATGAACTACAACGGGGAAGAATAAGAGACGATGGCTATATATTTGGACAGGCACATGGCGCTCTAATTTCCAATGCTGAACAAGAATTGACCCAAGTCTAAGCTTGCTCTCAGAAGGAGAATTGGGCTTGAAAATTTCCTGCTGCTTTGGGACCTGTTCCGAAAGTGGGAAGTTGAGCCGGGGATCTCAGGGAGCCTATAATTCATGGCCCTACAGGATGGTAAAAGGCACGTAATGTGGAAAAATGACTTGGGTTGAAGCAGAGAAAAGAACTTGAGAGCAAGGCAGAATTGCAAAACTGGGATTTCAAGAGGGAGAAGCGTCTCGCCTGGTAAGAACCTAGGATGTGGCAGTACTTCTTCAAACATGCCTTTGTCGAAAAAGGGTGTATGTCTTTATCCTGAATATCTTTAGGATAAAGGCATACACCGTTTTGGGGGAACCAGGCAGGGGCTCGGTGCAAATCAACACTACATAATGCTATCACTTCCCATCAAAACAAAGGGTCATGTACGAAAAGTGTAAAGACCAGAAATGCAGGGTAACGTGGAGGTAAATCGTACCCACATTTTGTGGATTGTGGGATGAACAATGGCAATCGGCACCCTGGCGAATTCTATGGTGTATTCGAAGATAAAGTAAGAAACAATTCTACAGCACATAGGACACTTCCACTCAAGGACGTATATTTTCAAGGAAACCAAAGAACCTCAGGTCACAGGCAACCCAACGTTTACTGCTGCTCTCTTTACAAAAGCCTCGACGAGGATACAATCTAAATTTCCTTGGACAGAAACATGGATGAAGAATATGTGAATCTTATCTGCAATGATATATTACTGAGCCAGGAAATCAATGAAATAACGTCACTTGCGCCACCGGAGTGTTCTTAGTTACAATCATTCTCAGTGAATTTAGTCACATAGAAAAAAGTGGTTTATCAAAGATATGAGGTACAGGTGGAATATAAAATTGCGTCCCTTGAACGAAATGGCAGACGACAGAGAGAATTACACATTTAGCAAACACACTTATGCCTGTAGGAGCGCAAAGGTCACATGAGGTGAGGAAAAACCAGGTGTTTTCAATGAGCACAGATACCATTCCGTATAGACCAAGGAGGGAATCAAGACAACTTACTCTAAACCTCAAAGGACTGAACTCAGCCCACTTTACACGCCAGAAAAGATTATTGACAACTGGTCAGAATTTGAAAAACAATTTATCTATGTCTCCCTGGAAGAGAATCTAGTGGATGCACAGCAGCAAGCAACACAGCACGGAAAATCGGCCACACCCGGTGAGAAAAATAAACTGCAAAATAAAGGCAGTGAGTGACAGATAAATTCTTCGAGACTTCGTTCAGGGGCTGTGATTGGAGTTGTTTTCAGCATATATTCACACACTGAAAGATGGGACCTAAGGGAGGACAATCGTGGGTCTGAGTGTCTTCGTGAGCATGAGTCAGCAAATGCAGCCCTTGTAGAATAACACTGCCTTGCCCTGATTCCATGGACCCGAAATCTCCAAATGTAGATGACCCTTCTACAGTGAACACATGCATGTGTCAGCCACAGGATGCTACCCCATTGGAATGGGAAAAAACATGAAAAGGCACCTCATCTTCTCATATCCTGGTGCTCGGGTTCAAGCTTCCAGCCACTTTCCTGAAAATATCCCCACTTGGGGAAGTCAGTACTTTCAAAACCTTCTTTCTTATAGCTTGGAATTGGTTCCATGGATGAACTACAACGGGGAAGAATAAGAAACGATGCCTATATATTTGGACAGGCATATGGTGCTCTAATTTCAACTGCTGAACAAGAATTGACCCAAGTCTAAGCTTGCTCTCAGAAGGAGAATAGGGCTTGAAAATTTCCCGCTGCTTTGTGACCAGTTCCAAAAGTGGGAAGTTGAGCAGGGGATCTCAGGGAGCCTATAATTCATGGCCCTGCAGGATGGTAAAAGGCACGTAATGTGGAAAAATGACTTGGGTTGAACCAGAGAAAAGAACTTGAGAGCAAGGCAGAATTGCAAAACTGGGATTTCAAGAGGGAGAAGCGTCTCGCCTGGTAAGAACCTAGGATGTGGCAGTACTTCTTCAAACATGCCTTTGTCGAAAAAGGGTGTATGCCTTTATCCTGAATATATTCCGAATAAAGGCATACACCGTTTTTGGGCAACCAGGCAGGGGCTCGGTGCAAATCAACACTACATAGTGCTATCACTTCCCATCTAAACAAAGGGTCATCTACGAAAAGTGTAAAGACTAGAAATTCAGGGTAGCATGGAGGTAAATCGTACCCACATTTTGTGGATTCCAGGATGAACAATGGCAATCGGCACCCTGGCGAAGTCTATGGTGTATTCAAAAATAATGTAAGAAACAAAGCTACAGCACATAGGACACTTCCACTCAAGGACGTATATTTTCAAGAAAACAAAAGA
The DNA here is from genome assembly GCF_026419965.1 of Kogia breviceps. Taxonomy (NCBI): domain Eukaryota; kingdom Metazoa; phylum Chordata; class Mammalia; order Artiodactyla; family Physeteridae; genus Kogia; species Kogia breviceps. Next base: position 37,029,474 of record NC_081329.1, read on the forward strand.
ACCTCAGGTCACAGGCAACCCAACGTTTTCTGCTGGTCTCTTTACAAAAGCCTCGACTAGGATACAATCTAAATTTCCTTGGACGGAAAACATGGATGGAGAATATGTGATTCTTATCTACAATGATATATTACTGAGCCAGGAAATCAATGAAATAACGTCACTTGCCGCCAAAGGAGTTTTCGTAGTTACAATCATTCTCAGTAAATTTAGTCACATAGAAAAAAGCGGTTTATCAAAGATATGAGGTACAGGTGGAATACAAAATTGCGTCCCATGAATGAAATGGCAGACGAGAGAAAGCGTCACACATTTAGCAAACACACTTATGCCTGTAGGAGCGCGAAGGTCACTTGATGTGAGGAAGAAACAGGTGTTTTCAATGAGCACAGATACCATTCCATATAGACCAAAGAGGGCATCAAGACAACTTACTCTAAACCTCAAAGGACTGAACTCAGCCCACTTTACACACCAGAAAAGATTATTTACAACTGGTTAGAATTTGAAAAAGAATTTATCGATGTCTCTCTGGAAGAGAATCAAGTGGATGCACAGCAGCAAGCAACACAGCACTGAAAATCGGCTACACCCCGTGAGAAAAATAAACTGCAAAATAAAGGCAGTGAGTGAGAGATAAATTCTTCGAGACTTCATTCAGGGGCTGTCATTGAAGTTGTTTTGAGCATATATTAACACACAGAAGGATGGGACCTAAGGGAGGACACTCGTGGGTCTGAGTGTCTTCGTGAGCATGAGTCAGCAAATGCAGCCCTTGTCGAATAACACTGCCTTTTCCTGATTCCATGGACCCGAAATCTCCAAATGCAGACGACCCTTCCTACAGCGAACACATGCATGGGACAGCCACAGGATGCTACCCCATTGGAACGGCAAAAAACATGAAAAGCCACCTCATCTTCTCATATCCTGGTGCTCGGGTTCAAGCTTTCAGCCGCTTTTCTGAAAATATACCCAATTGGGGAAGTCAGCACTTTCAAAACACTCTTACTTAGAACTTGGAATTGGTTCCATGGATGAACTACAACGGGGAAGAATAAGAGACGATGGCTATATATTTGGACAGGCACATGGCGCTCTAATTTCCAATGCTGAACAAGAATTGACCCAAGTCTAAGCTTGCTCTCAGAAGGAGAATTGGGCTTGAAAATTTCCTGCTGCTTTGGGACCTGTTCCGAAAGTGGGAAGTTGAGCCGGGGATCTCAGGGAGCCTATAATTCATGGCCCTACAGGATGGTAAAAGGCACGTAATGTGGAAAAATGACTTGGGTTGAACCAGAGAAAAGAACTTGAGAGCAAGGCAGAATTGCAAAACTGGGATTTCAAGAGGGAGAAGCGTCTCGCCTGGTAAGAACCTAGGATGTGGCAGTACTTCTCCAAACATGCCTTTGTCGAAAAAGCGTGTATGTCTTTATCCTGAATATCTTTAGGATAAAGGCATACACCGTTTTGGGGGAACCAGGCAGGGGCTCGGTGCAAATCAACACTACATAATGCTATCACATCCCATCAAAACAAAGGGTCATATACGAAAAGTGTAAAGACCAGAAATGCAGGGTAACGTGGAGGTAAATCGTACCCACATTTTGTGGATTGTGGGAAGAACAATGGCAATCGGCACCCTGGCGAATTCTATGGTGTATTCGAAGATAAAGTAAGAAACAATGCTACAGCACATAGGACACTTCCACTCAAGGACGTATATTTTCAAGGAAACCAAAGAACCTCAGGACACAGGCAACCCAACGTTTACTGCTGCTATCTTTACAAAATCCTCGACGAGGATACAATCTAAATTTCCTTGGACAGAAACATGGATGAAGAATATGTGATTCTTATCTGCAATAATATATTACTGAGCCAGGAAATCAATGAAATAACGTCACTTGCCGCCAAAGGAGTGTTCTTAGTTACAATCATTCTCAGTAAATTTAGTCACATAGAAAAAAGGGGTTTATCAAAGATATGAGGTACAGGTGGAATACAAAATTGCGTCCCATGAATGAAATGGCAGACGAGAGAAAGCATCACACATTTAGCAAACACACTTAGGCCTGTAGGAGCGCGAAGGTCACTTGAGGTGAGGAAGAAACAGGTGTTTTCAATGAGCACAGATACCATTCCATATAGACCAAAGAGGGCATCAAGACAACTTACTCTAAACCTCAAAGGACTGAACTCAGCCCACTTTACACACCAGAAAAGATTATTTACAACTGGTTAGAATTTGAAAAACAATTTATCGATGTCTCTCTGGAAGAGAATCAAGTGGATGCACAGCAGGAAGCAACACAGCACTGAAAATCGGCTACACCCCGTGAGAAAAATTAACTGCAAAATAAAGGCAGTGAGTGAGAGATAAATTCTTCAAGACTTCGTTCAGGGGCTGTCATTGAAGTTGTTTTGAGCATAAATTAACACACAGAAGGATGGGACCTAAGGGAGGACACTCGTGGGTCTGAGTGTCTTCGTGAGCATGAGTCAGCAAATGCAGCCTTTGTCGAATAACACTGCCTTTTGCTGATTCCATGGACCCGAAATCTCCAAATGCAGACGACCCTTCCTACAGCGAACACATGCATGGGACAGCCACAGGATGCTACCCCATTGGAACGGCAAAAAACATGAAAAGCCACCTCATCTTCTCATATCCTGGTGCAAGGGTTCAAGCTTTCAGCCGCTTTTCTGAAAATATACCCTATTGGGGAAGTCAGCACTTTCAAAACACTCTTACTTATAACTTGGAATTGGTTCCATGGATGAACTACAACGGGGAAGAATAAGAGACGATGTCTATATATTTGGACAGGCACATGGCGCTCTAATTTCCAATGCTGAACAAGAATTGACCCAAGTCTAAGCTTGCTCTCAGAAGGAGAATTGGGCTTGAAAATTTCCTGCTGCTTTGGGAACTGTTCCGAAAGTGGGAAGTTGAGCCAGGGATCTCAGGGAGCCTATAATTCATGGCCCTACAGGATGGTAAAAGGCACGTAATGTGGAAAAATGACTTGGGTTGAACCAGAGAAAAGAACTTGAGAGCAAGGCAGAATTGCAAAACTGGGATTTCAAGAGGGAGAAGCGTCTCGCCTGGTAAGAACCTAGGATGTGGCAGTACTTCTTCAAACATGCCTTTGTCGAAAAAGGGTGTATGTCTTTATCCTGAATATCTTTAGGATAAAGGCATACACCGTTTTTGGGCAACCAGGCAGGGGCTCGGTGCAAATCAACACTACATAATGCTATCACTTCCCATCAAAACAAAGGGTCATGTACGAAAAGTGTAAAGACCAGAAATGCAGGGTAACATGGAGGTAAATCGTACCCACATTTTGTGGATTGTGGGATGAACAATGGCAATCGGCACCCTGGAGAATTCTATGGTGTATTCGAAGATAAAGTAAGAAACAATGCTACAGCACATAGGACAATTCCACTCAAGGACGTATATTTTCAAGGAAACCAAAGAACCTCAGGTCACAGGCAACCCAACGTTTACTGCTGCTCTCTTTACAAAAGCCTCGACGAGGATACAATCTAAATTTCCTTGGACAGAAACATGGATGAAGAATATGTGATTCTTATCTACAATGATATATTACAGAGCCAGGAAATCAATGAAATAACGTCACTTGCGCCACCGGAGTGTTCTTAGTTACAATCATTCTCAGTGAATTTAGTCACATAGAAAAAAGTGGTTTATCAAAGATATGAGGTACAGGTGGAATATAAAATTGCGTCCCTTGAACGAAATGGCAGACGACAGAGAGAATTACACATTTAGCAAACACACTTATGCCTGTAGGAGCGCAAAGGTCACATGAGGTGAGGAAAAACCAGGTGTTTTCAATGAGCACAGATACCATTCCGTATAGACCAAGGAGGGCATCAAGACAACTTACTCTAAACCTCAAAGGACTGAACTCAGCCCACTTTACACACCAGAAAAGATTATTTACAACTGGTTAGAATTTGAAAAACAATTTATCGATGTCTCTCTGGAAGAGAATCAAGTGGATGCACAGCAGCAAGCAACACAGCACTGAAAATCGGCTACACCCCGTGAGAAAAATAAACTGCAAAATAAAGGCAGTGAGTGAGAGATAAATTCTTCGAGACTTCGTTCAGGGGCTGTCATTGAAGTTGTTTTGAGCATATATTAACACACAGAAGGATGGGACCTAAGGGAGGACACTCGTGGGTCTGAGTGTCTTCGTGAGCATGAGTCAGCAAATGCAGCCCTTGTCGAATAACACTGCCTTTTCCTGATTCCATGGACCCGAAATCTCCAAATGCAGACGACCCTTCCTACAGCGAACACATGCATGGGACAGCCACAGGATGCTACCCCATTGGAACGGCAAAAAACATGAAAAGCCACCTCATCTTCTCATATCCTGGTGCTCGGGTTCAAGCTTTCAGCCGCTTTTCTGAAAATATACCCAATTGGGGAAGTCAGCACTTTCAAAACACTCTTACTTATAACTTGGAATTGGTTCCATGGATGAACTACAACGGGGAAGAATAAGAGACGATGGCTATATATTTGGACAGGCACATGGCGCTCTAATTTCCAATGCTGAACAAGAATTGACCCAAGTCTAAGCTTGCTCTCAGAAGGAGAATTGGGCTTGAAAATTTCCTGCTGCTTTGGGACCTGTTCCGAAAGTGGGAAGTTGAGCCGGGGATCTCAGGGAGCCTATAATTCATGGCCCTACAGGATGGTAAAAGGCACGTAATGTGGAAAAATGACTTGGGTTGAACCAGAGAAAAGAACTTGAGAGCAAGGCAGAATTGCAAAACTGGGATTTCAAGGGGGAGAAGCGTCTCGCCTGGTAAGAACCTAGGATGTGGCAGTACTTCTCCAAACATGCCTTTGTCGAAAAAGCGTGTATGTCTTTATCCTGAATATCTTTAGGATAAAGGCATACACCGTTTTGGGGGAACCAGGCAGGGGCTCGGTGCAAATCAACACTACATAATGCTATCACTTCCCATCAAAACAAAGGGTCATATACGAAAAGTGTAAAGACCAGAAATGCAGGGTAACGTGGAGGTAAATCGTACCCACATTTTGTGGATTGTGGGAAGAACAATGGCAATCGGCACCCTGGCGAATTCTATGGTGTATTCGAAGATAAAGTAAGAAACAATGCTACAGCACATAGGACACTTCCACTCAAGGACGTATATTTTCAAGGAAACCAAAGAACCTCAGGACACAGGCAACCCAACGTTTACTGCTGCTCTCTTTACAAAAGCCTCGACGAGGATACAATCTAAATTTCCTTGGACAGAAACATGGATGAAGAATATGTGATTCTTATCTGCAATGATATATTACTGAGCCAGGAAATCAATGAAATAACGTCACTTGCCGCCAAAGGAGTGTTCTTAGTTACAATCATTCTCAGTAAATTTAGTCACATAGAAAAAAGGGGTTTATCAAAGATATGAGGTACAGGTGGAATACAAAATTGCGTCCCATGAATGAAATGGCAGACGAGAGAAAGCATCACACATTTAGCAAACACACTTATGCCTGTAGGAGCGCGAAGGTCACTTGAGGTGAGGAAGAAACAGGTGTTTTCAATGAGCACAGATACCATTCCATATAGACCAAAGAGGGCATCAAGACAACTTACTCTAAACCTCAAAGGACTGAACTCAGCCCACTTTACACACCAGAAAAGATTATTTACAACTGGTTAGAATTTGAAAAACAATTTATCGATGTCTCTCTGGAAGAGAATCAAGTGGATGCACAGCAGCAAGCAACACAGCACTGAAAATCGGCTACACCCCGTGAGAAAAATTAACTGCAAAATAAAGGCAGTGAGTGAGAGATAAATTCTTCAAGACTTCGTTCAGGGGCTGTCATTGAAGTTGTTTTGAGCATAAATTAACACACAGAAGGATGGGACCTAAGGGAGGACACTCGTGGGTCTGAGTGTCTTCGTGAGCATGAGTCAGCAAATGCAGCCTTTGTCGAATAACACTGCCTTTTGCTGATTCCATGGACCCGAAATCTCCAAATGCAGACGACCCTTCCTACAGCGAACACATGCATGGGACAGCCACAGGATGCTACCCCATTGGAACGGCAAAAAACATGAAAAGCCACCTCATCTTCTCATATCCTGGTGCTCGGGTTCAAGCTTTCAGCCGCTTTTCTGAAAATATACCCAATTGGGGAAGTCAGCACTTTCAAAACACTCTTACTTATAACTTGGAATTGGTTCCATGGATGAACTACAACGGGGAAGAATAAGAGACGATGGTTATATATTTGGACAGGCACATGGCGCTCTAATTTCCAATGCTGAACAAGAATTGACCCAAGTCTAAGCTTGCTCTCAGAAGGAGAATTGGGCTTGAAAATTTCCTGCTGCTTTGGGACCAGGTCCGAAAGTGGGAAGTTGAGCCGGGGATCTCAGGGAGCCTATAATTCATGGCCCTACAGGATGTTAAAAGGCACGTAATGTGGAAAAATGACTTGGGTTGAAGCAGAGAAAAGAACTTGAGAGCAAGGCAGAATTGCAAAACTGGGATTTCAAGAGGGAGAAGCGTCTCGCCTGGTAAGAACCTAGGATGTGGCAGTACTTCTTCAAACATGCCTTTGTCGAAAAAGGGTGTATGTCTTTATCCTGAATATCTTTAGGATAAAGGCATACACCGTTTTGGGGGAACCAGGCAGGGGCTCGGTGCAAATCAACACTACATAATGCTATCACTTCCCATCAAAACAAAGGGTCATGTACGAAAAGTGTAAAGACCAGAAATGCAGGGTAACGTGGAGGTAAATCGTACCCACATTTTGTGGATTGTGGGATGAACAATGGCAATCGGCACCCTGGCGAATTCTATGGTGTATTCGAAGATAAAGTAAGAAACAATTCTACAGCACATAGGACACTTCCACTCAAGGACGTATATTTTCAAGGAAACCAAAGAACCTCAGGTCACAGGCAACCCAACGTTTACTGCTGCTCTCTTTACAAAAGCCTCGACGAGGATACAATCTAAATTTCCTTGGACAGAAACATGGATGAAGAATATGTGATTCTTATCTGCAATGATATATTACTGAGCCAGGAAATCAATGAAATAACGTCACTTGCGCCACCGGAGTGTTCTTAGTTACAATCATTCTCAGTGAATTTAGTCACATAGAAAAAAGTGGTTTATCAAAGATATGAGGTACAGGTGGAATATAAAATTGCGTCCCTTGAACGAAATGGCAGACGACAGAGAGAATTACACATTTAGCAAACACACTTATGCCTGTAGGAGCGCAAAGGTCACATGAGGTGAGGAAAAACCAGGTGTTTTCAATGAGCACAGATACCATTCCGTATAGACCAAGGAGGGAATCAAGACAACTTACTCTAAACCTCAAAGGACTGAACTCAGCCCACTTTACACACCACAAAAGATTATTGACAACTGGTCAGAATTTGAAAAACAATTTATCTATGTCTCCCTGGAAGAGAATCTAGTGGATGCACAGCAGCAAGCAACACAGCACGGAAAATCGGCCACACCCGGTGAGAAAAATAAACTGCAAAATAAAGGCAGTGAGTGACAGATAAATTCTTCGAGACTTCGTTCAGGGGCTGTGATTGGAGTTGTTTTCAGCATATATTCACACACAGAAAGATGGGACCTAAGGGAGGACAATCGTGGGTCTGAGTGTCTTCGTGAGCATGAGTCAGCAAATGCAGCCCTTGTAGAATAACACTGCCTTGCCCTGATTCCATTGACCCGAAATCTCCAAATGTAGATGACCCTTCTACAGTGAACACATGCATGTGTCAGCCACAGGATGCTACCCCATTGGAATGGGAAAAAACATGAAAAGGCACCTCATCTTCTCATATCCTGGTGCTCGGGTTCAAGCTTCCAGCCACTTTCCTGAAAATATCCCCACTTGGGGAAGTCAGTACTTTCAAAACCTTCTTTCTTATAGCTTGGAATTGGTTCCATGGATGAACTACAACGGGGAAGAATAAGAAACGATGCCTATATATTTGGACAGGCATATGGTGCTCTAATTTCAACTGCTGAACAAGAATTGACCCAAGTCTAAGCTTGCTCTCAGAAGGAGAATAGGGCTTGAAAATTTCCCGCTGCTTTGTGACCAGTTCCAAAAGTGGGAAGTTGAGCAGGGGATCTCAGGGAGCCTATAATTCATGGCCCTACAGGATGGTAAAAGGCACGTAATGTGGAAAAATGACTTGGGTTGAACCAGAGAAAAGAACTTGAGAGCAAGGCAGAATTGCAAAACTGGGATTTAAAGAGGGAGAAGCGTCTCGCCTGGTAAGAACCTAGGATGTGGCAGTACTTCTTCAAACATGCCTTTGTCGAAAAAGGGTGTATGCCTTTATCCTGAATATATTCCGAATAAAGGCATACACCGTTTTTGGGCAACCAGGCAGGGGCTCGGTGCAAATCAACACTACATAGTGCTATCACTTCCCATCTAAACAAAGGGTCATCTACGAAAAGTGTAAAGACTAGAAATTCAGGGTAGCATGGAGGTAAATCGTACCCACATTTTGTGGATTCCAGGATGAACAATGGCAATCGGCACCCTGGCGAAGTCTATGGTGTATTCAAAAATAATGTAAGAAACAAAGCTACAGCACATAGGACACTTCCACTCAAGGACGTATATTTTCAAGAAAACCAAAGTACCTCAGGTCACAGGCAACCCAACGTTTTCTGCTGCTCTCTTTACAAAAGCCTCGACTAGGATACAATCTAAATTCCCTTGGACGGAAAACATGGATGGAGAATATGTGATTCTTATCTACAATGATATATTACTGAGCCAGGAAATCAATGAAATAACGTCACTTGCCGCCAAAGGAGTGTTCGTAGTTACAATCATTCTCAGTAAATTTAGTCACATAGAAAAAAGTGATTTATCAAAGATATGAGGTACAGGTGGAATACAAAATTGCGTCCCATGAATGAAATGGCAGACGAGAGAAAGCATCACACATTTAGCAAACACACTTATGCCTGTAGGAGCGCGAAGGTCACTTGAGGTGAGGAAGAAACAGGTGTTTTCAATGAGCACAGATACCATTCCATATAGACCAAAGAGGGCATCAAGACAACTTACTCTAAACCTCAAAGGACTGAACTCAGCCCACTTTACACACCAGAAAACATTATTTACAACTGGTTAGAATTTGAAAAACAATTTATCGATGTCTCTCTGGAAGAGAATCAAGTGGATGCACAGCAGCAAGCAACACAGCACTGAAAATCGGCTACACCCCGTGAGAAAAATAAACTGCAAAATAAAGGCAGTGAGTGACAGATAAATTCTTCGAGACTTCGTTCAGGGGCTGTCATTGAAGTTGTTTTGAGCATATATTAACACACAGAAGGATCGGACCTAAGGGAGGACACTCGTGGGTCTGAGTGTCTTCGTGAGCATGAGTCAGCAAATGCAGCCCTTGCCGAATAACACTGCCTTTTCCTGATTCCATGGACCCGAAATCTCCAAATGCAGACGACCCTTCCTACAGCGAACACATGCATGGGACAGCCACAGGATGCTACCCCATTGGAACGGCAAAAAACATGAAAAGCCACCTCATCTTCTCATATCCTGGTGCTCGGGTTCAAGCTTTCAGCCGCTTTTCTGAAAATATACCCAATTGGGGAAGTCAGCACTTTCAAAACACTCTTACTTATAACTTGGAATTGGTTCCATGGATGAACTACAACGGGGAAGAATAAGAGACGATGGCTATATATTTGGACAGGCACATGGCGCTCTAATTTCCAATGCTGAACAAGAATTGACCCAAGTCTAAGCTTGCTCTCAGAAGGAGAATTGGGCTTGAAAATTTCCTGCTGCTTTGGGACCTGTTCCGAAAGTTGGAAGTTGAGCCGGGGATCTCAGGGAGCCTATAATTCATGGCCCTACAGGATGGTAAAAGGCACGTAATGTGGAAAAATGACTTGGGTTGAACCAAAGAAAAGAACTTGAGAGCAAGGCAGAATTGCAAAACTGGGATTTCAAGAGGGAGAAGCGTCTCGCCTGGTAAGAACCTAGGATGTGGCAGTACTTCTTCAAACATGCCTTTGTCGAAAAAGGGTGTATGTCTTTATCCTGAATATCTTTAGGATAAAGGCATACACCGTTTTTGGGGAACCAGGCAGGGGCTCGGTGCAAATCAACACTACATAATGCTATCACTTCCCATCAAAACAAAGGGTCATGTACGAAAAGTGTAAAGACCAGAAATGCAGGGTAACGTGGAGGTAAATCGTACCCACATTTTGTGGATTGTGGGATGAACAATGGCAATCGGCACCCTGGCGAATTCTATGGTGTATTCGAAGATAAAGTAAGAAACAATGCTACAGCACATAGGACACTTCCACTCAAGGACGTATATTTTCAAGGAAACCAAAGAACCTCAGGTCACAGGCAACCCAACGTTTACTGCTGCTCTCTTTACAAAAGCCTCGACGAGGATACAATCTAAATTTCCTTGGACAGAAACATGGATGAAGAATATGTGATTCTTATCTACAACGATATATTACAGAGCCAGGAAATCAATGAAATAACGTCACTTGCCCCACTGGAGTGTTCTTAGTTACAATCATTCTCAGTGAATTTAGTCACATAGAAAAAAGTGGTTTATCAAAGATATGAGGTACAGGTGGAATATAAAATTGCGTCCCTTGAAAGAAATGGCAGACGACAGAGAAAATTACAAATTTAGCAAACACACTTATGCCTGTAGGAGCGCAAAGGTCACATGAGGTGAGGAAAAACCAGGTGTTTTCAATGAGCACAGATACCATTCCATATAGACCAAAGAGGGAATCAAGACAACTTACTCTAAACCTCAAAGGACTGAACTCAGCCCACTTTACACACCAGAAAAGATTATTGACAACTGGTCAGAATTTGAAAAACTATTTATCTATGTCTCTCTGGAAGAGAATCTAGTGGATGCACAGCAGCAAGCAACACAGCACGGAAAATCGGCTACACCCGGTGAGAAAAATAAACTGCAAAATAAAGGCAGTGAGTGACAGATAAATTCTTCGAGACTTCGTTCAGGGGCTGTGATTGGAGTTGTTTTCAGCATATATTCACACACAGAAAGATGGGACCTAAGGGAGGACAATCGTGGGTCTGAGTGTCTTTGTGAGCATGAGTCAGCAAATGCAGCCCTTGTAGAATAACACTGCCTTGCCCTGATTCCATTGACCCGAAATCTCCAAATGTAGATGACCCTTCTACAGTGAACACATGCATGTGTCAGCCACAGGATGCTACCCCATTGGAATGGGAAAAAACATGAAAAGGCACCTCATCTTCTCATATCCTGGTGCTCGGGTTCAAGCTTCCAGCCACTTTCCTGAAAATATCCCCACTTGGGGAAGTCAGCACTTTCAAAACCTTCTTTCTTATAGCTTGGAATTGGTTCCATGGATGAACTACAACGGGGAAGAATAAGAAACGATGCCTATATATTTGGACAGGCATATGGTGCTCTAATTTCAACTGCTGAACAAGAATTGACCCAAGTCTAAGCTTGCTCTCAGAAGGAGAATAGGGCTTGAAAATTTCCCGCTGCTTTGTGACCAGTTCCAAAAGTGGGAAGTTGAGCAGGGGATCTCAGGGAGCCTATAATTCATGGGCCTGCAGGATGGTCAAAGACACCTAATGTGGACAAATGACTTAGGTTGAGCCAGAGAAAAGAACTTGAGAGCAAGGCAGAATTGCAAAAATGGGATTTCAAGAGGGAGACGCGTCTCGCCTGGTAAGAACCTAGAATGTGGCAGTCCTTCTTCAAACATGCCTTTGTCGAAAAACGGTGTATGCCTTTATCCTGAATATATTCCGAATAAAGGCATACACCGTTTTTGGGCAACCAGGCAGGGGCTCGGTGCAAATCAACACTACATAGTGCTATCACTTCCCATCTAAACAAAGGGTCATCTACGAAAAGTGTAAAGACTAGAAATTCAGGGTAGCATGGAGGTAAATCGTACCCACATTTTGTGGATTCCAGGATGAACAATTGCAATCGGCACCCTGGCGAATTCTATGGTGTATTCGAAGATAAAGTAAGAAACAATGCTACAGCACATAGGACACTTCCATTCAAGGACGTATATTTTCAGGAAAACCAAAGAACCTCAGGTCACAGGCAACCCAACGTTTACTGCTGCTCTCTTTACAAAAGCCTCGACTAGGATACAATCTAAATTTCCTTGGACGGAAAACATGGATGGAGAATATGTGATTCTTATCTACAATGATATATTACTGAGCCAGGAAATCAATGAAATAACGTCACTTGCCGCCAAAGGAGTGTTTGTAGTTACAATCATTCTCAGTAAATTTAGTCACATAGAAAAAAGTGGTTTATCAAAGATATGAGGTACAGGTGGAATACAAAATTGCGTCCCATGAATGAAATGGCAGACGAGAGAAAGCATCACACATTTAGCAAACACACTTATGCCTGTAGGAGCGCGAAGGTCACTTGAGGTGAGGAAAAAACAGGTGTTTTCAATAAGCACAGATACCATTCCATATAGACCAAAGAGGGCATCAAGACAACTTACTCTAAACCTCAAAGGACTGAACTCAGCCCACTTTACACACCAGAAAAGATTATTTACAACTGGTTAGAATTTGAAAAACAATTTATCGATGTCTCTCTGGAAGAGAATCAAGTGGATGCACAGCAGCAAGCAACACAGCACTCAAAATCGGCTACACCCCGTGAGAAAAATAAACTGCAAAATAAAGGCAGTGAGTGAGAGATAAATTCTTCGAGACTTCATTCAGGGGCTGTCATTGAAGTTGTTTTGAGCATATATTAACACAGAAGGATCGGTCCTAAGGGAGGACACTCGTGGGTCTGAGTGTCTTCGTGAGCATGAGTCAGCAAATGCAGCCCTTGTAGAATAACACTGCCTTTTCCTGATTCCATGGACCCGAAATCTCCAAATGCAGACGACCCTTCCTACAGCGAACACATGCATGGGACAGCCACAGGATTCTACCCCATTGGAACGGCAAAAAACATGAAAAGCCACCTCATCTTCTCATATCCTGGTGCTCGGGTTCAAGCTTTCAGCCGCTTTTCTGAAAATATACCCAATTGGGGAAGTCAGCACTTTCAACACACTCTTACTTAGAACTTGGAATTGGTTCCATGGATGAACTACAACGGGGAAGAATAAGAGACGATGGCTATATATTTGGACAGGAACATGGCGCTCAAATTTCCAATGCTGAACAAGAATTGACCCAAGTCTAAGCTTGCTCTCAGAAGGAGAATTGTGCTTGAAAATTTCCTGCTGCTTTGGGACCTGTTCCGAAAGTGGGAAGTTGAGCCGGGGATCTCAGGGAGCCTATAATTCATGGCCCTACAGGATGGTAAAAGGCACGTAATGTGGAAAAAATGACTTGGGTTGAACCAGAGAAAAGAACTTGAGAGCAAGGCAGAATTGCAAAACTGGGATTTCAAGAGGGAGAAGCGTCTCGCCTGGTAAGAACCTAGGATGTGGCAGTACTTCTTCAAACATGCCTTTGTCGAAAAAGGGTGTATGTCTTTATCCTGAATATCTTTAGGATAAAGGCATACACCGGTTTGGGGGAACCAGGCAGGGGCTCGGTGCAAATCAACACTACATAATGCTATCACTTCCAATCAAAACAAAGGGTCATGTACGAAAAGTGTAAAGACCAGAAATGCAGGGTAACGTAGAGGTAAATCGTACCCACATTTTGTGGATTGTGGGATGAACAATGGCAATCGGCACCCTGGCGAATTCTATGGTGTATTCGAAGATAAAGTAAGAAACAATGCTACAGCACATAGGACACTTCCACTCAAGGACGTATATTTTCAAGGAAACCAAAGAACCTCAGGTCACAGGCAACCCAACGTTTACTGCTGCTCTCTTTACAAAAGCCTCGACGAGGATACAATCTAAATTTCCTTGGACAGAGACATGGAAGAAAAATATGTGATTCTTATCTACAATGATATATTACAGAGCCAGGAAATCAATGAAATAACGTCACTTGCGCCACCGGAGTGTTCTTAGTTACAATCATTCTCAGTGAATTTAGTCACATAGAAAAAAGTGGTTTATCAAAGATATGAGGTACAGGTGGAATATAAAATTGCGTCCCTTGAATGAAATGGCAGACGACAGAGAGAATTACACATTTAGCAAACACACTTATGCCTGTAGGAGCGCAAAGGTCACATGAGGTGAGGAAAAACCAGGTGTTTTCAATGAGCACAGATACCATTCCATATAGACCAAGGAGGGAATCAAGACAACTTACTCTAAACCTCAAAGGACTGAACTCAGCCCACTTTACACACCAGAAAAGATTATTGACAACTGGTCAGAATTTGAAAAACTATTTATCTATGTCTCTCTGGAAGAGAATCTAGTGGATGCACAGCAGCAAGCAACACAGCACGGAAAATCGGCTACACCCGGTGAGAAAAATAAACTGCAAAATAAAGGCAGTGAGTGACAGATAAATTCTTCGAGACTTCGTTCAGCGGCTGTGATTGGAGTTGTTCTCAGCATATATTAACACACAGAAAGATGGGACCTAAGGGAGGACAATCGTGGGTCTGAGTGTCTTCGTGAGCATGAGTCAGCAAATGCAGCCCTTGTAGAATAACACTGCCTTGCCCTGATTCCATTGACCCGAAATCTCCAAATGTAGATGACCCTTCTACAGCGAACACATGCATGTGTCAGCCACAGGATGCTACCCCATTGGAATGGGAAAAAACATGAAAAGGCACCTCATCTTCTCATATCCTGGTGCTCGGGTTCAAGCTTCCAGCCACTTTCCTGAAAATATCCCCACTTGGGGAAGTCAGCACTTTCAAAACCTTCTTTCTTATAGCTTGGAATTGGTTCCATGGATGAACTACAACGGGGAAGAATAAGAAACGATGCGTATATATTTGGACAGGCATATGGTGCTCTAATTTCAACTGCTGAACAAGAATTGACCCAAGTCTAAGCTTGCTCTCAGAAGGAGAATAGGGCTTGAAAATTTCCCGCTGCTTTGTGACCAGTTCCAAAAGTGGGAAGTTGAGCAGGGGATCTCAGGGAGCCTATAATTCATGGGCCTGCAGGATGGTCAAAGACACCTAATGTGGACAAATGACTTGGGTTGAGCCAGAGAAAAGAACTTGAGAGCAAGGCAGAATTGCAAAAATGGGATTTCAAGAGGGAGACGCGTCTCGCCTGGTAAGAACCTAGAATGTGGCAGTACTTCTTCAACCATGCCTTTGTCGAAAAACGGTGTATGCCTTTATCCTGAATATATTCCGAATAAAGGCATACACCGTTTTTGGGCAACCAGGCAGGGGCTCGGTGCAAATCAACACTACATAGTGCTATCACTTCCCATCTAAACAAAGGGTCATCTACGAAAAGTGTAAAGACTAGAAATTCAGGGTAGAATGGAGGTAAATCGTACCCACATTTTGTGGATTGTGGGATGACCAATTGCAATCGGCACCCTGGCGAATTCTATGGTGTATTCGAAGATAAAGTAAGAAACAATGCTACAGCACATAGGACACTTCCATTCAAGGACGTATATTTTCAGGAAAACCAAAGAACCTCAGGTCACAGGCAACCCAACGTTTACTGCTGCTCTCTTTACAAAAGTCTCGACTAGGATACAATCTAAATTTCCTTGGACGGAAAACATGGATGGAGAATATGTGATTCTTATCTACAATGATATATTACGGAGCCAGGAAATCAATGAAATAACGTCACTTGCCGCCAAAGGAGTGTTCGTAGTTACAATCATTCTCAGTAAATTTAGTCACATAGAAAAAAGTGGTTTATCAAAGATATGAGGTACAGGTGGAATACAAAATTGCGTCCCATGAATGAAATGGCAGACGAGAGAAAGCATCACACATTTAGCAAACACACTTATGCCTGTAGGAGCGCGAAGGTCACTTGAGGTGAGGAATAACCAGGTGTTTTCAATGAGCACAGATACCATTCCATATAGACCAAAGAGGGAATCAAGACAACTTACTCTAAACGTCAAAGGACTGAACTCAGCCCACTTTACACACCAGAAAACATTATTTACAACTGGTTAGAATTTGAAAAACAATTTATCGATGTCTCTCTGGAAGAGGATCAAGTGGATGCACAGCCGCAAGCAACACAGCACTCAAAATCGGCTACACCCCGTGAGAAAAATAAACTGCAAAATAAAGGCAGTGAGTGAGAGATAAATTCTTCGAGACTTCGTTCAGGGGCTGTCATTGAAGTTGTTTTGAGCATATATTAACACACAGAAGGATCGGACCTAAGGGAGGACACTCGTGGGTCTGAATGTCTTCGTGGGCATGAGTCAGCAAATTCAGCCCTTGTCGAATAACACTGCCTTTTCCTGATTCCATGGACCCGAAATCCCCAAATGCAGACGACCCTTCCTACAGCGAACACATGCATGGGACAGCCACAGGATGCTACCCCATTGGAATGGCAAAAAAACATGAAAAGCCACCTCATCTTCTCATATCCTGGTGCTCGGGTTCAAGCTTTCAGCCGCTTTTCTGAAAATATACCCAATTGGGGAAGTCAGCACTTTCAAAACACTCTTACTTATAACTTGGAATTGGTTCCATGGATGAACTACAATGGGGAAGAATTAGAGACGATGGCTATATATTTGGACAGGCACATGGCGCTCTAATTTCCAATGCTGAACAAGAATTGACCCAAGTCTAAGCTTGCTCTCGGAAGGAGAATTGGGCTTGAAAATGTCCTGCTGCTTTGGGACCAGTTCCGAAAATGGGAAGTTGAGCCGGGGATCTCAGGGAGCCTATAATTCATGGCCCTGCAGGATGGTAAAAGGCACGTAATGTGGAAAAATGACTTGGGTTGAACCAGAGAAAAGAACTTGAGAGCAAGGCAGAATTGCAAAACTGGGATTTCAAGAGGGAGAAGCGTCTCGCCTGGTAAGAACCTAGGATGTGGCAGTACTTCTTCAAACATGCCTTTGTCGAAAAAGGGTGTATGCCTTTATCCTGAATATATTCCGAATAAAGGCATACACCGTTTTTGGGCAACCAGGCAGGGGCTCGGTGCAAATCAAAACTACATAGTTCTATCACTTCCCATCTAAACAAAGGGTCATCTACGAAAAGTGTAAAGACTAGAAATTCAGGGTAGCATGGAGGTAAATCGTACCCACATTTTGTGGATTCCAGGATGAACAATGACAATCGGAACCCTGGCGAAGTCTATGGTGTATTCAAAAATAATGTAAGAAACAAAGCTACAGCACATAGGACACTTCCACTCAAGGACGTATATTTTCAAGAAAACCAAAGAACCTCAGGTCACAGGCAACCCAACGTTTTTTGCTGCTCTCTTTACAAAAGCCTCGACTAGGATACAATCTAAATTTCCTTGGACGGAAAACATGGATGGAGAATATGTGATTCTTATCTACAATGATATATTACTGAGTCAGGAAATCAATGAAATAACGTCACTTGCCGCCAAAGGAGTGTTCGTAGTTACAATCATTCTCAGTAAATTTAGTCACATAGAAAAAAGTGGTTTATCAAAGATATGAGGTACAGGTGGAATACAAAATTGCGTCCCATGAATGAAATGGCAGACGAGAGAAAGCATCACACATTTAGCAAACACACTTATGCCTGTAGGAGCGCGAAGGTCACTTGAGGTGAGGAAAAAACAGGTGTTTTCAATGAGCACAGATACCATTCCATATAGACCAAAGAGGGCATCAAGACAACTTACTCTAAACCTCAAAGGACTGAACTCAGCCCACTTTACACACCAGAAAAGATTATTTACAACTGGTTAGAATTTGAAAAACAATTTATCGATGTCTCTCTGGAAGAGAATCAAGTGGATGCACAGCAGCAAGCAACACAGCACTCAAAATCGGCTACACCCCGTGAGAAAAATAAACTGCAAAATAAAGGCAGTGAGTGAGAGATAAATTCTTCGAGACTTCGTTCAGGGGCTGTCATTGAAGTTGTTTTGAGCATATATTAACACACAGAAGGATGGGACCTAAGGGAGGACACTCGTGGGTCTGAGTGTCTTCGTGAGCATGAGTCAGCAAATGCAGCCCTTGTCGAATAACACTGCCTTTTCCTGATTCCATGGACCCGAAATCTCCAAATGCAGACGACCCTTCCTACAGCGAACACATGCATGGGACACCCGCAGGATGCTACCCCATTGGAACGGGAAAAAACATGAAAAGCCAACTCATCTTCTCATATCGTGGTCCTCGGGTTCAAGCTTCCAGCCACTTTTCTGAAAATATCCCCACTTGGGGAAGTCAGCACTTTCAAAACCTTCTTTCTTATAGCTTGGAATTGGTTCCATGGATGAACTACAACGGGGAAGAATAAGAGACGATGGCTATATATTTGGACAGGCATATGGTGCTCTAATTTCAACTGCTGAACAAGAATTGACCCAAGTCTTAGCTTGCTCTCAGAAGGAGAATAGGGCTTGAAAATTTCCGCTGATTTGTGACCAGTTCCAAAAGTGGGAAGTTGAGCAGGGGATCTCAGCGAGCCTATAATTCATGGGCCTGCAGGATGGTCAAAGACACCTAATGTGGACAAATGACTTGGGTTGAGCCAGAGAAAAGAACTTGAGAGCAAGGCAGAATTGCAAAAATGGGATTTCAAGAGGGAGACGCGTCTCGCCTGGTAAGAACCTAGAATGTGGCAGTACTTCTTCAACCATGCCTTTGTCGAAAAACGGTGAATGCCTTTATCCTGAATATATTCCGAATAAAGGCATACACCGTTTTTGGGCAACCAGGCAGGGGCTCGGTGCAAATCAAAACTACATAGTGCTATCACTTCCCATCTAAACAAAGGGTCATCTACGAAAAGTGTAAAGACTAGAAATTCAGGGTAGCATGGAGGTAAATCGTACCCACATTTTGTGGATTCCAGGATGAACAATGGCAATCGGAACCCTGGCGAATTCTATGGTGTATTCAAAAATAATGTAAGAAACAAAGCTACAGCACATAGGACACTTCCACTCAAGGATGGATATTTTCAAGAAAACCAAAGAACCTCAGGTCACAGGCAACCCAACGTTTTCTGCTGCTCTCTTTACAAAAGCCTCGACTAGGATACAATCTAAATTTCCTTGGACGGAAAACATGGATGGAGAATATGTGATTCTTATCTACAATGATATATTACTGAGTCAGGAAATCAATGAAATAACGTCACTTGCCGCCAAAGGAGTGTTCGTAGTTACAATCATTCTCAGTAAATTTAGTCACATAGAAGAAAGTGGTTTATCAAAGATATGAGGTACAGGTGGAATACAAAATTGCGTCCCATGAATGAAATGGCAGACGAGAGAAAGCATCACACATTTAGCAAACACACTTATGCCTGTAGGAGCGCGAAGGTCACTTGAGGTGAGGAAAAAACAGGTGTTTTCAATGAGCACAGATACCATTCCATATAGACCAAAGAGGGCATCAAGACAACTTACTCTAAACCTCAAAGGACTGAACTCAGCCCACTTTACACACCAGAAAAGATTATTTACAACTGGTTAGAATTTGAAAAACAATTTATCGATGTCTCTCTGGAAGAGAATCAAGTGGATGCACAGCAGCAAGCAACACAGCACTCAAAATCGGCTACACCCCGTGAGAAAAATAAACTGCAAATTAAAGGCAGTGAGTGAGAGATAAATTCTTCGAGACTTCGTTCAGGGGCTGTCATTGAAGTTGTTTTGAGCATATATTAACACACAGAAGGATCGGACCTAAGGGAGGACACTCGTGGGTCTGAGTGTCTTCGTGAGCATGAGTCAGCAAATGCAGCCCTTGTCGAATAACACTGCCTTTTCCTGATTCCATGGACCCGAAATCTCCAAATGCAGACGACCCTTCCTACAGCGAACACATGCATGGGACAGCCACAGGATGCTACCCCATTGGAACGGCAAAAAACATGAAAAGGCACCTCATCTTCTCATATCCTGGTGCTCGGGTTCAAGCTTTCAGCCGCTTTTCTGAAAATATACCCAATTGGGGAAGTCAGCACTTTCAAAACCTTCTTTCTTATAGCTTGGAATTGGTTCCATGGATGAACTACAACGGGGAAGATTAAGACCCGATGCCTATATATTTGGACAGGCATATGGTGCTCTAATTTCAACTGCTGAACAAGAATTGACCCAAGTCTAAGCTTGCTCTCAGAAGGAGAATAGGGCTTGAAAATTTCCCGCTGATTTGTGACCAGTTCCAAAAGTGGGATGTTGAGCAGTGGATCTCAGCGAGCCTATAATTCATGGGCCTGCAGGATGGTCAATGACAACTAATGTGGACAAATGACTTGGGTTGAGCCAGAGAAAAGAACTTGAGAGCAAGGCAGAATTGCAAAAATGGGATTTCAAGAGGGAGACGCGTCTCGCCTGGTAAGAACCTAGAATGTGGCAGTACTTCTACAACCATGCCTTTGTCGAAAAACGGTGTATGCCTTTATCCTGAATATATTCCGAATAAAGGCATACACCGTTTTTGGGCAACCAGGCAGGGGCTCGGTGCAAATCAACACTACATAGTGCTATCACTTCCCATCTAAACAAAGGGTCATCTACGAAAAGTGTAAAGACTAGAAATTCAGGGTAGCATGGAGGTAAATCGTACCCACATTTTGTGGATTCCAGGATGAACAATGGCAATCGGCACCCTGGCGAAGTCTATGGTGTATTCAAAAATAATGTAAGAAACAAAGCTACAGCACATAGGACACTTCCACTCAAGGACGTATATTTTCAAGAAAACCAGGAGACGGCTTAAAGATGGCGGAAGAGTAAGACGCGGAGATCTCCTTCCTCCTCACAGAGACATCAGAAATACATCTACACGTGGAGCTTCTCCTGTAGAGCACCCACCGAACGCTGGCAGAGGACCTCGGACCTCCAAAAAGGCAAGAAACTCCCCACATATCTGGGTAGGGCAAAAGAAAAAAGAATAAACAGGGACAAAAGAATAGGGACGGGACCTACGCCAGTGGGAGGGAGCCGAGAAGGAGGAAAGACTCCCACACACTAGAGGCCCCTTCGCGGGCGGAGACTGCGGGCGCCGGAGGGGGAAGCTCCGGAGCCGCGGAGGACAGCTCAGCCACAGGGGTGCGGAGGGCAAAGCGGAGAGATTCCCGCAGAGGATCGGTGCCGACCGGCGCTCACCAGCCCGAGAGGCTTGTCTGCTCGCCCGCCGGGGCGGGCGGGGCCGGGAGCTGAGGCTCGGGCTTCAGTCGGATCCCGGGGAAAGGGCTGGAGTTGGCAGAGTGAAGACAGCTTGAAGGGGGCTAGTGCGCCACGGCTGGCCGGGAGGGAGTTCGGGAGAAGTCTGGAGCCGCCGAAGAGGCAAGAGACCTTTTCCTCCCTCTTTGCTGCCTGGGCGGGAGGAGAGGGGATTAAGTGCGCCGCTTAAAGGAGCCCTAGAAGCGGGCGCGGAGCTGCCGAAGAGACAAGAGACTTTTTCTTGCCTCTTTGCTTCCTCGGGTGTGAGGTGAGGGGATTAAGAGCACCGCGTAGAGGAGCTCCAGAAACGGGCGCGAGCCGCGGCTGTCGGCACGGACAGTAGAGACGGGTGTCGGACGCTAAGGTTGCTGCTGCCACCACCAAGAGGCCTGTGTGTGAGCACAGGTCACTCTCCACACCGGCCCTCCCGGGAGCCCGTGCAGTCCGCCACTGCCGGGGTCCTGGGATCCAGGGACAGCTTCCCCGGGAGAACGCACGACGCGCCTTGGGCCTGTGCAGCGTCACGTCGGCCTCTGACGTCGCGGACTCGCCCCGCCCCCGTGCCACTCCCTCCCCCCAGCCTGAGTGAGCTGGAGCCCCCGAATCAACTGCTCCTTTAACATCGTCCTGTCTGAGCGAAGGGCAGTCGCCCTCGGACAACCTACACGCAGAGGCGGGACCAAGTCCAAAGCTGAACCCCAGGAGCTGTGCGAACAGAGAGGAGAGGGGGAGATCACTCCCAACAGCCTCAGAAGCGGCGGATTAAAGCTCCACAATCAACTTGAAGTGCCCTGCATCTGTTGAAAACCTGAATAGACAACGAATCATCCCAAGTTGAGGAGGTGGACTTTGGGAGCAAGATATACTATTATTTTCCCCTTTTTTTTCTTTTTGTGGGTGTGTATGTGTGTGCTGCTGTGTGAGATTTTGTCTGTATAGCTTTGCTTGCACCACTTGTCCTAGGGTTAGACCGACCCATTTTTCTTGTTTTTTTGTTTGTTTGTTTGTTTGTTTTTGTTTTTGTTTTTGTTTTTTAAAAGGAAATTTTTCTTCTTAATAATTATTTTTTATTTTAATAACTATACTTTATACTACTCTGTCTTCTCCCTTTCTTTCTTCCTTTCTTCCCTCCTTCCCTCCTTTCTTCCTTCCTTCCCCCTTCTTTCCTCCCTTCCTCTCTTCCTTCCTCCCTTTCTTCCTCTGCACCTTCCATCCTTGCTTCCTTTCTTCCTTCCTTCCCTCCCTCCCTCCTTCCTTCCTTTTCTTTCCTCTCTATTTATTCTACCTTTTATTTTGAGCCGTGTGGATTAAAGGTTCTTGGCGCCCCAGCCAGGCACCAGGGCGGTGTCCCTGAGGTGGGAGAACCAACCTCAAGACACTAGTCCACAAGAGACCTCCGAGCTCCACGTAATATCAGACGGCGAAAATCTCCCAGAGACCTCCATCTCAACACCAAGACCCAGCTTCACTCAAGGACCAGCAAAGAACAGTGCTGGACACCCTATCCCCAACAAAGAGCAAGACAGGTCTACAGCCCCATCCATTAGCAGAGAGACTGCCTAAAATCATAATAAGGTTACCAACATCCCCAAGCACACCACCAGACGAGGACCTGCCCACCAGAAGGACAAGATCCAGCCTCATCCACCAGAACAGAGGCACTAGTCCCCCCAACCAGGGAATCTACTCAACCCACTGAACCAACCTTAGCCACTGGGGACAGCCACCAAAAACAACAGGAACTACAAACCTGCAGCGTGCAAAAAGGAGACCTCAAACACAGTAAGATAAGCGAAATGAGAAGACAGAAAAACACACAACAGATGAAGGAGCAAGATAAAAACACACCAGACCTAACAGATGAAGAGGTAATAGCCAATCTACCTGAAAGAGAATTTAGAATAATGATGGTGAAGATGATGCAAAATCTTGGAAATAGAATAGACAATTTGCAAGAAACAGTTAACAGGGACCTAGAAGAAATAAAGAGGAAGCAAGCAACGATGAGCAACACAATAAATGAAATTAAAAATACTCTAGATGGGATCAATAGCAGAATAACTGAGGCAGAAGGACGGATAAGTGACCTGGAAGATAAAATAGTGGAAATAACTACTGCAGAGCAGAAGAAAGAAAAAAGAATGAAAAGAACTGAGGACAGTCTCAGAGACCTCTGGGACAACATTAAACGCACCAACATTCGAATTATAGGGGTCCCAGAAGAAGAAGAGAAAAAGAAAGGGACTGAGAAAATATTTGAAGAGATTATAGTTGAAAACTTCCCTAATATAGGAAAGGAAATAGTCAATCAAGTACAGGAAGCACAGAGAGTTCCATACAGGATAAACCCAAAGAGAAACACGCCACGACACATAATAATCAAACTGTCAAAAATTAAATACAAAGAAAACATATTAAAAGCAGCAAGGGAAAAACAACAAATAACACACAAGGGAATCCCCATAAGATTAACATCTGATCTTTCAGCAGAAACTCTACAAGCCAGAAGGGAGTGGCAGGACATATTTAAAGTGATGAAGGAAAAAAACCTACAACCAAGATTACTCTACCCAGCAAGGATCTCATTCAGATTTGATGGAGAAATTAAAACCTTTACAGACAAGCAAAAACTGAGAGAGTTCAGCACCACCAAACCAGCTCTACAACAAATCCTAAAGGAACTTCTCTAGGCAAGAAACACAAGAGAAGGAAAAGACCTACAAGAACAACCCGAAACAAGTAAATGGTAATAGGAACATACATATCGATAATTACCTTAAATGTAAATGGATTAAATGCTCCCACCAAAAGACACAGACTGGCTGAATGGATACAAAAACAAGACCCATATATATGTTGTCTACAAGAGACCCACTTCAGACCTAGGGACACATACAGACTGAAAGTAAGGGGATGGAAAAAGATATTCCATGCAAATGGAAATCAGAAGAAAGCTGGAGTAGCAATTCTCATATCAGACAAAATAGACTTTAAAATAAAGACTATTACAAGAGACAAAGAAGGACACTACATAATGATCAAGGGATCGATCCATGAAGAAGATATAACAATTGTAAATATTTATGCACCCAACATAGGAGCACCTCAATACATAAGGCAATTACTAACAGCCTTAAAAGGGGAAATCGACAGCAACACAATTATAATGGGGGACTTTAACACCCCACTTTCACCAATGGACAGATCATCCAAAATGAAAATAAATAAGGAAACACAAGCTTTAAATGATACATTACACAAGATGGACTTAATTGATATTTATAGGACATTCCATCCAAAAACAACAGAATACACATTTTTCTCAAGTGCTCATGGAACATTCTCCAGGATTGATCATATATTGGGTCACAAATCTAGCCTTGGCAAATTTAAGAAAATTGAAATCGTATCAAGTATCTTTTCCGACCACAACGCTATGAGACTAAATATCAATTATAGGAAAAGATCTGTAAAAAATACAAACACATGGAGGCTAAACAATACACTACTTAATAACGAAGTGATCACTGAAGAAATCAAAGAGGAAATCAAAAAATACTTAGAAACAAATGACAATGGAGACACAACGACCCAAAACCTATGGGATACAGCAAAAGCAGTTCTAAGAGGCAAGTTTATAGCAATACAATCATACCTTAAGAAACAGGAAACATCTCGAATAAACAACCTAACTTTGCACTTAAAGCAATTAGAGAAAGAAGAACAAAAAACCCCCAAATTTAGCAGAAGGAAAGAAATCATAAAGATCAGATCAGAAATAAATGAAAAAGAAGTGAAGGAAACAATAGCAAAGATCAATAAAACTAAAAGCTGGTTCTTTGAGAAGATAAATAAAATTGATAAACCATTAGCCAGACTCATCAAGAATACAAGGGAGAGACCTCAAATCAATAGAATTAGAAATGAAAAAGGAGATATAACAACTGACACTGCAGAAATACAAAAGATTATTAGAGATTACTACAAGCAACTGTATGCCAATAAAATGGACAACCTGGAAGAAATGGACAAATTATTAGAAATGCACAACCTGCCGAGACTGAACCAGGAAGAAATAGAAAATATGAACAGACCAATCACAAGCACTGAAATTGAAACTGTGATTAAAAATCTTCCAGCAAACAAAAGTCCAGGACCAGATGGCTTCACAGGCGAATTCTATCAAACATTTAGAGAAGAGCTAACACCTATCCTTCTCAAACTCTTCCAACAGATAGCAGAGGGAGGAACACTCCCAAACTCATTCTATGAGGCCAACATCACCCTGATACCAAAACCAGACAAAGACGTCACAAAGAAAGAAAACTACAGGCCAATATCACTGATGAACATAGATGCAAAAATCCTCAACAAAATACTAGCAAACAGAATCCAACAGCACATTAAAAGGATCATACACCATGATCAAGTGGGGTTTATCCCAGGAATGCAAGGATTCTTCAATATACGCAAATCAATCAATGTGATACACCATATCAACAAACTGAAGGAGAAAAACCATATGATCATCTCAATAGATGCAGAGAAAGCTTTTGACAAAATTCAACACTCATTTATGATAAAAACCTTGCAGAAAGTGGGCATAGAGGGAACTTTCCTCAACATAATAAAGGCCATATATGACAAACCCACAGCTAGCATCGTTCTCAATGGTGAAAAACTGAAACCATTTCCACTAAGATCAGGAACAAGACAAGGTTGCCCACTCTCACCACTCTTATTCAACATAGTTTTGGAAGTTCTAGCCACAGCAATCAGAGAAGAAAAAGAAATAAAAGCAATCCAAATAGGAAAAGAAGAAGTAAAGCTGTCACTGTTTGCAGATGACATGATACTATACATAGAGAATCCTAAGGATGCTACCAGAAAACTACTAGAGCTAATCAATGAATTTGGTAAAGTTGCAGGATACAAAATGAATGCACAGAAATCTCTGGCATTCTTATACACTAATGATGAAAAATCTGAGAGTGAAATTAAGAAAACGCTTCCATTTACCATTGCAACAAAAAGAATAAAATATCTAGGAATAAACCTACCTAAGGAGACAAAAGACTTGTATGCAGAAAACTATAAGACACTGATGAAAGAAATTAAAGATGATACAAATAGGTGGAGAAATATACCATGTTCTTGGATTGGAAGAATCAACATTGTGAAAATGACTATACTACCCAAAGCAATCTACCGATTCAATGCAATCCCTATCAAATTACCACTGGCATTTTTTACAGAACTAGAACAAAAAATCTCACAATTTGTATGGAAACACAAAAGACCCCGAATAGCCAAAGCAATCTTGAGAACGAGAAATGGAGCTGGAGGAATTAGGCTCCCTGACTTCAGACTCTACTACAAGGCTACAGTAATCAAGACAATATGGTACTGGCACAAAAACAGAAATATAGATCAATGGAACAGGATAGAGAGCCCAGAGATAAACCCACACACATATGGTCACCTTATCTTTGACAAAGGAGGGAAGGATATACAGTGGAGAAAAGACAGCCTCTTCAATAAGTGGTGCTGGGAAAACTGGACAGCTACATGTAAAAGTATGAAATTAGAACAATCCCTAACACCACACACAAAAATAAACTCAAAATGGGTTAAAGACCTAAATGTAAGGCCAGACACTATCAAACTCTTAGAGGAAAACATAGGCAGAACACTATACGACATAAATCACAGCAAGATCCTTTTTGACCCATCTCCTAGAGAAATGGAAATAAAAACACAAATAAACAAATGGGACCTAATGAAACTTAAAAGCTTTTGCACAGCAAAGGATACCATAAACAAGACCAAAAGACAACCCTCAGAATGGGAGAAAATATTTGCAAATGAAGCAACTGACAAAGGATTAATTTCCAAAATTTATAAGCAACTCATGCAGCTCAATAACAAAAAAACAAACAACCCAATCCAAAAATGGGCAGAAGAACTAAATAGACATTTCTCCAAAGAAGATATACAGATTGCTAACAAACACATGAAAGAATGCTCAACCTCATTAATCATTAGAGAAATGCAAATCAAAACTACAATGAGATATCATCTCACACCGGTCAGATTGGCCATCATCAAAAAGTCTAGAAACAATAAATGCTGGAGAGGGTGTGGAGAAAAGGGAACCCTCTTGCACTGCTGGTGGGAATGTAAATTGATACAGCCGCTATGGAGAACAGTATGGAGGTTCCTTAAAAAACTACAAATAGAACTACCATACGACCCAGCAATCCCACTACTGGGAATATACCCTGAGAAAACTATAATTCAGAAAGACTCATGTACCAAAATGTTCATTGCAGCTCTTTTTACAATAGCCAGGACATGGAAGCAACCTAAGTGTCCATCAACAGATGAATGGATAAAGAAGATGTGGCACATATATACAATGGAATATTACTCAGCCATAAAAAGAAATGAAACTGAGTTATTTATAATGAGGTGGATGGACCTGGAGTCTGTCATACAGAGTGAAGTAAGTCAGAAGGAGAAAAACAAATACCGTATGCTAACACATATATATGGACTCTAAGGGAAAAAAATGTCATGAAGAGGTTAGTGGTAGGACGGGAATAAAACACAGACTTACTCGAGCATGGACTTGAGGATATGGGGAGCGGGAGGGGTGGGCTATGACGAAGTGGGGGAGTGGCAGGGACATATATACACTATCAAATGTAAATTAGATAGCTGGTGGGAAGCTGCTGCATAGCACAGGGAGATCACCTCTGTGCTTTGTGACCCCCTGGGGGGGTGGGATAGGGAGGGTGGGAGAGAGGGTGATGCAAGAGGGAGGAGATGTGGGAGCATGTGTGTATGTATAACTGATTTAGTTTGTTGTAGAGGGAAAACTAACACACTATTGTAAAACAATTATACTCCAATAAAGATGTTAAAAAATAAAAAAAAAATAAAAAAATAAAAAAAATAAAAAAAAAAAAAAAGAAAACCAAAGAACCTCAGGTCACAGGCAACCCAACGTTTACTGCTGCTCTCTTTACAAAAGCCTCGACTAGGATACAATCTAAATTTCCTTGGACGGAAAACATGGATGGAGAATATGTGATTCTTATCTACAATGATATATTACTGAGCCAGGAAATCAATGAAATAACGTCACTTGCCGCCAAAGGAGTGTTCGTAGTTACAATCATTCTCAGTAAATTTAGTCACATAGAAAAAAGTGGTTTATCAAAGATATGAGGTACAGGTGGAATACAAAATTGCGTCCCATGAATGAAATGGCAGACGAGAGAAAGCATCACACATTTAGCAAACACACTTATGCCTGTAGGAGCGCGAAGGTCACTTGAGGTGAGGAACAACCAGGTGTTTCCAATGAGCACAGATACCATTCCATATAGACCAAAGAGGGAATCAAGACAACTTACTCTAAACCTCAAAGGACTGAACTCAGCCCACTTTACACACCAGAAAAGATTATTTACAACTGGTTAGAATTTGAAAAACAATTTATCGATGTCTCTCTGGAAGAGAATCAAGTGGATGCACAGCCGCAAGCAACACAGCACTCAAAATCGGCTACACCCCGTGAGAAAAATAAACTGCAAATTAAAGGCAGTGAGTGAGAGATAAATTCTTCGAGACTTCGTTCAGGGGCTGTCATTGAAGTTGTTTTGAGCATATATTAACACACAGAAGGATCGGACCTAAGGGAGGACACTCGTGGGTCTGAGTGTCTTCGTGAGCATGAGTCAGCAAATGCAGCCCTTGTCGAATAACACTGCCTTTTCCTGATTCCATGGACCCGAAATCTCCAAATGCAGACGACCCTTCCTACAGCGAACACATGCATGGGACAGCCACAGGATGCTACCCCATTGGAACGGCAAAAAACATGAAAAGCCACCTCATCTTCTCATATCCTGCTGCTCGGGTTCAAGCTTTCAGCCGCTTTTCTGAAAATATACCCAATTGGGGAAGTCAGCACTTTCAAAACACTCTTACTTATAACTTGGAATTGGTTCCATGGATGAACTACAACGGGGAAGAATAAGAGACGATGGCTATATATTTGGACAGGCACATGGCGCTCTAATTTCCAATGCTGAACAAGAATTGAACCAAGTCTAAGCTTGCTCTCAGAAGGAGAATTGGGCTTGAAAATTTCCTGCTGCTTTGGGACCAGTTCCGAAAGTGGGAAGTTGAGCCGGGGATCTCAGGGAGCCTATAATTCATGGCTCTGCAGGATGGTAAAAGGCACGTAATGTGGAAAAATGACTTTGGTTGCACCAGAGAAAAGAACTTGAGATCAAGGCAGAATTGCAAAACTGGGATTTCAAGAGGGAGAAACGTCTCGCCTGGTAAGAACCTAGGATGTGGCAGTACTTCTTCAAACATGCCTTTGTCGAAAAAGGGTGTATGCCTTTATCCTGAATATATTCCGAATAAAGGCATACACCATTTTTGGGCAACCAGGCAGGGGCTCGGTGCAAATCAACACTACATAGTGCTATCACTTCCCATCTAAACAAAGGGTCATCTACGAAAAGTGTAAAGACTAGAAATTCAGGGTAGCATGGAGGTAAATCGTACCCACATTTGTGGATTCCAGGATGAACAATGGCAATCGGCACCCTGGCGAAGTCTATGGTGTATTCAAAAATAATGTAAGAAACAAAGCTACAGCACATAGGACACTTCCACTCAAGGACGTATATTTTCAAGAAAACCAAAGAACCTCAGGTCACAGGCAACCCAACGTTTTCTGCTGCTCTCTTTACAAAAGCCTCGACTAGGATACAATCTAAATTTCCTTGGACGGAAAACATGGATGGAGAATATGTGATTCTTATCTGCAATGATATATTACTGAGCCAGGAAATCAATGAAATAACGTCACTTGCCGCCAAAGGAGTGTTCTTAGTTACAATCATTCTCAGTAAATTTAGTCACATAGAAAAAAGTGGTTTATCAAAGGTATGAGGTACAGGTGGAATACAAAATTGCGTCCCATGAATGAAATGGCAGACGAGAGAAAGCATCACACATTTAGCAAACACACTTATGCCTGTAGGAGCGCGAAGGTCACTTGAGGTGAGGAAGAAACAGGTGTTTTCAATGAGCACAGATACCATTCTATATAGACCAAAGAGGGCATCAAGACAACTTACTCTAAACCTCAAAGGACTGAACTCAGCCCACTTTACACACCAGAAAAGATTATTTACAACTGGTTAGAATTTGAAAAACAATTTATCGATGTCTCTCTGGAAGAGAATCAAGTGGATGCACAGCAGCAAGCAACACAGCACTGAAAATCGGCTACGCCCCGTGAGAAAAATTAACTGCAAAATAAAGGCAGTGAGTGAGAGATAAATTCTTCAAGACTTCGTTCAGGGGCTGTCATTGAAGTTGTTTTGAGCATATATTAACACACAGAAGGATGGGACCTAAGGGAGGACACTCGTGGGTCTGAGTGTCTTCGTGAGCATGAGTCAGCAAATGCAGCCCTTGTCGAATAACACTGCCTATTCCTGATTCCATGGACCCGAAATCTCCAAATGCAGACGACCCTTCCTACAGCGAACACATGCATGGGACAGCCACAGGATGCTACCCCATTGGAACGGCAAAAAACATGAAAAGCCACCTCATCTTCTCATATCCTGGTGCTCGGGTTCAAGCTTTCAGCCGCTTTTCTGAAAATATACCCAATTGGGGAAGTCAGCACTTTCAAAACACTCTTACTTATAACTTGGAATTGGTTCCATGGATGAACTACAACGGGGAAAAATAAGAGACGATGGCTATATATTTGGACAGGCACATGGCGCTCTAATTTCCAATGCTGAACAAGAATTGACCCAAGTCTAAGCTTGCTCTCAGAAGGAGAATTGGGCTTGAAAATTTCCTGCTGCTTTGGGACCTGTTCCGAAAGTGGGAAGTTGAGCCGGGGATCTCAGGGAGCCTATAATTCATGGCCCTACAGGATGGTAAAAGGCACGTAATGTGGAAAAATGACTTGGGTTGAACCAGAGAAAAGAACTTGAGAGCAAGGCAGAATTGCAAAACTGGGATTTCAAGAGGGAGAAGCGTCTCACCTGGTAAGAACCTAGGATGTGGCAGTACTTCTTCAAACATGCCTTTGTCGAAAAAGGGTGTATGCCTTTAGCCTGAATATCTTTAGGATAAAGGCATACACCGTTTTGGGGGAACCAGGCAGGGGCTCGGTGCAAATCAACACTACATAATGCTATCACTTCCCATCAAAACAAAGGATCATGTACGAAAAGTGTAAAGACCAGAAATGCAGGGTAACGTGGAGTTAAATCGTACCCACATTTTGTGGATTGTGGGATGAACAATGGCAATCGGCACCCTGGAGAATTCTATGGTGTATTCGAAGATAAATTAAGAAACAATGCTACAGCACATAGGACACTTCCACTCAAGGACGTATATTTTCAAAGAAACCAAAGAACCTCAGGTCACAGGCAACCCAACGTTTACTGCTGCTCTCTTTACAAAAGCCTCGACGAGGATAAAATCTAAATTTCCTTGGACAGAAACATGGATGAAGAGTATGTGATTCTTATCTACAATGATATATTACAGAGCCAGGAAATCACTGAAATAACGTCACTTGCGCCACCGGAGTGTTCTTAGTTACAATCATTCTCAGTGAATTTAGTCACATAGAAAAAAGTGGTTTATCAAAGATATGAGGTACAGGTGGAATACAAAATTGCGTCCCATAAATGAAATGGCAGACGAGAGAAAGCATCACACATTTAGCAAACAAACTTATGCCTGTAGGAGCGCGAAGGTCACGTGAGGTGAGGAAAAACCAGGTGTTTCCAATGAGCACAGATACCATTCCATATAGACCAAAGAGGGAATCAAGACAACTTACTCTAAACCTCAAAGGACTGAACTCAGCCCACTTTACACACCAGAGAAGATTATTTACAACTGGTTAGAATTTGAAAAGCAATTTATCGATGTCTCTCTGGAAGAGAATCAAGTGGATGCACAGCAGCAAGCAACACAGCACTCAAAATCGGCTACACCTCGTGAGAAAAATAAACTGCAAAATAAAGGCAGTGAGTGAGAGATAAATTCTTCGAGACTTCGTTCAGGGGCTGTCATTGAAGTTGTTTTGAGCATATATTAACACACAGAAGGATCGGACCTAAGGGAGGACACTCGTGGGTCTGAGTGTCTTCGTGACCATGAGTCAGCAAATGCAGCCCTTGTCGAATAACACTGCCTTTTCCTGATTCCATGGACCCGAAATCTCCAAATGCAGACGACCCTTCCTACAGCGAACACATGCATGGGACAGCCACAGGATGCTACCCCATTGGAATGGCAAAAAACTTGAAAAGCCACCTCATCTTCTCATATCCTGGTGCTCGGGTTCTAGCTTTCAGCCGCTTTTCTGAAAATATACCCAATTGGGGAAGTCAGCACATTCAAAACACTCTTACTTATAACTTGGAATTGGTTCCATGGATGAACTACAACGGGGAAGAATAAGAGACGATGGCTATATATTTGGACAGGAACATGGCGCTCTAATTTCCAATGCTGAACAAGAATTGACCCAAGTCTAAGCTTGCTCTCGGAAGGAGAATGGGGCTTGAAAATTCCTTGCTGCTTTGGGACCAGTTCCGAAAGTGGGAAGTTGAGCCGGGGATCTCAGGGAGCCTATAATTCATGGCCCTGCAGGATGGTAAAAGGCACGGAATGTGGAAAAATGACTTGGGTTGAACCAGAGAAAAGAACTTGAGAGCAAGGCAGAATTGCAAAACTGGGATTTCAAGAGGGAGAAGCGTCTCGCCTGGTAAGAACCTAGGATGTGGCAGTACTTCTTCAAACATGCCTTTGTCGAAAAAGGGTGTATGTCTTTATCCTGAATATCTTTAGGATAAAGGCATACACCGTTTTTGGGGAACCAGGCAGGGGCTCGGTGCAAATCAACACTACATAGTGCTATCACTTCCCATCTAAACAAAGGGTCATGTACGAAAAGTGTAAAGACCAGAAATGCAGGGTAACGTGGAGGTAAATCATACCCACATTTTGTGGATTGTGGGATGAACAATGGCAATCGGCACCCTGGCGAATTCTATGGTGTATTCGAAGATAATGTAAGAAACAATGATACAGCACATAGGACACTTCCACTCAAGGACGTATATTTTCAAGGAAACCAAAGAACCTCAGGTCACAGGCAACCCAACGTTTTCTGCTGCTCTCTTTACAAAAGCCTCGACTAGGATACAATCTAAATTTCCTTGGACGGAAAACACGGATGGAGAATATGTGATTCTTATCTACAATGATATATTACTGAGCCAGGAAATCAATGAAATAACGTCACTTGCCGCCACCGGAGTGTTCTTAGTTACAATCATTCTCAGTGAATTTAGTCACATAGAAAAAAGTGGTTTATCAAATACATGAGGTACCGGTGGAATATAAAATTGCGTCCCTTGAACGAAATGGCAGACGACAGAGAGAATTACACATTTAGTGAACACAATTATGACTGTAGGAGTGCAAAGGTCACTTGAGGTGAGGAAAAACCAGGTGTTTTGAATGAGCACAGATACCATTCCATATAGACCAAAGAGGGAATCAAGACAACTTACTCTAAACCTCAAAGGACTGAACTCAGCCCACTTTACACACCAGAAAAGATTATTTACAACTGGTTAGAATTTGAAAAACAATTTATCGATGTCTCTCTGGAAGAGAATCTAGTGGATGCACAGCAGCAAGCAACAGAGCACTGAAAATTGGCTACACCCCGTGAGAAAAATAAACTGCAAAATAAAGGCAGTGAGTGACAGATAAATTCTTTGAGACTTCGTTCAGGGGCTGTCATTGAAGTTGTTTTGAGCATATATTAACACCCAGAATGATGGGACCTAAGGGAGGACACTCGTGGGTCTGAGTGTCTTCGTGAGCATGAGTCAGCAAATGCAGCCCTTGTAGAATAACACTCTCTTGCCCTGATTCCATTGACCCGAAATCTCCAAATGCAGACGACTCTTCCTACAGCTAACACATGGATGGGACAGGCACAGGATGCTACCCCATTGGAACGGGATAAAACATGAAAACCACCACATCTTCGCATATCATGGTGCTCGGGTTCAAGCTTCCAGCCACTTTCCTGAAAATATCGCCACTTGGGGAAGTCAGCACATTCAAAACCTTCTTTCTTATAGCTTGGAATTGGTTCCATGGATGAAGTACAACGGGGAAGAATAAGACACGATGCGTATATATTTAGACAGGCACATGGTGCTCTAATATCAACTGCTGAACAAGAATTGACCCAAGTCTAAGCTTGCTCTCAGAAGGAGAATAGGGCTTGAAAATTTCCCGCTGCTTTGTGACCAGTTCCAAAAGTGGGAAGTTGAGCAGGGGATCTCAGGGAGCCTATAATTCATGGGCCTGCAGGATGCTCAAAGACACCTAATGTGGACAAAAGACTTGGGTTGAGCCAGAGAAAAAATTTGAGAGCAAGGCAGAATTGCGAAAATAGGATTTCAAGACGGAGAAGTGTCTCGCCTGGTAAGAACCTAGAATGTGGCAGTACTTCTTCAACCATGCCTTTGTCGAAAAAGGGTGTATGCCTTTATCCTGAATATATTCCGTATAAAGGAATACACCGTTTTTGGGCAACCAGGCAGGAGCTCGGTGCAAATCAACACTACATAGTGCTATCACTTCCCATCTAAATAAAGGGTCATCTACGAAAAGTGTAAAGACTAGAAATTCAGGGTAGCATGGAGGTAAATCGTACCCACATTTTGTGGATTCTTGGATGACCAATTGCAATCGGCACCCTGGCGAAGTCTATGGTGTATTCGAAGATAAAGTAAGAAACAAAGCTATAGCACATAGGACACTTCCACTCAAGGACGTATATTTTCAGGAAAACCAAAGAACCTCAAGTCACAGGCAACCCAACACTTACTGCTGCTCTCTTTACAAAAGCCTCGAATAGGATACAATCTTAATTTCCTTGGATGGAAAACATGGATGAAGAATATGTGATTCTTATCTACAATGATATATTACTGAGCCAGGAAATCAATGAAATAACGTCACTTGCCGCCAAAGGAGTGTTCGTAGTTACAATCATTCTCAGTAAATTTAGTCACATAGAAAAAAAGTGGTTTATCAAAGATATGAGGTACAGGTGGAATATAAAATTGCGTCCCTTGAACGAAATTTCAGACGACAGAAAGAATTACACCTTTAGCAAAATCACTTATGCCTGTAGGAGCGCAAAGGTCACTTGAGGTGAGGAAAAACCAGGTGTTTTCAATGAGCACACATACCATTCCATATAGACCAAAGAGGGAATCAAGACAACTTACTCTAAACCTCAAAGGACTGAACTCAGCCCACTTTACACACCAGAAAAGATTATTTACTACTGGTTAGAATTTGAAAAACTATTTATCGATGTCTCTCTGGAAGAGAATCAAGTGGATGCACAGCAGCAAGCAACATAGCACTGAAAATCGGCCACACCCCGTGAGAAAAATAAACTGCAAAATAAAGGCAGTGAGTGACAGATAAATTCTTCAAGACTTCGTTCAGGGGCTGTCATTGAAGTTGTTTTGAGCATATATTAACACACAGAAGGATCGGACATAACGGAGGACACTCGTGGGTCTGAGTGTCTTCGTGAGCATGAGTCAGCAAATGCAGCCCTTTTAGAATAACACTGCCTTTTCCTGATTCCATGGACCCGAAATCTCCAAATGCAGACGACCCTTCCTACAGCGAACACATGCATGGGACAGCCACAGGATGCTACACCATTGGAATGGCAAAAAACAAGAAAAGCCAACTCATCTTCTCATATCGTGAGCCACGGGTTCAAGCTTCCAGCAACTTTTCTGAAAATATCCCCAATTGGGGAAGTCAGCACTTTCAAAACACTCTTACTTATAGCTTGGAATTGGTTCCATGGACGAACTACAATGGGGAAGAATAAGAGACGATGCCTATATATTTGGACAGGCACATGGCGCTCTAATTTCCAAGGCTGAACAAGAATTGACCCAAGTCTAAGCTTGCTCTCAGAAGGAGAATAGGGCTTGAAAATTTCCTGCCGCATTGTGACGAGTTCCAAAAGTGGGAAGTTGAGCAGGGGATCTCAGCGAGCCTATAATTCATGTGCCTGCAGGATGGTCAAAGAAACCTAATGTGGAAAAATGACTTGGGTTGAACCAGAGAAAAGCACTTGAGAGCAAGGCAGAATTGCAAAACTGGGATTTCAAGAGGGAGAAGTGTCTCGCCTGGTAAGAACCTAGGATGTGGCAGTACTTCTTCAAACATGCCTTTGTCGAAAAAGGGTGTATGCCTTTATCCTGAATATATTCCGAATAAAGGCATACACCGTTTTTGGGCAACCAGGCAGGGGCTCGGTGCAAATCAACACTACATAGTGCTATCACTTCCCATCTAAACAAAGGGTCATCTACGAAAAGTGTAAAGACTAGAAATTCAGGGTAGCATGGAGGTAAATCGTACCCACATTTTGTGGATTCCAGGATGAACAATGGCAATCGGCACCCTGGCGAAGTCTATGGTGTATTCAAAAATAATGTAAGAAACAAAGCTACAGCACATAGGACACTTCCACTCAAGGACGTATATTTTCAAGAAAAACAAAGAACCTCAGGTCACAGGCAACCCAACGTTTTCTGCTGCTCTCTTTACAAAAGCCTCGACTAGGATACAATCTAAATTTCCTTGGACGGAAAACATGGATGGAGAATATGTGATTCTTATCTACAATGATATATTACTCAGCCAGGAAATCAATGAAATAACGTCACTTGCCGCCAAAGGAGTGTTCGTAGTTACAATCATTCTCAGTAAATTTAGTCACATAGAAAAAAGTGGTTTATCAAAGATATGAGGTACAGGTGGAATACAAAATTGCGTCCCATGAATGAAATGGCAGACGAGAGAAAGCATCACACATTTAGCAAACACACTTATGCCTGTAGGAGCGCGAAGGTCACTTGAGGTGAGGAAGAAACAGGTGTTTTCAATGAGCACAGATACCATTCCATATAGACCAAAGAGGGCATCAAGACAACTTACTCTAAACCTCAAAGGACTGAACTCAGCCCACTTTACACACCAGAAAAGATTATTTACAACTGGTTAGAATTTGAAAAACAATTTATCGATGTCTCTCTGGAAGAGAATCAAGTGGATGCACAGCAGCAAGCAACACAGCACTGAAAATCGGCTACACCCCGTGAGAAAAATAAACTGCAAAATAAAGGCAGTGAGTGAGAGATAAATTCTTCGAGGCTTCGTTCAGGGGCTGTCATTGAAGTTGTTTTGAGCATATATTAACACACAGAAGGATCGGACCTAAGGGAGGACACTCGTGGGTCTGAGTGTCTTCGTGAGCATGAGTCAGCAAATGCAGCCCTTGTCGAATAACACTGCCTTTTCCTGATTCCATGGACCCGAAATCTCCAAATGCAGACGACCCTTCCTACAGCGAACACATGCATGGGACAGCCACAGGATGCTACCCCATTGGAACGGCAAAAAACATGAAAAGCCACCTCATCTTCTCATATCCTGGTGCTCGGGTTCAAGCTTACAGCCGCTTTTCTGAAAATATACCCAATTGGGGAAGTCAGCACTTTCAAAACACTCTTACTTATAACTTGGAATTGGTTCCATGGATGAACTACAACGGGGAAGAATAAGAGACGATGGCTATATATTTGGACAGGAAAATGGCGCTCTAATTTCCAATGCTGAACAAGAATTGACCCAAGTCTAAGCTTGCTCTCAGAAGGAGATTTGGGCTTGAAAATTTCCTGCTGCTTTGGGACCTGTTCCGAAAGTGGGAAGTTGAGCCGGGGATATCAGGGAGCCTATAATTCATGGCCCTACAGGATGGTAAAAGGCACGTAATGTGGAAAAATGACTTGGGTTGAACCAGAGAAAAGAACTTGAGAGCAAGGCAGAATTGCAAAACTGGGATTTGAAGAGGGAGAAGAGTCTCGCCTGGTAAGAACCTAGGATGTGGCAGTACTTCTTCAAACATGCCTTTGTCGAAAAAGGGTGTATGTCTTTATCCTGCATATCTTTAGGATAAAGGCATACACTGTTTTGGGGGAACCAGGCAGGGGCTCGGTGCAAATCAACACTACATAATGCTATCACTTCCCATCAAAACAAAGGGTCATGTACGAAAAGTGTAAAGACCAGAAATGCAGGGTAACGTGGAGGTAAATCGTACCCACATTTTGTGGATTGTGGGATGAACAATGGCAATCGGCACCCTGGCGAATTCTATGGTGTATTCGAAGATAAAATAAGAAACAATTCTACAGCACATAGGACACTTCCACTCAAGGACGTATATTTTCAAGGAAACCAAACAACCTCAGGTCACAGGCAACCCAACGTTTACTGCTGCTCTCTTTACAAAAGCCTCGACGTGGATACAATCTAAATTTCCTTGGACAGAAACATGGATGAAGAATATGTGATTCTTATCTGCAATGATATATTACTGAGCCAGGAAATCAATGAAATAACGTCACTTGCCGCCAAAGGAGTGTTCTTAGTTACAATCATTCTCAGTGAATTTAGTCACATAGAAAAAAGTGGTTTATCAAAGATATGAGGTACAGGTGGAATATAAAATTGCGTCCCTTGAACGAAATGGCAGACGACAGAGAGAATTACACATTTAGCAAACACACTTATGCCTGTAGGAGCGCAAAGGTCACATGAGGTGAGGAAAAAACAGGTGTTTTCAATGAGCACAGATACCATTCCGTATAGACCAAGGAGGGAATCAAGACAACTTACTCTAAACCTCAAAGGACTGAACTCAGCCCACTTTACACACCAGAAAAGATTATTGACAACTGGTCAGAATTTGAAAAACAATTTATCTATGTCTCCCTGGAAGAGAATCTAGTGGATGCACAGCAGCAAGCAACACAGCACGGAAAATCGGCTACACCCGGTGAGAAAAATAAATTGCAAAATAAAGGCAGTGAGTGACAGATAAATACTTCGAGACTTCGTTCAGGGGCTGTGATTGGAGTTGTTTTCAGCATATATTCACACACAGAAAGATGGGACCTAAGGGAGGACACTCGTGGGTCTGAGTGTCTTCGTGAGCATGAGTCAGCAAATGCAGCCCTTGTAGAATAACACTGCCTTGCCCTGATTCCATTGACCCGAAATCTCCAAATGTAGATGACCCTTCTACAGCGAACACATGCATGTGTCAGCCACAGGATGCTACCCCATTGGAATGGGAAAAAACATGAAAAGGCACCTCATCTTCTCATATCCTGGTGCTCGGGTTCAAGCTTC
Organism: Kogia breviceps; assembly: GCF_026419965.1. NCBI lineage: Eukaryota > Metazoa > Chordata > Mammalia > Artiodactyla > Physeteridae > Kogia > Kogia breviceps. The sequence goes on from NC_081329.1 coordinate 37,069,239, forward strand.
CAGCCACTTTCCTGAAAATATCCCCACTTGGGGAAGTCAGCACTTTCAAAACCTTGTTTCTTATAGCTTGGAATTGGTTCCATGGATGAACTACAACGGGGAAGAATAAGAAACGATGCCTATATATTTGGACAGGCATATGGTGCTCTAATTTCAACTGCTGAACAAGAATTGACCCAAATCTAAGCTTGCTCTCAGAAGGAGAATAGGGCTTGAAAATTTCCCGCTGCTTTGTGACCAGTTCCAAAAGTGGGAAGTTGAGCAGGGGATCTCAGGGAGCCTATAATTCATGGCCCTGCAGGATGGTAAAAGGCACGTAATGTGGAAAAATGACTTGGGTTGAACCAGAGAAAAGAACTTGAGAGCAAGGCAGAATTGCAAAAATGGGATTTCAAGAGGGAGACGCGTCTCGCCTGGTAACAACCTAGAATGTGGCAGTACTTCTTCAACCATGCCTTTGTCGAAAAACGGTGTATGCCTTTATCCTGAATATATTCCGAATAAAGGCATACACCGTTTTTGGGCAACCAGGCAGGGCCTCGGTGCAAATCAACACTACATAATGCTATCACTTCCCATCTAAACAAAGGGTCATGTACGAAAAGTGTAAAGACCAGAAATGCAGGGTAGCATGGAGGTAAATCGTACCCACATTTTGTGGATTCCAGGATGAACAATGGCAATCGGCACCCTGGCGAAGTCTATGGTGTATTCGAAGATAAATTAAGAAACAATGCTACATCACATAGGACACTTCCACTCAAGGACGTATATTTTCAAGGAAACCAAAGAACCTTAGGTCAAAGGCAACCCAACGTTTACTGCTGCTCTCTTTACAAAAGCCTCGACTAGGATACAATCTAAATTTCCTTGGACGGAAACATGGATGAAGAATATGTGATTCTTATCTACAATGATATATTACAGAGCCAGGAAATCAATGAAATAACGTCACTTGCCCCACCGGAGTGTTCTTAGTTACAATCATTCTCAGTGAATATAGTCCCATAGAAAAAAGTGGTTTATCAACGATATGAGGTACAGGTGGAATATAAAATTGCATCCCTTGAAAGAAATGGCAGACGACAGAGAGAATTACACATTTAGCAAACACACTTATGCCTGTAGGAGCGCAAAGGTCACATGAGGTGAGGAAAAACCAGGTGTTTTCAATGAGCACAGATACCATTCCGTATAGACCAAGGAGGGAATCAAGACAACTTACTCTAAACCTCAAAGGACTGAACTCAGCCCACTTTACACACCAGAAAAGATTATTGACAACTGGTCAGAATTTGAAAAACAATTTATCTATGTCTCTCTGGAAGAGAATCTAGTGGATGCACAGCAGCAAGAAACACAGCACGGAAAATCGGCTACACCCGGTGAGAAAAATAAACTGCAAAATAAAGGCAGTGAGTGACAGATAAATTCTTCGAGACTTCGTTCAGGGGCTGTGATTGGAGTTGTTTTCAGCATATATTCACACACAGAATGATCGGACCTAAGGAAGGACACTCGTGGGTCTGAGTGTCTTCGTGAGCATGAGTCAGCAAATGCAGCCCTTGTCGAATAACACTGCCTTTTCCTGATTCCATGGACCCGAAATCTCCAAATGCAGACGACCCTTCCTACAGCGAACACATGCATGGGACAGCCACAGGATGCTACCCCATTGGAACGGCAAAAAAACATGAAAAGCCACCTCATCTTCTCATATCCTGGTGCTCGGGTTCAAGCTTTCAGCCGCTTTTCTGAAAATATACCCAATTGGGGAAGTCAGCACTTTCAAAACACTCTTACTTATAACTTGGAATTGGTTCCATGGATGAACTACAATGGGGAAGAATAAGAGACGATGGCTATATATTTGGACAGGCACATGGCGCTCTAATTTCCAATGCTGAACAAGAATTGACCCAAGTCTAAGCTTCCTGTCGGAAGGAGAATTGGGCTTGAAAATTTCCTGCTGCTTTGGGACCAGTTCCGAAAGTGGGAAGTTGAGCCGGGGATCTCAGGGAGCCTATAATTCATGGCCCTGCAGGATGGTAAAAGGCACGGAATGTGGACAAATGACTTGGGTTGAGCCAGAGAAAAGAACTTGAGAGCAAGGCAGAATTGCAAAAATGGGATTTCAAGAGGGAGACGCGTCTCGCCTGGTAAGAACCTAGGATGTGGCAGTACTTCTTCAAACATGCCTTTGTCGAAAAAGGGTGTATGCCTTTATCCTGAATATCTTTAGGATAAAGGCATACACCGTTTTTGGGCAACCAGGCAGGGGCTCTGTGCAAATCAACACTACATAATGCTATCATTTCCCATCAAAACAAAGGGTCATGTACGAAAAGTGTAAAGACCAGAAATGCAGGGTAACGTGGAGGTAAATCGTACCCACATTTTGTGGATTGTGGGATGACCAATTGCAATCGGCACCCTGGCGAATTCTATGGTGTATTCGAAGATAAAGTAAGAAACAATGCTACAGCACATAGGACACTACCATTCAAGGACGTATATTTTCAGGAAAACCAAAGAACCTCAGGTCACAGGCAACCCAACGTTTACTGCTGCTCTCTTTACAAAAGCCTCGACTAGGATACAATCTAAATTTCCTTGGACGGAAAACATGGATGGAGAATATGTGATTCTTATCTACAATGATATATTACTGAGCCAGGAAATCAATGAAATAACGTCACTTGCCGCCAAAGGAGTGTTCGTAGTTACAATCATTCTCAGTAAATTTAGTCACATAGAAAAAAGTGGTTTATCAAAGATATGAGGTACAGGTGGAATACAAAATTGCGTCCCATGAATGAAATGGCAGACGAGAGAAAAGCATCACACATTTAGCAAACACACTTATGCCTGTAGGAGCGCGAAGGTCACTTGAGGTGAGGAAAAACCAGGTGTTTTCAATGAGCACAGATACCATTCCATATAGACCAAAGAGGGAATCAAGACAACTTACTCTAAACCTCAAAGGACTGAACTCAGCCCACTTTACACACCAGAAAAGATTATTTACAACTGGTTAGAATTTGAAAAACAATTTATCGATGTCTCTCTGGAAGAGAATCAAGTGGATGCACAGCAGCAAGCAACACAGCACTCAAAATCGGCTACACCCCGTGAGAAAAATAAACTGCAAAATAAAGGCAGTGAGTGAGAGATAAATTCTTCGAGACTTCGTTCAGGGGCTGTCATTGAAGTTGTTTTGAGCATATATTAACACACAGAAGGATCGGACCTAAGGGAGGACACTCGTGGGTCTGAGTGTCTTCGTGAGCATGAGTCAGCAAATGCAGCCCTTGTCGAATAACACTGCCTTTTCCTGTTTCCATGGACCCGAAATCTCCAAATGCAGACGACCCTTCCTACAGCGAACACATGCATGGGACAGCCACAGGATGCTACCCCATTGGAACGGCAAAAAAACATGAAAAGCCACCTCATCTTCTCATATCCTGGAGCTCGGGTTCAAGCTTTCAGCCGCTTTTCTGAAAATATACCCAATTGGGGAAGTCAGCACTTTCAAAACACTCTTACTTATAACTTGGAATTGGTTCCATGGATGAACTACAACGGGGAAGAATAAGAGACGATGGCTATATATTTGGACAGGCACATGGCGCTCTAATTTCCAATGCTGAACAAGAATTGACCCAAGTCTAAGCTTGCTCTCGGAAGGAGAATTGGGCTTGAAAATTTCCCGCTGCTTTGGGACCAGTTCCGAAAGTGGGAAGTTGAGCCGGGGATCTCAGGGAGCCTATAATTCATGGCCCTGCAGGATGGTAAAAGGCACCTAATGTGGACAAATGACTTGGGTTGAGCCAGAGAAAAGAACTTGAGAGCAAGGCAGAATTGCAAAAATGGGATTTCAAGAGGGAGACGCGTCTCGCCTGGTAAGAACCTAGAATGTGGCAGTACTTCTTCAACCATGCCTTTGTCGAAAAACGGTGTATGCCTTTATCCTGAATATATTCCGAATAAAGGCATACACCGTTTTTGGGCAACCAGGCAGGGGCTCGGTGCAAATCAACACTACATAGTGCTATCACTTCCCATCTAAACAAAGGGTCATCTACGAAAAGTGTAAAGACTAGAAATTCAGGGTAGCATGGAGGTAAATCGTACCCACATTTTGTGGATTCCAGGATGAACAATGGCAATCGGCACCCTGGCGAAGTCTATGGTGTATTCAAAAATAATGTAAGAAACAAAGCTACAGCACATAGGACACTTCCACTCAAGGACGTATATTTTCAAGAAAACCAAAGAACCTCAGGTCACAGGCAACCCAACGTTTACTGCTGCTCTCTTTACAAAAGCCTCGACTAGGATACAATCTAAATTTCCTTGGACGGAAAACATGGATGGAGAATATGTGATTCTTATCTACAATGATATATTACTGAGCCAGGAAATCAATGAAGTAACGTCACTTGCCGCCAAAGGGGTGTTCGTAGTTACAATCATTCTCAGTAAATTTAGTCACATAGAAAAAAGTGGTTTATCAAAGATATGAGGTACAGGTGGAATACAAAATTGCGTCCCATGAATGAAATGGCAGACGAGAGAAAGCATCACACATTTAGCAAACACACTTATGCCTCTGGGAGCGCGAAGGTCACTTGAGGTGAAGAAAAACCAGGTGTTTTCAATGAGCACAGATACCATTCCATATAGACCAAGGAGGGAATCAAGACAACTTACTCTAAACCTCAAAGGACTGAACTCAGCCCACTTTACACACCAGAAAAGATTATTTACAACTGGTTAGAATTTGAAAAACAATTTATCGATGTCTCTCTGGAAGAGAAGCAAGTGGATGCACAGCCGCAAGCAACACAGCACTGAAAATCGGCTACACCCCGTGAGAAAAATAAACTGCAAAATAAAGGCAGTGAGTGAGAGATAAATTCTTCGAGACTTCGTTCAGGGGCTGTCATTGACGTTGTTTTGAGCATATATTTACACACAGAATGATCGGATCTAAGGAAGGACACTCGTGGGTCTGAGTGTCTTCGTGAGCATGAGTCAGCAAATGCAGCCCTTGTCGAATAACAATGCCTTTTCCTGATTCCATGGACCCGAAATTTCCAAATGCAGACGACCCTTCCTACAGCGAACACATGCATGGGACAGCCACAGGATGCTACCCCATTGGAACGGCAAAAAAACATGAAAAGCCACCTCATCTTCTCATATCCTGGTGCTCGGCTTCAAGCTTTCAGCCGCTTTTCTGAAAATATACCCAATTGGGGAAGTCAGCACTTTCAAAACACTCTTACTTATAACTTGGAATTGGTTCCATGGATGAACTACAATGGGGAAGAATAAGAGACGATGGCTATATATTTGGACAGGCACATGGCGCTCTAATTTCCAATGCTGAACAAGAATTGACCCAAGTCTAAGCTTGCTCTCGGAAGGAGAATTGGGCTTGAAAATTTCCTGCTGCTTTGGGACCAGTTCCGAAAGTGGGAAGTTGAGCCGGGGATCTCAGGGAGCCTACAATTCATGGCCCTGCAGGATGGTAAAAGACACCTAATGTGGACAAATGACTTGGGTTGAGCCAGAGAAAAGAACTTGAGAGCAAGGCAGAATTGCAAAACTGGGATTTCAAGAGGGAGACGCGTCTCGCCTGGTAAGAACCTAGGATGTGGCAGTACTTCTTCAAACATGCCTTTGTCGAAAAAGGGTGTATGCCTTTATCCTGAATAACTTTAGGATAAAGGCATACACCGTTTTTGGGCAACCAGGCAGGGGCTCTGTGCAAATCAACACTACATAATGCTATCACTTCCCATCAAAACAAAGGGTCATGTACGAAAAGTGTAAAGACCAGAAATGCAGGGTAACGTGGAGGTAAATCGTACCCACATTTTGTGGATTGTGGGATGACCAATTGCAATCGGCACCCTGGCGAATTCTATGGTGTATTCGAAGATAAAGTAAGAAACAATGCTACAGCACATAGGACACTTCCATTCAAGGACGTATATTTTCAGGAAAACCAAAGAACCTCAGGTCACAGGCAACCCAACGTTTACTGCTGCTCTCTTTACAAAAGCCTCGACGAGGATACAATCTAAATTTCCTTGGACGGAATACATGGATGGAGAATATGTGATTCTTATCTACAATGATATATTACAGAGCCAGGAAATCAATGAAATAACGTCACTTGCCGCCACCGGAGTGTTCTTAGTTACAATCATTCTCAGTGAATTTAGTCACATAGAAAAAAGTGGTTTATCAAAGATATGAGGTACAGGTGGAATATAAAATTGCATCCCTTGAACGAAATGGCAGATGACAGAGAGAATTACACATTTAGCAAACACACTTATGCCTGTAGGAGCGCAAAGGTCACATGAGGTGAGGAAAAACCAGGTGTTTTCAATGAGCACAGATACCATTCCATATAGACCAAGGAGGGAATCAAGACAACTTACTCTAAACCTCAAAGGACTGAACTCAGCCCACTTTACACACCAGAAAAGATTATTGACAACTGGTCAGAATTTGAAAAACAATTTATCTATGTCTCTCTGGAAGAGAATCTAGTGGATGCACAGCAGCAAGCAACACAGCACGGAAAGTCGGCTACACCCGGTGAGAAAAATAAACTGCAAAATAAAGGCAGTGAGTGACAGATAAATTTTTCAAGACTTCGTTCAGGGGCTGTGATTGGAGTTGTTTTCAGCATATATTCACACACAGAAAGATGGGACCTAAGGGAGGACAATCGTGGGTCTGAGTGTCTTCGTGAGCATGAGTCAGCAAATGCAGCCCTTGTAGAATAACACTGCCTTGCCCTGATTCCATTGACCCGAAATCTCCAAATGTAGACGACCCTTCTACAGCAAACACATGCATGGGTCAGCCACAGGATGCTACCCCATTGGAACGGCAAAAAAACATGAAAAGGCACCTCATCTTCTCATATCCTGGTACTCGGGTTCAAGCTTCCTGCCACTTACCTGAAAATATCCCCACTTGGGGAAGTCAGCACTTTCAAAACCTTCTTTCTTATAGCTTGGAATTGGTTCCATGGATGAACTACAACGGGGAAGAATAAGACACGATGCCTATATATTTGGACAGGCATATGGTGCTCTAATTTCAACTGCTGAACAAGAATTGACCCAAGTCTAAGCTTGCTCTCAGAAGGAGAATAGGGCTTGAAAATTTCCCGCTGATTTGTGACCAGTTCCAAAAGTGGGAAGTTGAGCAGGGGATCTCAGGGAGCCTATAATTCATGGCCCTGCAGGATGGTCAAAGGCACCTAATGTGGACAAATGACTTGGGTTGAGCCAGAGAAAAGAACTTGAGAGCAAGGCAGAATTGCAAAAATGGGATTTCAAGAGGGAGACGCGTCTCGCCTGGTAAGAACCTAGAATGTGGCAGTACTTCTTCAACCATGCCTTTGTCGAAAAACGGTGTATGCCTTTATCCTGAATATATTCCGAATAAAGGCATACACCGTTTTTGGGCAACCAGGCAGGGGCTCGGTGCAAATGAACACTAGATAGTGCTATCACTTCCCATCTAAACAAGGGGTCATCTACGAAAAGTGTAAAGACTAGAAATTCAGGGTAGCATGGAGGTAAATCGTACCCACATTTGTGGATTGTGGGATGACCAATTGCAATCGGAACCCTGGCGAATTCTATTGTGTATTCAAAAATAATGTAAGAAACAAAGCTACAGCACCTAGGACACTTCCACTCAAGGACGTATATTTTCAAGAAAACCAAAGAACCTCAGGTCACAGGCAACCCAACGTTTACTGCTTCTCTCTTTACAAAAGCCTCGACTAGGATACAATCTAAATTTCCTTGGACGGAAAACATGGATGGAGAATATGTGATTCTTATCTACAATGATATATTACTGAGCCAGGAAATCAATGAAGTAACGTCACTTGCCGCCAAAGGAGTGTTCGTAGTTACAATCATTCTCAGTAAATTTAGTCACATAGAAAAAAGTGGTTTATCAAAGATATGAGGTACAGGTGGAATACAAAATTGCGTCCCATGAATGAAATGGCAGACGAGAGAAAGCATCACACATTTAGCAAACACACTTATGCCTCTGGGAGCGCGAAGGTCACTTGAGGTGAAGAAAAACCAGGTGTTTTCAATGAGCACAGATACCATTCCATATAGACCAAGGAGGGAATCAAGACAACTTACTCTAAACCTCAAAGGACTGAACTCAGCCCACTTTACACACCAGAAAAGATTATTTACAACTGGTTAGAATTTGAAAAACAATTTATCGATGTCTCTCTGGAAGAGAATCAAGTGGATGCACAGCAGCAAGCAACACAGCACTCAAAATCGGCTACACCCCGTGAGAAAAATAAACTGCAAAATAAAGGCAGTGAGTGAGAGATAAATTCTTCGAGACTTCGTTCAGGGGCTGTCATTGAAGTTGTTTTGAGCATATATTAACACACAGAATGATCGGACCTAAGGAAGGACACTCGTGGGTCTGAGTGTCTTCGTGAGCATGAGTCAGCAAATGCAGCCCTTGTCGAATAACACTGCCTTTTCCTGATTCCATGGACCCGAAATTTCCAAATGCAGACGACCCTTCCTACAGCGAACACATGCATGGGACAGCCACAGGATGCTACCCCATTGGAACGGCAAAAAAACATGAAAAGCCACCTCATCTTCTCATATCCTGGTGCTCGGGTTCAAGCTTTCAGCCGCTTTTCTGAAAATATACCCAATTGGGGAAGTCAGCACTTTCAAAACACTCTTACTTATAACTTGGAATTGGTTCCATGGATGAACTACAATGGGGAAGAATAAGAGACGATGGCTATATATTTGGACAGGCACATGGCGCTCTAATTTCCAATGCTGAACAAGAATTGACCCAAGTCTAAGCTTGCTCTCGGAAGGAGAATTGGGCTTGAAAATTTCCTGCTGCTTTGGGACCAGTTCCGAAAGTGGGAAGTTGAGCAGGGGATCTCAGGGAGCCTATAATTCATGGCCCTGCAGGATGGTAAAAGACACCTAATGTGGACAAATGACTTGGGTTGAGCCAGAGAAAAGAACTTGAGAGCAAGGCAGAATTGCAAAAATGGGATTTCAAGAGGGAGACGCGTCTCGCCTGGTAAGAACCTAGGATGTGGCAGTACTTCTTCAAACATGCCTTTGTCGAAAAAGGGTGTATGCCTTTATCCTGAATATCTTTAGGATAAAGGCATACACCGTTTTTGGGCAACCAGGCAGGGGCTCTATGCAAATCAACACTACATAATGCTATCACTTCCCATCAAAACAAAGGGTCATGTACGAAAAGTGTAAAGACCAGAAATGCAGGGTAACGTGGAGGTAAATCGTACCCACATTTTGTGGATTGTGGGATGACCAATTGCAATCGGCACCCTGGCGAATTCTATGGTGTATTCGAAGATAAAGTAAGAAACAATGCTACAGCACATAGGACACTTCCATTCAAGGACGTATATTTTCAGGAAAACCAAAGAACCTCAGGTCACAGGCAACCCAACGTTTACTGCTGCTCTCTTTACAAAAGCCTCGACGAGGATACAATCTAAATTTCCTTGGACGGAATACATGGATGGAGAATATGTGATTCTTATCTACAATGATATATTACAGAGCCAGGAAATCAATGAAATAACGTCACTTGCCGCCACCGGAGTGTTCTTAGTTACAATCATTCTCAGTGAATTTAGTCACATAGAAAAAAGTGGTTTATCAAAGATATGAGGTACAGGTGGAATATAAAATTGCATCCCTTGAACGAAATGGCAGATGACAGAGAGAATTACACATTTAGCAAACACACTTATGCCTGTAGGAGCGCAAAGGTCACATGAGGTGAGGAAAAACCAGGTGTTTTCAATGAGCACAGATACCATTCCATATAGACCAAGGAGGGAATCAAGACAACTTACTCTAAACCACAAAGGACTGAACTCAGCCCACTTTACACACCAGAAAAGATTATTGACAACTGGTCAGAATTTGAAAAACAATTTATCTATGTCTCTCTGGAAGAGAATCTAGTGGATGCACAGCAGCAAGCAACACAGCACGGAAAATCGGCTACACCCGGTGAGAAAAATAAACTGCAAAATAAAGGCAGTGAGTGACAGATAAATTTTTCAAGACTTCGTTCAGGGGCTGTGATTGGAGTTGTTTTCAGCATATATTCACACACAGAAAGATGGGACCTAAGGGAGGACAATCGTGGGTCTGAGTGTCTTCGTGAGCATGAGTCAGCAAATGCAGCCCTTGTAGAATAACACTGCCTTGCCCTGATTCCATTGACCCGAAATCTCCAAATGTAGACGACCCTTCTACAGCAAACACATGCATGGGTCAGCCACAGGATGCTACCCCATTGGAACGGCAAAAAAACATGAAAAGGCACCTCATCTTCTCATATCCTGGTACTCGGGTTCAAGCTTCCAGCCACTTACCTGAAAATATCCCCACTTGGGGAAGTCAGCACTTTCAAAACCTTCTTTCTTATAGCTTGGAATTGGTTCCATGGATGAACTACAACGGGGAAGAATAAGACACGATGCCTATATATTTGGACAGGCATATGGTGCTCTAATTTCAACTGCTGAACAAGAATTGACCCAAGTCTAAGCTTGCTCTCAGAAGGAGAATAGGGCTTGAAAATTTCCCGCTGATTTGTGACCAGTTCCAAAAGTGGGAAGTTGAGCAGGGGATCTCAGGGAGCCTATAATTCATGGCCCTGCAGGATGGTCAAAGGCACCTAATGTGGACAAATGACTTGGGTTGAGCCAGAGAAAAGAACTTGAGAGCAAGGCAGAATTGCAAAAATGGGATTTCAAGAGGGAGACGCGTCTCGCCTGGTAAGAACCTAGAATGTGGCAGTACTTCTTCAACCATGCCTTTGTCGAAAAACGGTGTATGCCTTTATCCTGAATATATTCCGAATAAAGGCATACACCGTTTTTGGGCAACCAGGCAGGGGCTCGGTGCAAATGAACACTACATAGTGCTATCACTTCCCATCTAAACAAAGGGTCATCTACGAAAAGTGTAAAGACTAGAAATTCAGGGTAGCATGGAGGTAAATCGTACCCACATTTGTGGATTGTGGGATGACCAATTGCAATCGGAACCCTGGCGAATTCTATTGTGTATTCAAAAATAATGTAAGAAACAAAGCTACAGCACATAGGACACTTCCACTCAAGGACGTATATTTTCAAGAAAACCAAAGAACCTCAGGTCACAGGCAACCCAACGTTTACTGCTTCTCTCTTTACAAAAGCCTCGACTAGGATACAATCTAAATTTCCTTGGACGGAAAACATGGATGGAGAATATGTGATTCTTATCTACAATGATATATTACTGAGCCAGGAAATCAATGAAGTAACGTCACTTGCCGCCAAAGGAGTGTTCGTAGTTACAATCATTCTCAGTAAATTTAGTCACATAGAAAAAAGTGGTTTATCAAAGATATGAGGTACAGGTGGAATACAAAATTGCGTCCCATGAATGAAATGGCAGACGAGAGAAAGCATCACACATTTAGCAAACACACTTATGCCTCTGGGAGCGCGAAGGTCACTTGAGGTGAAGAAAAACCAGGTGTTTTCAATGAGCACAGATACCATTCCATATAGACCAAGGAGGGAATCAAGACAACTTACTCTAAACCTCCAAGGACTGAACTCAGCCCACTTTACACACCAGAAAATATTATTTACAACTGGTTAGAATTTGAAAAACAATTTATCGATGTCTCTCTGGAAGAGAATCAAGTGGATGCACAGCAGCAAGCAACACAGCACTCAAAATCGGCTACACCCCGTGAGAAAAATAAACTGCAAAATAAAGGCAGTGAGTGAGAGATAAATTCTTCGAGACTTCGTTCAGGGGCTGTCATTGAAGTTGTTTTGAGCATATATTAACACACAGAATGATCGGACCTAAGGAAGGACACTCGTGGGTCTGAGTGTCTTCGTGAGCATGAGTCAGCAAATGCAGCCCTTGTCGAATAACACTGCCTTTTCCTGATTCCATGGACCCGAAATTTCCAAATGCAGACGACCCTTCCTACAGCGAACACATGCATGGGACAGCCACAGGATGCTACCCCATTGGAACGGCAAAAAAACATGAAAAGCCACCTCATCTTCTCATATCCTGGTGCTCGGGTTCAAGCTTTCAGCCGCTTTTCTGAAAATATACCCAATTGGGGAAGTCAGCACTTTCAAAACACTCTTACTTATAACTTGGAATTGGTTCCATGGATGAACTACAATGGGGAAGAATAAGAGACGATGGCTATATATTTGGACAGGCACATGGCGCTCTAATTTCCAATGCTGAACAAGAATTGACCCAAGTCTAAGCTTGCTCTCGGAAGGAGAATTGGGCTTGAAAATTTCCTGCTGCTTTGGGACCAGTTCCGAAAGTGGGAAGTTGAGCAGGGGATCTCAGGGAGCCTATAATTCATGGCCCTGCAGGATGGTAAAAGACACCTAATGTGGACAAATGACTTGGGTTGAGCCAGAGAAAAGAACTTGAGAGCAAGGCAGAATTGCAAAAATGGGATTTCAAGAGGGAGACGCGTCTCGCCTGGTAAGAACCTAGGATGTGGCAGTACTTCTTCAAACATGCCTTTGTCGAAAAAGGGTGTATGCCTTTATCCTGAATATCTTTAGGATAAAGGCATACACCGTTTTTGGGCAACCAGGCAGGGGCTCTATGCAAATCAACACTACATAATGCTATCACTTCCCATCAAAACAAAGGGTCATGTACGAAAAGTGTAAAGACCAGAAATGCAGGGTAACGTGGAGGTAAATCGTACCCACATTTTGTGGATTGTGGGATGACCAATTGCAATCGGCACCCTGGCGAATTCTATGGTGTATTCGAAGATAAAGTAAGAAACAATGCTACAGCACATAGGACACTTCCATTCAAGGACGTATATTTTCAGGAAAACCAAAGAACCTCAGGTCACAGGCAACCCAACGTTTACTGCTGCTCTCTTTACAAAACCCTCGACTAGGATACAATCTAAATTTCCTTGGACGGAATACATGGATGGAGAATATGTGATTCTTATCTACAATGATATATTACAGAGCCAGGAAATCAATGAAATAACGTCACTTGCCGCCACCGGAGTGTTCTTAGTTACAATCATTCTCAGTGAATTTAGTCACATAGAAAAAAGTGGTTTATCAAAGATATGAGGTACAGGTGGAATATAAAATTGCATCCCTTGAACGAAATGGCAGATGACAGAGAGAATTACACATTTAGCAAACACACTTATGCCTGTAGGAGCGCAAAGGTCACTTGAGGTGTGGAAAAACCAGGTGTTTTCAATGAGCACAGATACCATTCCATATAGACCAAGGAGGAAATCAAGACAACTTACTCTAAACCTCAAAGGACTGAACTCAGCCCACTTTACACACCAGAAAAGATTATTGACAACTGGTCAGAATTTGAAAAACAATTTATCTATGTCTCTCTGGAAGAGAATCTAGTGGATGCACAGCAGCAAGCAACACAGCACGGAAAATCGGCTACACCCGGTGAGAAAAATAAACTGCAAAATAAAGGCAGTGAGTGACAGATAAATTTTTCAAGACTTCGTTCAGGGGCTGTGATTGGAGTTGTTTTCAGCATATATTCACACACAGAAAGATGGGACCTAAGGGAGGACAATCGTGGGTCTGAGTGTCTTCGTGAGCATGAGTCAGCAAATGCAGCCCTTGTAGAATAACACTGCCTTGCCCTGATTCCATTGACCCGAAATCTCCAAATGTAGACGACCCTTCTACAGCAAACACATGCATGGGTCAGCCACAGGATGCTACCCCATTGGAACGGCAAAAAAACATGAAAAGGCACCTCATCTTCTCATATCCTGGTACTCGTGTTCAAGCTTCCAGCCACTTACCTGAAAATATCCCCACTTGGGGAAGTCAGCACTTTCAAAACCTTCTTTCTTATAGCTTGGAATTGGTTCCATGGATGAACTACAACGGGTTAGAATAAGACACGATGCCTATATATTTGGACAGGCATATGGTGCTCTAATTTCAACTGCTGAACAAGAATTGACCCAAGTCTAAGCTTGCTCTCAGAAGGAGAATAGGGCTTGAAAATTTCCCGCTGATTTGTGACCAGTTCCAAAAGTGGGAAGTTGAGCAGGGGATCACAGGGAGCCTATAATTCATGGCCCTGCAGGATGGTCAAAGGCACCTAATGTGGACAAATGACTTGGGTTGAGCCAGAGAAAAGAACTTGAGAGCAAGGCAGAATTGCAAAAATGGGATTTCAAGAGGGAGACGCGTCTCGCCTGGTAAGAACCTAGAATGTGGCAGTACTTCTTCAACCATGCCTTTGTCGAAAAACGGTGTATGCCTTTATCCTGAATATATTCCGAATAAAGGCATACACCGTTTTTGGGCAACCAGGCAGGGGCTCGGTGCAAATGAACACTACATAGTGCTATCACTTCCCATCTAAACAAAGGGTCATCTACGAAAAGTGTAAAGACTAGAAATTCAGGGTAGCATGGAGGTAAATCGTACCCACATTTGTGGATTGTGGGATGACCAATTGCAATCGGAACCCTGGCGAATTCTATTGTGTATTCAAAAATAATGTAAGAAACAAAGCTACAGCACATAGGACACTTCCACTCAAGGACGTATATTTTCAAGAAAACCAAAGAACCTCAGGTCACAGGCAACCCAACGTTTACTGCTTCTCTCTTTACAAAAGCCTCGACTAGGATACAATCTAAATTTCCTTGGACGGAAAACATGGATGGAGAATATGTGATTCTTATCTACAATGATATATTACTGAGCCAGGAAATCAATGAAGTAACGTCACTTGCCGCCAAAGGAGTGTTCGTAGTTACAATCATTCTCAGTAAATTTAGTCACATAGAAAAAAGTGGTTTATCAAAGATATGAGGTACAGGTGGAATACAAAATTGCGTCCCATGAATGAAATGGCAGACGAGAGAAAGCATCACACATTTAGCAAACACACTTATGCCTCTGGGAGCGCGAAGGTCACTTGAGGTGAAGAAAAACCAGGTGTTTTCAATGAGCACAGATACCATTCCATATAGACCAAGGAGGGAATCAAGACAACTTACTCTAAACCTCAAAGGACTGAACTCAGCCCACTTTACACACCAGAAAAGATTATTTACAACTGGTTAGAATTTGAAAAACAATTTATCGATGTCTCTCTGGAAGAGAAGCAAGTGGATGCACAGCCGCAAGCAACACAGCACTGAAAATCGGCTACACCCCGTGAGAAAAATAAACTGCAAAATAAAGGCAGTGAGTGAGAGATAAATTCTTCGAGACTTCGTTCAGGGGCTGTCATTGAAGTTGTTTTGAGCATATATTAACACACAGAATGATCGGACCTAAGGAAGGACACTCGTGGGTCTGAGTGTCTTCGTGAGCATGAGTCAGCAAATGCAGCCCTTGTCGAATAACACTGCCTTTTCCTGATTCCATGGACCCGAAATTTCCAAATGCAGACGACCCTTCCTACAGCGAACACATGCATGGGACAGCCACAGGATGCTACCCCATTGGAACGGCAAAAAAACATGAAAAGCCACCTCATCTTCTCATATCCTGGTGCTCGGGTTCAAGCTTTCAGCCGCTTTTCTGAAAATATACCCAATTGGGGAAGTCAGCACTTTCAAAACACTCTTACTTATAACTTGGAATTGGTTCCATGGATGAACTACAATGGGGAAGAATAAGAGACGATGGCTATATATTTGGACAGGCACATGGCGCTCTAATTTCCAATGCTGAACAAGAATTGACCCAAGTCTAAGCTTGCTCTCGGAAGGAGAATTGGGCTTGAAAATTTCCTGCTGCTTTGGGACCAGTTCCGAAAGTGGGAAGTTGAGCCGGGGATCTCAGGGAGCCTATAATTCATGGCCCTGCAGGATGGTAAAAGACACCTAATGTGGACAAATGACTTGGGTTGAGCCAGAGAAAAGAACTTGAGAGCAAGGCAGAATTGCAAAAATGGGATTTCAAGAGGGAGACGCGTCTCGCCTGGTAAGAACCTAGGATGTGGCAGTACTTCTTCAAACATGCCTTTGTCGAAAAAGGGTGTATGCCTTTATCCTGAATATCTTTAGGATAAAGGCATACACCGTTTTTGGGCAACCAGGCAGGGGCTCTATGCAAATCAACAATACATAATGCTATCACTTCCCATCAAAACAAAGGGTCATGTACGAAAAGTGTAAAGACCAGAAATGCAGGGTAACGTGGAGGTAAATCGTACCCACATTTTGTGGATTGTGGGATGACCAATTGCAATCGGCACCCTGGCGAATTCTATGGTGTATTCGAAGATAAAGTAAGAAACAATGCTACAGCACATAGGACACTTCCATTCAAGGACGTATATTTTCAGGAAAACCAAAGAACCTCAGGTCACAGGCAACCCAACGTTTACTGCTGCTCTCTTTACAAAACCCTCGACTAGGATACAATCTAAATTTCCTTGGACGGAATACATGGATGGAGAATATGTGATTCTTATCTACAATGATATATTACAGAGCCAGGAAATCAATGAAATAACGTCACTTGCCGCCACCGGAGTGTTCTTAGTTACAATCATTCTCAGTGAATTTAGTCACATAGAAAAAAGTGGTTTATCAAAGATATGAGGTACAGGTGGAATATAAAATTGCATCCCTTGAACGAAATGGCAGATGACAGAGAGAATTACACATTTAGCAAACACACTTATGCCTGTAGGAGCGCAAAGGTCACTTGAGGTGTGGAAAAACCAGGTGTTTTCAATGAGCACAGATACCATTCCATATAGACCAAGGAGGAAATCAAGACAACTTACTCTAAACCTCAAAGGACTGAACTCAGCCCACTTTACACACCAGAAAAGATTATTGACAACTGGTCAGAATTTGAAAAACAATTTATCTATGTCTCTCTGGAAGAGAATCTAGTGGATGCACAGCAGCAAGCAACACAGCACGGAAAATCGGCTACACCCGGTGAGAAAAATAAACTGCAAAATAAAGGCAGTGAGTGACAGATAAATTTTTCAAGACTTCGTTCAGGGGCTGTGATTGGAGTTGTTTTCAGCATATATTCACACACAGAAAGATGGGACCTAAGGGAGGACAATCGTGGGTCTGAGTGTCTTCGTGAGCATGAGTCAGCAAATGCAGCCCTTGTAGAATAACACTGCCTTGCCCTGATTCCATTGACCCGAAATCTCCAAATGTAGACGACCCTTCTACAGCAAACACATGCATGGGTCAGCCACAGGATGCTACCCCATTGGAACGGCAAAAAAACATGAAAAGGCACCTCATCTTCTCATATCCTGGTACTCGTGTTCAAGCTTCCAGCCACTTACCTGAAAATATCCCCACTTGGGGAAGTCAGCACTTTCAAAACCTTCTTTCTTATAGCTTGGAATTGGTTCCATGGATGAACTACAACGGGGAAGAATAAGACACGATGCCTATATATTTGGACAGGCATATGGTGCTCTAATTTCAACTGCTGAACAAGAATTGACCCAAGTCTAAGCTTGCTCTCAGAAGGAGAATAGGGCTTGAAAATTTCCCGCTGATTTGTGACCAGTTCCAAAAGTGGGAAGTTGAGCAGGGGATCACAGGGAGCCTATAATTCATGGCCCTGCAGGATGGTCAAAGGCACCTAATGTGGACAAATGACTTGGGTTGAGCCAGAGAAAAGAACTTGAGAGCAAGGCAGAATTGCAAAAATGGGATTTCAAGAGGGAGACGCGTCTCGCCTGGTAAGAACCTAGAATGTGGCAGTACTTCTTCAACCATGCCTTTGTCGAAAAACGGTGTATGCCTTTATCCTGAATATATTCCGAATAAAGGCATACACCGTTTTTGGGCAACCAGGCAGGGGCTCGGTGCAAATGAACACTACATAGTGCTATCACTTCCCATCTAAACAAAGGGTCATCTACGAAAACTGTAAAGACTAGAAATTCAGGGTAGCATGGAGGTAAATCGTACCCACATTTGTGGATTGTGGGATGACCAATTGCAATCGGAACCCTGGCGAATTCTATTGTGTATTCAAAAATAATGTAAGAAACAAAGCTACAGCACATAGGACACTTCCACTCAAGGACGTATATTTTCAAGAAAACCAAAGAACCTCAGGTCACAGGCAACCCAACGTTTACTGCTTCTCTCTTTACAAAAGCCTCGACTAGGATACAATCTAAATTTCCTTGGACGGAAAACATGGATGGAGAATATGTGATTCTTATCTACAATGATATATTACTGAGCCAGGAAATCAATGAAGTAACGTCACTTGCCGCCAAAGGAGTGTTCGTAGTTACAATCATTCTCAGTAAATTTAGTCCCATAGAAAAAAGTGGTTTATCAAAGATATGAGGTACAGGTGGAATACAAAATTGCGTCCCATGAATGAAATGGCAGACGAGAGAAAGCATCACACATTTAGCAAACACACTTATGCCTCTGGGAGCGCGAAGGTCACTTGAGGTGAAGAAAAACCAGGTGTTTTCAATGAGCACAGATACCATTCCATATAGACCAAGGAGGGAATCAAGACAACTTACTCTAAACCTCAAAGGACTGAACTCAGCCCACTTTACACACCAGAAAAGATTATTTACAACTGGTTAGAATTTGAAAAACAATTTATCGATGTCTCTCTGGAAGAGAAGCAAGTGGATGCACAGCCGCAAGCAACACAGCACTGAAAATCGGCTACACCCCGTGAGAAAAATAAACTGCAAAATAAAGGCAGTGAGTGAGAGATAAATTCTTCGAGACTTCGTTCAGGGGCTGTCATTGAAGTTGTTTTGAGCATATATTAACACACAGAATGATCGGACCTAAGGAAGGACACTCGTGGGTCTGAGTGTCTTCGTGAGCATGAGTCAGCAAATGCAGCCCTTGTCGAATAACACTGCCTTTTCCTGATTCCATGGACCCGAAATTTCCAAATGCAGACGACCCTTCCTACAGCGAACACATGCATGGGACAGCCACAGGATGCTACCCCATTGGAACGGCAAAAAAACATGAAAAGCCACCTCATCTTCTCATATCCTGGTGCTCGGGTTCAAGCTTTCAGCCGCTTTTCTGAAAATATACCCAATTGGGGAAGTCAGCACTTTCAAAACACTCTTACTTATAACTTGGAATTGGTTCCATGGATGAACTACAATGGGGAAGAATAAGAGACGATGGCTATATATTTGGACAGGCACATGGCGCTCTAATTTCCAATGCTGAACAAGAATTGACCCAAGTCTAAGCTTGCTCTCGGAAGGAGAATTGGGCTTGAAAATTTCCTGCTGCTTTGGGACCAGTTCCGAAAGTGGGAAGTTGAGCCGGGGATCTCAGGGAGCCTATAATTCATGGCCCTGCAGGATGGTAAAAGACACCTAATGTGGACAAATGACTTGGGTTGAGCCAGAGAAAAGAACTTGAGAGCAAGGCAGAATTGCAAAAATGGGATTTCAAGAGGGAGACGCGTCTCGCCTGGTAAGAACCTAGGATGTGGCAGTACTTCTTCAAACATGCCTTTGTCGAAAAAGGGTGTATGCCTTTATCCTGAATATCTTTAGGATAAAGGCATACACCGTTTTTGGGCAACCAGGCAGGGGCTCTGTGCAAATCAACACTACATAATGCTATCACTTCCCATCAAAACAAAGGGTCATGTACGAAAAGTGTAAAGACCAGAAATGCAGGGTAACGTGGAGGTAAATCGTACCCACATTTTGTGGATTGTGGGATGACCAATTGCAATCGGCACCCTGGCGAATTCTATGGTGTATTCGAAGATAAAGTAAGAAACAATGCTACAGCACATAGGACACTTCCATTCAAGGACGTATATTTTCAGGAAAACCAAAGAACCTCAGGTCACAGGCAACCCAACGTTTACTGCTGCTCTCTTTACAAAAGCCTCGACTAGGATACAATCTAAATTTCCTTGGACGGAATACATGGATGGAGAATATGTGATTCTTATCTACAATGATATATTACAGAGCCAGGAAATCAATGAAATAACGTCACTTGCCGCCACCGGAGTGTTCTTAGTTACAATCATTCTCAGTGAATTTAGTCACATAGAAAAAAGTGGTTTATCAAAGATATGAGGTACAGGTGGAATATAAAATTGCATCCCTTGAACGAAATGGCAGATGACAGAGAGAATTACACATTTAGCAAACACACTTATGCCTGTAGGAGCGCAAAGGTCACATGAGGTGAGGAAAAACCAGGTGTTTTCAATGAGCACAGATACCATTCCATATAGACCAAGGAGGGAATCAAGACAACTTACTCTAAACCTCAAAGGACTGAACTCAGCCCACTTTACACACCAGAAAAGATTATTGACAACTGGTCAGAATTTGAAAAACAATTTATCTATGTCTCTCTGGAAGAGAATCTAGTGGATGCACAGCAGCAAGCAACAGAGCACGGAAAATCGGCTACACCCGGTGAGAAAAATAAACTGCAAAATAAAGGCAGTGAGTGACAGATAAATTTTTCAAGACTTCGTTCAGGGGCTGTGATTGGAGTTGTTTTCAGCATATATTCACACACAGAAAGATGGGACCTAAGGGAGGACAATCGTGGGTCTGAGTGTCTTCGTGAGCATGAGTCAGCAAATGCAGCCCTTGTAGAATAACACTGCCTTGCCCTGATTCCATTGACCCGAAATCGCCAAATGTAGACGACCCTTCTACAGCAAACACATGCATGGGTCAGCCACAGGATGCTACCCCATTGGAACGGCAAAAAAACATGAAAAGGCACCTCATCTTCTCATATCCTGGTACTCGGGTTCAAGCTTCCAGCCACTTACCTGAAAATATCCCCACTTGGGGAAGTCAGCACTTTCAAAACCTTCTTTCTTATAGCTTGGAATTGGTTCCATGGATGAACTACAACGGGGAAGAATAAGACACGATGCCTATATATTTGGACAGGCATATGGTGCTCTAATTTCAACTGCTGAACAAGAATTGACCCAAGTCTAAGCTTGCTCTCAGAAGGAGAATAGGGCTTGAAAATTTCCCGCTGATTTGTGACCAGTTCCAAAAGTGGGAAGTTGAGCAGGGAATCTCAGGGAGCCTATAATTCATGGCCCTGCAGGATGGTCAAAGGCACCTAATGTGGACAAATGACTTGGGTTGAGCCAGAGAAAAGAACTTGAGAGCAAGGCAGAATTGCAAAAATGGGATTTCAAGAGGGAGACGCGTCTCGCCTGGTAAGAACCTAGAATGTGGCAGTACTTCTTCAACCATGCCTTTGTCGAAAAACGGTGTATGCCTTTATCCTGAATATATTCCGAATAAAGGCATACACCGTTTTTGGGCAACCAGGCAGGGGCTCGGTGCAAATGAACACTACATAGTGCTATCACTTCCCATCTAAACAAAGGGTCATCTACGAAAGTGTAAAGACTAGAAATTCAGGGTAGCATGGAGGTAAATCGTACCCACATTTGTGGATTGTGGGATGGCCAATTGCAATCGGAACCCTGGCGAATTCTATTGTGTATTCAAAAATAATGTAAGAAACAAAGCTACAGCACATAGGACACTTCCACTCAAGGACGTATATTTTCAAGAAAACCAAAGAACCTCAGGTCACAGGCAACCCAACGTTTACTGCTTCTCTCTTTACAAAAGCCTCGACTAGGATACAATCTAAATTTCCTTGGACGGAAAACATGGATGGAGAATATGTGATTCTTATCTACAATGATATATTACTGAGCCAGGAAATCAATGAAGTAACGTCACTTGCCGCCAAAGGAGTGTTCGTAGTTACAATCATTCTCAGTAAATTTAGTCACATAGAAAAAAGTGGTTTATCAAAGATATGAGGTACAGGTGGAATACAAAATTGCGTCCCATGAATGAAATGGCAGACGAGAGAAAGCATCACACATTTAGCAAACACACTTATGCCTCTGGGAGCGCGAAGGTCACTTGAGGTGAAGAAAAACCAGGTGTTTTCAATGAGCACAGATACCATTCCATATAGACCAAGGAGGGAATCAAGACAACTTACTCTAAACCTCAAAGGACTGAACTCAGCCCACTTTACACACCAGAAAAGATTATTTACAACTGGTTAGAATTTGAAAAACAATTTATCGATGTCTCTCTGGAAGAGAAGCAAGTGGATGCACAGCCGCAAGCAACACAGCACTGAAAATCGGCTACACCCCGTGAGAAAAATAAACTGCAAAATAAAGGCAGTGAGTGAGAGATAAATTCTTCGAGACTTCGTTCAGGGGCTGTCATTGAAGTTGTTTTGAGCATATATTAACACACAGAATGATCGGACCTAAGGAAGGACACTCGTGGGTCTGAGTGTCTTCGTGAGCATGAGTCAGCAAATGCAGCCCTTGTCGAATAACACTGCCTTTTCCTGATTCCATGGACCCGAAATTTCCAAATGCAGACGACCCTTCCTACAGCGAACACATGCATGGGACAGCCACAGGATGCTACCCCATTGGAACGGCAAAAAAACATGAAAAGCCACCTCATCTTCTCATATCCTGGTGCTCGGGTTCAAGCTTTCAGCCGCTTTTCTGAAAATATACCCAATTGGGGAAGTCAGCACTTTCAAAACACTCTTACTTATAACTTGGAATTGGTTCCATGGATGAACTACAATGGGGAAGAATAAGAGACGATGGCTATATATTTGGACAGGCACATGGCGCTCTAATTTCCAATGCTGAACAAGAATTGACCCAAGTCTAAGCTTGCTCTCGGAAGGAGAATTGGGCTTGAAAATTTCCTGCTGCTTTGGGACCAGTTCCGAAAGTGGGAAGTTGAGCCGGGGATCTCAGGGAGCCTATAATTCATGGCCCTGCAGGATGGTAAAAGACACCTAATGTGGACAAATGACTTGGGTTGAGCCAGAGAAAAGAACTTGAGAGCAAGGCAGAATTGCAAAAATGGGATTTCAAGAGGGAGACGCGTCTCGCCTGGTAAGAACCTAGGATGTGGCAGTACTTCTTCAAACATGCCTTTGTCGAAAAAGGGTGTATGCCTTTATCCTGAATATCTTTAGGATAAAGGCATACACCGTTTTTGGGCAACCAGGCAGGGGCTCTGTGCAAATCAACACTACATAATGCTATCACTTCCCATCAAAACAAAGGGTCATGTACGAAAAGTGTAAAGACCAGAAATGCAGGGTAACGTGGAGGTAAATCGTACCCACATTTTGTGGATTGTGGGATGACCAATTGCAATCGGCACCCTGGCGAATTCTATGGTGTATTCGAAGATAAAGTAAGAAACAATGCTACAGCACATAGGACACTTCCATTCAAGGACGTATATTTTCAGGAAAACCAAAGAACCTCAGGTCACAGGCAACCCAACGTTTACTGCTGCTCTCTTTACAAAAGCCTCGACTAGGATACAATCTAAATTTCCTTGGACGGAATACATGGATGGAGAATATGTGATTCTTATCTACAATGATATATTACAGAGCCAGGAAATCAATGAAATAACGTCACTTGCCGCCACCGGAGTGTTCTTAGTTACAATCATTCTCAGTGAATTTAGTCACATAGAAAAAAGTGGTTTATCAAAGATATGAGGTACAGGTGGAATATAAAATTGCATCCCTTGAACGAAATGGCAGATGACAGAGAGAATTACACATTTAGCAAACACACTTATGCCTGTAGGAGCGCAAAGGTCACATGAGGTGAGGAAAAACCAGGTGTTTTCAATGAGCACAGATACCATTCCATATAGACCAAGGAGGGAATCAAGACAACTTACTCTAAACCTCAAAGGACTGAACTCAGCCCACTTTACACACCAGAAAAGATTATTGACAACTGGTCAGAATTTGAAAAACAATTTATCTATGTCTCTCTGGAAGAGAATCTAGTGGATGCACAGCAGCAAGCAACAGAGCACGGAAAATCGGCTACACCCGGTGAGAAAAATAAACTGCAAAATAAAGGCAGTGAGTGACAGATAAATTTTTCAAGACTTCGTTCAGGGGCTGTGATTGGAGTTGTTTTCAGCATATATTCACACACAGAAAGATGGGACCTAAGGGAGGACAATCGTGGGTCTGAGTGTCTTCGTGAGCATGAGTCAGCAAATGCAGCCCTTGTAGAATAACACTGCCTTGCCCTGATTCCATTGACCCGAAATCGCCAAATGTAGACGACCCTTCTACAGCAAACACATGCATGGGTCAGCCACAGGATGCTACCCCATTGGAACGGCAAAAAAACATGAAAAGGCACCTCATCTTCTCATATCCTGGTACTCGGGTTCAAGCTTCCAGCCACTTACCTGAAAATATCCCCACTTGGGGAAGTCAGCACTTTCAAAACCTTCTTTCTTATAGCTTGGAATTGGTTCCATGGATGAACTACAACGGGGAAGAATAAGACACGATGCCTATATATTTGGACAGGCATATGGTGCTCTAATTTCAACTGCTGAACAAGAATTGACCCAAGTCTAAGCTTGCTCTCAGAAGGAGAATAGGGCTTGAAAATTTCCCGCTGATTTGTGACCAGTTCCAAAAGTGGGAAGTTGAGCAGGGAATCTCAGGGAGCCTATAATTCATGGCCCTGCAGGATGGTCAAAGGCACCTAATGTGGACAAATGACTTGGGTTGAGCCAGAGAAAAGAACTTGAGAGCAAGGCAGAATTGCAAAAATGGGATTTCAAGAGGGAGACGCGTCTCGCCTGGTAAGAACCTAGAATGTGGCAGTACTTCTTCAACCATGCCTTTGTCGAAAAACGGTGTATGCCTTTATCCTGAATATATTCCGAATAAAGGCATACACCGTTTTTGGGCAACCAGGCAGGGGCTCGGTGCAAATGAACACTACATAGTGCTATCACTTCCCATCTAAACAAAGGGTCATCTACGAAAGTGTAAAGACTAGAAATTCAGGGTAGCATGGAGGTAAATCGTACCCACATTTGTGGATTGTGGGATGGCCAATTGCAATCGGAACCCTGGCGAATTCTATTGTGTATTCAAAAATAATGTAAGAAACAAAGCTACAGCACATAGGACACTTCCACTCAAGGACGTATATTTTCAAGAAAACCAAAGAACCTCAGGTCACAGGCAACCCAACGTTTACTGCTTCTCTCTTTACAAAAGCCTCGACTAGGATACAATCTAAATTTCCTTGGACGGAAAACATGGATGGAGAATATGTGATTCTTATCTACAATGATATATTACTGAGCCAGGAAATCAATGAAGTAACGTCACTTGCCGCCAAAGGAGTGTTCGTAGTTACAATCATTCTCAGTAAATTTAGTCACATAGAAAAAAGTGGTTTATCAAAGATATGAGGTACAGGTGGAATACAAAATTGCGTCCCATGAATGAAATGGCAGACGAGAGAAAGCATCACACATTTAGCAAACACACTTATGCCTCTGGGAGCGCGAAGGTCACTTGAGGTGAAGAAAAACCAGGTGTTTTCAATGAGCACAGATACCATTCCATATAGACCAAGGAGGGAATCAAGACAACTTACTCTAAACCTCAAAGGACTGAACTCAGCCCACTTTACACACCAGAAAAGATTATTTACAACTGGTTAGAATTTGAAAAACAATTTATCGATGTCTCTCTGGAAGAGAATCAAGTGGATGCACAGCAGCAAGCAACACAGCACTCAAAATCGGCTACACCCCGTGAGAAAAATAAACTGCAAAATAAAGGCAGTGAGTGAGAGATAAATTCTTCGAGACTTCGTTCAGGGGCTGTCATTGAAGTTGTTTTGAGCATATATTAACACACAGAATGATCGGACCTAAGGAAGGACACTCGTGGGTCTGAGTGTCTTCGTGAGCATGAGTCAGCAAATGCAGCCCTTGTCGAATAACACTGCCTTTTCCTGATTCCATGGACCCAAAATTTCCAAATGCAGACGACCCTTCCTACAGCGAACACATGCATGGGACAGCCACAGGATGCTACCCCATTGGAACGGCAAAAAAACATGAAAAGCCACCTCATCTTCTCATATCCTGGTGCTCGGCTTCAAGCTTTCAGCCGCTTTTCTGAAAATATACCCAATTGGGGAAGTCAGCACTTTCAAAACACTCTTACTTATAACTTGGAATTGGTTCCATGGATGAACTACAATGGGGAAGAATAAGAGACGATGGCTATATATTTGGACAGGCACATGGCGCTCTAATTTCCAATGCTGAACAAGAATTGACCCAAGTCTAAGCTTGCTCTCGGAAGGAGAATTGGGCTTGAAAATTTCCTGCTGCTTTGGGACCAGTTCCGAAAGTGGGAAGTTGAGCCGGGGATCTCAGGGAGCCTATAATTCATGGCCCTGCAGGATGGTAAAAGACACCTAATGTGGACAAATGACTTGGGTTGAGCCAGAGAAAAGAACTTGAGAGCAAGGCAGAATTGCAAAAATGGGATTTCAAGAGGGAGACGCGTCTCGCCTGGTAAGAACCTAGGATGTGGCAGTACTTCTTCAAACATGCCTTTGTCGAAAAAGGGTGTATGCCTTTATCCTGAATATCTTTAGGATAAAGGCATACACCGTTTTTGGGCAACCAGGCAGGGGCTCTGTGCAAATCAACACTACATAATGCTATCACTTCCCATCAAAACAAAGGGTCATGTACGAAAAGTGTAAAGACCAGAAATGCAGGGTAACGTGGAGGTAAATCGTACCCACATTTTGTGGATTGTGGGATGACCAATTGCAATCGGCACCCTGGCGAATTCTATGGTGTATTCGAAGATAAAGTAAGAAACAATGCTACAGCACATAGGACACTTCCATTCAAGGACGTATATTTTCAGGAAAACCAAAGAACCTCAGGTCACAGGCAACCCAACGTTTACTGCTTCTCTCTTTACAAAAGCCTCGACTAGGATACAATCTAAATTTCCTTGGACGGAAAACAAGGATGGAGAATATGTGATTCTTATCTACAATGATATATTACTGAGCCAGGAAATCAATGAAGTAACGTCACTTGCCGCCACCGGAGTGTTCTTAGTTACAATCATTCTCAGTGAATTTAGTCACATAGAAAAAAGTGGTTTATCAAAGATATGAGGTACAGGTGGAATATAAAATTGCATCCCTTGAACGAAATGGCAGATGACAGAGAGAATTACACATTTAGCAAACACACTTATGCCTGTAGGAGCGCAAAGGTCACATGAGGTGAGGAAAAACCAGGTGTTTTCAATGAGCACAGATACCATTCCATATAGACCAAGGAGGGAATCAAGACAACTTACTCTAAACCTCAAAGGACTGAACTCAGCCCACTTTACACACCAGAAAAGATTATTGACAACTGGTCAGAATTTGAAAAACAATTTATCTATGTCTCTCTGGAAGAGAATCTAGTGGATGCACAGCAGCAAGCAACACAGCACGGAAAATCGGCTACAGCCGGTGAGAAAAATAAACTGCAAAATAAAGGCAGTGAGTGACAGATAAATTTTTCAAGACTTCGTTCAGGGGCTGTGATTGGAGTTGTTTTCAGCATATATTCACACACAGAAAGATGGGACCTAAGGGAGGACAATCGTGGGTCTGAGTGTCTTCGTGAGCATGAGTCAGCAAATGCAGCCCTTGTAGAATAACACTGCCTTGCCCTGATTCCATTGACCCGAAATCTCCAAATGTAGACGACCCTTCTACAGCAAACACATGCATGGGTCAGCCACAGGATGCTACCCCATTGGAACGGCAAAAAAACATGAAAAGGCACCTCATCTTCTCATATCCTGGTACTCGGGTTCAAGCTTCCAGCCACTTACCTGAAAATATCCCCACTTGGGGAAGTCAGCACTTTCAAATCCTTCTTTCTTATAGCTTGGAATTGGTTCCATGGATGAACTACAACGGGGAAGAATAAGACACGATGCCTATATATTTGGACAGGCATATGGTGCTCTAATTTCAACTGCTGAACAAGAATTGACCCAAGTCTAAGCTTGCTCTCAGAAGGAGAATAGGGCTTGAAAATTTCCCGCTGATTTGTGACCAGTTCCAAAAGTGGGAAGTTGAGCAGGGGATCTCAGGGAGCCTATAATTCATGGCCCTGCAGGATGGTCAAAGGCACCTAATGTGGACAAATGACTTGGGTTGAGCCAGAGAAAAGAACTTGAGAGCAAGGCAGAATTGCAAAAATGGGATTTCAAGAGGGAGACGCGTCTCACCTGGTAAGAACCTAGAATGTGGCAGTACTTCTTCAACCATGCCTTTGTCGAAAAACGGTGTATGCCTTTATCCTGAATATATTCCGAATAAAGGCATACACCGTTTCTGGGCAACCAGGCAGGGGCTCGGTGCAAATGAACACTACATAGTGCTATCACTTCCCATCTAAACAAAGGGTCATCTACGAAAAGTGTAAAGACTAGAAATTCAGGGTAGCATGGAGGTAAATCGTACCCACATTTGTGGATTGTGGGTTGACCAATTGCAATCGGAACCCTGGCGAATTCTATTGTGTATTCAAAAATAATGTAAGAAACAAAGCTACAGCACATAGGACACTTCCACTCAAGGACGTATATTTTCAAGAAAACCAAAGAACCTCAGGTCACAGGCAACCCAACGTTTACTGCTTCTCTCTTTACAAAAGCCTCGACTAGGATACAATCTAAATTTCCTTGGACGGAAAACATGGATGGAGAATATGTGATTCTTATCTACAATGATATATTACTGAGCCAGGAAATCAATGAAGTAACGTCACTTGCCGCCAAAGGAGTGTTCGTAGTTACAATCATTCTCAGTAAATTTAGTCACATAGAAAAAAGTGGTTTATCAAAGATATGAGGTACAGGTGGAATACAAAATTGCGTCCCATGAATGAAATGGCAGACGAGAGAAAGCATCACACATTTAGCAAACACACTTATGCCTCTGGGAGCGCGAAGGTCACTTGAGGTGAAGAAAAACCAGGTGTTTTCAATGAGCACAGATACCATTCCATATAGACCAAGGAGGGAATCAAGACAACTTACTCTAAACCTCAAAGGACTGAACTCAGCCCACTTTACACACCAGAAAAGATTATTTACAACTGGTTAGAATTTGAAAAACAATTTATCGATGTCTCTCTGGAAGAGAATCAAGTGGATGCACAGCAGCAAGCAACACAGCACTCAAAATCGGCTACACCCCGTGAGAAAAATAAACTGCAAAATAAAGGCAGTGAGTGAGAGATAAATTCTTCGAGACTTCGTTCAGGGGCTGTCATTGAAGTTGTTTTGAGCATATATTAACACACAGAATGATCGGACCTAAGGAAGGACACTCGTGGGTCTGAGTGTCTTCGTGAGCATGAGTCAGCAAATGCAGCCCTTGTCGAATAACACTGCCTTTTCCTGATTCCATGGACCCGAAATTTCCAAATGCAGACGACCCTTCCTACAGCGAACACATGCATGGGACAGCCACAGGATGCTACCCCATTGGAACGGCAAAAAAACATGAAAAGCCACCTCATCTTCTCATATCCTGGTGCTCGGGTTCAAGCTTTCAGCCGCTTTTCTGAAAATATACCCAATTGGGGAAGTCAGCACTTTCAAAACACTCTTACTTATAACTTGGAATTGGTTCCATGGATGAACTACAATGGGGAAGAATAAGAGACGATGGCTATATATTTGGACAGGCACATGGCGCTCTAATTTCCAATGCTGAACAAGAATTGACCCAAGTCTAAGCTTGCTCTCGGAAGGAGAATTGGGCTTGAAAATTTCCTGCTGCTTTGGGACCAGTTCCGAAAGTGGGAAGTTGAGCCGGGGATCTCAGGGAGCCTATAATTCATGGCCCTGCAGGATGGTAAAAGACACCTAATGTGGACAAATGACTTGGGTTGAGCCAGAGAAAAGAACTTGAGAGCAAGGCAGAATTGCAAAAATGGGATTTCAAGAGGGAGACGCGTCTCGCCTGGTAAGAACCTAGGATGTGGCAGTACTTCTTCAAACATGCCTTTGTCGAAAAAGGGTGTATGCCTTTATCCTGAATATCTTTAGGATAAAGGCATACACCGTTTTTGGGCAACCAGGCAGGGGCTCTGTGCAAATCAACACTACATAATGCTATCACTTCCCATCAAAACAAAGGGTCATGTACGAAAAGTGTAAAGACCAGAAATGCAGGGTAACGTGGAGGTAAATCGTACCCACATTTTGTGGATTGTGGGATGACCAATTGCAATCGGCACCCTGGCGAATTCTATGGTGTATTCGAAGATAAAGTAAGAAACAATGCTACAGCACATAGGACACTTCCATTCAAGGACGTATATTTTCAGGAAAACCAAAGAACCTCAGGTCACAGGCAACCCAACGTTTACTGCTGCTCTCTTTACAAAAGCCTCGACTAGGATACAATCTAAATTTCCTTGGACGGAATACATGGATGGAGAATATGTGATTCTTATCTACAATGATATATTACAGAGCCAGGAAATCAATGAAATAACGTCACTTGCCGCCACCGGAGTGTTCTTAGTTACAATCATTCTCAGTGAATTTAGTCACATAGAAAAAAGTGGTTTATCAAAGATATGAGGTACAGGTGGAATATAAAATTGCATCCCTTGAACGAAATGGCAGATGACAGAGAGAATTACACATTTAGCAAACACACTTATGCCTGTAGGAGCGCAAAGGTCACATGAGGTGAGGAAAAACCAGGTGTTTTCAATGAGCACAGATACCATTCCATATAGACCAAGGAGGAAATCAAGACAACTTACTCTAAACCTCAAAGGACTGAACTCAGCCCACTTTACACACCAGAAAAGATTATTGACAACTGGTCAGAATTTGAAAAACAATTTATCTATGTCTCTCTGGAAGAGAATCTAGTGGATGCACAGCAGCAAGCAACAGAGCACGGAAAATCGGCTACACCCGGTGAGAAAAATAAACTGCAAAATAAAGGCAGTGAGTGACAGATAAATTTTTCAAGACTTCGTTCAGGGGCTGTGATTGGAGTTGTTTTCAGCATATATTCACACACAGAAAGATGGGACCTAAGGGAGGACAATCGTGGGTCTGAGTGTCTTCGTGAGCATGAGTCAGCAAATGCAGCCCTTGTAGAATAACACTGCCTTGCCCTGATTCCATTGACCCGAAATCGCCAAATGTAGACGACCCTTCTACAGCAAACACATGCATGGGTCAGCCACAGGATGCTACCCCATTGGAACGGCAAAAAAACATGAAAAGGCACCTCATCTTCTCATATCCTGGTACTCGGGTTCAAGCTTCCAGCCACTTACCTGAAAATATCCCCACTTGGGGAAGTCAGCACTTTCAAAACCTTCTTTCTTATAGCTTGGAATTGGTTCCATGGATGAACTACAACGGGGAAGAATAAGACACGATGCCTATATATTTGGACAGGCATATGGTGCTCTAATTTCAACTGCTGAACAAGAATTGACCCAAGTCTAAGCTTGCTCTCAGAAGGAGAATAGGGCTTGAAAATTTCCCGCTGATTTGTGACCAGTTCCAAAAGTGGGAAGTTGAGCAGGGAATCTCAGGGAGCCTATAATTCATGGCCCTGCAGGATGGTCAAAGGCACCTAATGTGGACAAATGACTTGGGTTGAGCCAGAGAAAAGAACTTGAGAGCAAGGCAGAATTGCAAAAATGGGATTTCAAGAGGGAGACGCGTCTCGCCTGGTAAGAACCTAGAATGTGGCAGTACTTCTTCAACCATGCCTTTGTCGAAAAACGGTGTATGCCTTTATCCTGAATATATTCCGAATAAAGGCATACACCGTTTTTGGGCAACCAGGCAGGGGCTCGGTGCAAATGAACACTACATAGTGCTATCACTTCCCATCTAAACAAAGGGTCATCTACGAAAAGTGTAAAGACTAGAAATTCAGGGTAGCATGGAGGTAAATCGTACCCACATTTGTGGATTGTGGGATGGCCAATTGCAATCGGAACCCTGGCGAATTCTATTGTGTATTCAAAAATAATGTAAGAAACAAAGCTACAGCACATAGGACACTTCCACTCAAGGACGTATATTTTCAAGAAAACCAAAGAACCTCAGGTCACAGGCAACCCAACGTTTACTGCTTCTCTCTTTACAAAAGCCTCGACTAGGATACAATCTAAATTTCCTTGGACGGAAAACATGGATGGAGAATATGTGATTCTTATCTACAATGATATATTACTGAGCCAGGAAATCAATGAAGTAACGTCACTTGCCGCCAAAGGAGTGTTCGTAGTTACAATCATTCTCAGTAAATTTAGTCACATAGAAAAAAGTGGTTTATCAAAGATATGAGGTACAGGTGGAATACAAAATTGCGTCCCATGAATGAAATGGCAGACGAGAGAAAGCATCACACATTTAGCAAACACACTTATGCCTCTGGGAGCGCGAAGGTCACTTGAGGTGAAGAAAAACCAGGTGTTTTCAATGAGCACAGATACCATTCCATATAGACCAAGGAGGGAATCAAGACAACTTACTCTAAACCTCAAAGGACTGAACTCAGCCCACTTTACACACCAGAAAAGATTATTTACAACTGGTTAGAATTTGAAAAACAATTTATCGATGTCTCTCTGGAAGAGAATCAAGTGGATGCACAGCAGCAAGCAACACAGCACTCAAAATCGGCTACACCCCGTGAGAAAAATAAACTGCAAAATAAAGGCAGTGAGTGAGAGATAAATTCTTCGAGACTTCGTTCAGGGGCTGTCATTGAAGTTGTTTTGAGCATATATTAACACACAGAATGATCGGACCTAAGGAAGGACACTCGTGGGTCTGAGTGTCTTCGTGAGCATGAGTCAGCAAATGCAGCCCTTGTCGAATAACACTGCCTTTTCCTGATTCCATGGACCCAAAATTTCCAAATGCAGACGACCCTTCCTACAGCGAACACATGCATGGGACAGCCACAGGATGCTACCCCATTGGAACGGCAAAAAAACATGAAAAGCCACCTCATCTTCTCATATCCTGGTGCTCGGCTTCAAGCTTTCAGCCGCTTTTCTGAAAATATACCCAATTGGGGAAGTCAGCACTTTCAAAACACTCTTACTTATAACTTGGAATTGGTTCCATGGATGAACTACAATGGGGAAGAATAAGAGACGATGGCTATATATTTGGACAGGCACATGGCGCTCTAATTTCCAATGCTGAACAAGAATTGACCCAAGTCTAAGCTTGCTCTCGGAAGGAGAATTGGGCTTGAAAATTTCCTGCTGCTTTGGGACCAGTTCCGAAAGTGGGAAGTTGAGCCGGGGATCTCAGGGAGCCTATAATTCATGGCCCTGCAGGATGGTAAAAGACACCTAATGTGGACAAATGACTTGGGTTGAGCCAGAGAAAAGAACTTGAGAGCAAGGCAGAATTGCAAAAATGGGATTTCAAGAGGGAGACGCGTCTCGCCTGGTAAGAACCTAGGATGTGGCAGTACTTCTTCAAACATGCCTTTGTCGAAAAAGGGTGTATGCCTTTATCCTGAATATCTTTAGGATAAAGGCATACACCGTTTTTGGGCAACCAGGCAGGGGCTCTGTGCAAATCAACACTACATAATGCTATCACTTCCCATCAAAACAAAGGGTCATGTACGAAAAGTGTAAAGACCAGAAATGCAGGGTAACGTGGAGGTAAATCGTACCCACATTTTGTGGATTGTGGGATGACCAATTGCAATCGGCACCCTGGCGAATTCTATGGTGTATTCGAAGATAAAGTAAGAAACAATGCTACAGCACATAGGACACTTCCATTCAAGGACGTATATTTTCAGGAAAACCAAAGAACCTCAGGTCACAGGCAACCCAACGTTTACTGCTTCTCTCTTTACAAAAGCCTCGACTAGGATACAATCTAAATTTCCTTGGACGGAAAACATGGATGGAGAATATGTGATTCTTATCTACAATGATATATTACTGAGCCAGGAAATCAATGAAGTAACGTCACTTGCCGCCACCGGAGTGTTCTTAGTTACAATCATTCTCAGTGAATTTAGTCACATAGAAAAAAGTGGTTTATCAAAGATATGAGGTACAGGTGGAATATAAAATTGCATCCCTTGAACGAAATGGCAGATGACAGAGAGAATTACACATTTAGCAAACACACTTATGCCTGTAGGAGCGCAAAGGTCACATGAGGTGAGGAAAAACCAGGTGTTTTCAATGAGCACAGATACCATTCCATATAGACCAAGGAGGGAATCAAGACAACTTACTCTAAACCTCAAAGGACTGAACTCAGCCCACTTTACACACCAGAAAAGATTATTGACAACTGGTCAGAATTTGAAAAACAATTTATCTATGTCTCTCTGGAAGAGAATCTAGTGGATGCACAGCAGCAAGCAACACAGCACGGAAAATCGGCTACAGCCGGTGAGAAAAATAAACTGCAAAATAAAGGCAGTGAGTGACAGATAAATTTTTCAAGACTTCGTTCAGGGGCTGTGATTGGAGTTGTTTTCAGCATATATTCACACACAGAAAGATGGGACCTAAGGGAGGACAATCGTGGGTCTGAGTGTCTTCGTGAGCATGAGTCAGCAAATGCAGCCCTTGTAGAATAACACTGCCTTGCCCTGATTCCATTGACCCGAAATCTCCAAATGTAGACGACCCTTCTACAGCAAACACATGCATGGGTCAGCCACAGGATGCTACCCCATTGGAACGGCAAAAAAACATGAAAAGGCACCTCATCTTCTCATATCCTGGTACTCGGGTTCAAGCTTCCAGCCACTTACCTGAAAATATCCCCACTTGGGGAAGTCAGCACTTTCAAATCCTTCTTTCTTATAGCTTGGAATTGGTTCCATGGATGAACTACAACGGGGAAGAATAAGACACGATGCCTATATATTTGGACAGGCATATGGTGCTCTAATTTCAACTGCTGAACAAGAATTGACCCAAGTCTAAGCTTGCTCTCAGAAGGAGAATAGGGCTTGAAAATTTCCCGCTGATTTGTGACCAGTTCCAAAAGTGGGAAGTTGAGCAGGGGATCTCAGGGAGCCTATAATTCATGGCCCTGCAGGATGGTCAAAGGCACCTAATGTGGACAAATGACTTGGGTTGAGCCAGAGAAAAGAACTTGAGAGCAAGGCAGAATTGCAAAAATGGGATTTCAAGAGGGAGACGCGTCTCACCTGGTAAGAACCTAGAATGTGGCAGTACTTCTTCAACCATGCCTTTGTCGAAAAACGGTGTATGCCTTTATCCTGAATATATTCCGAATAAAGGCATACACCGTTTCTGGGCAACCAGGCAGGGGCTCGGTGCAAATCAACACTACATAGTGCTATCACTTCCCATCTAAACAAAGGGTCATCTACGAAAAGTGTAAAGACTAGAAATTCAGGGTAGCATGGAGGTAAATCGTACCCACATTTGTGGATTGTGGGATGACCAATTGCAATCGGAACCCTGGCGAATTCTATTGTGTATTCAAAAATAATGTAAGAAACAAAGCTACAGCACATAGGACACTTCCACTCAAGGACGTATATTTTCAAGAAAACCAAAGAACCTCAGGTCACAGGCAACCCAACGTTTACTGCTTCTCTCTTTACAAAAGCCTCGACTAGGATACAATCTAAATTTCCTTGGACGGAAAACATGGATGGAGAATATGTGATTCTTATCTACAATGATATATTACTGAGCCAGGAAATCAATGAAGTAACGTCACTTGCCGCCAAAGGAGTGTTCGTAGTTACAATCATTCTCAGTAAATTTAGTCACATAGAAAAAAGTGGTTTATCAAAGATATGAGGTACAGGTGGAATACAAAATTGCGTCCCATGAATGAAATGGCAGACGAGAGAAAGCATCACACATTTAGCAAACACACTTATGCCTCTGGGAGCGCGAAGGTCACTTGAGGTGAAGAAAAACCAGGTGTTTTCAATGAGCACAGATACCATTCCATATAGACCAAGGAGGGAATCAAGACAACTTACTCTAAACCTCAAAGGACTGAACTCAGCCCACTTTACACACCAGAAAAGATTATTTACAACTGGTTAGAATTTGAAAAACAATTTATCGATGTCTCTCTGGAAGAGAATCAAGTGGATGCACAGCAGCAAGCAACACAGCACTCAAAATCGGCTACACCCCGTGAGAAAAATAAACTGCAAAATAAAGGCAGTGAGTGAGAGATAAATTCTTCGAGACTTCGTTCAGGGGCTGTCATTGAAGTTGTTTTGAGCATATATTAACACACAGAATGATCGGACCTAAGGAAGGACACTCGTGGGTCTGAGTGTCTTCGTGAGCATGAGTCAGCAAATGCAGCCCTTGTCGAATAACACTGCCTTTTCCTGATTCCATGGACCCAAAATTTCCAAATGCAGACGACCCTTCCTACAGCGAACACATGCATGGGACAGCCACAGGATGCTACCCCATTGGAACGGCAAAAAAACATGAAAAGCCACCTCATCTTCTCATATCCTGGTGCTCGGGTTCAAGCTTTCAGCCGCTTTTCTGAAAATATACCCAATTGGGGAAGTCAGCACTTTCAAAACACTCTTACTTATAACTTGGAATTGGTTCCATGGATGAACTACAATGGGGAAGAATAAGAGACGATGGCTATATATTTGGACAGGCACATGGCGCTCTAATTTCCAATGCTGAACAAGAATTGACCCAAGTCTAAGCTTGCTCTCGGAAGGAGAATTGGGCTTGAAAATTTCCTGCTGCTTTGGGACCAGTTCCGAAAGTGGGAAGTTGAGCCGGGGATCTCAGGGAGCCTATAATTCATGGCCCTGCAGGATGGTAAAAGACACCTAATGTGGACAAATGACTTGGGTTGAGCCAGAGAAAAGAACTTGAGAGCAAGGCAGAATTGCAAAAATGGGATTTCAAGAGGGAGACGCGTCTCGCCTGGTAAGAACCTAGGATGTGGCAGTACTTCTTCAAACATGCCTTTGTCGAAAAAGGGTGTATGCCTTTATCCTGAATATCTTTAGGATAAAGGCATACACCGTTTTTGGGCAACCAGGCAGGGGCTCTGTGCAAATCAACACTACATAATGCTATCACTTCCCATCAAAACAAAGGGTCATGTACGAAAAGTGTAAAGACCAGAAATGCAGGGTAACGTGGAGGTAAATCGTACCCACATTTTGTGGATTGTGGGATGACCAATTGCAATCGGCACCCTGGCGAATTCTATGGTGTATTCGAAGATAAAGTAAGAAACAATGCTACAGCACATAGGACACTTCCATTCAAGGACGTATATTTTCAGGAAAACCAAAGAACCTCAGGTCACAGGCAACCCAACGTTTACTGCTGCTCTCTTTACAAAAGCCTCGACTAGAATACAATCTAAATTTCCTTGGACGGAAAACATGGATGGAGAATATGTGATTCTTATCTACAATGATATATTACTGAGCCAGGAAATCAATGAAGTAACGTCACTTGCCGCCACCGGAGTGTTCTTAGTTACAATCATTCTCAGTGAATTTAGTCACATAGAAAAAAGTGGTTTATCAAAGATATGAGGTACAGGTGGAATATAAAATTGCATCCCTTGAACGAAATGGCAGATGACAGAGAGAATTACACATTTAGCAAACACACTTATGCCTGTAGGAGCGCAAAGGTCACATGAGGTGAGGAAAAACCAGGTGTTTTCAATGAGCACAGATACCATTCCATATAGACCAAGGAGGGAATCAAGACAACTTACTCTAAACCTCAAAGGACTGAACTCAGCCCACTTTACACACCAGAAAAGATTATTGACAACTGGTCAGAATTTGAAAAACAATTTATCTATGTCTCTCTGGAAGAGAATCTAGTGGATGCACAGCAGCAAGCAACACAGCACGGAAAATCGGCTACAGCCGGTGAGAAAAATAAACTGCAAAATAAAGGCAGTGAGTGACAGATAAATTTTTCAAGACTTCGTTCAGGGGCTGTGATTGGAGTTGTTTTCAGCATATATTCACACACAGAAAGATGGGACCTAAGGGAGGACAATCGTGGGTCTGAGTGTCTTCGTGAGCATGAGTCAGCAAATGCAGCCCTTGTAGAATAACACTGCCTTGCCCTGATTCCATTGACCCGAAATCTCCAAATGTAGACGACCCTTCTACAGCAAACACATGCATGGGTCAGCCACAGGATGCTACCCCATTGGAACGGCAAAAAAACATGAAAAGGCACCTCATCTTCTCATATCCTGGTACTCGGGTTCAAGCTTCCAGCCACTTACCTGAAAATATCCCCACTTGGGGAAGTCAGCACTTTCAAAACCTTCTTTCTTATAGCTTGGAATTGGTTCCATGGATGAACTACAACGGGGAAGAATAAGACACGATGCCTATATATTTGGACAGGCATATGGTGCTCTAATTTCAACTGCTGAACAAGAATTGACCCAAGTCTAAGCTTGCTCTCAGAAGGAGAATAGGGCTTGAAAATTTCCTGCTGATTTGTGACCAGTTCCAAAAGTGGGAAGTTGAGCAGGGGATCTCAGGGAGCCTATAATTCATGGCCCTGCAGGATGGTCAAAGGCACCTAATGTGGACAAATGACTTGGGTTGAGCCAGAGAAAAGAACTTGAGAGCAAGGCAGAATTGCAAAAATGGGATTTCAAGAGGGAGACGCGTCTCGCCTGGTAAGAACCTAGAATGTGGCAGTACTTCTTCAACCATGCCTTTGTCGAAAAACGGTGTATGCCTTTATCCTGAATATATTCCGAATAAAGGCATACACCGTTTTTGGGCAACCAGGCAGGGGCTCGGTGCAAATCAACACTACATAGTGCTATCACTTCCCATCTAAACAAAGGGTCATCTACGAAAAGTGTAAAGACTAGAAATTCAGGGTAGCATGGAGGTAAATCGTACCCACATTTGTGGATTGTGGGATGACCAATTGCAATCGGAACCCTGGCGAATTCTATTGTGTATTCAAAAATAATGTAAGAAACAAAGCTACAGCACATAGGACACTTCCACTCAAGGACGTATATTTTCAAGAAAACCAAAGAACCTCAGGTCACAGGCAACCCAACGTTTACTGCTTCTCTCTTTACAAAAGCCTCGACTAGGATACAATCTAAATTTCCTTGGACGGAAAACATGGATGGAGAATATGTGATTCTTATCTACAATGATATATTACTGAGCCAGGAAATCAATGAAGTAACGTCACTTGCCGCCAAAGGAGTGTTCGTAGTTACAATCATTCTCAGTAAATTTAGTCACATAGAAAAAAGTGGTTTATCAAAGATATGAGGTACAGGTGGAATACAAAATTGCATCCCATGAATGAAATGGCAGACGAGAGAAAGCATCACACATTTAGCAAACACACTTATGCCTCTGGGAGCGCGAAGGTCACTTGAGGTGAAGAAAAACCAGGTGTTTTCAATGAGCACAGATATCATTCCATATAGACCAAGGAGGGAATCAAGACAACTTACTCTAAACCTCAAAGGACTGAACTCAGCCCACTTTACACACCAGAAAAGATTATTTACAACTGGTTAGAATTTGAAAAACAATTTATCGATGTCTCTCTGGAAGAGAATCAAGTGGATGCACAGCAGCAAGCAACACAGCACTCAAAATCGGCTACACCCCGTGAGAAAAATAAACTGCAAAATAAAGGCAGTGAGTGAGAGATAAATTCTTCGAGACTTCGTTCAGGGGCTGTCATTGAAGTTGTTTTGAGCATATATTAACACACAGAATGATCGGACCTAAGGGAGGACACTCGTGGGTCTGAGTGTCTTCGTGAGCATGAGTCAGCAAATGCAGCCCTTGTCGAATAACACTGCCTTTTCCTGATTCCATGGACCCAAAATTTACAAATGCAGACGACCCTTCCTACAGCGAACACATGCATGGGACAGCCACAGGATGCTACCCCATTGGAACGGCAAAAAAACATGAAAAGCCACCTCATCTTCTCATATCCTGGTGCTCGGGTTCAAGCTTTCAGCCGCTTTTCTGAAAATATACCCAATTGGGGAAGTCAGCACTTTCAAAACACTCTTACTTATAACTTGGAATTGGTTCCATGGATGAACTACAATGGGGAAGAATAAGAGACGATGGCTATATATTTGGACAGGCACATGGCGCTCTAATTTCCAATGCTGAACAAGAATTGACCCAAGTCTAAGCTTGCTCTCGGAAGGAGAATTGGGCTTGAAAATTTCCTGCTGCTTTGGGACCAGTTCCGAAAGTGGGAAGTTGAGCCGGGGATCTCAGGGAGCCTATAATTCATGGCCCTGCAGGATGGTAAAAGACACCTAATGTGGACAAATGACTTGGGTTGAGCCAGAGAAAAGAACTTGAGAGCAAGGCAGAATTGCAAAAATGGGATTTCAAGAGGGAGACGCGTCTCGCCTGGTAAGAACCTAGGATGTGGCAGTACTTCTTCAAACATGCCTTTGTCGAAAAAGGGTGTATGCCTTTATCCTGAATATCTTTAGGATAAAGGCATACACCGTTTTTGGGCAACCAGGCAGGGGCTCTGTGCAAATCAACACTACATAATGCTATCACTTCCCATCAAAACAAAGGGTCATGTACGAAAAGTGTAAAGACCAGAAATGCAGGGTAACGTGGAGGTAAATCGTACCCACATTTTGTGGATTGTGGGATGACCAATTGCAATCGGCACCCTGGCGAATTCTATGGTGTATTCGAAGATAAAGTAAGAAACAATGCTACAGCACATAGGACACTTCCATTCAAGGACGTATATTTTCAGGAAAACCAAAGAACCTCAGGTCACAGGCAACCCAACGTTTACTGCTGCTCTCTTTACAAAAGCCTCGACTAGGATACAATCTAAATTTCCTTGGACGGAAAACATGGATGGAGAATATGTGATTCTTATCTACAAT
The DNA here is from genome assembly GCF_026419965.1 of Kogia breviceps. Lineage (NCBI taxonomy): Eukaryota > Metazoa > Chordata > Mammalia > Artiodactyla > Physeteridae > Kogia > Kogia breviceps. The sequence goes on from NC_081329.1 coordinate 37,110,267, forward strand.
GATATATTACTGAGCCAGGAAATCAATGAAATAACGTCACTTGCCGCCACCGGAGTGTTCTTAGTTACAATCATTCTCAGTGAATTTAGTCACATAGAAAAAAGTGGTTTATCAAAGATATGAGGTACAGGTGGAATATAAAATTGCATCCCTTGAACGAAATGGCAGATGACAGAGAGAATTACACATTTAGCAAACACACTTATGCCTGTAGGAGCGCAAAGGTCACATGAGGTGAGGAAAAACCAGGTGTTTTCAATGAGCACAGATACCATTCCATATAGACCAAGGAGGGAATCAAGACAACTTACTCTAAACCTCAAAGGACTGAACTCAGCCCACTTTACACACCAGAAAAGATTATTGACAACTGGTCAGAATTTGAAAAACAATTTATCTATGTCTCTCTGGAAGAGAATCTAGTGGATGCACAGCAGCAAGCAACAGAGCACGGAAAATCGGCTACACCCGGTGAGAAAAATAAACTGCAAAATAAAGGCAGTGAGTGACAGATAAATTTTTCAAGACTTCGTTCAGGGGCTGTGATTGGAGTTGTTTTCAGCATATATTCACACACAGAAAGATGGGACCTAAGGGAGGACAATCGTGGGTCTGAGTGTCTTCGTGAGCATGAGTCAGCAAATGCAGCCCTTGTAGAATAACACTGCCTTGCCCTGATTCCATTGACCCGAAATCTCCAAATGTAGACGACCCTTCTACAGCAAACACATGCATGGGTCAGCCACAGGATGCTACCCCATTGGAACGGCAAAAAAACATGAAAAGGCACCTCATCTTCTCATATCCTGGTACTCGGGTTCAAGCTTCCAGCCACTTACCTGAAAATATCCCCACTTGGGGAAGTCAGCACTTTCAAATCCTTCTTTCTTATAGCTTGGAATTGGTTCCATGGATGAACTACAACGGGGAAGAATAAGACACGATGCCTATATATTTGGACAGGCATATGGTGCTCTAATTTCAACTGCTGAACAAGAATTGACCCAAGTCTAAGCTTGCTCTCAGAAGGAGAATAGGGCTTGAAAATTTCCCGCTGATTTGTGACCAGTTCCAAAAGTGGGAAGTTGAGCAGGGGATCTCAGGGAGCCTATAATTCATGGCCCTGCAGGATGGTCAAAGGCACCTAATGTGGACAAATGACTTGGGTTGAGCCAGAGAAAAGAACTTGAGAGCAAGGCAGAATTGCAAAAATGGGATTTCAAGAGGGAGACGCGTCTCGCCTGGTAAGAACCTAGAATGTGGCAGTACTTCTTCAACCATGCCTTTGTCGAAAAACGGTGTATGCCTTTATCCTGAATATATTCCGAATAAAGGCATACACCGTTTCTGGGCAACCAGGCAGGGGCTCGGTGCAAATCAACACTACATAGTGCTATCACTTCCCATCTAAACAAAGGGTCATCTACGAAAATTGTAAAGACTAGAAATTCAGGGTAGCATGGAGGTAAATCGTACCCACATTTTGTGGATTCCACGATGAAAAATGGCATTCGGCACCCTGGCGAAGTCTATGGTATATTCAAAAATAATGTAAGAAACAAAGCTACAGCACATAGGACACTTCCACTCAAGGATGTATATTTTCAAGAAAACCAAAGAACCTCAGGTCACAGGCAACCCAACGTTTACTGCTTCTCTCTTTACAAAAGCCTCGACTAGGATACAATCTAAATTTCCTTGGACGGAAAACATGGATGGAGAATATGTGATTCTTATCTACAATGATATATTACTGAGCCAGGAAATCAATGAAATAACGTCACTTGCCGCCAAAGGAGTGTTCGTAGTTACAATCATTCTCAGTAAATTTAGTCACATAGAAAAAAGTGGTTTATCAAAGATATGAGGTACAGGTGGAATACAAAATTGCGTCCCATGAATGAAATGGCAGACGAGAGAAAGCATCACACATTTAGCAAACACACTTATGCCTGTAGGAGCGCGAAGGTCACTTGAGGTGAGGAAAAACCAGGTGTTTTCAATGAGCACAGATACCATTCCATATAGACCAAAGAGGGCATCAAGACAACTTACTCTAAACCTCAAAGGACTGAACTCAGCCCACTTTACACACCAGAAAAGATTATTTACAACTGGTTAGAATTTGAAAAACAATTTATCGATGTCTCTCTGGAAGAGAATCAAGTGGATGCACAGCAGCAAGCAACACAGCACTCAAAATCGGCTACACCCCGTGAGAAAAATAAACTGCAAATTAAAGGCAGTGAGTGAGAGATAAATTCTTCGAGACTTCGTTCAGGGGCTGTCATTGAAGTTGTTTTGAGCATATATTAACACACAGAATGATCGGACCTAAGGGAGGACACTCGTGGGTCTGAGTGTCTTCGTGAGCATGAGTCAGCAAATGCAGCCCTTGTCGAATAACACTGCCTTTTCCTGATTCCATGGACCCGAAATCTCCAAATGCAGACGACCCTTCCTACAGCGAACACATGCATGGGACAGCCACAGGATGCTACCCCATTGGAACGGCAAAAAAACATGAAAAGCCACCTCATCTTCTCATATCCTGGTGCTCGGGTTCAAGCTTTCAGCCGCTTTTCTGAAAATTTACCCAATTGGGGAAGTCAGCACTTTCAAAACACTCTTACTTATAACTTGGAAATGGTTCCATGGATGAACTACAATGGGGAGGAATAAGAGACGATGGCTATATATTTGGACAGGCACATGGCGCTCTAATTTCCAATGCTGAACAAGAATTGACCCAAGTCTAAGCTTGCTCTCGGAAGGAGAATTGGGCTTGAAAATTTCCTGCTGCTTTGGGACCAGTTCCGAAAGTGGGAAGTTGAGCCGGGGATCTCGGGGAGCCTATAATTCATGGCCCTGCAGGATGGTAAAAGACACCTAATGTGGACAAATGACTTGGGTTGAGCCAGAGAAAAGAACTTGAGAGCAAGGCAGAATTGCAAAAATGGGATTTCAAGAGGGAGACGCGTCTCGACTGGTAAGAACCTAGGATGTGGCAGTACTTCTTCAAACATGCCTTTGTCGAAAAAGGGTGTATGCCTTTATCCTGAATATCTTTAGGATAAAGGCATACACCGTTTTGCGGCAACCAGGCAGGGGCTCTGTGCAAATCAACACTACATAATGCTATCACTTCCCATCAAAACAAAGGGTCATGTACGAAAAGTTTAAAGACCAGAAATGCAGGGTAACGTGGAGGTAAATCGTACCCACATTTTGTGGATTGTGGGATGACCAATTGCAATCGGCACCCTGGCGAATTCTATGGTGTATTCGAAGATAAAGTAAGAAACAATGCTACAGCACATAGGACACTTCCATTCAAGGACGTATATTTTCAGGAAAACCAAAGAACCTCAGGTCACAGGCAACCCAACGTTTACTGCTGCTCTCTTTACAAAAGCCTCGACTAGGATACAATCTAAATTTCCTTGGACGGAAAACATGGATGGAGAATATGTGATTCTTATCTACAATGATATATTACTGAGCCAGGAAATCAATGAAATAACGTCACTTGCCGCCACCGGAGTGTTCTTAGTTACAATCATTCTCAGTGAATTTAGTCACATAGAAAAAAGTGGTTTATCAAAGATATGAGGTACAGGTGGAATATAAAATTGCATCCCTTGAACGAAATGGCAGATGACAGAGAGAATTACACATTTAGCAAACACACTTATGCCTGTAGGAGCGCAAAGGTCACATGAGGTGAGGAAAAACCAGGTGTTTTCAATGAGCACAGATACCATTCCATATAGACCAAGGAGGGAATCAAGACAACTTACTCTAAACCACAAAGGACTGAACTCAGCCCACTTTACACACCAGAAAAGATTATTGACAACTGGTCAGAATTTGAAAAACAATTTATCTATGTCTCTCTGGAAGAGAATCTAGTGGATGCACAGCAGCAAGCAACAGAGCACGGAAAATCGGCTACACCCGGTGAGAAAAATAAACTGCAAAATAAAGGCAGTGAGTGACAGATAAATTTTTCAAGACTTCGTTCAGGGGCTGTGATTGGAGTTGTTTTCAGCATATATTCACACACAGAAAGATGGGACCTAAGGGAGGACAATCGTGGGTCTGAGTGTCTTCGTGAGCATGAGTCAGCAAATGCAGCCCTTGTAGAATAACACTGCCTTGCCCTGATTCCATTGACCCGAAATCTCCAAATGTAGACGACCCTTCTACAGCAAACACATGCATGGGTCAGCCACAGGATGCTACCCCATTGGAACGGCAAAAAAACATGAAAAGGCACCTCATCTTCTCATATCCTGGTACTCGGGTTCAAGCTTCCAGCCACTTACCTGAAAATATCCCCACTTGGGGAAGTCAGCACTTTCAAATCCTTCTTTCTTATAGCTTGGAATTGGTTCCATGGATGAACTACAACGGGGAAGAATAAGACACGATGCCTATATATTTGGACAGGCATATGGTGCTCTAATTTCAACTGCTGAACAAGAATTGACCCAAGTCTAAGCTTGCTCTCAGAAGGAGAATAGGGCTTGAAAATTTCCCGCTGATTTGTGACCAGTTCCAAAAGTGGGAAGTTGAGCAGGGGATCTCAGGGAGCCTATAATTCATGGCCCTGCAGGATGGTCAAAGGCACCTAATGTGGACAAATGACTTGGGTTGAGCCAGAGAAAAGAACTTGAGAGCAAGGCAGAATTGCAAAAATGGGATTTCAAGAGGGAGACGCGTCTCGCCTGGTAAGAACCTAGAATGTGGCAGTACTTCTTCAACCATGCCTTTGTCGAAAAATGGTGTATGCCTTTATCCTGAATATATTCCGAATAAAGGCATACACCGTTTCTGGGCAACCAGGCAGGGGCTCGGTGCAAATCAACACTACATAGTGCTATCACTTCCCATATAAACAAAGGGTCATCTACGAAAATTGTAAAGACTAGAAATTCAGGGTAGCATGGAGGTAAATCGTACCCACATTTTGTGGATTCCACGATGAAAAATGGCAATCGGCACCCTGGCGAAGTCTATGGTATATTCAAAAATAATGTAAGAAACAAAGCTACAGCACATAGGACACTTCCACTCAAGGATGTATATTTTCAAGAAAACCAAAGAACCTCAGGTCACAGGCAACCCAACGTTTACTGCTTCTCTCTTTACAAAAGCCTCGACTAGGATACAATCTAAATTTCCTTGGACGGAAAACATGGATGGAGAATATGTGATTCTTATCTACAATGATATATTACTGAGCCAGGAAATCAATGAAATAACGTCACTTGCCGCCAAAGGAGTGTTCGTAGTTACAATCATTCTCAGTAAATTTAGTCACATAGAAAAAAGTGGTTTATCAAAGATATGAGGTACAGGTGGAATACAAAATTGCGTCCCATGAATGAAATGGCAGACGAGAGAAAGCATCACACATTTAGCAAACACACTTATGCCTGTAGGAGCGCGAAGGTCACTTGAGGTGAGGAAAAACCAGGTGTTTTCAATGAGCACAGATACCATTCCATATAGACCAAAGAGGGCATCAAGACAACTTACTCTAAACCTCAAAGGACTGAACTCAGCCCACTTTACACACCAGAAAAGATTATTTACAACTGGTTAGAATTTGAAAAACAATTTATCGATGTCTCTCTGGAAGAGAATCAAGTGGATGCACAGCAGCAAGCAACACAGCACTCAAAATCGGCTACACCCCGTGAGAAAAATAAACTGCAAATTAAAGGCAGTGAGTGAGAGATAAATTCTTCGAGACTTCGTTCAGGGGCTGTCATTGAAGTTGTTTTGAGCATATATTAACACACAGAATGATCGGACCTAAGGGAGGACACTCGTGGGTCTGAGTGTCTTCGTGAGCATGAGTCAGCAAATGCAGCCCTTGTCGAATAACACTGCCTTTTCCTGATTCCATGGACCCGAAATCTCCAAATGCAGACGACCCTTCCTACAGCGAACACATGCATGGGACAGCCACAGGATGCTACCCCATTGGAACGGCAAAAAAACATGAAAAGCCACCTCATCTTCTCATATCCTGGTGCTCGGGTTCAAGCTTTCAGCCGCTTTTCTGAAAATTTACCCAATTGGGGAAGTCAGCACTTTCAAAACACTCTTACTTATAACTTGGAAATGGTTCCATGGATGAACTACAATGGGGAGGAATAAGAGACGATGGCTATATATTTGGACAGGCACATGGCGCTCTAATTTCCAATGCTGAACAAGAATTGACCCAAGTCTAAGCTTGCTCTCGGAAGGAGAATTGGGCTTGAAAATTTCCTGCTGCTTTGGGACCAGTTCCGAAAGTGGGAAGTTGAGCCGGGGATCTCAGGGAGCCTATAATTCATGGCCCTGCAGGATGGTAAAAGACACCTAATGTGGACAAATGACTTGGGTTGAGCCAGAGAAAAGAACTTGAGAGCAAGGCAGAATTGCAAAAATGGGATTTCAAGAGGGAGACGCGTCTCGCCGGGTAAGAACCTAGGATGTGGCAGTACTTCTTCAAACATGCCTTTGTCGAAAAAGGGTGTATGCCTTTATCCTGAATATCTTTAGGATAAAGGCATACACCGTTTTGCGGCAACCAGGCAGGGGCTCTGTGCAAATCAACACTACATAATGCTATCACTTCCCATCAAAACAAAGGGTCATGTACGAAAAGTTTAAAGACCAGAAATGCAGGGTAACGTGGAGGTAAATCGTACCCACATTTTGTGGATTGTGGGATGACCAATTGCAATCGGCACCCTGGCGAATTCTATGGTGTATTCGAAGATAAAGTAAGAAACAATGCTACAGCACATAGGACACTTCCATTCAAGGACGTATATTTTCAGGAAAACCAAAGAACCTCAGGTCACAGGCAACCCAACGTTTACTGCTGCTCTCTTTACAAAAGCCTCGACTAGGATACAATCTAAATTTCCTTGGACGGAATACATGAATGGAGAATATGTGATTCTTATCTACAATGATATATTACAGAGCCAGTAAATCAATGAAATAACGTCACTTGGCGCCACCGGAGTGTTCTTAGTTACAATCATTCTCAGTGAATTTAGTCACATAGAAAAAAGTGGTTTATCAAAGATATGAGGTACAGGTGGAATATAAAATTGCATCCCTTGAACGAAATGGCAGATGACAGAGAGAATTACACATTTAGCAAACACACTTATGCCTGTAGGAGCGCAAAGGTCACATGAGGTGAGGAAAAACCAGGTGTTTTCAATGAGCACAGATACCATTCCATATAGACCAAGGAGGGAATCAAGACAACTTACTCTAAACCTCAAAGGACTGAACTCAGCCCACTTTACACACCAGAAAAGATTATTGACAACTGGTCAGAATTTGAAAAACAATTTATCTATGTCTCTCTGGAAGAGAATCTAGTGGATGCACAGCAGCAAGCAACACAGCACGGAAAGTCGGCTACACCCGGTGAGAAAAATAAACTGCAAAATAAAGGCAGTGAGTGACAGATAAATTTTTCAAGACTTCGTTCATGGGTTGTGATTGGAGTTGTTTTCAGCATATATTCACACACAGAAAGATGGGACCTAAGGGAGGACAATCGTGGGTCTGAGTGTCTTCGTGAGCATGAGTCAGCAAATGCAGCCCTTGTAGAATAACACTGCCTTGCCCTGATTCCATTGACCCGAAATCTCCAAATGTAGACGACCCTTCTACAGCAAACACATGCATGGGTCAGCCACAGGTTGCTACGCCATTGGAACGGCAAAAGAACATGAAAAGGCACCTCATCTTCTCATATCCTGGTACTCGGGTTCAAGCTTCCAGCCACTTTCCTGAAAATATCCCCACTTGGGGAAGTCAGCACTTTCAAAACCTTCTTTCTTATAGCTTGGAATTGGTTCCATGGATGAACTACAACGGGGAAGAATAAGACACGATGCCTATATATTTGGACAGGCATATGGTGCTCTAATTTCAACTGCTGAACAAGAATTGACCCAAGTCTAAGCTTGCTCTCAGAAGGAGAATAGGGCTTGAAAATTTCCCGCTGATTTGTGACCAGTTCCAAAAGTGGGAAGTTGAGCAGGGGATCTCAGGGAGCCTATAATTCATGGCCCTGCAGGATGGTCAAAGGCACCTAATGTGGACAAATGACTTGGGTTGAGCCAGAGAAAAGAACTTGAGAGCAAGGCAGAATTGCAAAAATGGGATTTCAAGAGGGAGACGCGTCTCGCCTGGTAAGAACCTAGAATGTGGCAGTACTTCTTCAACCATGCCTTTGTCGAAAAACGGTGTATGCCTTTATCCTGAATATATTCCGAATAAAGGCATACACCGTTTTTGGGCAACCAGGCAGGGGCTCGGTGCAAATCAACACTACATAGTGCTATCACTTCCCATCTAAACAAAGGGTCATCTACGAAAAGTGTAAAGGCTAGAAATTCAGGGTAGCATGGAGGTAAATCGTACCCACATTTTGTGCATTCCGGGATGAACAATGGCAATCGGCACCCTGGCGAAGTCTATGGTGTATTCAAAAATAATGTAAGAAACAAAGCTACAGCACATAGGAAATTTCCACTAAAGGACGTATATTTTCAAGAAAACCAAAGAACCTCAGGTCACAGGCAACCCAACGTTTACTGCTTCTCTCTTTACAAAAGCCTCGACTAGGATACAATCTAAATTTCCTTGGACGGAAAACATGGATGGAGAATATGTGATTCTTATCTACAATGATATATTACTGAGCCAGGAAATCAATGAAATAACGTCACTTGCCACCAAAGGAGTGTTCGTAGTTACAATCATTCTCAGTAAATTTAGTCACATAGAAAAAAGTGGTTTATCAAAGATATGAGGTACAGGTGGAATACAAAATTGCGTCCCATGAATGAAATGGCAGACGAGAGAAAGCATCACACATTTAGCAAACACACTTATGCCTGTAGGAGCGCGAAGGTCACTTGAGGTGAGGAAAAACCAGGTGTTTTCAATGAGCACAGATACCATTCCATATAGACCAAAGAGGGCATCAAGACAACTTACTCTAAACCTCAAAGGACTGAACTCAGCCCACTTTACACACCAGAAAAGATTATTTACAACTGGTTAGAATTTGAAAAACAATTTATCGATGTCTCTCTGGAAGAGAATCAAGTGGATGCACAGCAGCAAGCAACACAGCACTCAAAATCGGCTACACCCCGTGAGAAAAATGAACTGCAAATTAAAGGCAGTGAGTGAGAGATAAATTCTTCGAGACTTCGTTCAGGGGCTGTCATTGAAGTTGTTTTGAGCATATATTAACACACAGAAGGATCGGACCTAAGGGAGGACACTCGTGGGTCTGAGTGTCTTCGTGAGCATGAGTCAGCAAATGCAGCCCTTGTCGAATAACACTGCCTTTTCCTGATTCCATGGACCCGAAATCTCCAAATGCAGACGACCCTTCCTACAGCGAACACATGCATGGGACAGCCACAGGATGCTACCCCATTGGAACGGCAAAAAAACATGAAAAGCCACCTCATCTTCTCATATCCTGGTGCTCGGGTTCAAGCTTTCAGCCGCTTTTCTGAAAATTTACCCAATTGGGGAAGTCAGCACTTTCAAAACACTCTTACTTATAACTTGGAATTGGTTCCATGGATGAACTACAATGGGGAGGAATAAGAGACGATGGCTATATATTTGGACAGGCACATGGCGCTCTAATTTCCAATGCTGAACAAGAATTGACCCAAGTCTAAGCTTGCTCTCGGAAGGAGAATTGGGCATAAAAATTTCCTGCTGCTTTGGGACCAGTTCCGAAAGTGGGAAGTTGAGCAGGGGATCTCAGGGAGCCCATTAATTCATGGCCCTGCAGGATGGTAAAAGGCACGTAATGTGGATAAATGACTTGGGTTGAACCAGAGAAAAGAACTTGAGAGCAAGGCAGAATTGCAAAACTGGGATTCCAAGAGGGAGAAGCGTCTCGCCTGGTAAGAACCTAGGATGTGGCAGTACTTCTTCAAACATGCCTTTGTCGAAAAACGGTGTATGCCTTTATCCTGAATATCTTTAGGATAAAGGCATACACCGTTTTGGGGCAACCAGGAAGGGGCTCTGTGCAAATCAACACTACATAATGCTGTCACTTCCCATCAAAACAAAGGGTCATGTACGAAAAGTTTAAAGACCAGAAATGCCGGGTAACGTGGAGGTAAATCGTACCCACATTTTGTGGATTGTGGGATGAACAATTGCAATCGGCACCCTGGCGAATTCTATGGTGTATTCGAAGATAAAGTAAGAAACAATGCTACAGCACATAGGACACTTCCATTCAAGGACGTATATTTTCAGGAAAACCAAAGAACCTCAGGTCACAGGCAACCCAACGTTTACTGCTGCTCTCTTTACAAAAGCCTCGACTAGGATACAATCTAAATTTCCTTGGACGGAATACATGGATGGAGAATATGTGATTCTTATCTACAATGATATATTACAGAGCCAGGAAATCAATGAAATAACGTCACTTGGCGCCACCGGAGTGTTCTTAGTTACAATCATTCTCAGTGAATTTAGTCACATAGAAAAAAGTGGTTTATCAAAGATATGAGGTACAGGTGGAATATAAAATTGCGTCCCTTGAACGAAATGGCAGACGACAGAGAGAATTACACATTTAGCAAACACACTTATGCCTGTAGGAGCGCAAAGGTCACATGAGGTGAGGAAAAACCAGGTGTTTTCAATGAGCACAGATACCATTCCATATAGACCAAGGAGGGAATCAAGACAACTTACTCTAAACCTCAAAGGACTGAACTCAGCCCACTTTACACACCAGAAAAGATTATTGACAACTGGTCAGAATTTGAAAAACAATTTATCTATGTCTCTCTGGAAGAGAATCTAGTGGATGCACAGCAGCAAGCAACACAGCACGGAAAATCGGCTACACCTGGTGAGAAAAATAAACTGCAAAATAAAGGCAGTGAGTGACAGATAAGTTTTTCGAGACTTCGTTCAGGGGCTGTGATTGGAGTTGTTTTCAGCATATATTCACACACAGAAAGATGGGACCTAAGGGAGGACAATCGTGGGTCTGAGTGTCTTCGTGAGCATGAGGCAGCAAATGCAGCCCTTGTAGAATAACACTGCCTTGCCCTGATTCCATTGACCCGAAATCTCCAAATGTACACGACCCTTCTACAGCAAACACATGCATGGGTCAGCCACAGGATGCTACCCCATTGGAACGGCAAAAAACATGAAAAGGCACCTCATCTTCTCATATCCTGGTGCTCGGGTTCCAGCTTCCAGCCACTTTCCTGAAAATATCCCCACTTGGGGAAGTCAGCACTTTCAAAACCTTCTTTCTTATAGCTTGGAATTGGTTCCATGGATGAACTACAACGGGGAAGAATAAGACACGATGCCTATATATTTGGACAGGCATATGGTGCTCTAATTTCAACTGCTGAACAAGAATTGACCCAAGTCTAAGCTTGCTCTCAGAAGGAGAATAGGGCTTGAAAATTTCCCGCTGATTTGTGACCAGTTCCAAAAGTTGGAAGTTGAGCAGGGGATCTCAGCGAGCCTATAATTCATGGGCCTGCAGGATGGTCAAAGACACCTAATGTGGACAAATAACTTGGGTTGAGCCAGAGAAAAGAACTTGAGAGCAAGGCAGAATTGCAAAAATGGGATTTCAAGAGGGAGACGCGTCTCGCCTGGTAAGAACATAGAATGTGGCAGTACTTCTTCAACCATGCCTTTGTCGAAAAACGGTGTATGCCTTTATCCTGAATATATTCCGAATAAAGGCATACACCGTTTTTGGGCAACCAGGCAGGGGCTCGGTGCAAATCAACACTACATAGTGATATCACTTCCCATCTAAACAAAGGGTCATCTACGAAAATTGTAAAGACTAGATATTCAGGGTAGCATGGAGGTAAATCGTACCCACATTTTGTTGATTTCAGGATGAACAATGGCAATTGGCACCCTGGCGAAGTCTATGGTGTATTCAAAAATAATGTAAGAAACAAAGCTACAGCACATAGGACACTTCCACTCAAGGACGTATATTTTCAAGAAAACCAAAGAACCTCAGGTCACAGGCAACCCAACGTTTACTGCTGCTCTCTTTACAAAAGCCTCGACGAGGATACAATCTAAATTTCCTTGGATGGAAAACATGGATGGAGAATATGTGATTCTTTTCTACAATGATATATTACTGAGCCAGGAAATCAATGAAATAACGTCACTTGGCGCCAAAGGAGTGTTCTTAGTTACAATCATTCTCAGTGAATTTAGTCACATAGAAAAAAGTGGTTTATCAAAGATATGAGGTACAGGTGGAATATATAATTGAGTCCCTTGAACGAAATGGCAGATGACAGAGAGAATTACACATTTAGCAAACACACTTATGCCTGTAGGAGCGCAAAGGTCACATGAGGTGAGGAAAAACCAGGTGTTTTCAATGAGCACAGATACCATTCCATATAGACCAAGGAGGGAATCAAGACAACTTACTCTAAACCTCAAAGGACTGAACTCAGCCCACTTTACACACCAGAAAAGATTATTGACAACTGGTCAGAATTTGAAAAACTATTTATCTATGTCTCTCTGGAAGAGAATCTAGTGGATGCACAGCAGCAAGCAACACAGCACGGAAAATCGGCTACACCCGGTGAGAAAAATAAACTGCAAAATAAAGGCAGTGAGTGACAGATAAATTCTTCGAGACTTCGTTCAGGGGCTGTGATTGGAGTTGTTTTCAGCATATATTCACACAGAGAAAGATGGGACCTAAGGGAGGACAATCGTGGGTCTGAGTGTCTTCGTGAGCATGAGTCAGCAAATGCAGCCCTTGTAGAATAACACTGCCTTGCCCTGATTCCATTGACCTGAAATCTCCAAATGTAGACGACCCTTCTACAGCGAACACATGCATGTGTCAGCCACAGGATGCTACCCCATTGGAATGGGAAAAAACATGAAAAGGCACCTCATCTTCTCATATCCTGGTGCTCGGGTTCAAGCTTCCATCCACTTTCCTGAAAATATCCCCACTTGGGGAAGTCAGCACTTTCAAAACCTTCTTTCTTATACCTTGGAATTGGTTCCATGGATGAACTACAACGGGGAAGAATAAGAATCGATGCCTATATATTTGGACAGGCATATGGTGCTCTAATTTCAACTGCTGAACAAGAATTGACCCAAGTCTAAGCTTGCTCTCAGAAGGAGAATAGGGCTTGAAAATTTCCCGCTGCTTTGTGACCAGTTCCAAAAGTGGGAAGTTGAGCAGGGGATCTCAGGGAACCTATAATTCATGGGCCTGCAGGATGGTCAAAGACACCTAATGTGGACAAATGACTTGGGTTGAGCCAGAGAAAAGAACTTGAGAGCAAGGCAGAATTGCAAAAATGGGATTTCAAGAGGGAGACGCCTCTCGCCTGGTAAGAACCTAGAATGTGGCAGTACTTCTTCAACCATGCCTTTGTCGAAAAACGGTGTATGCCTTTATCCTGAATATATTCCGAATAAAGGCATACACCGTTTTTGGGCAACCAGGCAGGGGCTCGGTGCAAATCAACACTACATAGTGCTATCACTTCCCATCTAAACAAAGGGTCATCTACGAAAAGTGTAAAGACTAGAAATTCAGGGTAGCATGGAGGTAAATCGTACCCACATTTTGTGGATTGTGGGATGACCAATTGCAATCGGCACCCTGGCGAATTCTACGGTGTATTCGAAGATAAAGTAAGAAACAATGCTACAGCACATAGGACACTTCCATTCAAGGACGTATATTTTCAGGAAAACCAAAGAACCTCAGGTCACAGGCAACCCAACGTTTACTGCTGCTCTCTTTACAAAAGCCTCGACTAGGATACAATCTAAATTTCCTTGGACGGAAAACATGGATGGAGAATATGTGATTCTTATCTACAATGATATATTACGGAGCCAGGAAATCAATGAATTAACGTCACTTTGCGCCAAAGGAGTGTTCGTAGTTACAATCATTCTCAGTAAATTTAGTCACATAGAAAAAAGTGGTTTATCAAAGATATGAGGTACAGGTGGAATACAAAATTGCGTCCCATGAATGAAATGGCAGACGAGAAAAAAGCATCACACATTTAGCAAACACACTTATGCCTGTAGGAGCGCGAAGGTCACTTGAGGTGAGGAAAAAACAGGTGTTTTCAATGAGCACAGATACCATTCCATATAGACCAAAGAGGGAATCAAGACAACTTACTCTAAACCTCAAAGGACTGAACTCAGCCCACTTTACACACCAGAAAAGATTATTTACAACTGGTTAGAATTTGAAAAACAATTTATCGATGTCTCTCCTGAAGAGAATCTAGTGGATGCACAGCAGCAAGCAACACAGCACTAAAAATCGGCTACACCCCGTGAGAAAAATAAACTGCAAAATAAAGGCAGTGAGTGAGAGATAAATTCTTCGAGACTTCGTTCAGGGGCTGTCATTGAAGTTGTTTTGAGCATATATTAACACACAGAAGGATCGGACCTAAGGAAGGACACTCGTGGGTCTGAGTGTCTTCGTGAGCATGAGTCAGCAAATGCAGCCCTTGTCGAATAACACTGCCTTTTCCTGTTTCCATGGACCCGAAATCTCCAAATGCAGACGACCCTTCCTACAGCGAACACATGCATGGGACAGCCACAGGATGCTACCCCATTGGAACGGCAAAAAAACATGAAAATCCACCTCATCTTCTCATATCCTGGTGCTCGGGTTCAAGCTTTCAGCCGCTTTTCTGAAAATATACCCAATTGGGGAAGTCAGCACTTTCAAAACACTCTTACTTATAACTTGGAATTGGTTCCATGGATGAACTACAATGGGGAAGAATAAGAGACGATGGCTATATATTTGGACAGGCACATGGCGCTCTAATTTCCAATGCTGAACAAGAATTGACCCCAGTCTAAGCTTGCTCTCGGAATGAGAATTGGGCTTGAAAATGTCCTGCTGCTTTGGGACCAGTTCCGAAAGTGGGAAGTTGAGCCGGGGATCTCAGGGAGCCTATAATTCATGGCCCTGCAGGATGGTAAAAGGCACGTAATGTGGAAAAATGACTTGGGTTGAACCAGAGAAAAGAACTTGAGAGCAAGGCAGAATTGCAAAACTGGGATTTCAAGAGGGAGAAGCGTCTCGCCTGGTAAGAACCTAGGATGTGGCAGTACTTCTTCAAACATGCCTTTGTCGAAAAAGGGTGTATGCCTTTATCCTGAATATATTCCGAATAAAGGCATACACCGTTTTTGGGCAACCAGGCAGGGGCTCGGTGCAAATCAACACTACATAGTGCTATCAATTCCTATCTACACAAAGGGTCATCTACGAAAAGTGTAAAGACTAGAAATTCAGGGTAGCATGGAGGTAAATCGTACCCACATTGTGTGGATTCCAGGATGAACAATGGCAATCGGCACCCTGGCGAAGTCTATGGTGTATTCAAAAATAATGTAAGAAACAAAGCTACAGCACATAGGACACTTCCACTCAAGGACGTATATTTTCAAGAAAACCAAGGAACCTCAGGTCACAGGCAACCCAACGTTTACTGCTGCTCTCTTTACAAAAGCCTCGAATAGGATACAATCTAAATTTCCTTGGACGGAAAACATGGATGGAGAATATGTGATTCTTATCTACAATGATATATTACTGAGCCAGGAAATCAATGAAGTAACGTCACTTGCCGCCAAAGGAGTGTTTGTAGTTACAATCATTCTCAGTAAATTTAGTCACATAGAAAAAAGTGGTTTATCAAAGATTTGAGGTTCAGGTGGAATACAAAATTGCGTCCCATGAATGAAATGGCAGACGAGAGAAAACATCACACATTTAGCAAACACACTTATGCCTGTAGGAGCGCGAAGGTCACTTGAGGTGAGGAAAAACCAGGTGTTTTCAATGAGCACAGATACCATTCCATATAGACCAAGGAGGGAATCAAGACAACTTACTCTAAACCTCAAAGGACTGAACTCAGCCCACTTTACACACCAGAAAAGATTATTTACAACTGGTTAGAATTTGAAAAACAATTTATCGATGTCTCTCTGGAAGAGAATCAAGTGGATGCACAGCAGCAAGCAACACAGCACTCAAAATCGGCTACACCCCGTGAGAAAAATAAACTGCAAAATAAAGGCTGTGAGTGAGAGATAAATTCTTCGAGACTTCGTTCAGGGGCTGTCATTGAAGTTGTTTTGAGCATATATTAACACACAGAATGATCGGACCTAAGGGAGGACACTCGTGGGTCTGAGTGTCTTCGTGAGCATGAGTCAGCAAATGCAGCCCTTGTCGAATAACACTGCCTTTTCCGGATTCCATGGACCCAAAATTTCCAAATGCAGACGACCCTTCCTACAGCGAACACATGCATGGGACAGCCACAGGATGCTACCCCATTGGAACGGCAAAAAAACATGAAAAGCCACCTCATCTTCTCATATCCTGGTGCTCGGGTTCAAGCTTTCAGCCGCTTTTCTGAAAATATACCCAATTGGGGAAGTCAGCACTTTCAAAACCTTCTTTCTTATAGCTTGGAATTGGTTCCATGGATGAACTACAACGGGGAAGAATAAGAATCGATGCCTATATATTTGGACAGGCATATGGTGCTCTAATTTCAACTGCTGAACAAGAATTGACCCAAGTCTAAGCTTGCTCTCAGAAGGAGAATAGGGCTTGAAAATTTCCCGCTGCTTTGTGACCAGTTCCAAAAGTGGGAAGTTGAGCAGGGGATCTCAGGGAGCCTATAATTCATGGGCCTGCAGGATGGTCAAAGATACCTAATGTGGACAAATGACTTGGGTTGAGCCAGAGAAAAGAACTTGAGAGCAAGGCAGAATTGCAAAAATGGGATTTCAAGAGGGAGACGCGTCTCGCCTGGTAAGAACCTAGAATGTGGCAGTACTTCTTCAACCATGCCTTTGTCGAAAAACGGTGTATGCCTTTATCCTGAATATATTCCGAATAAAGGCATACACCGTTTTTAGGCAACCAGGCCGGGGCTCGGTCCAAATCAACACTACATAGTGCTATCACTTCCCATCTAAATAAAGGGTCATCTACGAAAAGTGTAAAGACTAGAAATTCAGGGTAGCATGGAGGTAAATCGTACCCACATTTTGTGGATTGTGGGATGGCCAATTGCAATCGGCACCCTGGCGAATTCTATGGTGTATTCGAAGATAAAGTAAGAAACAATGCTACAGCACATAGGACACTTCCACTCAAGGACGTACATTTTCAAGAAAACCAAAGAACCTCAGGTCACAGGCAAACCAACATTTACTGCTGCTCTCTTTACAAAAGCCTCGACTAGGATACAATCTAAATTTCCTTGGACGGAAAACATGGATGGAGAATATGTGATTCTTATCTACAGTGATATATTACGGAGCCCGGAAATCAATGAAATAACGTCACTTGCCGCCAAAGGAGTGTTCGTAGTTACAATCATTCTCAGTAAATTTAGTCACATAGAAAAAAGTGGTTTATCAAAGATATGAGGTACAGGTGGAATACAAAATTGCTTCCCATGAATGAAATGGCAGACGAGAGAAAAGCATCACACATTTAGCAAACACACTTATGCCTGTAGGAGCGCGAAGGTCACTTGAGGTGAGGAAAAACCAGGTGTTTTCAATGAGCACAGATACCATTCCATATAGACCAAAGAGGGAATCAAGACAACTTACTCTAAACCTCAAAGGACTGAATTCAGCCCACTTTACACACCAGAAAAGATTATTTACAACTGGTTAGAATTTGAAAAACAATTTATCGATGTCTCTCTGGAAGAGAATCAAGTGGATGCACAGCAGCAAGCAACACAGCACTCAAAATCGGCTACACCCCGTGAGAAAAATAAACTGCAAAATAAAGGCAGTGAGTGAGAGATAAATTCTTCGAGACTTCGTTCAGGGGCTGTCATTGAAGTTGTTTTGAGCATATATTAACACACAGAAGGATCGGAACTAAGGGAGGACACTCGTGGGTCTGAGTGTCTTCGTGAGCATGAGTCAGCAAATGCAGCCCTTGTCGAATAACACTGCCTTTTCCTGTTTCCATGGACCCGAAATCTCCAAATGCAGACGACCCTTCCTACAGCGAACACATGCATGGGACAGCCACAGGATGCTACCCCATTGGAACGGCAAAAAAACATGAAAAGCCACCTCATCTTCTCATATCCTGGTGCTCGGGTTCAAGCTTTCAGCCGCTTTTCTGAAAATATACCCAATTGGGGAAGTCAGCACTTTCAAAACACTCTTACTTATAACTTGGAATTGGTTCCATGGATGAACTACAATGGGGAAGAATACAAGACGATGGCTATATATTTGGACAGGCACATGGCGCTCTAATTTCCAATGCTGAACAATAATTGACCCAAGTCTAAGCTTGCTCTCGGAAGTGGAATTGGGCTTGAAAATGTCCTGCTGCTTTGGGACCAGGTCCGAAAGTGGGAAGTTGAGCCGGGGATCTCAGGGAGCCTATAATTCATGGCCCTGCAGGATGGTAAAAGGCACGTAATGTGGAAAAATGACTTGGGTTGAACCAGAGAAAAGAACTTGAGAGCAAGGCAGAATTGCAAAACTGGGATTTCAAGAGGGAGAAGCGTCTCGCCTGGTAAGAACCTAGGATGTGGCAGTACTTCTTCAAACATGCCTTTGTCGAAAAAGGGTGTATGCCTTTATCCTGAATATATTCCGAATAAAGGCATACACCGTTTTTGGGCAACCAGGCAGAGGCTCGGTGCAAATCAACACTACATAGTGCTATCACTTCCCATCTAAACAAAGGGTCATCTACGAAAAGTGTAAAGACTAGAAATTCAGGGTAGCATGGAGGTAAATCGTACCCACATTTTGTGGATTCCAGGATGAACAATGGCAATCGGCACCCTGGTGAAGTCTATGGTGTATTCAAAAATAATGTAAGAAACAAAGCTACAGCACATAGGACACTTCCACTCAAGGACGTATATTTGCAAGAAAACCAAAGAACCTCAGGTCACAGGCAACCCAACGTTTTCTGCTGCTCTCTCTACAAAAGCCTCGACTAGGATACAATCTAAATTTCCTTGGACGGAAAACATGGATGGAGAATATGTGATTCTTATCTACAATGATATATTACTGAGCCAGGAAATCAATGAAATAACGTCACTTGCCGCCAAAGGGGTGTTCGTAGTTACAATCATTCTCAGTAAATTTAGTCACATAGAAAAAAGTGGTTTATCAAAGATATGAGGTACAGGTGGAATACAAAATTGCGTCCCATGAATGAAATGGCAGACGAGAGAAAGCATCACACATTTAGCAAACACACTTATGCCTGTAGGAGCGCGAAGGTCACTTGAGGTGAGGAAAAACAGGTGTTTTGAATGAGCACAGATACCATTCCATATAGACCAAGGAGGGAATCAAGACAACTTACTCTAAACCTCAAAGGACTGAACTCAGCCCACTTTACACACCAGAAAAGATTATTTACAACTGGTTAGAATTTGAAAAACAATTTATCGATGTCTCTCTGGAAGAGAATCAAGTGGATGCACAGCAGCAAGCAACACAGCACTGAAAATCGGCTACACCCTGTGAGAAAAATAAACTGCAAAATAAAGGCAGTGAGTGAGAGATAAATTCTTCGAGACTTCGTTCAGGGGCTGTGATTGAAGTTGTTTTGAGCATATATTAACACACAGAAGGATCGGACCTAAGGGAGGACACTCGTGGGTCTGAGTGTCTTCGTGAGCATGAGTCAGCAAATGCAGCCCTTGTCGAATAACACTGCCTTTTCCTGATTCCATGGACCCGAAATCTCCAAATGCAGACGACCCTTCCTACAGCGAACACATGCATGGGACAGCCACAGGATGCTACCCCATTGGAACGGCAAAAAACATGAAAAGCCACCTCATCTTCTCATATCCTGGTGCTCGGGTTCAAGCTTTCAGCCGCTTTTCTGAAAATATACCCAATTGGGGAAGTCAGCACTTTCAAAACACTCTTACTTATAACTTGGAATTGGTTCCATGGATGAACTACAATGGGGAAGAATAAGAGACGATGGCTATATATTTGGACAGGAACATGGCGCTCTAATTTCCAATGCTGAACAAGAATTGACCCAAGTCTAAGCTTGCTCTCAGAAGGAGAATTGGGCTTGAAAATGTCCCGCTGCTTTGGGACCAGTTCCGAAAGTGGGAAGTTGAGCCGGGGATCTCAGGGAGCCTATAATTCATGGCCCTGCAGGATGGTAAAAGGCACGTAATGTGGAAAAATGACTTGGGTTGAACCAGAGAAAAGAACTTGAGAGCAAGGCAGAATTGCAAAACTAGGATTTCAAGAGGGAGAAGCGTCTCGCCTGGTAAGAACCTAGGATGTGGCAGTACTTCTTCAAACATGCCTTTGTCGAAAAAGGGTGTATGTCTTTATCCTGAATATCTTTAGGATAAAGGCATACACCGTTTTTGGGGAACCAGGCAGGGGCTCGGTGCAAATCAACACTACATAATGCTATCACTTCCCATCAAAACAAAGGGTCATGTACGAAAAGTGTAAAGACCAGAAATGCAGGGTAACGTGGAGGTAAATCGTACCCACATTTTGTGGATTGTGGGATGAACAATGGCAATCGGCACCCTGGCGAATTCTATGGTGTATTCGAAGATAAAGTAAGAAACAATGCTACAGCACATAGGACACTTCCACTCAAGGACGTATATTTTCAAGGAAACCAAAGAACCTCAGGTCACAGGCAACCCAACGTTTACTGCTGCTCTCTTTACAAAAGCCTCGACGAGGATACAATCTAAATTTCCTTGTACAGAAACATGGATGAAGAATATGTGATTCTTATCTACAATGATATATTACAGAGCCAGGAAATCAATGAAATAACGTCACTTGCGCCACCGGAGTGTTCTTAGTTACAATCATTCTCAGTGAATTTAGTCACATAGAAAAAAGTGGTTTATCAAAGATATGAGGTACAGGTGGAATATAAAATTGCGTCCCTTGAACGAAATGGCAGACGACAGAGAGAATTACACATTTAGCAAACACACTTATGCCTGTAGGAGCGCAAAGGTCACATGAGGTGAGGAAAAAACAGGTGTTTTCAATGAGCACAGATACCATTCCATAGAGACCAAGGAGGGAATCAAGACAACTTACTCTAAACCTCAAAGGACTGAACTCAGCCCACTTTACACACCAGAAAAGATTATTGACAACTGGTCAGAATTTGAAAAACAATTTATCTATGTCTCTCTGGAAGAGAATCTAGTGATTGCACAGCAGCAAGCAACACAGCACGGAAAATCGGCTACACCCGGTGAGAAAAATAAACTGCAAAATAAAGGAAGTGAGTGACAGATAAATTCTTCGAGACTTCGTTCAGGGGCTGTGATTGGAGTTGTTTTCAGCATATATTCACACACAGAAAGATGGGACCTAAGGGAGGACAATCGTGGGTCTGAGTGTCTTCGTGAGCATGAGTCAGCAAATGCAGCCCTTGTAGAATAACACTGCCTTGCCCTGATTCCATTGACCTGAAATCTCCAAATGTAGACGACCCTTCTACAGCGAACACATGCATGTGTCAGCCACAGGATGCTACCCCATTGGAATGGGAAAAAACATGAAAAGGCACCTCATCTTCTCATATCCTGGTGCTCGGGTTCAAGCTTCCAGCCACTTTCCTGAAAATATCCCCACTTGGGGAAGTCAGCACTTTCAAAACCTTCTTTCTTATAGCTTGGAATTGGTTCCATGGATGAACTACAACGGGGAAGAATAAGAATCGATGCCTATATATTTGGACAGGCATATGGTGCTCTAATTTCAACTGCTGAACAAGAATTGACCCAAGTCTAAGCTTGCTCTCAGAAGGAGAATAGGGCTTGAAAATTTCCCGCTGCTTTGTGACCAGTTCCAAAAGTGGGAAGTTGAGCAGGGGATCTCAGGGAGCCTATAATTCATGGGTCTGCAGGATGGTCAAAGACACCTAATGTGGACAAATGACTTGGGTTGAGCCAGAGAAAAGAACTTGAGAGCAAGGCAGAATTGCAAAAATGGGATTTCAAGAGGGAGACGCGTCTCGCCTGGTAAGAACCTAGAATGTGGCAGTACTTCTTCAACCATGCCTTTGTCGAAAAATGGTGTATGCCTTTATCCTGAATATATTCCGAATAAAGGCATACACCGTTTTTGGGCAACCAGGCCGGGGCTCGGTCCAAATCAACACTACATAGTGCTATCACTTCCCATCTAAACAAAGGGTCATCTACGAAAATTGTAAAGACTAGAAATTCAGGGTAGCATGGACGTAAATCATACCCACATTTTGTGGATTGTGGGATGACCAATTGCAATCGGCACCCTGGCGAATTCTATGGTGTATTCGAAGATAAAGTAAGAAACAATGCTACAGCACATAGGACACTTCCATTCAAGGACGTATATTTTCAGGAAAACCAAAGAACCTCAGGTCACAGGCAACCCAACGTTTACTGCTGCTCTGTTTACAAAAGCCTCGACTAGGATACAATCTAAATTTCCTTGGACGGAAAACATGGATGGAGAATATGTGATTCTTATCTACAATGATATATTACTGAGCCAGGAAATCAATGAAATAACGTCACTTACCGCCAAAGGAGTGTTCGTAGTTACAATCATTCTCAGTAAATTTAGTCACATAGAAAAAAGTGGTTTATCAAAGATATGAGGTACAGGTGGAATACAAAATTGCGTCCCATGAATGAAATGGCAGACGAGAGAAAAGCATCACACATTTAGCAAACACACTTATGCCTGTAGGAGCGCGAAGGTCACTTGAGGTGAGGAAAAACCAGGTGTTTTCAATGAGCACAGATACCATTCCATATAGACCAAAGAGGGAATCAAGACAACTTACTCTAAACCTCAAAGGACTGAACTCAGCCCACTTTACACACCAGAAAAGATTATTTACAACTGGTTAGAATTTGAAAAACAATTTATCGATGTCTCTCTGGAAGAGAATCAAGTGGATGCACAGCAGCAAGCAACACAGCACTCAAAATCGGCTACACCCCTTGAGAAAAATAAACTGCAAAATAAAGGCAGTGAGTGAGAGATAAATTCTTCGAGACTTCGTTCAGGGGCTGTCATTGAAGTTGTTTTGAGCATATATTAACACACAGAAGGATCGGAACTAAGGGAGGACACTCGTGGGTCTGAGTGTCTTCGTGAGCATGAGTCAGCAAATGCAGCCCTTGTCGAATAACACTGCCTTTTCCTGTTTCCATGGACCCGAAATCTCCAAATGCAGACGACCCTTCCTACAGCGAACACATGCATGGGACAGCCACAGGATGCTACCCCATTGGAACGGCAAAAAAACATGAAAAGCCACCTCATCTTCTCATATCCTGGTGCTCGGGTTCAAGCTTTCAGCCGCTTTTCTGAAAATATACCCAATTGGGGAAGTCAGCACTTTCAAAACACTCTTACTTATAACTTGGAATTGGTTCCATGGATGAACTACAATGGGGAAGAATAAGAGACGATGGCTATATATTTGGACAGGCACATGGCGCTCTAATTTCCAATGCTGAACAAGAATTGACCCAAGTCTAAGCTTGCTCTCGGAAGGAGAATTGGGCTTGAAAATTTCCTGCTGCTTTGGGACCAGTTCCGAAAGTGGGAAGTTGAGCCGGGGATCTCAGGGAGCCTATAATTCATGGCCCTGCAGGATGGTAAAAGGCACGTAATGTGGAAAAATGACTTGGGTTGAACCAGAGAAAAGAACTTGAGAGCAAGGCAGAATTGCAAAACTTGGATTTCAAGAGGGAGAAGCGTCTCGCCTGGTAAGAACCTAGGATGTGGCAGTACTTCTTCAAACATGCCTTTGTCGAAAAAGAGTGTATGCCTTTATCCTGAATATATTCCGAATAAAGGCATACACCGTTTTTGGGCAACCAGGCAGAGGCTCGGTGCAAATCAACACTACATAGTGCTATCACTTCCCATCTAAACAAAGGGTCATCTACGAAAAGTGTAAAGACTAGAAATTCAGGGTAGCATGGAGGTAAATCGTACCCACATTTTGTGGATTCCAGGATGAACAATGGCAATCGGCACCCTGGCGAAGTCTATGGTGTATTCAAAAATAATGTAAGAAACAAAGCTACAGCACATAGGACACTTCCACTCAAGGACGAATATTTTCAAGAAAACCAAAGAACCTCAGGTCACAGGCAACCCAACGTTTTCTGCTGCTCTCTTTACAAAAGCCTCGACTAGGATACAATCTAAATTTCCTTGGACGGAAAACATGGATGGAGAATATGTGATTCTTATCTACAATGATATATTACTGAGCCAGGAAATCAATGATGTAACGTCACTTGCCGCCAAAGGAGTGTTCGTAGTTACAATCATTCTCAGTAAATTTAGTCACATAGAAAAAAGGGGTTTATCAAAGATATGAGGTACAGGTGGAATACAAAATTGCGTCCCATGAATGAAATGGCAGACGAGAGAAAGCATCACACATTTAGCAAACACACTTATGCCTGTAGGAGCGCGAAGGTCACTTGAGGTGAGGAAAAAACAGGTGTTTTGAATGAGCACAGATACCATTCCATATAGACCATGGAGGGAATCAAGACAACTTACTCTAAACCTCAAAGGACTGAACTCAGCCCACTTTACACACCAGAAAAGATTATTTACAACTGGTTAGAATTTGAAAAACAATTTATCGATGTCTCTCTGGAAGAGAATCAAGTGGATGCACAGCAGCAATCAACACAGCACTCAAAATCGGCTACACCCCGTGAGAAAAATAAACTGCAAAATAAAGGCAGTGAGTGAGAGATAAATTCTTCGAGACTTCGTTCAGGGGCTGTGATTGAAGTTGTTTTGAGCATATATTAACACACAGAAGGATCGGAGCTATGGGAGGACACTCGTGGGTCTGAGTGTCTTCGTGAGCATGAGTCAGCAAATGCAGCCCTTGTCGAATAACACTGCCTTTTCCTGATTCCATGGACCCGAAATCTCCAAATGCAGACGACCCTTCCTACAGCGAACACATGCATGGGACAGCCACAGGATGCTACCCCATTGGAACGGCAAAAAACATGAAAAGCCACCTCATCTTCTCATATCCTGGTGCTCGGGTTCAAGCTTTCAGCCGCTTTTCTGAAAATATACCCAATTGGGGAAGTCAGCACTTTCAAAACACTCTTACTTATAACTTGGAATTGGTGCCATGGATGAACTACAATGGGGAAGAATAAGAGACGATGGCTATATATTTGGACAGGAACATGGCGCTCTAATTTCCAATGCTGAACAAGAATTGACCCAAGTCTAAGCTTGCTCTCGGAAGGAGAATTGGGCTTGAAAATGTCCCGCTGCTTTGGGACCAGTTCCGAAAGTGGGAAGTTGAGCCGGGGATCTCAGGGAGCCTATAATTCATGGCCCTGCAGGATGGTAAAAGGCACTTAATGTGGAAAAATGACTTGGGTTGAACCAGAGAAAAGAACTTGAGAGCAAGGCAGAATTGCAAAACTAGGATTTCAAGAGGGAGAAGCGTCTCGCCTGGTAAGAACCTAGGATGTGGCAGTACTTCTTCAAACATGCCTTTGTCGAAAAAGGGTGTATGTCTTTATCCTGAATATCTTTAGGATAAAGGCATACACCGTTTTTGGGGAACCAGGCAGGGGCTCGGTGCAAATCAACACTACATAATGCTATCACTTCCCATCAAACAAAGGGTCATGTACGAAAAGTGTAAAGACCAGAAATGCATGGTAACGTGGAGGTAAATTGTACCCACATTTTGTGGATTGTGGGATGAACAATGGCAATCGGCACCCTGGCGAATTCTATGGTGTATTCGAAGATAAAGTAAGAAACAATGCTACAGCACATAGGACACTTCCACTCAAGGACGTATATTTTCACGGAAACCAAAGAACCTCAGGTCACAGGCAACCCAACGTTTACTGCTGCTCTCTTTACAAAAGCCTCGACGAGGATACAATCTAAATTTCCTTGTACAGAAACATGGATGAAGAATATGTGATTCTTATCTACAATGATATATTACAGAGCCAGGAAATCATTGAAATAACGTCACTTGCGCCACCGGAGTGTTCTTAGTTACAATCATTCTCAGTGAATTTAGTCACATAGAAAAAAGTGGTTTATCAAAGATATGAGGTACAGGTGGAATATAAAATTGCGTCCCTTGAACGAAATGGAAGATGACAGAGAGAATTACACATTTAGCAAACACACTTATGCCTGTAAGAGCGCAAAGGTCACATGAGGTGAGGAAAAACCAGGTGTTTTCAATGAGCACAGATACCATTCCATAGAGACCAAGGAGGGAATCAAGACAACTTACTCTAAACCTCAAAGGACTGAACTCAGCCCACTTTACACACCAGAAAAGATTATTGACAACTGGTCAGAATTTGAAAAACTATTTATCTATGTCTCTCTGGAAGAGAATCTAGTGGATGCACAGCAGCAAGCAACACAGCACGGAAAATCGGCTACACCCGGTGAGAAAAATAAACTGCAAAATAAAGGCAGTGAGTGACAGATAAATTCTTCGAGACTTCGTTCAGGGGCTGTGATTGGAGTTGTTTTCAGCATATATTCACACACAGAAAGATGGGACCTAAGGGAGGACAATCGTGGGTCTGAGTGTCTTCGTGAGCATGAGTCAGCAAATGCAGCCCTTGTAGAATAACACTGCCTTGCCCTGATTCCATTGACCTGAAATCTCCAAATGTAGACGACCCTTCTACAGCGAACACATGCATGTGTCAGCCACAGGATGCTACCCCATTGGAATGGGAAAAAACACGAAAAGGCACCTCATCTTCTCATATCCTGGTGCTCGGGTTCAAGCTTCCAGCCACTTTCCTGAAAATATCCCCACTTGGGGAAGTCAGCACTTTCAAAACCTTCTTTCTTATAGCTTGGAATTGGTTCCATGGATGAACTACAACGGGGAAGAATAAGAATCGATGCCTATATGTTTGGACAGGCATATGGTGCTCTAATTTCAACTGCTGAACAAGAATTGACCCAAGTCTAAGCTTGCTCTCAGAAGGAGAATAGGGCTTGAAAATTTCCCGCTGCTTTGTGACCAGTTCCAAAAGTGGGAAGTTGAGCAGGGGATCTCAGGGAGCCTATAATTCATGGGCCTGCAGGATGGTCAAAGACACCTAATGTGGACAAATGACTTGGGTTGAGCCAGAGAAAAGAACTTGAGAGCAAGGCAGAATTGCAAAACTGGGATATCAAGAGGGAGAAGGGTCTCGCCTGGTAAGAACTTAGGATGTGGCAGTACTTCTTCAAACATGCCTTTGTCGAAAAAGGGTGTATGCCTTTATCCTGAATATATTCCGAATAAAGGCATACACCGTTTTGGGGCAACCAGGCAGGGGCTCGGTGCAAATCAACACTACATAGTGCTATCACTTCCCATCTAAACAAAGGGTCATCTACGAAAAGTGTAAAGACTAGAAATTCAGGGTAGCATGGAGGTAAATCGTACCCACATTTTGTGGATTCCAGGATGAACAATGGCAATCGGCACCCTGGCGAAGTCTATGGTGTATTCAAAAATAATGTAAGAAACAAAGCTACAGCACATAGGACACTTCCACTCAAGGACGTATATTTTCAAGAAAACCAAAGAACATCAGGTCACAGGCAACCCAACGTTTTCTGCTGCTCTCTTTACAAAAGCCTCGACTAGGATACAATCTAAATTTCCTTGGACGGAAAACATGGATGGAGAATATGTGATTCTTATCTACAATGATATATTACTGAGCCAGGAAATCAATGAAATAACGTCACTTGCCGCCAAAGGGGTGTTTGTAGTTACAATCATTCTCAGTAAATTTAGTCACATAGAAAAAAGTGGTTTATCAAAGATATGAGGTACAGGTGGAATACAAAATTGCGTCCCATGAATGAAATGGCAGACGAGAGAAAGCATCACACATTTAGCAAACACACTTATGCCTGTAGGAGCGCGAAGGTCACTTGAGGTGAGGAAAAAACAGGTGTTTTGAATGAGCACAGATACCATTCCATATAGACCAAGGAGGGAATCAAGACAACTTACTCTAAACCTCAAAGGACTGAACTCAGCCCACTTTACACACCAGAAAAGATTATTTACAACTGGTTAGAATTTGAAAAACAATTTATCGATGTCTCTCTGGAAGAGACTCAAGTGGATGCACATCAGCAAGCAACACAGCACTGAAAATCGGCTACACCCCGTGAGAAAAATAAACTGCAAAATAAAGGCAGTGAGTGAGAGATAAATTCTTCGAGACTTCGTTCAGGGGCTGTCATTGAAGTTGTTTTGAGCATATATTAACACACAGAAGGATCGGACCTAAGGGAGGACACTCGTGGGTCTGAGTGTCTTCGTGAGCATGAGTCAGCAAATGCAGCCCTTGTCGAATAACACTGCCTTTTCCTGATACCATGGACCCGAAATCTCCAAATGCAGACGACCCTTCCTACAGCGAACACATGCATGGGACAGCCACAGGATGCTACCCCATTGGAACGGCAAAAAACATGAAAAGCCACCTCATCTTCTCATATCCTGGTGCTCGGGTTCAAGCTTTCAGCCGCTTTTCTGAAAATATACCCAATTGGGGAAGTCAGCACTTTCAAAACACTCTTACTTATAACTTGGAATTGGTTCCATGGATGAACTACAATGGGGAAGAATAAGAGACGATGGCTATATATTTGGACAGGCACATGGCGCTCTAATTTCCAATGCTGAACAAGAATTGACCCAAGTCTAAGCTTGCTCTCAGAAGGAGAATTGGGCTTGAAAATTTCCTGCTGCTTTGGGACCTGTTCCGAAAGTGGGAAGTTGAGCCGGGGATCTCAGGGAGCCTATAATTCATGGCCCTACAGGATGGTAAAAGGCACGTAATGTGGAAAAATGACTTGGGTTGAACCAGAGAAAAGAACTTGAGAGCAAGGCAGAATTGCAAAACTAGGATTTCAAGAGGGAGAAGCGTCTCGCCTGGTAAGAACCTAGGATGTGGCAGTACTTCTTCAAACATGCCTTTGTCGAAAAAGGGTGTATGCCTTTATCCTGAATATATTCCGAATAAAGGCATACACCGTTTTTGGGCAACCAGGCAGGGGCTCGGTGCAAATCAACACTACATAGTGCTATCACTTCCCATCTAAACAAAGGGTCATCTACGAAAAGTGTAAAGACTAGAAATTCAGGGTAGCATGGAGGTAAATCGTACCCACATTTTGTGGATTCCAGGATGAACAATGGCAATCGGCACCCTGGCGAAGTCTATGGTGTATTCAAAAATAATGTAAGAAACAAAGCTACAGCACATAGGACACTTCCACTCAAGGACGTATATTTTCAAGAAAACCAAAGAACCTCAGGTCACAGGCAACCCAACGTTTTCTGCTGCTCTCTTTACAAAAGCCTCGACTAGGATACAATCTAAATTTCCTTGGACGGAAAACATGGATGGAGAATATGTGATTCTTATCTACAATGATATATTACTGAGCCAGGAAATCAATGAAATAACGTCACTTGCCGCCAAAGGGGTGTTCGTAGTTACAGTCATTCTCAGTAAATTTAGTCACATAGAAAAAAGTGGTTTATCAAAGATATGAGGTACAGGTGGAATACAAAATTGCGTCCCATGAATGAAATGGCAGACGAGAGAAAGCATCACACATTTAGCAAACACACTTATGCCTGTAGGAGCGCGAAGGTCACTTGAGGTGAGGAAAAAACAGGTGTTTTGAATGAGCACAGATACCATTCCATATAGACCAAGGAGGGAATCAAGCCAACTTACTCTAAACCTCAAAGGACTGAACTCAGCCCACTTTACACAGCAGAAAAGATTATTTACAACTGGTTAGAATTTGAAAAACAATTTATCGATGTCTCTCTGGAAGAGAATCAAGTGGATGCACAGCAGCAAGCAACACAGCACTCAAAATCGGCTACACCCCGTGAGAAAAATAAACTGCAAAATAAAGGCAGTGAGTGAGAGATAAATTCTTCGAGACTTCGTTCAGGGGCTGTCATTGAAGTTGTTTTGAGCATATATTAACACACAGAAGGATCGGACCTAAGGGATGACACTCGTGGGTCTGAGTGTCTTCGTGACCATGAGTCAGCAAATGCAGCCCTTGTCGAATAACACTGCCTTTTCCTGATTCCATGGACCCGAAATCTCCAAATGCAGACGACCCTTCCTACAGCGAACACATGCATGGGACAGCCACAGGATGCTACCCCATTGGAACGGCAAAAAAACATGAAAAGCCACCTCATCTTCTCATATCCTGGTGCTCGGGTTCAAGCTTTCAGCCGCTTTTCTGAAAATATACCCAATTGGGGAAGTCAGCACTTTCAAAACACTCTTACTTATAACTTGGAATTGGTTCCATGGATGAACTACAATGGGGAAGAATAAGAGACGATGGCTATATATTTGGACAGGCACATGGCGCTCTAATTTCCAATGCTGAACAAGAATTGACCCAAGTCTAAGCTTGCTCTCGGAAGGAGAATTGGGCTTGAAAATTTCCTGCTGCTTTGGGACCAGTTCCGAAAGTGGGAAGTTGAGCCGGGGATCTCAGGGAGCCTATAATTCATGGCCCTGCAGGATGGTAAAAGGCACGTAATGTGGAAAAATGACTTGGGTTGAACCAGAGAAAAGAACTTGAGAGCAAGGCAGAATTGCAAAACTTGGATTTCAAGAGGGAGAAGCGTCTCGCCTGGTAAGAACCTAGGATGTGGCAGTACTTCTTCAAACATGCCTTTGTCGAAAAAGAGTGTATGCCTTTATCCTGAATATATTCCGAATAAAGGCATACACCGTTTTTGGGCAACCAGGCAGAGGCTCGGTGCAAATCAACACTACATAGTGCTATCACTTCCCATCTAAACAAAGGGTCATCTACGAAAAGTGTAAAGACTAGAAATTCAGGGTAGCATGGAGGTAAATCGTACCCACATTTTGTGGATTCCAGGATGAACAATGGCAATCGGCACCCTGGCGAAGTCTATGGTGTATTCAAAAATAATGTAAGAAACAAAGCTACAGCACATAGGACACTTCCACTCAAGGACGAATATTTTCAAGAAAACCAAAGAACCTCAGGTCACAGGCAACCCAACGTTTTCTGCTGCTCTCTTTACAAAAGCCTCGACTAGGATACAATCTAAATTTCCTTGGACGGAAAACATGGATGGAGAATATGTGATTCTTATCTACAATGATATATTACTGAGCCAGGAAATCAATGATGTAACGTCACTTGCCGCCAAAGGAGTGTTCGTAGTTACAATCATTCTCAGTAAATTTAGTCACATAGAAAAAAGGGGTTTATCAAAGATATGAGGTACAGGTGGAATACAAAATTGCGTCCCATGAATGAAATGGCAGACGAGAGAAAGCATCACACATTTAGCAAACACACTTATGCCTGTAGGAGCGCGAAGGTCACTTGAGGTGAGGAAAAAACAGGTGTTTTGAATGAGCACAGATACCATTCCATATAGACCAAGGAGGGAATCAAGACAACTTACTCTAAACCTCAAAGGACTGAACTCAGCCCACTTTACACACCAGAAAAGATTATTTACAACTGGTTAGAATTTGAAAAACAATTTATCGATGTCTCTCTGGAAGAGAATCAAGTGGATGCACAGCAGCAATCAACACAGCACTCAAAATCGGCTACACCCCGTGAGAAAAATAAACTGCAAAATAAAGGCAGTGAGTGAGAGATAAATTCTTCGAGACTTCGTTCAGGGGCTGTGATTGAAGTTGTTTTGAGCATATATTAACACACAGAAGGATCGGAGCTATGGGAGGACACTCGTGGGTCTGAGTGTCTTCGTGAGCATGAGTCAGCAAATGCAGCCCTTGTCGAATAACACTGCCTTTTCCTGATTCCATGGACCCGAAATCTCCAAATGCAGACGACCCTTCCTACAGCGAACACATGCATGGGACAGCCACAGGATGCTACCCCATTGGAACGGCAAAAAACATGAAAAGCCACCTCATCTTCTCATATCCTGGTGCTCGGGTTCAAGCTTTCAGCCGCTTTTCTGAAAATATACCCAATTGGGGAAGTCAGCACTTTCAAAACACTCTTACTTATAACTTGGAATTGGTGCCATGGATGAACTACAATGGGGAAGAATAAGAGACGATGGCTATATATTTGGACAGGAACATGGCGCTCTAATTTCCAATGCTGAACAAGAATTGACCCAAGTCTAAGCTTGCTCTCGGAAGGAGAATTGGGCTTGAAAATGTCCCGCTGCTTTGGGACCAGTTCCGAAAGTGGGAAGTTGAGCCGGGGATCTCAGGGAGCCTATAATTCATGGCCCTGCAGGATGGTAAAAGGCACTTAATGTGGAAAAATGACTTGGGTTGAACCAGAGAAAAGAACTTGAGAGCAAGGCAGAATTGCAAAACTAGGATTTCAAGAGGGAGAAGCGTCTCGCCTGGTAAGAACCTAGGATGTGGCAGTACTTCTTCAAACATGCCTTTGTCGAAAAAGGGTGTATGTCTTTATCCTGAATATCTTTAGGATAAAGGCATACACCGTTTTTGGGGAACCAGGCAGGGGCTCGGTGCAAATCAACACTACATAATGCTATCACTTCCCATCAAACAAAGGGTCATGTACGAAAAGTGTAAAGACCAGAAATGCATGGTAACGTGGAGGTAAATTGTACCCACATTTTGTGGATTGTGGGATGAACAATGGCAATCGGCACCCTGGCGAATTCTATGGTGTATTCGAAGATAAAGTAAGAAACAATGCTACAGCACATAGGACACTTCCACTCAAGGACGTATATTTTCACGGAAACCAAAGAACCTCAGGTCACAGGCAACCCAACGTTTACTGCTGCTATCTTTACAAAAGCCTCGACGAGGATACAATCTAAATTTCCTTGTACAGAAACATGGATGAAGAATATGTGATTCTTATCTACAATGATATATTACAGAGCCAGGAAATCATTGAAATAACGTCACTTGCGCCACCGGAGTGTTCTTAGTTACAATCATTCTCAGTGAATTTAGTCACATAGAAAAAAGTGGTTTATCAAAGATATGAGGTACAGGTGGAATATAAAATTGCGTCCCTTGAACGAAATGGAAGATGACAGAGAGAATTACACATTTAGCAAACACACTTATGCCTGTAAGAGCGCAAAGGTCACATGAGGTGAGGAAAAACCAGGTGTTTTCAATGAGCACAGATACCATTCCATATAGACCAAGGAGGGAATCAAGACAACTTACTCTAAACCTCAAAGGACTGAACTCAGCCCACTTTACACACCAGAAAAGATTATTGACAACTGGTCAGAATTTGAAAAACTATTTATCTATGTCTCTCTGGAAGAGAATCTAGTGGATGCACAGCAGCAAGCAACACAGCACGGAAAATCGGCTACACCCGGTGAGAAAAATAAACTGCAAAATAAAGGCAGTGAGTGACAGATAAATTCTTCGAGACTTCGTTCAGGGGCTGTGATTGGAGTTGTTTTCAGCATATATTCACACACAGAAAGATGGGACCTAAGGGAGGACAATCGTGGGTCTGAGTGTCTTCGTGAGCATGAGTCAGCAAATGCAGCCCTTGTAGAATAACACTGCCTTGCCCTGATTCCATTGACCTGAAATCTCCAAATGTAGACGACCCTTCTACAGCGAACACATGCATGTGTCAGCCACAGGATGCTACCCCATTGGAATGGGAAAAAACATGAAAAGGCACCTCATCTTCTCATATCCTGGTGCTCGGGTTCAAGCTTCCAGCCACTTTCCTGAAAATATCCCCACTTGGGGAAGTCAGCACTTTCAAAACCTTCTTTCTTATAGCTTGGAATTGGTTCCATGGATGAACTACAACGGGGAAGAATAAGAATCGATGCCTATATATTTGGACAGGCATATGGTGCTCTAATTTCAACTGCTGAACAAGAATTGACCCAAGTCTAAGCTTGCTCTCAGAAGGAGAATAGGGCTTGAAAATTTCCCGCTGCTTTGTGACCAGTTCCAAAAGTGGGAAGTTGAGCAGGGGATCTCAGGGAGCCTATAATTCATGGGCCTGCAGGATGGTCAAAGACACCTAATGTGGACAAATGACTTGGGTTGAGCCAGAGAAAAGAACTTGAGAGCAAGGCAGAATTGCAAAACTGGGATATCAAGAGGGAGAAGGGTCTCGCCTGGTAAGAACTTAGGATGTGGCAGTACTTCTTCAAACATGCCTTTGTCGAAAAAGGGTGTATGCCTTTATCCTGAATATATTCCGAATAAAGGCATACACCGTTTTGGGGCAACCAGGCAGGGGCTCGGTGCAAATCAACACTACATAGTGCTATCACTTCCCATCTAAACAAAGGGTCATCTACGAAAAGTGTAAAGACTAGAAATTCAGGGTAGCATGGAGGTAAATCGTACCCACATTTTGTGGATTCCAGGATGAACAATGGCAATCGGCACCCTGGCGAAGTCTATGGTGTATTCAAAAATAATGTAAGAAACAAAGCTACAGCACATAGGACACTTCCACTCAAGGACGTATATTTTCAAGAAAACCAAAGAACATCAGGTCACAGGCAACCCAACGTTTTCTGCTGCTCTCTTTACAAAAGCCTCGACTAGGATACAATCTAAATTTCCTTGGACGGAAAACATGGATGGAGAATATGTGATTCTTATCTACAATGATATATTACTGAGCCAGGAAATCAATGAAATAACGTCACTTGCCGCCAAAGGGGTGTTTGTAGTTACAATCATTCTCAGTAAATTTAGTCACATAGAAAAAAGTGGTTTATCAAAGATATGAGGTACAGGTGGAATACAAAATTGCGTCCCATGAATGAAATGGCAGACGAGAGAAAGCATCACACATTTAGCAAACACACTTATGCCTGTAGGAGCGCGAAGGTCACTTGAGGTGAGGAAAAAACAGGTGTTTTGAATGAGCACAGATACCATTCCATATAGACCAAGGAGGGAATCAAGACAACTTACTCTAAACCTCAAAGGACTGAACTCAGCCCACTTTACACACCAGAAAAGATTATTTACAACTGGTTAGAATTTGAAAAACAATTTATCGATGTCTCTCTGGAAGAGACTCAAGTGGATGCACATCAGCAAGCAACACAGCACTGAAAATCGGCTACACCCCGTGAGAAAAATAAACTGCAAAATAAAGGCAGTGAGTGAGAGATAAATTCTTCGAGACTTCGTTCAGGGGCTGTCATTGAAGTTGTTTTGAGCATATATTAACACACAGAAGGATCGGACCTAAGGGAGGACACTCGTGGGTCTGAGTGTCTTCGTGAGCATGAGTCAGCAAATGCAGCCCTTGTCGAATAACACTGCCTTTTCCTGATACCATGGACCCGAAATCTCCAAATGCAGACGACCCTTCCTACAGCGAACACATGCATGGGACAGCCACAGGATGCTACCCCATTGGAACGGCAAAAAACATGAAAAGCCACCTCATCTTCTCATATCCTGGTGCTCGGGTTCAAGCTTTCAGCCGCTTTTCTGAAAATATACCCAATTGGGGAAGTCAGCACTTTCAAAACACTCTTACTTATAACTTGGAATTGGTTCCATGGATGAACTACAATGGGGAAGAATAAGAGACGATGGCTATATATTTGGACAGGCACATGGCGCTCTAATTTCCAATGCTGAACAAGAATTGACCCAAGTCTAAGCTTGCTCTCAGAAGGAGAATTGGGCTTGAAAATTTCCTGCTGCTTTGGGACCTGTTCCGAAAGTGGGAAGTTGAGCCGGGGATCTCAGGGAGCCTATAATTCATGGCCCTACAGGATGGTAAAAGGCACGTAATGTGGAAAAATGACTTGGGTTGAACCAGAGAAAAGAACTTGAGAGCAAGGCAGAATTGCAAAACTAGGATTTCAAGAGGGAGAAGCGTCTCGCCTGGTAAGAACCTAGGATGTGGCAGTACTTCTTCAAACATGCCTTTGTCGAAAAAGGGTGTATGCCTTTATCCTGAATATATTCCGAATAAAGGCATACACCGTTTTTGGGCAACCAGGCAGGGGCTCGGTGCAAATCAACACTACATAGTGCTATCACTTCCCATCTAAACAAAGGGTCATCTACGAAAAGTGTAAAGACTAGAAATTCAGGGTAGCATGGAGGTAAATCGTACCCACATTTTGTGGATTCCAGGATGAACAATGGCAATCGGCACCCTGGCGAAGTCTATGGTGTATTCAAAAATAATGTAAGAAACAAAGCTACAGCACATAGGACACTTCCACTCAAGGACGTATATTTTCAAGAAAACCAAAGAACCTCAGGTCACAGGCAACCCAACGTTTTCTGCTGCTCTCTTTACAAAAGCCTCGACTAGGATACAATCTAAATTTCCTTGGACGGAAAACATGGATGGAGAATATGTGATTCTTATCTACAATGATATATTACTGAGCCAGGAAATCAATGAAATAACGTCACTTGCCGCCAAAGGGGTGTTCGTAGTTACAGTCATTCTCAGTAAATTTAGTCACATAGAAAAAAGTGGTTTATCAAAGATATGAGGTACAGGTGGAATACAAAATTGCGTCCCATGAATGAAATGGCAGACGAGAGAAAGCATCACACATTTAGCAAACACACTTATGCCTGTAGGAGCGCGAAGGTCACTTGAGGTGAGGAAAAAACAGGTGTTTTGAATGAGCACAGATACCATTCCATATAGACCAAGGAGGGAATCAAGCCAACTTACTCTAAACCTCAAAGGACTGAACTCAGCCCACTTTACACAGCAGAAAAGATTATTTACAACTGGTTAGAATTTGAAAAACAATTTATCGATGTCTCTCTGGAAGAGAATCAAGTGGATGCACAGCAGCAAGCAACACAGCACTCAAAATCGGCTACACCCCGTGAGAAAAATAAACTGCAAAATAAAGGCAGTGAGTGAGAGATAAATTCTTCGAGACTTCGTTCAGGGGCTGTCATTGAAGTTGTTTTGAGCATATATTAACACACAGAAGGATCGGACCTAAGGGATGACACTCGTGGGTCTGAGTGTCTTCGTGACCATGAGTCAGCAAATGCAGCCCTTGTCGAATAACACTGCCTTTTCCTGATTCCATGGACCCGAAATCTCCAAATGCAGACGACCCTTCCTACAGCGAACACATGCATGGGACAGCCACAGGATGCTACCCCATTGGAACGGCAAAAAAACATGAAAAGCCACCTCATCTTCTCATATCCTGGTGCTCGGGTTCAAGCTTTCAGCCGCTTTTCTGAAAATATACCCAATTGGGGAAGTCAGCACTTTCAAAACACTCTTACTTATAACTTGGAATTGGTTCCATGGATGAACTACAATGGGGAAGAATAAGAGACGATGGCTATATATTTGGACAGGCACATGGCGCTCTAATTTCCAATGCTGAACAAGAATTGACCCAAGTCTAAGCTTGCTCTCGGAAGGAGAATTGGGCTTGAAAATTTCCTGCTGCTTTGGGACCAGTTCCGAAAGTGGGAAGTTGAGCCGGGGATCTCAGGGAGCCTATAATTCATGGCCCTGCAGGATGGTAAAAGGCACGTAATGTGGAAAAATGACTTGGGTTGAACCAGAGAAAAGAACTTGAGAGCAAGGCAGAATTGCAAAACTTGGATTTCAAGAGGGAGAAGCGTCTCGCCTGGTAAGAACCTAGGATGTGGCAGTACTTCTTCAAACATGCCTTTGTCGAAAAAGAGTGTATGCCTTTATCCTGAATATATTCCGAATAAAGGCATACACCGTTTTTGGGCAACCAGGCAGAGGCTCGGTGCAAATCAACACTACATAGTGCTATCACTTCCCATCTAAACAAAGGGTCATCTACGAAAAGTGTAAAGACTAGAAATTCAGGGTAGCATGGAGGTAAATCGTACCCACATTTTGTGGATTCCAGGATGAACAATGGCAATCGGCACCCTGGCGAAGTCTATGGTGTATTCAAAAATAATGTAAGAAACAAAGCTACAGCACATAGGACACTTCCACTCAAGGACGAATATTTTCAAGAAAACCAAAGAACCTCAGGTCACAGGCAACCCAACGTTTTCTGCTGCTCTCTTTACAAAAGCCTCGACTAGGATACAATCTAAATTTCCTTGGACGGAAAACATGGATGGAGAATATGTGATTCTTATCTACAATGATATATTACTGAGCCAGGAAATCAATGATGTAACGTCACTTGCCGCCAAAGGAGTGTTCGTAGTTACAATCATTCTCAGTAAATTTAGTCACATAGAAAAAAGGGGTTTATCAAAGATATGAGGTACAGGTGGAATACAAAATTGCGTCCCATGAATGAAATGGCAGACGAGAGAAAGCATCACACATTTAGCAAACACACTTATGCCTGTAGGAGCGCGAAGGTCACTTGAGGTGAGGAAAAAACAGGTGTTTTGAATGAGCACAGATACCATTCCATATAGACCAAGGAGGGAATCAAGACAACTTACTCTAAACCTCAAAGGACTGAACTCAGCCCACTTTACACACCAGAAAAGATTATTTACAACTGGTTAGAATTTGAAAAACAATTTATCAATGTCTCTCTGGAAGAGAATCAAGTGGATGCACAGCAGCAATCAACACAGCACTCAAAATCGGCTACACCCCGTGAGAAAAATAAACTGCAAAATAAAGGCAGTGAGTGAGAGATAAATTCTTCGAGACTTCGTTCAGGGGCTGTGATTGAAGTTGTTTTGAGCATATATTAACACACAGAAGGATCGGAGCTATGGGAGGACACTCGTGGGTCTGAGTGTCTTCGTGAGCATGAGTCAGCAAATGCAGCCCTTGTCGAATAACACTGCCTTTTCCTGATTCCATGGACCCGAAATCTCCAAATGCAGACGACCCTTCCTACAGCGAACACATGCATGGGACAGCCACAGGATGCTACCCCATTGGAACGGCAAAAAACATGAAAAGCCACCTCATCTTCTCATATCCTGGTGCTCGGGTTCAAGCTTTCAGCCGCTTTTCTGAAAATATACCCAATTGGGGAAGTCAGCACTTTCAAAACACTCTTACTTATAACTTGGAATTGGTGCCATGGATGAACTACAATGGGGAAGAATAAGAGACGATGGCTATATATTTGGACAGGAACATGGCGCTCTAATTTCCAATGCTGAACAAGAATTGACCCAAGTCTAAGCTTGCTCTCGGAAGGAGAATTGGGCTTGAAAATGTCCCGCTGCTTTGGGACCAGTTCCGAAAGTGGGAAGTTGAGCCGGGGATCTCAGGGAGCCTATAATTCATGGCCCTGCAGGATGGTAAAAGGCACTTAATGTGGAAAAATGACTTGGGTTGAACCAGAGAAAAGAACTTGAGAGCAAGGCAGAATTGCAAAACTAGGATTTCAAGAGGGAGAAGCGTCTCGCCTGGTAAGAACCTAGGATGTGGCAGTACTTCTTCAAACATGCCTTTGTCGAAAAAGGGTGTATGTCTTTATCCTGAATATCTTTAGGATAAAGGCATACACCGTTTTTGGGGAACCAGGCAGGGGCTCGGTGCAAATCAACACTACATAATGCTATCACTTCCCATCAAACAAAGGGTCATGTACGAAAAGTGTAAAGACCAGAAATGCATGGTAACGTGGAGGTAAATTGTACCCACATTTTGTGGATTGTGGGATGAACAATGGCAATCGGCACCCTGGCGAATTCTATGGTGTATTCGAAGATAAAGTAAGAAACAATGCTACAGCACATAGGACACTTCCACTCAAGGACGTATATTTTCACGGAAACCAAAGAACCTCAGGTCACAGGCAACCCAACGTTTACTGCTGCTATCTTTACAAAAGCCTCGACGAGGATACAATCTAAATTTCCTTGTACAGAAACATGGATGAAGAATATGTGATTCTTATCTACAATGATATATTACAGAGCCAGGAAATCATTGAAATAACGTCACTTGCGCCACCGGAGTGTTCTTAGTTACAATCATTCTCAGTGAATTTAGTCACATAGAAAAAAGTGGTTTATCAAAGATATGAGGTACAGGTGGAATATAAAATTGCGTCCCTTGAACGAAATGGAAGATGACAGAGAGAATTACACATTTAGCAAACACACTTATGCCTGTAAGAGCGCAAAGGTCACATGAGGTGAGGAAAAACCAGGTGTTTTCAATGAGCACAGATACCATTCCATATAGACCAAGGAGGGAATCAAGACAACTTACTCTAAACCTCAAAGGACTGAACTCAGCCCACTTTACACACCAGAAAAGATTATTGACAACTGGTCAGAATTTGAAAAACTATTTATCTATGTCTCTCTGGAAGAGAATCTAGTGGATGCACAGCAGCAAGCAACACAGCACGGAAAATCGGCTACACCCGGTGAGAAAAATAAACTGCAAAATAAAGGCAGTGAGTGACAGATAAATTCTTCGAGACTTCGTTCAGGGGCTGTGATTGGAGTTGTTTTCAGCATATATTCACACACAGAAAGATGGGACCTAAGGGAGGACAATCGTGGGTCTGAGTGTCTTCGTGAGCATGAGTCAGCAAATGCAGCCCTTGTAGAATAACACTGCCTTGCCCTGATTCCATTGACCTGAAATCTCCAAATGTAGACGACCCTTCTACAGCGAACACATGCATGTGTCAGCCACAGGATGCTACCCCATTGGAATGGGAAAAAACATGAAAAGGCACCTCATCTTCTCATATCCTGGTGCTCGGGTTCAAGCTTCCAGCCACTTTCCTGAAAATATCCCCACTTGGGGAAGTCAGCACTTTCAAAACCTTCTTTCTTATAGCTTGGAATTGGTTCCATGGATGAACTACAACGGGGAAGAATAAGAATCGATGCCTATATATTTGGACAGGCATATGGTGCTCTAATTTCAACTGCTGAACAAGAATTGACCCAAGTCTAAGCTTGCTCTCAGAAGGAGAATAGGGCTTGAAAATTTCCCGCTGCTTTGTGACCAGTTCCAAAAGTGGGAAGTTGAGCAGGGGATCTCAGGGAGCCTATAATTCATGGGCCTGCAGGATGGTCAAAGACACCTAATGTGGACAAATGACTTGGGTTGAGCCAGAGAAAAGAACTTGAGAGCAAGGCAGAATTGCAAAACTGGGATATCAAGAGGGAGAAGGGTCTCGCCTGGTAAGAACTTAGGATGTGGCAGTACTTCTTCAAACATGCCTTTGTCGAAAAAGGGTGTATGCCTTTATCCTGAATATATTCCGAATAAAGGCATACACCGTTTTGGGGCAACCAGGCAGGGGCTCGGTGCAAATCAACACTACATAGTGCTATCACTTCCCATCTAAACAAAGGGTCATCTACGAAAAGTGTAAAGACTAGAAATTCAGGGTAGCATGGAGGTAAATCGTACCCACATTTTGTGGATTCCAGGATGAACAATGGCAATCGGCACCCTGGCGAAGTCTATGGTGTATTCAAAAATAATGTAAGAAACAAAGCTACAGCACATAGGACACTTCCACTCAAGGACGTATATTTTCAAGAAAACCAAAGAACATCAGGTCACAGGCAACCCAACGTTTTCTGCTGCTCTCTTTACAAAAGCCTCGACTAGGATACAATCTAAATTTCCTTGGACGGAAAACATGGATGGAGAATATGTGATTCTTATCTACAATGATATATTACTGAGCCAGGAAATCAATGAAATAACGTCACTTGCCGCCAAAGGGGTGTTTGTAGTTACAATCATTCTCAGTAAATTTAGTCACATAGAAAAAAGTGGTTTATCAAAGATATGAGGTACAGGTGGAATACAAAATTGCGTCCCATGAATGAAATGGCAGACGAGAGAAAGCATCACACATTTAGCAAACACACTTATGCCTGTAGGAGCGCGAAGGTCACTTGAGGTGAGGAAAAAACAGGTGTTTTGAATGAGCACAGATACCATTCCATATAGACCAAGGAGGGAATCAAGACAACTTACTCTAAACCTCAAAGGACTGAACTCAGCCCACTTTACACACCAGAAAAGATTATTTACAACTGGTTAGAATTTGAAAAACAATTTATCGATGTCTCTCTGGAAGAGACTCAAGTGGATGCACATCAGCAAGCAACACAGCACTGAAAATCGGCTACACCCCGTGAGAAAAATAAACTGCAAAATAAAGGCAGTGAGTGAGAGATAAATTCTTCGAGACTTCGTTCAGGGGCTGTCATTGAAGTTGTTTTGAGCATATATTAACACACAGAAGGATCGGACCTAAGGGAGGACACTCGTGGGTCTGAGTGTCTTCGTGAGCATGAGTCAGCAAATGCAGCCCTTGTCGAATAACACTGCCTTTTCCTGATACCATGGACCCGAAATCTCCAAATGCAGACGACCCTTCCTACAGCGAACACATGCATGGGACAGCCACAGGATGCTACCCCATTGGAACGGCAAAAAACATGAAAAGCCACCTCATCTTCTCATATCCTGGTGCTCGGGTTCAAGCTTTCAGCCGCTTTTCTGAAAATATACCCAATTGGGGAAGTCAGCACTTTCAAAACACTCTTACTTATAACTTGGAATTGGTTCCATGGATGAACTACAATGGGGAAGAATAAGAGACGATGGCTATATATTTGGACAGGCACATGGCGCTCTAATTTCCAATGCTGAACAAGAATTGACCCAAGTCTAAGCTTGCTCTCAGAAGGAGAATTGGGCTTGAAAATTTCCTGCTGCTTTGGGACCTGTTCCGAAAGTGGGAAGTTGAGCCGGGGATCTCAGGGAGCCTATAATTCATGGCCCTACAGGATGGTAAAAGGCACGTAATGTGGAAAAATGACTTGGGTTGAACCAGAGAAAAGAACTTGAGAGCAAGGCAGAATTGCAAAACTAGGATTTCAAGAGGGAGAAGCGTCTCGCCTGGTAAGAACCTAGGATGTGGCAGTACTTCTTCAAACATGCCTTTGTCGAAAAAGGGTGTATGCCTTTATCCTGAATATATTCCGAATAAAGGCATACACCGTTTTTGGGCAACCAGGCAGGGGCTCGGTGCAAATCAACACTACATAGTGCTATCACTTCCCATCTAAACAAAGGGTCATCTACGAAAAGTGTAAAGACTAGAAATTCAGGGTAGCATGGAGGTAAATCGTACCCACATTTTGTGGATTCCAGGATGAACAATGGCAATCGGCACCCTGGCGAAGTCTATGGTGTATTCAAAAATAATGTAAGAAACAAAGCTACAGCACATAGGACACTTCCACTCAAGGACGTATATTTTCAAGAAAACCAAAGAACCTCAGGTCACAGGCAACCCAACGTTTTC
Source organism: Kogia breviceps (assembly GCF_026419965.1). NCBI lineage: Eukaryota > Metazoa > Chordata > Mammalia > Artiodactyla > Physeteridae > Kogia > Kogia breviceps. Next base: position 37,153,768 of record NC_081329.1, read on the forward strand.
TGCTGCTCTCTTTACAAAAGCCTCGACTAGGATACAATCTAAATTTCCTTGGACGGAAAACATGGATGGAGAATATGTGATTCTTATCTACAATGATATATTACTGAGCCAGGAAATCAATGAAATAACGTCACTTGCCGCCAAAGGGGTGTTCGTAGTTACAGTCATTCTCAGTAAATTTAGTCACATAGAAAAAAGTGGTTTATCAAAGATATGAGGTACAGGTGGAATACAAAATTGCGTCCCATGAATGAAATGGCAGACGAGAGAAAGCATCACACATTTAGCAAACACACTTATGCCTGTAGGAGCGCGAAGGTCACTTGAGGTGAGGAAAAAACAGGTGTTTTGAATGAGCACAGATACCATTCCATATAGACCAAGGAGGGAATCAAGCCAACTTACTCTAAACCTCAAAGGACTGAACTCAGCCCACTTTACACAGCAGAAAAGATTATTTACAACTGGTTAGAATTTGAAAAACAATTTATCGATGTCTCTCTGGAAGAGAATCAAGTGGATGCACAGCAGCAAGCAACACAGCACTCAAAATCGGCTACACCCCGTGAGAAAAATAAACTGCAAAATAAAGGCAGTGAGTGAGAGATAAATTCTTCGAGACTTCGTTCAGGGGCTGTCATTGAAGTTGTTTTGAGCATATATTAACACACAGAAGGATCGGACCTAAGGGATGACACTCGTGGGTCTGAGTGTCTTCGTGACCATGAGTCAGCAAATGCAGCCCTTGTCGAATAACACTGCCTTTTCCTGATTCCATGGACCCGAAATCTCCAAATGCAGACGACCCTTCCTACAGCGAACACATGCATGGGACAGCCACAGGATGCTACCCCATTGGAACGGCAAAAAAACATGAAAAGCCACCTCATCTTCTCATATCCTGGTGCTCGGGTTCAAGCTTTCAGCCGCTTTTCTGAAAATATACCCAATTGGGGAAGTCAGCACTTTCAAAACACTCTTACTTATAACTTGGAATTGGTTCCATGGATGAACTACAATGGGGAAGAATAAGAGACGATGGCTATATATTTGGACAGGCACATGGCGCTCTAATTTCCAATGCTGAACAAGAATTGACCCAAGTCTAAGCTTGCTCTCAGAAGGAGAATTGGGCTTGAAAATTTCCTGCTGCTTTGGGACCAGTTCCGAAAGTGGGAAGTTGAGCCGGGGATCTCAGGGAGCCTATAATTCATGGCCCTACAGGATGGTAAAAGGCACGTAATGTGGAAAAATGACTTGGGTTGAACCAGAGAAAAGAACTTGAGAGCAAGGCAGAATTGCAAAACTAGGATTTCAAGAGGGAGAAGCGTCTCGCCTGGAAAGAACCTAGGATGTGGCAGTACTTCTTCAAACATGCCTTTGTCCAAAAAGGGTGTATGTCTTTATCCTGAATATCTTTAGGATAAAGGCATACACCGTTTTTGGGGAACCAGGCAGGGGCTCGGTGCAAATCAACACTACATAATGCTATCACTTCCCATCAAAACAAAGGGTCATGTACTAAAAGTGTAAAGACCAGAAATGCAGGGTAACGTGGAGGTAAATCGTACCCACATTTTGTGGATTGTGGGATGAACAATGGCAATCGGCACCCTGGCGAATTCTATGGTGTATTCGAAGATAAAGTAAGAAACAATGCTACAGCACATAGGACACTTCCACTCAAGGACGTATATTTTCAAGGAAACCAAAGAACCTCAGGTCACAGGCAACACAACGTTTACTGCTGCTCTCTTTACAAAAGCCTCGACGAGGATACAATCTAAATTTCCTTGGACAGAAACATGGATGAAGAATATGTGATTCTTATCTACAATGATATATTACAGAGCCAGGAAATCAATGAAATAACGTCACTTGCGCCACCGGAGTGTTCTTAGTTACAATCAATCTCAGTGAATTTAGTCACATAGAAAAAAGTGGTTTATCAAAGATATGAGGTACAGGTGGAATATAAAATTGCGTCCCTTGAACGAAATGGCAGACGACAGAGAGAATTACACATTTAGCAAACACACTTATGCCTGTAGGAGCGCAAAGGTCACATGAGGTGAGGAAAAACCAGGTGTTTTCAATGAGCACAGATACCATTCCATATAGACCAAGGAGGGAATCAAGACAACTTACTCTAAACCTCAAAGGACTGAACTCAGCCCACTTTACACACCAGAAAAGATTATTGACAACTGGTCAGAATTTGAAAAACTATTTATCTATGTCTCTCTGGAAGAGAATCTAGTGGATGCACAGCAGCAAGCAACACAGCACGGAAAATCGGCTACACCCGGTGAGAAAAATAAACTGCAAAATAAAGGCAGTGAGTGACAGATAAATTCTTCGAGACTTCGTTCAGGGGCTGTGATTGGAGTTGTTTTCAGCATATATTCACACACAGTAAGATGGGACCTAAGGGAGGACAATCGTGGGTCTGAGTGTCTTCGTGAGCATGAGTCAGCAAATGCAGCCCTTGTAGAATAACACTGCCTTGCCCTGATTCCATTGACCTGAAATCTCCAAATGTAGACGACCCTTCTACAGCGAACACATGCATGTGTCAGCCACAGGATGCTACCCCATTGGAATGGGAAAAAACATGAAAAGGCACCTCATCTTCTCATATCCTGGTGCTCGGGTTCAAGCTTCCAGCCACTTTCCTGAAAATATCCCCACTTGGGGAAGTCAGCACTTTCAAAACCTTCTTTCTTAGAGCTTGGAATTGGTTCCATGGATGAACTACAACGGGGAAGAATAAGACACGATGCCTTTATATTTGGACAGGCATATGGTGCTCTAATTTCAACTGCTGAACAAGAATTGACCCAAGTCTAAGCTTGCTCTCAGAAGGAGAATAGGGCTTGAAAATTTCCCGCTGCTTTGTGACCAGTTCCAAAAGTGGGAAGTTGAGCAGGGGATCTCAGGGAGCCTATAATTCATGGGCCTGCAGGATGGTCAAAGACACCTAATGTGGACAAATGACTTGGGTTGAGCCAGAGAAAAGAACTTGAGAGCAAGGCAGAATTGCAAAAATGGGATTTCAAGAGGGAGACGCGTCTCGCCTGGTAAGAACCTAGAATGTGGCAGTACTTCTTCAACCATGCCTTTGTCGAAAAACGGTGTATGCCTTTATCCTGAATATATTCCGAATAAAGGCATACACCGTTTTTGGGCAACCAGGCAGGGGCTCGGTGCAAATCAACACTACATAGTGCTATCTCTTCCCATCTAAACAAAGGGTCATCTACGAAAAGTGTAAAGACTAGAAATTCAGGGTAGCATGGAGGTAAATCGTACCCACATTTTGTGGATTCCAGGATGAACAATGGCAATCGGCACCCTGGCGAAGTCTATGGTGTATTCAAAAATAATGTAAGAAACAAAGCTACAGCACATAGGACACTTCCACTCAAGGACATATATTTTCAAGAAAACCAAAGAACCTCAGGTCACAGGCAACCCAACGTTTTCTGCTGCTCTCTTTACAAAAGCCTCGACTAGGATACAATCTAAATTTCCTTGGACGGAAAACATGGATGGAGAATATGTGATTCTTAACTACAATGATATATTACTGAGCCAGGAAATCAATGAAATAACGTCACTTGCCGCCAAAGGGGTGTTCGTAGTTACAATCATTCTCAGTAAATTTAGTCACATAGAAAAAAGTGGTTTATCAAAGATATGAGGTACAGGTGGAATACAAAATTGCGTCTCATGAATGAAATGGCAGACGAGAGAAAGCATCACACATTTAGCAAACACACTTATGCCTGTAGGAGCGCGAAGGTCACTTGAGGTGAGGAAAAAACAGGTGTTTTGAATGAGCACAGATACCATTCCATATAGACCAAGGAGGGAATCAAGACAACTTACTCTAAACCTCAAAGGAATGAACTCAGCCCACTTTACACACCAGAAAAGATTATTTACAACTGGTTAGAATTTGAAAAACAATTTATCGATGTCTCTCTGGAAGAGAATCAAGTGGATGCACAGCAGCAAGCAACACAGCACTCAAAATCGGCTACACCCCGTGACAAAAATAAACTGCAAAATAAAGGCAGTGAGTGAGAGATAAATTCTTCGAGACTTCGTTCAGGGGCTGTCATTGAAGTTGTTTTGAGCATATATTAACACCAGAAGGATCAGACCTAAGGGAGGACACTCGTGGGTCTGAGTGTCTTCGTGACCATGAGTCAGCAAATGCAGCCCTTGTCGAATAACACTGCCTTTTCCTGATACCATGGACCCGAAATCTCCAAATGCAGACGACCCTTCCTACAGCGAACACATGCATGGGACAGCCACAGGATGCTACCCCATTGGAACGGCAAAAAACATGAAAAGCCACCTCATCTTCTCATATCCTGGTGCTCGGGTTCAAGCTTTCAGCCGCTTTTCTGAAAATATACCCAATTGGGGAAGTCAGCACTTTCAAAACACTCTTACTTATAACTTGGAATTGGTTCCATGGATGAACTACAACGGGGAAGAATAAGAGACGATGGCTATATATTTGGACAGGCACATGGCGCTCTAATTTCCAATGCTGAACAAGAATTGACCCAAGTCTAAGCTTGCTCTCAGAAGGAGAATTGGGCTTGAAAATTTCCTGCTGCTTTGGGACCTGTTCCGAAAGTGGGAAGTTGAGCCGGGGATCTCAGGGAGCCTATAATTCATGGCCCTACAGGATGGTAAAAGGCACGTAATGTGGAAAAATGACTTGGGTTGAACCAGAGAAAAGAACTTGAGAGCAAGGCAGAATTGCAAAACTAGGATTTCAAGAGGGAGAAGCGTCTCGCCTGGAAAGAACCTAGGATGTGGCAGTACTTCTTCAAACATGCCTTTGTCGAAAAAGGGTGTATGTCTTTATCCTGAATATCTTTAGGATAAAGGCATACACCGTTTTTGGGGAACCAGGCAGGGGCTCGGTGCAAATCAACACTACATAATGCTATCACTTCCCATCAAAACAAAGGGTCATGTACTAAAAGTGTAAAGACCAGAAATGCAGGGTAACGTGGAGGTAAATCGTACCCACATTTTGTGGATTGTGGGATGAACAATGGCAATCGGCACCCTGGCGAATTCTATGGTGTATTCGAAGATAAAGTAAGAAACAATGCTACAGCACATAGGACACTTCCACTCAAGGACGTATATTTTCAAGGAAACCAAAGAACCTCAGGTCACAGGCAACACAACGTTTACTGCTGCTCTCTTTACAAAAGCCTCGACGAGGATACAATCTAAATTTCCTTGGACAGAAACATGGATGAAGAATATGTGATTCTTATCTACAATGATATATTACAGAGCCAGGAAATCAATGAAATAACGTCACTTGCGCCACCGGAGTGTTCTTAGTTACAATCAATCTCAGTGAATTTAGTCACATAGAAAAAAGTGGTTTATCAAAGATATGAGGTACAGGTGGAATATAAAATTGCGTCCCTTGAACGAAATGGCAGACGACAGAGAGAATTACACATTTAGCAAACACACTTATGCCTGTAGGAGCGCAAAGGTCACATGAGGTGAGGAAAAACCAGGTGTTTTCAATGAGCACAGATACCATTCCATATAGACCAAGGAGGGAATCAAGACAACTTACTCTAAACCTCAAAGGACTGAACTCAGCCCACTTTACACACCAGAAAAGATTATTGACAACTGGTCAGAATTTGAAAAACTATTTACCTATGTCTCTCTGGAAGAGAATCTAGTGGATGCACAGCAGCAAGCAACACAGCACGGAAAATCGGCTACACCCGGTGAGAAAAATAAACTGCAAAATAAAGGCAGTGAGTGACAGATAAATTCTTCGAGACTTCGTTCAGGGGCTGTGATTGGAGTTGTTTTCAGCATATATTCACACACAGAAAGATGGGACCTAAGGGAGGACAATCGTGGGTCTGAGTGTCTTCGTGAGCATGAGTCAGCAAATGCAGCCCTTGTAGAATAACACTGCCTTGCCCTGATTCCATTGACCTGAAATCTCCAAATGTAGACGACCCTTCTACAGCGAACACATGCATGTGTCAGCCACAGGATGCTACCCCATTGGAATGGGAAAAAACATGAAAAGGCACCTCATCTTCTCATATCCTGGTGCTCGGGTTCAAGCTTCCAGCCACTTTCCTGAAAATATCCCCACTTGGGGAAGTCAGCACTTTCAAAACCTTCTTTCTTAGAGCTTGGAATTGGTTCCATGGATGAACTACAACGGGGAAGAATAAGACACGATGCCTTTATATTTGGACAGGCATATGGTGCTCTAATTTCAACTGCTGAACAAGAATTGACCCAAGTCTAAGCTTGCTCTCAGAAGGAGAATAGGGCTTGAAAATTTCCCGCTGCTTTGTGACCAGTTCCAAAAGTGGGAAGTTGAGCAGGGGATCTCAGGGAGCCTATAATTCATGGGCCTGCAGGATGGTCAAAGACACCTAATGTGGACAAATGACTTGGGTTGAGCCAGAGAAAAGAACTTGAGAGCAAGGCAGAATTGCAAAAATGGGATTTCAAGAGGGAGACGCGTCTCGCCTGGTAAGAACCTAGAATGTGGCAGTACTTCTTCAACCATGCCTTTGTCGAAAAACGGTGTATGCCTTTATCCTGAATATATTCCGAATAAAGGCATACACCGTTTTTGGGCAACCAGGCAGGGGCTCGGTGCAAATCAACACTACATAGTGCTATCTCTTCCCATCTAAACAAAGGGTCATCTACGAAAAGTGTAAAGACTAGAAATTCAGGGTAGCATGGAGGTAAATCGTACCCACATTTTGTGGATTCCAGGATGAACAATGGCAATCGGCACCCTGGCGAAGTCTATGGTGTATTCAAAAATAATGTAAGAAACAAAGCTACAGCACATAGGACACTTCCACTCAAGGACATATATTTTCAAGAAAACCAAAGAACCTCAGGTCACAGGCAACCCAACGTTTTCTGCTGCTCTCTTTACAAAAGCCTCGACTAGGATACAATCTAAATTTCCTTGGACGGAAAACATGGATGGAGAATATGTGATTCTTAACTACAATGATATATTACTGAGCCAGGAAATCAATGAAATAACGTCACTTGCCGCCAAAGGGGTGTTCGTAGTTACAATCATTCTCAGTAAATTTAGTCACATAGAAAAAAGTGGTTTATCAAAGATATGAGGTACAGGTGGAATACAAAATTGCGTCTCATGAATGAAATGGCAGACGAGAGAAAGCATCACACATTTAGCAAACACACTTATGCCTGTAGGAGCGCGAAGGTCACTTGAGGTGAGGAAAAAACAGGTGTTTTGAATGAGCACAGATACCATTCCATATAGACCAAGGAGGGAATCAAGACATCTTACTCTAAACCTCAAAGGAATGAACTCAGCCCACTTTACACACCAGAAAAGATTATTTACAACTGGTTAGAATTTGAAAAACAATTTATCGATGTCTCTCTGGAAGAGAATCAAGTGGATGCACAGCAGCAAGCAACACAGCACTCAAAATCGGCTACACCCCGTGACAAAAATAAACTGCAAAATAAAGGCAGTGAGTGAGAGATAAATTCTTCGAGACTTCGTTCAGGGGCTGTCATTGAAGTTGTTTTGAGCATATATTAACACCAGAAGGATCAGACCTAAGGGAGGACACTCGTGGGTCTGAGTGTCTTCGTGACCATGAGTCAGCAAATGCAGCCCTTGTCGAATAACACTGCCTTTTCCTGATTCCATGGACCCGAAATCTCCAAATGCAGACGACCCTTCCTACAGCGAACACATGCATGGGACAGCCACAGGATGCTACCCCATTGGAACGGCAAAAAACATGAAAAGCCACCTCATCTTCTCATATCCTGGTGCTCGGGTTCAAGCTTTCAGCCGCTTTTCTGAAAATATACCCAATTGGGGAAGTCAGCACTTTCAAAACACTCTTACTTATAACTTGGAATTGGTTCCATGGATGAACTACAACGGGGAAGAATAAGAGACGATGGCTATATATTTGGACAGGCACATGGCGCTCTAATTTCCAATGCTGAACAAGAATTGACCCAAGTCTAAGCTTGCTCTCAGAAGGAGAATTGGGCTTGAAAATTTCCTGCTGCTTTGGGACCTGTTCCGAAAGTGGGAAGTTGAGCCGGGGATCTCAGGGAGCCTATAATTCATGGCCCTACAGGATGGTAAAAGGCACGTAATGTGGAAAAATGACTTGGGTTGAACCAGAGAAAAGAACTTGAGAGCAAGGCAGAATTGCAAAACTAGGATTTCAAGAGGGAGAAGCGTCTCGCCTGGTAATAACCTAGGATGTGGCAGTACTTCTTCAAACATGCCTTTGTCGAAAAAGGGTGTAAGCCTTTATCCTGAATATATTCCGAATAAAGGCATACACCGTTTTTGGGCAACCAGGCAGGGGCTCGGTGCAAATCAACACTACATAGTGCTATCACTTCCCATCTAAACAAAGGGTCATCTACGAAAAGTGTAAAGACTAGAAATTCAGGGTAGCATGGAGGTAAATCGTACCCACATTTTGTGGATTCCAGGATGAACAATGGCAATCGGCACCCTGGCGAAGTCTATGGTGTATTCAAAAATAATGTAAGAAACAAAGCTACAGCACATAGGACACTTCCACTCAAGGACGTATATTTTCAAGAAAACCAAAGAACCTCAGGTCACAGGCAACCCAACGTTTTCTGCTGCTCTCTTTACAAAAGCCTCGACTAGGATACAATCTAAATTTCCTTGGATGGAAAACATGGATGGAGAATATGTGATTCTTATCTACAATGATATATTACTGAGCCAGGAAATCAATGAAATAACGTTACTTGCCGCCAAAGGGGTGTTCGTAGTTACAATCATTCTCAGTAAATTTAGTCACATAGAAAAAAGTGGTTTATCAAAGATATGAGGTACAGGTGGAATACAAAATTGCGTCCCATGAATGAAATGGCAGACGAGAGAAAGCATCACACATTTAGCAAACACACTTATGCCTGTAGGAGCGCGAAGGTCACTTGAGGTGAGGAAAAAACAGGTGTTTTGAATGAGCACAGATACCATTCCATATAGACCAAGGAGGGAATCAAGACAACTTACTCTAAACCTCAAAGGAATGAACTCAGCCCACTTTACACAGCAGAAAAGATTATTTACAGCTGGTTAGAATTTGAAAAACAATTTATCGATGTCTCTCTGGAAGAGAATCAAGTGGATGCACAGCAGCAAGCAACACAGCACTGAAAATCGGCTACACCCCGTGAGAAAAATAAACTGCAAAATAAAGGCAGTGAGTGAGGGATAAATTCTTCGAGACTTCGTTCAGGGGCTGTCATTGAACTTGTTTTGAGCATATATTAACACACAGAAGGATCGGACCTAAGGGAAGACACTCGTGGGTCTGAGTGTCTTCGTGAGCATGAGTCAGCAAATGCAGCCCTTGTCGAATAACACTGCCTTTTCCTGATTCCATGGACCCGAAATCTCCAAATGCAGACGACCCTTCCTACAGCGAACACATGCATGGGACAGCCACAGGATGCTACCCCATTGGAACGGCAAAAAAGATGAAAAGCCACCTCATCTTCTCATATCCTGGTGCTCGGGTTCAAGCTTTCAGCCGCTTTTCTGAAAATATACCCAATTGGGGAATTCAGCACTTTCAAAACACTCTTACTTATAACTTGGAATTGGTTCCATGGATGAACTACAATGGGGAAGAATAAGAGACGATGGCTATATATTTGGACAGGCACATGGCGCTCTAATTTCCAATGCTGAACAAGAATTGACCCAAGTCTAAGCTTGCTCTCAGAAGGAGAATTGGGCTTGAAAATTTCCTGCTGCTTTGGGACCTGTTCCGAAAGTGGGAAGTTGAGCCGGGTATCTCAGGGAGCCTATAATTCATGGCCCTAGAGGATGGGAAAAGGCACGTAATGTGGAAAAATGACTTGGGTTGAACCAGAGAAAAGAACTTGAGAGCAAGGCAGAATTGCAAAACTAGGATTTCAAGAGGGAGAAGCGTCTCGCCTGGTAAGAACCTAGGATGTGGCAGTACTTCTTCAAACATGCCTTTGTCGAAAAAGGGTGTATGTCTTTATCCTGAATATCTTTAGGATAAAGGCATACACCGTTTTGGGGGAACCAGGCAGGGGCTCTGTGCAAATCAACACTACATAATGCTATCACTTCCCTTCAAAACAAAGGGTCATGTACGAAAAGTGTAAAGACCAGAAATGCAGGGTAACGTGGAGGTAAATCGTACCCACATTTTGTGGATTGTGGGATGAACAATGGCAATCGGCACCCTGGAGAATTCTATGGTGTATTCGAAGATAAAGTAAGAAACAATGCTACAGCACAGAGGACACTTCCACTCAAGGACGTATATTTTCAAGGAAACCAAAGAACCTCAGGTCACAGGCAACCCAACGTTTACTGCTGCTCTCTTTACAAAAGCCTCGACGAGGATACAATCTAAATTTCCTTGGACAGAAACATGGATGAAGAATATGTGATTCTTATCTACAATGATATATTACAGAGCCAGGAAATCAATGAAATAACGTCACTTGCGCCACCGGAGTGTTCTTAGTTACAATCATTCTCAGTGAATTTAGTCACATAGAAAAAAGTGGTTTATCAAAGATATGAGGTACAGGTGGAATATAAAATTGCGTCCCTTGAACGAAATGGCAGACGACAGAGAGAATTACACATTTAGCAAACACACTTATGCCTGTAGGAGCGCAAAGGTCACATGAGGTGAGGAAAAACCAGGTGTTTTCAATGAGCACAGATACCATTCCATATAGACCAAGGAGGGAATCAAGACAACTTACTCTAAACCTCAAAGGACTGAACTCAGCCCACTTTACACACCAGAAAAGATTATTGACAACTGGTCAGAATTTGAAAAACAATTTATCTATGTCTCTCTGGAAGAGAATCTAGTGGATGCACAGCAGCAAGCAACACAGCACGGAAAATCGGCTACACCCGGTGAGAAAAATAAACTGCAAAATAAAGGCAGTGAGTGACAGATAAATTCTTCGAGACTTCGTTCAGGGGCTGTGATTGGAGTTGTTTTCAGCATATATTCACACACAGAAAGATGGGACCTAAGGGAGGACACTCGTGGGTCTGAGTGTCTTCGTGAGCATGAGTCAGCAAATGCAGCCCTTGTCGAATAACACTGCCTTGCCCTGATTCCATTGACCTGAAATCTCCAAATGTAGACGACCCTTCTACAGCGAACACATGCATGTGTCAGCCACAGGATGCTACCCCATTGGAATGGGAAAAAACATGAAAAGGCACCTCATCTTCTCATATCCTGGTGCTCGGGTTCAAGCTTCCAGCCACTTTCCTGAAAATATCCCCACTTGGGGAAGTCAGCACTTTCAAAACCTTCTTTCTTAGAGCTTGGAATTGCTTCCATGGATGAACTACAACGGGGAAGAATAAGACACGATGCCTTTATATTTGGACAGGCATATGGTGCTCTAATTTCAACTGCTGAAAAAGAATTGACCCAAGTCTAAGCTTGCTCTCAGAAGGAGAATAGGGCTTGAAAATTTCCCGCTGCTTTGTGACCAGTTCCAAAAGTGGGAAGTTGAGCAGGGGATCTCAGGGAGCCTATAATTCATGGGCCTGCAGGATGGTCAAAGACACCTAATGTGGACAAATGACTTGGGTTGAGCCAGAGAAAAGAACTTGAGAGCAAGGCAGAATTGCAAAACTGGGATATCAAGAGGGAGAAGCGTCTCGCCTGGTAAGAACCTAGGATGTGGCAGTACTTCTTCAAACATGCCTTTGTCGAAAAAGGGTGTATGCCTTTATCCTGAATATATTCCGAATAAAGCCATACACCGTTTTTGGGCAACCAGGCAGGGGCTCGGTGCAAATCAACACTACATAGTGCTATCACTTCCCATCTAAACAAAGGGTCATCTACGAAAAGTGTAAAGACTAGAAATTCAGGGTAGCATGGAGGTAAATCGTACCCACATTTTGTGGATTCCAGGATGAACAATGGCAATCGGCACCCTGGCGAAGTCTATGGTGTATTCAAAAATGATGTAAGAAACAAAGCTACAGCACATAGGACACTTCCACTCTAGGACGTATATTTTCAAGAAAACCAAAGAACCTCAGGTCACAGGCAACCCAACGTTTTCTGCTGCTCTCTTTACAAAAGCCTCGACTAGGATACAATCTAAATTTCCTTGGACGGAAAACACGGATGGAGAATATGTGATTCTTATCTACAATGATATATTACTGAGCCAGGAAATCAATGAAATAACGTCACTTGCCGCCAAAGGGGTGTTCGTAGTTACAATCATTATCAGTAAATTTAGTCACATAGAAAAAATTGGTTTATCAAAGATATGAGGTACAGGTGGAATACAAAATTGCGTCCCATGAATGAAATGGCAGACGAGAGAAAGCATCACACATTTAGCAAACACACTTATGCCTGTAGGAGCGCGAAGGTCACTTGAGGAGAGGAAAATACAGGTGTTTTGAATGAGCACAGATACCATTCCATATAGACCAAGGAGGGAATCAAGACAACTTACTCTAAACCTCAAAGGACTGAACTCAGCCCACTTTACACACCAGAAAAGATTATTTACAACTGGTTAGAGTTTGAAAAACAATTTATCGATGTCTCTCTGGAAGAGAATCAAGTGGATGCACAGCAGCAAGCAACACAGAACTGAAAATCGGCTACACCCCGTGAGAAAAATAAACTGCAAAATAAAGGCAGTGAGTGAGAGATAAATTCTTCGAGACTTCGTTCAGGGGCTGTCATTGAAGTTGTTTTCAGCATATATTAACACATAGAAGGATCGGACCTAAGGGAGGACACTCGTGGGTCTGAGTGTCTTCGTGAGCATGAGTCAGCAAATGCAGCCCTTGTCGAATAACACTGCCATTTCCTGATTCCATGGACCCGAAATCTCCAAATGCAGACGACCCTTCCTACAGCGAACACATGCATGGGACAGCCACAGGATGCTACCCCATTGGAACGGCAAAAAACATGAAAAGCCACCTCATCTTCTCATATCCTGGTGCTCGGGTTCAAGCTTTCAGCCGCTTTTCTGAAAATATACCCAATTGGGGAAGTCAGCACTTTCAAAACACTCTTACTTATAACTTGGAATTGGTTCCATGGATGAACTACAACGGGGAAGAATAAGAGACGATGGCTATATATTTGGACAGGCACATGGCGCTCTAATTTCCAATGCTGAACAAGAATTGACCCAAGTCTAAGCTTGCTCTCAGAAGGAGAATTGGGCTTCAAAATTTCCTGCTGCTTTGGGATCTGTTCCGAAAGTGGGAAGTTGAGCGGGGGATCTCAGGGAGCCTATAATTCATGGCCCTACAGGATGGTAAAAGGCACGTAATGTGGAAAAATGACTTGGGTTGAACCAGAGAAAAGAACTTGAGAGCAAGGCAGAATTGCAAAACTAGGATTTCAAGAGGGAGAAGCGTCTCGCCTGGTAAGAACCTAGGATGTGGCAGTACTTCTTCAAACATGCCTTTGTCGAAAAAGGGTGTATGTCTTTATCCTGAATATCTTTAGGATAAAGGCATACACCGTTTTGGGGGAACCAGGCAGGGGCTCGGTGCAAATCAACACTACATAATGCTATCACTTCCCATCAAAACAAAGGGTCATGTACGAAAAGTGTAAAGACCAGAAATGCAGGGTAACGTGGAGGTAAATCGTACCCACATTTTGTGGATTGTGGGATGAACAATGGCAATCGGCACCCTGGCGAATTCTATGGTGTATTCGAAGATAAAGTAAGAAACAATGCTACAGCACATAGGACACTTCCACTCAAGGACGTATATTTTCAAGGAAACCAAAGAACCTCAGGTCACAGGCAACCCAACGTTTACTGCTGCTCTCTTTACAAAAGCCTCGACGAGGATACAATCTAAATTTCCTTGGACAGAAACATGGATGAAGAATATGTGATTCTTATCTACAATGATATATTACAGAGCCAGGAAATCAATGAAATAACGTCACTTGCGCCACCGGAGTGTTCTTAGTTACAATCATTCTCAGTGAATTTAGTCACATAGAAAAAAGTGGTGTATCAAAGATATGAGGTACAGGTGGAATATAAAATTGCGTCCCTTGAACGAAATGGCAGACGACAGAGAGAATTACACATTTAGCAAACACACTTATGCCTGTAGGAGCGCAAAGGTCACATGAGGTGAGGAAAAACCAGGTGTTTTCAATGAGCACAGATACCATTCCATATAGACCAAGGAGGGAATCAAGACAAATTACTCTAAACCTCAAAGGACTGAACTTAGCCCACTTTACACACCAGAAAAGATTATTGACAACTGGTCAGAATTTGAAAAACTATTTATCTATGTCTCTCTGGAAGAGAATCTAGTGGATGCACAGCAGCAAGCAACACAGCACGGAAAATCGGCTACACCCGGTGAGAAAAATAAACTGCAAAATAAAGGCAGTGAGTGACAGATAAATTCTTCGAGACTTCGTTCAGGGGCTGTGATTGGAGTTGTTTTCAGCATATATTCACACACAGAAAGATGGGACCTAAGGGAGGACACTCGTGGGTCTGAGTGTCTTCGTGAGCATGAGTCAGCAAATGCAGCCCTTGTAGAATAACACTGCCTTGCCCTGATTCCATTGACCTGAAATCTCCAAATGTAGACGACCCTTCTACAGCGAACACATGCATGTGTCAGCCACAGGATGCTACCCCATTGGAATGGGAAAAAACATGAAAAGGCACCTCATCTTCTCATATCCTGGTACTCGGGTTCAAGCTTCCAGCCACTTACCTGAAAATATCCCCACTTGGGGAAGTCAGCACTTTCAAAACCTTCTTTCTTATAGCTTGGAATTGGTTCCATGGATGAACTACAACGGGGAAGAATAAGACACGATGCCTATATATTTGGACAGGCATATGGTGCTCTAATTTCAACTGCTGAACAAGAATTGACCCAAGTCTAAGCTTGCTCTCAGAAGGAGAATAGGGCTTGAAAATTTCCTGCTGATTTGTGACCAGTTCCAAAAGTGGGAAGTTGAGCAGGGGATCTCAGGGAGCCTATAATTCATGGCCCTGCAGGATGGTCAAAGGCACCTAATGTGGACAAATGACTTGGGTTGAGCCAGAGAAAAGAACTTGAGAGCAAGGCAGAATTGCAAAAATGGGATTTCAAGAGGGAGACGCGTCTCGCCTGGTAAGAACCTAGAATGTGGCAGTACTTCTTCAACCATGCCTTTGTCGAAAAACGGTGTATGCCTTTATCCTGAATATATTCCGAATAAAGGCATACACCGTTTTTGGGCAACCAGGCAGGGGCTCGGTGCAAATCAACACTACATAGTGCTATCACTTCCCATCTAAACAAAGGGTCATCTACGAAAAGTGTAAAGACTAGAAATTCAGGGTAGCATGGAGGTAAATCGTACCCACATTTGTGGATTGTGGGATGACCAATTGCAATCGGAACCCTGGCGAATTCTATTGTGTATTCAAAAATAATGTAAGAAACAAAGCTACAGCACATAGGACACTTCCACTCAAGGACGTATATTTTCAAGAAAACCAAAGAACCTCAGGTCACAGGCAACCCAACGTTTACTGCTTCTCTCTTTACAAAAGCCTCGACTAGGATACAATCTAAATTTCCTTGGACGGAAAACATGGATGGAGAATATGTGATTCTTATCTACAATGATATATTACTGAGCCAGGAAATCAATGAAGTAACGTCACTTGCCGCCAAAGGAGTGTTCGTAGTTACAATCATTCTCAGTAAATTTAGTCACATAGAAAAAAGTGGTTTATCAAAGATATGAGGTACAGGTGGAATACAAAATTGCATCCCATGAATGAAATGGCAGACGAGAGAAAGCATCACACATTTAGCAAACACACTTATGCCTCTGGGAGCGCGAAGGTCACTTGAGGTGAAGAAAAACCAGGTGTTTTCAATGAGCACAGATATCATTCCATATAGACCAAGGAGGGAATCAAGACAACTTACTCTAAACCTCAAAGGACTGAACTCAGCCCACTTTACACACCAGAAAAGATTATTTACAACTGGTTAGAATTTGAAAAACAATTTATCGATGTCTCTCTGGAAGAGAATCAAGTGGATGCACAGCAGCAAGCAACACAGCACTCAAAATCGGCTACACCCCGTGAGAAAAATAAACTGCAAAATAAAGGCAGTGAGTGAGAGATAAATTCTTCGAGACTTCGTTCAGGGGCTGTCATTGAAGTTGTTTTGAGCATATATTAACACACAGAATGATCGGACCTAAGGGAGGACACTCGTGGGTCTGAGTGTCTTCGTGAGCATGAGTCAGCAAATGCAGCCCTTGTCGAATAACACTGCCTTTTCCTGATTCCATGGACCCAAAATTTACAAATGCAGACGACCCTTCCTACAGCGAACACATGCATGGGACAGCCACAGGATGCTACCCCATTGGAACGGCAAAAAAACATGAAAAGCCACCTCATCTTCTCATATCCTGGTGCTCGGGTTCAAGCTTTCAGCCGCTTTTCTGAAAATATACCCAATTGGGGAAGTCAGCACTTTCAAAACACTCTTACTTATAACTTGGAATTGGTTCCATGGATGAACTACAATGGGGAAGAATAAGAGACGATGGCTATATATTTGGACAGGCACATGGCGCTCTAATTTCCAATGCTGAACAAGAATTGACCCAAGTCTAAGCTTGCTCTCGGAAGGAGAATTGGGCTTGAAAATTTCCTGCTGCTTTGGGACCAGTTCCGAAAGTGGGAAGTTGAGCCGGGGATCTCAGGGAGCCTATAATTCATGGCCCTGCAGGATGGTAAAAGACACCTAATGTGGACAAATGACTTGGGTTGAGCCAGAGAAAAGAACTTGAGAGCAAGGCAGAATTGCAAAAATGGGATTTCAAGAGGGAGACGCGTCTCGCCTGGTAAGAACCTAGGATGTGGCAGTACTTCTTCAAACATGCCTTTGTCGAAAAAGGGTGTATGCCTTTATCCTGAATATCTTTAGGATAAAGGCATACACCGTTTTTGGGCAACCAGGCAGGGGCTCTGTGCAAATCAACACTACATAATGCTATCACTTCCCATCAAAACAAAGGGTCATGTACGAAAAGTGTAAAGACCAGAAATGCAGGGTAACGTGGAGGTAAATCGTACCCACATTTTGTGGATTGTGGGATGACCAATTGCAATCGGCACCCTGGCGAATTCTATGGTGTATTCGAAGATAAAGTAAGAAACAATGCTACAGCACATAGGACACTTCCATTCAAGGACGTATATTTTCAGGAAAACCAAAGAACCTCAGGTCACAGGCAACCCAACGTTTACTGCTGCTCTCTTTACAAAAGCCTCGACTAGGATACAATCTAAATTTCCTTGGACGGAAAACATGGATGGAGAATATGTGATTCTTATCTACAATGATATATTACTGAGCCAGGAAATCAATGAAATAACGTCACTTGCCGCCACCGGAGTGTTCTTAGTTACAATCATTCTCAGTGAATTTAGTCACATAGAAAAAAGTGGTTTATCAAAGATATGAGGTACAGGTGGAATATAAAATTGCATCCCTTGAACGAAATGGCAGATGACAGAGAGAATTACACATTTAGCAAACACACTTATGCCTGTAGGAGCGCAAAGGTCACATGAGGTGAGGAAAAACCAGGTGTTTTCAATGAGCACAGATACCATTCCATATAGACCAAGGAGGGAATCAAGACAACTTACTCTAAACCTCAAAGGACTGAACTCAGCCCACTTTACACACCAGAAAAGATTATTGACAACTGGTCAGAATTTGAAAAACAATTTATCTATGTCTCTCTGGAAGAGAATCTAGTGGATGCACAGCAGCAAGCAACAGAGCACGGAAAATCGGCTACACCCGGTGAGAAAAATAAACTGCAAAATAAAGGCAGTGAGTGACAGATAAATTTTTCAAGACTTCGTTCAGGGGCTGTGATTGGAGTTGTTTTCAGCATATATTCACACACAGAAAGATGGGACCTAAGGGAGGACAATCGTGGGTCTGAGTGTCTTCGTGAGCATGAGTCAGCAAATGCAGCCCTTGTAGAATAACACTGCCTTGCCCTGATTCCATTGACCCGAAATCTCCAAATGTAGACGACCCTTCTACAGCAAACACATGCATGGGTCAGCCACAGGATGCTACCCCATTGGAACGGCAAAAAAACATGAAAAGGCACCTCATCTTCTCATATCCTGGTACTCGGGTTCAAGCTTCCAGCCACTTACCTGAAAATATCCCCACTTGGGGAAGTCAGCACTTTCAAATCCTTCTTTCTTATAGCTTGGAATTGGTTCCATGGATGAACTACAACGGGGAAGAATAAGACACGATGCCTATATATTTGGACAGGCATATGGTGCTCTAATTTCAACTGCTGAACAAGAATTGACCCAAGTCTAAGCTTGCTCTCAGAAGGAGAATAGGGCTTGAAAATTTCCCGCTGATTTGTGACCAGTTCCAAAAGTGGGAAGTTGAGCAGGGGATCTCAGGGAGCCTATAATTCATGGCCCTGCAGGATGGTCAAAGGCACCTAATGTGGACAAATGACTTGGGTTGAGCCAGAGAAAAGAACTTGAGAGCAAGGCAGAATTGCAAAAATGGGATTTCAAGAGGGAGACGCGTCTCGCCTGGTAAGAACCTAGAATGTGGCAGTACTTCTTCAACCATGCCTTTGTCGAAAAACGGTGTATGCCTTTATCCTGAATATATTCCGAATAAAGGCATACACCGTTTCTGGGCAACCAGGCAGGGGCTCGGTGCAAATCAACACTACATAGTGCTATCACTTCCCATCTAAACAAAGGGTCATCTACGAAAATTGTAAAGACTAGAAATTCAGGGTAGCATGGAGGTAAATCGTACCCACATTTTGTGGATTCCACGATGAAAAATGGCATTCGGCACCCTGGCGAAGTCTATGGTATATTCAAAAATAATGTAAGAAACAAAGCTACAGCACATAGGACACTTCCACTCAAGGATGTATATTTTCAAGAAAACCAAAGAACCTCAGGTCACAGGCAACCCAACGTTTACTGCTTCTCTCTTTACAAAAGCCTCGACTAGGATACAATCTAAATTTCCTTGGACGGAAAACATGGATGGAGAATATGTGATTCTTATCTACAATGATATATTACTGAGCCAGGAAATCAATGAAATAACGTCACTTGCCGCCAAAGGAGTGTTCGTAGTTACAATCATTCTCAGTAAATTTAGTCACATAGAAAAAAGTGGTTTATCAAAGATATGAGGTACAGGTGGAATACAAAATTGCGTCCCATGAATGAAATGGCAGACGAGAGAAAGCATCACACATTTAGCAAACACACTTATGCCTGTAGGAGCGCGAAGGTCACTTGAGGTGAGGAAAAACCAGGTGTTTTCAATGAGCACAGATACCATTCCATATAGACCAAAGAGGGCATCAAGACAACTTACTCTAAACCTCAAAGGACTGAACTCAGCCCACTTTACACACCAGAAAAGATTATTTACAACTGGTTAGAATTTGAAAAACAATTTATCGATGTCTCTCTGGAAGAGAATCAAGTGGATGCACAGCAGCAAGCAACACAGCACTCAAAATCGGCTACACCCCGTGAGAAAAATAAACTGCAAATTAAAGGCAGTGAGTGAGAGATAAATTCTTCGAGACTTCGTTCAGGGGCTGTCATTGAAGTTGTTTTGAGCATATATTAACACACAGAATGATCGGACCTAAGGGAGGACACTCGTGGGTCTGAGTGTCTTCGTGAGCATGAGTCAGCAAATGCAGCCCTTGTCGAATAACACTGCCTTTTCCTGATTCCATGGACCCGAAATCTCCAAATGCAGACGACCCTTCCTACAGCGAACACATGCATGGGACAGCCACAGGATGCTACCCCATTGGAACGGCAAAAAAACATGAAAAGCCACCTCATCTTCTCATATCCTGGTGCTCGGGTTCAAGCTTTCAGCCGCTTTTCTGAAAATTTACCCAATTGGGGAAGTCAGCACTTTCAAAACACTCTTACTTATAACTTGGAAATGGTTCCATGGATGAACTACAATGGGGAGGAATAAGAGACGATGGCTATATATTTGGACAGGCACATGGCGCTCTAATTTCCAATGCTGAACAAGAATTGACCCAAGTCTAAGCTTGCTCTCGGAAGGAGAATTGGGCTTGAAAATTTCCTGCTGCTTTGGGACCAGTTCCGAAAGTGGGAAGTTGAGCCGGGGATCTCGGGGAGCCTATAATTCATGGCCCTGCAGGATGGTAAAAGACACCTAATGTGGACAAATGACTTGGGTTGAGCCAGAGAAAAGAACTTGAGAGCAAGGCAGAATTGCAAAAATGGGATTTCAAGAGGGAGACGCGTCTCGACTGGTAAGAACCTAGGATGTGGCAGTACTTCTTCAAACATGCCTTTGTCGAAAAAGGGTGTATGCCTTTATCCTGAATATCTTTAGGATAAAGGCATACACCGTTTTGCGGCAACCAGGCAGGGGCTCTGTGCAAATCAACACTACATAATGCTATCACTTCCCATCAAAACAAAGGGTCATGTACGAAAAGTTTAAAGACCAGAAATGCAGGGTAACGTGGAGGTAAATCGTACCCACATTTTGTGGATTGTGGGATGACCAATTGCAATCGGCACCCTGGCGAATTCTATGGTGTATTCGAAGATAAAGTAAGAAACAATGCTACAGCACATAGGACACTTCCATTCAAGGACGTATATTTTCAGGAAAACCAAAGAACCTCAGGTCACAGGCAACCCAACGTTTACTGCTGCTCTCTTTACAAAAGCCTCGACTAGGATACAATCTAAATTTCCTTGGACGGAAAACATGGATGGAGAATATGTGATTCTTATCTACAATGATATATTACTGAGCCAGGAAATCAATGAAATAACGTCACTTGCCGCCACCGGAGTGTTCTTAGTTACAATCATTCTCAGTGAATTTAGTCACATAGAAAAAAGTGGTTTATCAAAGATATGAGGTACAGGTGGAATATAAAATTGCATCCCTTGAACGAAATGGCAGATGACAGAGAGAATTACACATTTAGCAAACACACTTATGCCTGTAGGAGCGCAAAGGTCACATGAGGTGAGGAAAAACCAGGTGTTTTCAATGAGCACAGATACCATTCCATATAGACCAAGGAGGGAATCAAGACAACTTACTCTAAACCACAAAGGACTGAACTCAGCCCACTTTACACACCAGAAAAGATTATTGACAACTGGTCAGAATTTGAAAAACAATTTATCTATGTCTCTCTGGAAGAGAATCTAGTGGATGCACAGCAGCAAGCAACAGAGCACGGAAAATCGGCTACACCCGGTGAGAAAAATAAACTGCAAAATAAAGGCAGTGAGTGACAGATAAATTTTTCAAGACTTCGTTCAGGGGCTGTGATTGGAGTTGTTTTCAGCATATATTCACACACAGAAAGATGGGACCTAAGGGAGGACAATCGTGGGTCTGAGTGTCTTCGTGAGCATGAGTCAGCAAATGCAGCCCTTGTAGAATAACACTGCCTTGCCCTGATTCCATTGACCCGAAATCTCCAAATGTAGACGACCCTTCTACAGCAAACACATGCATGGGTCAGCCACAGGATGCTACCCCATTGGAACGGCAAAAAAACATGAAAAGGCACCTCATCTTCTCATATCCTGGTACTCGGGTTCAAGCTTCCAGCCACTTACCTGAAAATATCCCCACTTGGGGAAGTCAGCACTTTCAAATCCTTCTTTCTTATAGCTTGGAATTGGTTCCATGGATGAACTACAACGGGGAAGAATAAGACACGATGCCTATATATTTGGACAGGCATATGGTGCTCTAATTTCAACTGCTGAACAAGAATTGACCCAAGTCTAAGCTTGCTCTCAGAAGGAGAATAGGGCTTGAAAATTTCCCGCTGATTTGTGACCAGTTCCAAAAGTGGGAAGTTGAGCAGGGGATCTCAGGGAGCCTATAATTCATGGCCCTGCAGGATGGTCAAAGGCACCTAATGTGGACAAATGACTTGGGTTGAGCCAGAGAAAAGAACTTGAGAGCAAGGCAGAATTGCAAAAATGGGATTTCAAGAGGGAGACGAGTCTCGCCTGGTAAGAACCTAGAATGTGGCAGTACTTCTTCAACCATGCCTTTGTCGAAAAATGGTGTATGCCTTTATCCTGAATATATTCCGAATAAAGGCATACACCGTTTCTGGGCAACCAGGCAGGGGCTCGGTGCAAATCAACACTACATAGTGCTATCACTTCCCATATAAACAAAGGGTCATCTACGAAAATTGTAAAGACTAGAAATTCAGGGTAGCATGGAGGTAAATCGTACCCACATTTTGTGGATTCCACGATGAAAAATGGCAATCGGCACCCTGGCGAAGTCTATGGTATATTCAAAAATAATGTAAGAAACAAAGCTACAGCACATAGGACACTTCCACTCAAGGATGTATATTTTCAAGAAAACCAAAGAACCTCAGGTCACAGGCAACCCAACGTTTACTGCTTCTCTCTTTACAAAAGCCTCGACTAGGATACAATCTAAATTTCCTTGGACGGAAAACATGGATGGAGAATATGTGATTCTTATCTACAATGATATATTACTGAGCCAGGAAATCAATGAAATAACGTCACTTGCCGCCAAAGGAGTGTTCGTAGTTACAATCATTCTCAGTAAATTTAGTCACATAGAAAAAAGTGGTTTATCAAAGATATGAGGTACAGGTGGAATACAAAATTGCGTCCCATGAATGAAATGGCAGACGAGAGAAAGCATCACACATTTAGCAAACACACTTATGCCTGTAGGAGCGCGAAGGTCACTTGAGGTGAGGAAAAACCAGGTGTTTTCAATGAGCACAGATACCATTCCATATAGACCAAAGAGGGCATCAAGACAACTTACTCTAAACCTCAAAGGACTGAACTCAGCCCACTTTACACACCAGAAAAGATTATTTACAACTGGTTAGAATTTGAAAAACAATTTATCGATGTCTCTCTGGAAGAGAATCAAGTGGATGCACAGCAGCAAGCAACACAGCACTCAAAATCGGCTACACCCCGTGAGAAAAATAAACTGCAAATTAAAGGCAGTGAGTGAGAGATAAATTCTTCGAGACTTCGTTCAGGGGCTGTCATTGAAGTTGTTTTGAGCATATATTAACACACAGAATGATCGGACCTAAGGGAGGACACTCGTGGGTCTGAGTGTCTTCGTGAGCATGAGTCAGCAAATGCAGCCCTTGTCGAATAACACTGCCTTTTCCTGATTCCATGGACCCGAAATCTCCAAATGCAGACGACCCTTCCTACAGCGAACACATGCATGGGACAGCCACAGGATGCTACCCCATTGGAACGGCAAAAAAACATGAAAAGCCACCTCATCTTCTCATATCCTGGTGCTCGGGTTCAAGCTTTCAGCCGCTTTTCTGAAAATTTACCCAATTGGGGAAGTCAGCACTTTCAAAACACTCTTACTTATAACTTGGAAATGGTTCCATGGATGAACTACAATGGGGAGGAATAAGAGACGATGGCTATATATTTGGACAGGCACATGGCGCTCTAATTTCCAATGCTGAACAAGAATTGACCCAAGTCTAAGCTTGCTCTCGGAAGGAGAATTGGGCTTGAAAATTTCCTGCTGCTTTGGGACCAGTTCCGAAAGTGGGAAGTTGAGCCGGGGATCTCAGGGAGCCTATAATTCATGGCCCTGCAGGATGGTAAAAGACACCTAATGTGGACAAATGACTTGGGTTGAGCCAGAGAAAAGAACTTGAGAGCAAGGCAGAATTGCAAAAATGGGATTTCAAGAGGGAGACGCGTCTCGCCGGGTAAGAACCTAGGATGTGGCAGTACTTCTTCAAACATGCCTTTGTCGAAAAAGGGTGTATGCCTTTATCCTGAATATCTTTAGGATAAAGGCATACACCGTTTTGCGGCAACCAGGCAGGGGCTCTGTGCAAATCAACACTACATAATGCTATCACTTCCCATCAAAACAAAGGGTCATGTACGAAAAGTTTAAAGACCAGAAATGCAGGGTAACGTGGAGGTAAATCGTACCCACATTTTGTGGATTGTGGGATGACCAATTGCAATCGGCACCCTGGCGAATTCTATGGTGTATTCGAAGATAAAGTAAGAAACAATGCTACAGCACATAGGACACTTCCATTCAAGGACGTATATTTTCAGGAAAACCAAAGAACCTCAGGTCACAGGCAACCCAACGTTTACTGCTGCTCTCTTTACAAAAGCCTCGACTAGGATACAATCTAAATTTCCTTGGACGGAATACATGAATGGAGAATATGTGATTCTTATCTACAATGATATATTACAGAGCCAGTAAATCAATGAAATAACGTCACTTGGCGCCACCGGAGTGTTCTTAGTTACAATCATTCTCAGTGAATTTAGTCACATAGAAAAAAGTGGTTTATCAAAGATATGAGGTACAGGTGGAATATAAAATTGCATCCCTTGAACGAAATGGCAGATGACAGAGAGAATTACACATTTAGCAAACACACTTATGCCTGTAGGAGCGCAAAGGTCACATGAGGTGAGGAAAAACCAGGTGTTTTCAATGAGCACAGATACCATTCCATATAGACCAAGGAGGGAATCAAGACAACTTACTCTAAACCTCAAAGGACTGAACTCAGCCCACTTTACACACCAGAAAAGATTATTGACAACTGGTCAGAATTTGAAAAACAATTTATCTATGTCTCTCTGGAAGAGAATCTAGTGGATGCACAGCAGCAAGCAACACAGCACGGAAAGTCGGCTACACCCGGTGAGAAAAATAAACTGCAAAATAAAGGCAGTGAGTGACAGATAAATTTTTCAAGACTTCGTTCATGGGTTGTGATTGGAGTTGTTTTCAGCATATATTCACACACAGAAAGATGGGACCTAAGGGAGGACAATCGTGGGTCTGAGTGTCTTCGTGAGCATGAGTCAGCAAATGCAGCCCTTGTAGAATAACACTGCCTTGCCCTGATTCCATTGACCCGAAATCTCCAAATGTAGACGACCCTTCTACAGCAAACACATGCATGGGTCAGCCACAGGTTGCTACGCCATTGGAACGGCAAAAGAACATGAAAAGGCACCTCATCTTCTCATATCCTGGTACTCGGGTTCAAGCTTCCAGCCACTTTCCTGAAAATATCCCCACTTGGGGAAGTCAGCACTTTCAAAACCTTCTTTCTTATAGCTTGGAATTGGTTCCATGGATGAACTACAACGGGGAAGAATAAGACACGATGCCTATATATTTGGACAGGCATATGGTGCTCTAATTTCAACTGCTGAACAAGAATTGACCCAAGTCTAAGCTTGCTCTCAGAAGGAGAATAGGGCTTGAAAATTTCCCGCTGATTTGTGACCAGTTCCAAAAGTGGGAAGTTGAGCAGGGGATCTCAGGGAGCCTATAATTCATGGCCCTGCAGGATGGTCAAAGGCACCTAATGTGGACAAATGACTTGGGTTGAGCCAGAGAAAAGAACTTGAGAGCAAGGCAGAATTGCAAAAATGGGATTTCAAGAGGGAGACGCGTCTCGCCTGGTAAGAACCTAGAATGTGGCAGTACTTCTTCAACCATGCCTTTGTCGAAAAACGGTGTATGCCTTTATCCTGAATATATTCCGAATAAAGGCATACACCGTTTTTGGGCAACCAGGCAGGGGCTCGGTGCAAATCAACACTACATAGTGCTATCACTTCCCATCTAAACAAAGGGTCATCTACGAAAAGTGTAAAGGCTAGAAATTCAGGGTAGCATGGAGGTAAATCGTACCCACATTTTGTGCATTCCGGGATGAACAATGGCAATCGGCACCCTGGCGAAGTCTATGGTGTATTCAAAAATAATGTAAGAAACAAAGCTACAGCACATAGGAAATTTCCACTAAAGGACGTATATTTTCAAGAAAACCAAAGAACCTCAGGTCACAGGCAACCCAACGTTTACTGCTTCTCTCTTTACAAAAGCCTCGACTAGGATACAATCTAAATTTCCTTGGACGGAAAACATGGATGGAGAATATGTGATTCTTATCTACAATGATATATTACTGAGCCAGGAAATCAATGAAATAACGTCACTTGCCACCAAAGGAGTGTTCGTAGTTACAATCATTCTCAGTAAATTTAGTCACATAGAAAAAAGTGGTTTATCAAAGATATGAGGTACAGGTGGAATACAAAATTGCGTCCCATGAATGAAATGGCAGACGAGAGAAAGCATCACACATTTAGCAAACACACTTATGCCTGTAGGAGCGCGAAGGTCACTTGAGGTGAGGAAAAACCAGGTGTTTTCAATGAGCACAGATACCATTCCATATAGACCAAAGAGGGCATCAAGACAACTTACTCTAAACCTCAAAGGACTGAACTCAGCCCACTTTACACACCAGAAAAGATTATTTACAACTGGTTAGAATTTGAAAAACAATTTATCGATGTCTCTCTGGAAGAGAATCAAGTGGATGCACAGCAGCAAGCAACACAGCACTCAAAATCGGCTACACCCCGTGAGAAAAATGAACTGCAAATTAAAGGCAGTGAGTGAGAGATAAATTCTTCGAGACTTCGTTCAGGGGCTGTCATTGAAGTTGTTTTGAGCATATATTAACACACAGAAGGATCGGACCTAAGGGAGGACACTCGTGGGTCTGAGTGTCTTCGTGAGCATGAGTCAGCAAATGCAGCCCTTGTCGAATAACACTGCCTTTTCCTGATTCCATGGACCCGAAATCTCCAAATGCAGACGACCCTTCCTACAGCGAACACATGCATGGGACAGCCACAGGATGCTACCCCATTGGAACGGCAAAAAAACATGAAAAGCCACCTCATCTTCTCATATCCTGGTGCTCGGGTTCAAGCTTTCAGCCGCTTTTCTGAAAATTTACCCAATTGGGGAAGTCAGCACTTTCAAAACACTCTTACTTATAACTTGGAATTGGTTCCATGGATGAACTACAATGGGGAGGAATAAGAGACGATGGCTATATATTTGGACAGGCACATGGCGCTCTAATTTCCAATGCTGAACAAGAATTGACCCAAGTCTAAGCTTGCTCTCGGAAGGAGAATTGGGCATAAAAATTTCCTGCTGCTTTGGGACCAGTTCCGAATGTGGGAAGTTGAGCAGGGGATCTCAGGGAGCCCATTAATTCATGGCCCTGCAGGATGGTAAAAGGCACGTAATGTGGATAAATGACTTGGGTTGAACCAGAGAAAAGAACTTGAGAGCAAGGCAGAATTGCAAAACTGGGATTCCAAGAGGGAGAAGCGTCTCGCCTGGTAAGAACCTAGGATGTGGCAGTACTTCTTCAAACATGCCTTTGTCGAAAAACGGTGTATGCCTTTATCCTGAATATCTTTAGGATAAAGGCATACACCGTTTTGGGGCAACCAGGCAGGGGCTCTGTGCAAATCAACACTACATAATGCTGTCACTTCCCATCAAAACAAAGGGTCATGTACGAAAAGTTTAAAGACCAGAAATGCCGGGTAACGTGGAGGTAAATCGTACCCACATTTTGTGGATTGTGGGATGAACAATTGCAATCGGCACCCTGGCGAATTCTATGGTGTATTCGAAGATAAAGTAAGAAACAATGCTACAGCACATAGGACACTTCCATTCAAGGACGTATATTTTCAGGAAAACCAAAGAACCTCAGGTCACAGGCAACCCAACGTTTACTGCTGCTCTCTTTACAAAAGCCTCGACTAGGATACAATCTAAATTTCCTTGGACGGAATACATGGATGGAGAA
This sequence comes from Kogia breviceps, assembly GCF_026419965.1. NCBI lineage: Eukaryota > Metazoa > Chordata > Mammalia > Artiodactyla > Physeteridae > Kogia > Kogia breviceps. The sequence goes on from NC_081329.1 coordinate 37,181,736, forward strand.
TATGTGATTCTTATCTACAATGATATATTACAGAGCCAGGAAATCAATGAAATAACGTCACTTGGCGCCACCGGAGTGTTCTTAGTTACAATCATTCTCAGTGAATTTAGTCACATAGAAAAAAGTGGTTTATCAAAGATATGAGGTACAGGTGGAATATAAAATTGCGTCCCTTGAACGAAATGGCAGACGACAGAGAGAATTACACATTTAGCAAACACACTTATGCCTGTAGGAGCGCAAAGGTCACATGAGGTGAGGAAAAACCAGGTGTTTTCAATGAGCACAGATACCATTCCATATAGACCAAGGAGGGAATCAAGACAACTTACTCTAAACCTCAAAGGACTGAACTCAGCCCACTTTACACACCAGAAAAGATTATTGACAACTGGTCAGAATTTGAAAAACAATTTATCTATGTCTCTCTGGAAGAGAATCTAGTGGATGCACAGCAGCAAGCAACACAGCACGGAAAATCGGCTACACCTGGTGAGAAAAATAAACTGCAAAATAAAGGCAGTGAGTGACAGATAAGTTTTTCGAGACTTCGTTCAGGGGCTGTGATTGGAGTTGTTTTCAGCATATATTCACACACAGAAAGATGGGACCTAAGGGAGGACAATCGTGGGTCTGAGTGTCTTCGTGAGCATGAGGCAGCAAATGCAGCCCTTGTAGAATAACACTGCCTTGCCCTGATTCCATTGACCCGAAATCTCCAAATGTACACGACCCTTCTACAGCAAACACATGCATGGGTCAGCCACAGGATGCTACCCCATTGGAACGGCAAAAAACATGAAAAGGCACCTCATCTTCTCATATCCTGGTGCTCGGGTTCCAGCTTCCAGCCACTTTCCTGAAAATATCCCCACTTGGGGAAGTCAGCACTTTCAAAACCTTCTTTCTTATAGCTTGGAATTGGTTCCATGGATGAACTACAACGGGGAAGAATAAGACACGATGCCTATATATTTGGACAGGCATATGGTGCTCTAATTTCAACTGCTGAACAAGAATTGACCCAAGTCTAAGCTTGCTCTCAGAAGGAGAATAGGGCTTGAAAATTTCCCGCTGATTTGTGACCAGTTCCAAAAGTTGGAAGTTGAGCAGGGGATCTCAGCGAGCCTATAATTCATGGGCCTGCAGGATGGTCAAAGACACCTAATGTGGACAAATAACTTGGGTTGAGCCAGAGAAAAGAACTTGAGAGCAAGGCAGAATTGCAAAAATGGGATTTCAAGAGGGAGACGCGTCTCGCCTGGTAAGAACATAGAATGTGGCAGTACTTCTTCAACCATGCCTTTGTCGAAAAACGGTGTATGCCTTTATCCTGAATATATTCCGAATAAAGGCATACACCGTTTTTGGGCAACCAGGCAGGGGCTCGGTGCAAATCAACACTACATAGTGATATCACTTCCCATCTAAACAAAGGGTCATCTACGAAAATTGTAAAGACTAGATATTCAGGGTAGCATGGAGGTAAATCGTACCCACATTTTGTTGATTTCAGGATGAACAATGGCAATTGGCACCCTGGCGAAGTCTATGGTGTATTCAAAAATAATGTAAGAAACAAAGCTACAGCACATAGGACACTTCCACTCAAGGACGTATATTTTCAAGAAAACCAAAGAACCTCAGGTCACAGGCAACCCAACGTTTACTGCTGCTCTCTTTACAAAAGCCTCGACGAGGATACAATCTAAATTTCCTTGGATGGAAAACATGGATGGAGAATATGTGATTCTTTTCTACAATGATATATTACTGAGCCAGGAAATCAATGAAATAACGTCACTTGGCGCCAAAGGAGTGTTCTTAGTTACAATCATTCTCAGTGAATTTAGTCACATAGAAAAAAGTGGTTTATCAAAGATATGAGGTACAGGTGGAATATATAATTGAGTCCCTTGAACGAAATGGCAGATGACAGAGAGAATTACACATTTAGCAAACACACTTATGCCTGTAGGAGCGCAAAGGTCACATGAGGTGAGGAAAAACCAGGTGTTTTCAATGAGCACAGATACCATTCCATATAGACCAAGGAGGGAATCAAGACAACTTACTCTAAACCTCAAAGGACTGAACTCAGCCCACTTTACACACCAGAAAAGATTATTGACAACTGGTCAGAATTTGAAAAACTATTTATCTATGTCTCTCTGGAAGAGAATCTAGTGGATGCACAGCAGCAAGCAACACAGCACGGAAAATCGGCTACACCCGGTGAGAAAAATAAACTGCAAAATAAAGGCAGTGAGTGACAGATAAATTCTTCGAGACTTCGTTCAGGGGCTGTGATTGGAGTTGTTTTCAGCATATATTCACACAGAGAAAGATGGGACCTAAGGGAGGACAATCGTGGGTCTGAGTGTCTTCGTGAGCATGAGTCAGCAAATGCAGCCCTTGTAGAATAACACTGCCTTGCCCTGATTCCATTGACCTGAAATCTCCAAATGTAGACGACCCTTCTACAGCGAACACATGCATGTGTCAGCCACAGGATGCTACCCCATTGGAATGGGAAAAAACATGAAAAGGCACCTCATCTTCTCATATCCTGGTGCTCGGGTTCAAGCTTCCATCCACTTTCCTGAAAATATCCCCACTTGGGGAAGTCAGCACTTTCAAAACCTTCTTTCTTATACCTTGGAATTGGTTCCATGGATGAACTACAACGGGGAAGAATAAGAATCGATGCCTATATATTTGGACAGGCATATGGTGCTCTAATTTCAACTGCTGAACAAGAATTGACCCAAGTCTAAGCTTGCTCTCAGAAGGAGAATAGGGCTTGAAAATTTCCCGCTGCTTTGTGACCAGTTCCAAAAGTGGGAAGTTGAGCAGGGGATCTCAGGGAACCTATAATTCATGGGCCTGCAGGATGGTCAAAGACACCTAATGTGGACAAATGACTTGGGTTGAGCCAGAGAAAAGAACTTGAGAGCAAGGCAGAATTGCAAAAATGGGATTTCAAGAGGGAGACGCCTCTCGCCTGGTAAGAACCTAGAATGTGGCAGTACTTCTTCAACCATGCCTTTGTCGAAAAACGGTGTATGCCTTTATCCTGAATATATTCCGAATAAAGGCATACACCGTTTTTGGGCAACCAGGCAGGGGCTCGGTGCAAATCAACACTACATAGTGCTATCACTTCCCATCTAAACAAAGGGTCATCTACGAAAAGTGTAAAGACTAGAAATTCAGGGTAGCATGGAGGTAAATCGTACCCACATTTTGTGGATTGTGGGATGACCAATTGCAATCGGCACCCTGGCGAATTCTACGGTGTATTCGAAGATAAAGTAAGAAACAATGCTACAGCACATAGGACACTTCCATTCAAGGACGTATATTTTCAGGAAAACCAAAGAACCTCAGGTCACAGGCAACCCAACGTTTACTGCTGCTCTCTTTACAAAAGCCTCGACTAGGATACAATCTAAATTTCCTTGGACGGAAAACATGGATGGAGAATATGTGATTCTTATCTACAATGATATATTACGGAGCCAGGAAATCAATGAATTAACGTCACTTTGCGCCAAAGGAGTGTTCGTAGTTACAATCATTCTCAGTAAATTTAGTCACATAGAAAAAAGTGGTTTATCAAAGATATGAGGTACAGGTGGAATACAAAATTGCGTCCCATGAATGAAATGGCAGACGAGAAAAAAGCATCACACATTTAGCAAACACACTTATGCCTGTAGGAGCGCGAAGGTCACTTGAGGTGAGGAAAAAACAGGTGTTTTCAATGAGCACAGATACCATTCCATATAGACCAAAGAGGGAATCAAGACAACTTACTCTAAACCTCAAAGGACTGAACTCAGCCCACTTTACACACCAGAAAAGATTATTTACAACTGGTTAGAATTTGAAAAACAATTTATCGATGTCTCTCCTGAAGAGAATCTAGTGGATGCACAGCAGCAAGCAACACAGCACTAAAAATCGGCTACACCCCGTGAGAAAAATAAACTGCAAAATAAAGGCAGTGAGTGAGAGATAAATTCTTCGAGACTTCGTTCAGGGGCTGTCATTGAAGTTGTTTTGAGCATATATTAACACACAGAAGGATCGGACCTAAGGAAGGACACTCGTGGGTCTGAGTGTCTTCGTGAGCATGAGTCAGCAAATGCAGCCCTTGTCGAATAACACTGCCTTTTCCTGTTTCCATGGACCCGAAATCTCCAAATGCAGACGACCCTTCCTACAGCGAACACATGCATGGGACAGCCACAGGATGCTACCCCATTGGAACGGCAAAAAAACATGAAAATCCACCTCATCTTCTCATATCCTGGTGCTCGGGTTCAAGCTTTCAGCCGCTTTTCTGAAAATATACCCAATTGGGGAAGTCAGCACTTTCAAAACACTCTTACTTATAACTTGGAATTGGTTCCATGGATGAACTACAATGGGGAAGAATAAGAGACGATGGCTATATATTTGGACAGGCACATGGCGCTCTAATTTCCAATGCTGAACAAGAATTGACCCCAGTCTAAGCTTGCTCTCGGAATGAGAATTGGGCTTGAAAATGTCCTGCTGCTTTGGGACCAGTTCCGAAAGTGGGAAGTTGAGCCGGGGATCTCAGGGAGCCTATAATTCATGGCCCTGCAGGATGGTAAAAGGCACGTAATGTGGAAAAATGACTTGGGTTGAACCAGAGAAAAGAACTTGAGAGCAAGGCAGAATTGCAAAACTGGGATTTCAAGAGGGAGAAGCGTCTCGCCTGGTAAGAACCTAGGATGTGGCAGTACTTCTTCAAACATGCCTTTGTCGAAAAAGGGTGTATGCCTTTATCCTGAATATATTCCGAATAAAGGCATACACCGTTTTTGGGCAACCAGGCAGGGGCTCGGTGCAAATCAACACTACATAGTGCTATCAATTCCTATCTACACAAAGGGTCATCTACGAAAAGTGTAAAGACTAGAAATTCAGGGTAGCATGGAGGTAAATCGTACCCACATTGTGTGGATTCCAGGATGAACAATGGCAATCGGCACCCTGGCGAAGTCTATGGTGTATTCAAAAATAATGTAAGAAACAAAGCTACAGCACATAGGACACTTCCACTCAAGGACGTATATTTTCAAGAAAACCAAGGAACCTCAGGTCACAGGCAACCCAACGTTTACTGCTGCTCTCTTTACAAAAGCCTCGAATAGGATACAATCTAAATTTCCTTGGACGGAAAACATGGATGGAGAATATGTGATTCTTATCTACAATGATATATTACTGAGCCAGGAAATCAATGAAGTAACGTCACTTGCCGCCAAAGGAGTGTTTGTAGTTACAATCATTCTCAGTAAATTTAGTCACATAGAAAAAAGTGGTTTATCAAAGATTTGAGGTTCAGGTGGAATACAAAATTGCGTCCCATGAATGAAATGGCAGACGAGAGAAAACATCACACATTTAGCAAACACACTTATGCCTGTAGGAGCGCGAAGGTCACTTGAGGTGAGGAAAAACCAGGTGTTTTCAATGAGCACAGATACCATTCCATATAGACCAAGGAGGGAATCAAGACAACTTACTCTAAACCTCAAAGGACTGAACTCAGCCCACTTTACACACCAGAAAAGATTATTTACAACTGGTTAGAATTTGAAAAACAATTTATCGATGTCTCTCTGGAAGAGAATCAAGTGGATGCACAGCAGCAAGCAACACAGCACTCAAAATCGGCTACACCCCGTGAGAAAAATAAACTGCAAAATAAAGGCTGTGAGTGAGAGATAAATTCTTCGAGACTTCGTTCAGGGGCTGTCATTGAAGTTGTTTTGAGCATATATTAACACACAGAATGATCGGACCTAAGGGAGGACACTCGTGGGTCTGAGTGTCTTCGTGAGCATGAGTCAGCAAATGCAGCCCTTGTCGAATAACACTGCCTTTTCCGGATTCCATGGACCCAAAATTTCCAAATGCAGACGACCCTTCCTACAGCGAACACATGCATGGGACAGCCACAGGATGCTACCCCATTGGAACGGCAAAAAAACATGAAAAGCCACCTCATCTTCTCATATCCTGGTGCTCGGGTTCAAGCTTTCAGCCGCTTTTCTGAAAATATACCCAATTGGGGAAGTCAGCACTTTCAAAACCTTCTTTCTTATAGCTTGGAATTGGTTCCATGGATGAACTACAACGGGGAAGAATAAGAATCGATGCCTATATATTTGGACAGGCATATGGTGCTCTAATTTCAACTGCTGAACAAGAATTGACCCAAGTCTAAGCTTGCTCTCAGAAGGAGAATAGGGCTTGAAAATTTCCCGCTGCTTTGTGACCAGTTCCAAAAGTGGGAAGTTGAGCAGGGGATCTCAGGGAGCCTATAATTCATGGGCCTGCAGGATGGTCAAAGATACCTAATGTGGACAAATGACTTGGGTTGAGCCAGAGAAAAGAACTTGAGAGCAAGGCAGAATTGCAAAAATGGGATTTCAAGAGGGAGACGCGTCTCGCCTGGTAAGAACCTAGAATGTGGCAGTACTTCTTCAACCATGCCTTTGTCGAAAAACGGTGTATGCCTTTATCCTGAATATATTCCGAATAAAGGCATACACCGTTTTTAGGCAACCAGGCCGGGGCTCGGTCCAAATCAACACTACATAGTGCTATCACTTCCCATCTAAATAAAGGGTCATCTACGAAAAGTGTAAAGACTAGAAATTCAGGGTAGCATGGAGGTAAATCGTACCCACATTTTGTGGATTGTGGGATGGCCAATTGCAATCGGCACCCTGGCGAATTCTATGGTGTATTCGAAGATAAAGTAAGAAACAATGCTACAGCACATAGGACACTTCCACTCAAGGACGTACATTTTCAAGAAAACCAAAGAACCTCAGGTCACAGGCAAACCAACATTTACTGCTGCTCTCTTTACAAAAGCCTCGACTAGGATACAATCTAAATTTCCTTGGACGGAAAACATGGATGGAGAATATGTGATTCTTATCTACAGTGATATATTACGGAGCCCGGAAATCAATGAAATAACGTCACTTGCCGCCAAAGGAGTGTTCGTAGTTACAATCATTCTCAGTAAATTTAGTCACATAGAAAAAAGTGGTTTATCAAAGATATGAGGTACAGGTGGAATACAAAATTGCTTCCCATGAATGAAATGGCAGACGAGAGAAAAGCATCACACATTTAGCAAACACACTTATGCCTGTAGGAGCGCGAAGGTCACTTGAGGTGAGGAAAAACCAGGTGTTTTCAATGAGCACAGATACCATTCCATATAGACCAAAGAGGGAATCAAGACAACTTACTCTAAACCTCAAAGGACTGAATTCAGCCCACTTTACACACCAGAAAAGATTATTTACAACTGGTTAGAATTTGAAAAACAATTTATCGATGTCTCTCTGGAAGAGAATCAAGTGGATGCACAGCAGCAAGCAACACAGCACTCAAAATCGGCTACACCCCGTGAGAAAAATAAACTGCAAAATAAAGGCAGTGAGTGAGAGATAAATTCTTCGAGACTTCGTTCAGGGGCTGTCATTGAAGTTGTTTTGAGCATATATTAACACACAGAAGGATCGGAACTAAGGGAGGACACTCGTGGGTCTGAGTGTCTTCGTGAGCATGAGTCAGCAAATGCAGCCCTTGTCGAATAACACTGCCTTTTCCTGTTTCCATGGACCCGAAATCTCCAAATGCAGACGACCCTTCCTACAGCGAACACATGCATGGGACAGCCACAGGATGCTACCCCATTGGAACGGCAAAAAAACATGAAAAGCCACCTCATCTTCTCATATCCTGGTGCTCGGGTTCAAGCTTTCAGCCGCTTTTCTGAAAATATACCCAATTGGGGAAGTCAGCACTTTCAAAACACTCTTACTTATAACTTGGAATTGGTTCCATGGATGAACTACAATGGGGAAGAATACAAGACGATGGCTATATATTTGGACAGGCACATGGCGCTCTAATTTCCAATGCTGAACAATAATTGACCCAAGTCTAAGCTTGCTCTCGGAAGTGGAATTGGGCTTGAAAATGTCCTGCTGCTTTGGGACCAGGTCCGAAAGTGGGAAGTTGAGCCGGGGATCTCAGGGAGCCTATAATTCATGGCCCTGCAGGATGGTAAAAGGCACGTAATGTGGAAAAATGACTTGGGTTGAACCAGAGAAAAGAACTTGAGAGCAAGGCAGAATTGCAAAACTGGGATTTCAAGAGGGAGAAGCGTCTCGCCTGGTAAGAACCTAGGATGTGGCAGTACTTCTTCAAACATGCCTTTGTCGAAAAAGGGTGTATGCCTTTATCCTGAATATATTCCGAATAAAGGCATACACCGTTTTTGGGCAACCAGGCAGAGGCTCGGTGCAAATCAACACTACATAGTGCTATCACTTCCCATCTAAACAAAGGGTCATCTACGAAAAGTGTAAAGACTAGAAATTCAGGGTAGCATGGAGGTAAATCGTACCCACATTTTGTGGATTCCAGGATGAACAATGGCAATCGGCACCCTGGTGAAGTCTATGGTGTATTCAAAAATAATGTAAGAAACAAAGCTACAGCACATAGGACACTTCCACTCAAGGACGTATATTTGCAAGAAAACCAAAGAACCTCAGGTCACAGGCAACCCAACGTTTTCTGCTGCTCTCTCTACAAAAGCCTCGACTAGGATACAATCTAAATTTCCTTGGACGGAAAACATGGATGGAGAATATGTGATTCTTATCTACAATGATATATTACTGAGCCAGGAAATCAATGAAATAACGTCACTTGCCGCCAAAGGGGTGTTCGTAGTTACAATCATTCTCAGTAAATTTAGTCACATAGAAAAAAGTGGTTTATCAAAGATATGAGGTACAGGTGGAATACAAAATTGCGTCCCATGAATGAAATGGCAGACGAGAGAAAGCATCACACATTTAGCAAACACACTTATGCCTGTAGGAGCGCGAAGGTCACTTGAGGTGAGGAAAAACAGGTGTTTTGAATGAGCACAGATACCATTCCATATAGACCAAGGAGGGAATCAAGACAACTTACTCTAAACCTCAAAGGACTGAACTCAGCCCACTTTACACACCAGAAAAGATTATTTACAACTGGTTAGAATTTGAAAAACAATTTATCGATGTCTCTCTGGAAGAGAATCAAGTGGATGCACAGCAGCAAGCAACACAGCACTGAAAATCGGCTACACCCTGTGAGAAAAATAAACTGCAAAATAAAGGCAGTGAGTGAGAGATAAATTCTTCGAGACTTCGTTCAGGGGCTGTGATTGAAGTTGTTTTGAGCATATATTAACACACAGAAGGATCGGACCTAAGGGAGGACACTCGTGGGTCTGAGTGTCTTCGTGAGCATGAGTCAGCAAATGCAGCCCTTGTCGAATAACACTGCCTTTTCCTGATTCCATGGACCCGAAATCTCCAAATGCAGACGACCCTTCCTACAGCGAACACATGCATGGGACAGCCACAGGATGCTACCCCATTGGAACGGCAAAAAACATGAAAAGCCACCTCATCTTCTCATATCCTGGTGCTCGGGTTCAAGCTTTCAGCCGCTTTTCTGAAAATATACCCAATTGGGGAAGTCAGCACTTTCAAAACACTCTTACTTATAACTTGGAATTGGTTCCATGGATGAACTACAATGGGGAAGAATAAGAGACGATGGCTATATATTTGGACAGGAACATGGCGCTCTAATTTCCAATGCTGAACAAGAATTGACCCAAGTCTAAGCTTGCTCTCAGAAGGAGAATTGGGCTTGAAAATGTCCCGCTGCTTTGGGACCAGTTCCGAAAGTGGGAAGTTGAGCCGGGGATCTCAGGGAGCCTATAATTCATGGCCCTGCAGGATGGTAAAAGGCACGTAATGTGGAAAAATGACTTGGGTTGAACCAGAGAAAAGAACTTGAGAGCAAGGCAGAATTGCAAAACTAGGATTTCAAGAGGGAGAAGCGTCTCGCCTGGTAAGAACCTAGGATGTGGCAGTACTTCTTCAAACATGCCTTTGTCGAAAAAGGGTGTATGTCTTTATCCTGAATATCTTTAGGATAAAGGCATACACCGTTTTTGGGGAACCAGGCAGGGGCTCGGTGCAAATCAACACTACATAATGCTATCACTTCCCATCAAAACAAAGGGTCATGTACGAAAAGTGTAAAGACCAGAAATGCAGGGTAACGTGGAGGTAAATCGTACCCACATTTTGTGGATTGTGGGATGAACAATGGCAATCGGCACCCTGGCGAATTCTATGGTGTATTCGAAGATAAAGTAAGAAACAATGCTACAGCACATAGGACACTTCCACTCAAGGACGTATATTTTCAAGGAAACCAAAGAACCTCAGGTCACAGGCAACCCAACGTTTACTGCTGCTCTCTTTACAAAAGCCTCGACGAGGATACAATCTAAATTTCCTTGTACAGAAACATGGATGAAGAATATGTGATTCTTATCTACAATGATATATTACAGAGCCAGGAAATCAATGAAATAACGTCACTTGCGCCACCGGAGTGTTCTTAGTTACAATCATTCTCAGTGAATTTAGTCACATAGAAAAAAGTGGTTTATCAAAGATATGAGGTACAGGTGGAATATAAAATTGCGTCCCTTGAACGAAATGGCAGACGACAGAGAGAATTACACATTTAGCAAACACACTTATGCCTGTAGGAGCGCAAAGGTCACATGAGGTGAGGAAAAAACAGGTGTTTTCAATGAGCACAGATACCATTCCATAGAGACCAAGGAGGGAATCAAGACAACTTACTCTAAACCTCAAAGGACTGAACTCAGCCCACTTTACACACCAGAAAAGATTATTGACAACTGGTCAGAATTTGAAAAACAATTTATCTATGTCTCTCTGGAAGAGAATCTAGTGATTGCACAGCAGCAAGCAACACAGCACGGAAAATCGGCTACACCCGGTGAGAAAAATAAACTGCAAAATAAAGGAAGTGAGTGACAGATAAATTCTTCGAGACTTCGTTCAGGGGCTGTGATTGGAGTTGTTTTCAGCATATATTCACACACAGAAAGATGGGACCTAAGGGAGGACAATCGTGGGTCTGAGTGTCTTCGTGAGCATGAGTCAGCAAATGCAGCCCTTGTAGAATAACACTGCCTTGCCCTGATTCCATTGACCTGAAATCTCCAAATGTAGACGACCCTTCTACAGCGAACACATGCATGTGTCAGCCACAGGATGCTACCCCATTGGAATGGGAAAAAACATGAAAAGGCACCTCATCTTCTCATATCCTGGTGCTCGGGTTCAAGCTTCCAGCCACTTTCCTGAAAATATCCCCACTTGGGGAAGTCAGCACTTTCAAAACCTTCTTTCTTATAGCTTGGAATTGGTTCCATGGATGAACTACAACGGGGAAGAATAAGAATCGATGCCTATATATTTGGACAGGCATATGGTGCTCTAATTTCAACTGCTGAACAAGAATTGACCCAAGTCTAAGCTTGCTCTCAGAAGGAGAATAGGGCTTGAAAATTTCCCGCTGCTTTGTGACCAGTTCCAAAAGTGGGAAGTTGAGCAGGGGATCTCAGGGAGCCTATAATTCATGGGTCTGCAGGATGGTCAAAGACACCTAATGTGGACAAATGACTTGGGTTGAGCCAGAGAAAAGAACTTGAGAGCAAGGCAGAATTGCAAAAATGGGATTTCAAGAGGGAGACGCGTCTCGCCTGGTAAGAACCTAGAATGTGGCAGTACTTCTTCAACCATGCCTTTGTCGAAAAATGGTGTATGCCTTTATCCTGAATATATTCCGAATAAAGGCATACACCGTTTTTGGGCAACCAGGCCGGGGCTCGGTCCAAATCAACACTACATAGTGCTATCACTTCCCATCTAAACAAAGGGTCATCTACGAAAATTGTAAAGACTAGAAATTCAGGGTAGCATGGACGTAAATCATACCCACATTTTGTGGATTGTGGGATGACCAATTGCAATCGGCACCCTGGCGAATTCTATGGTGTATTCGAAGATAAAGTAAGAAACAATGCTACAGCACATAGGACACTTCCATTCAAGGACGTATATTTTCAGGAAAACCAAAGAACCTCAGGTCACAGGCAACCCAACGTTTACTGCTGCTCTGTTTACAAAAGCCTCGACTAGGATACAATCTAAATTTCCTTGGACGGAAAACATGGATGGAGAATATGTGATTCTTATCTACAATGATATATTACTGAGCCAGGAAATCAATGAAATAACGTCACTTACCGCCAAAGGAGTGTTCGTAGTTACAATCATTCTCAGTAAATTTAGTCACATAGAAAAAAGTGGTTTATCAAAGATATGAGGTACAGGTGGAATACAAAATTGCGTCCCATGAATGAAATGGCAGACGAGAGAAAAGCATCACACATTTAGCAAACACACTTATGCCTGTAGGAGCGCGAAGGTCACTTGAGGTGAGGAAAAACCAGGTGTTTTCAATGAGCACAGATACCATTCCATATAGACCAAAGAGGGAATCAAGACAACTTACTCTAAACCTCAAAGGACTGAACTCAGCCCACTTTACACACCAGAAAAGATTATTTACAACTGGTTAGAATTTGAAAAACAATTTATCGATGTCTCTCTGGAAGAGAATCAAGTGGATGCACAGCAGCAAGCAACACAGCACTCAAAATCGGCTACACCCCTTGAGAAAAATAAACTGCAAAATAAAGGCAGTGAGTGAGAGATAAATTCTTCGAGACTTCGTTCAGGGGCTGTCATTGAAGTTGTTTTGAGCATATATTAACACACAGAAGGATCGGAACTAAGGGAGGACACTCGTGGGTCTGAGTGTCTTCGTGAGCATGAGTCAGCAAATGCAGCCCTTGTCGAATAACACTGCCTTTTCCTGTTTCCATGGACCCGAAATCTCCAAATGCAGACGACCCTTCCTACAGCGAACACATGCATGGGACAGCCACAGGATGCTACCCCATTGGAACGGCAAAAAAACATGAAAAGCCACCTCATCTTCTCATATCCTGGTGCTCGGGTTCAAGCTTTCAGCCGCTTTTCTGAAAATATACCCAATTGGGGAAGTCAGCACTTTCAAAACACTCTTACTTATAACTTGGAATTGGTTCCATGGATGAACTACAATGGGGAAGAATAAGAGACGATGGCTATATATTTGGACAGGCACATGGCGCTCTAATTTCCAATGCTGAACAAGAATTGACCCAAGTCTAAGCTTGCTCTCGGAAGGAGAATTGGGCTTGAAAATTTCCTGCTGCTTTGGGACCAGTTCCGAAAGTGGGAAGTTGAGCCGGGGATCTCAGGGAGCCTATAATTCATGGCCCTGCAGGATGGTAAAAGGCACGTAATGTGGAAAAATGACTTGGGTTGAACCAGAGAAAAGAACTTGAGAGCAAGGCAGAATTGCAAAACTTGGATTTCAAGAGGGAGAAGCGTCTCGCCTGGTAAGAACCTAGGATGTGGCAGTACTTCTTCAAACATGCCTTTGTCGAAAAAGAGTGTATGCCTTTATCCTGAATATATTCCGAATAAAGGCATACACCGTTTTTGGGCAACCAGGCAGAGGCTCGGTGCAAATCAACACTACATAGTGCTATCACTTCCCATCTAAACAAAGGGTCATCTACGAAAAGTGTAAAGACTAGAAATTCAGGGTAGCATGGAGGTAAATCGTACCCACATTTTGTGGATTCCAGGATGAACAATGGCAATCGGCACCCTGGCGAAGTCTATGGTGTATTCAAAAATAATGTAAGAAACAAAGCTACAGCACATAGGACACTTCCACTCAAGGACGAATATTTTCAAGAAAACCAAAGAACCTCAGGTCACAGGCAACCCAACGTTTTCTGCTGCTCTCTTTACAAAAGCCTCGACTAGGATACAATCTAAATTTCCTTGGACGGAAAACATGGATGGAGAATATGTGATTCTTATCTACAATGATATATTACTGAGCCAGGAAATCAATGATGTAACGTCACTTGCCGCCAAAGGAGTGTTCGTAGTTACAATCATTCTCAGTAAATTTAGTCACATAGAAAAAAGGGGTTTATCAAAGATATGAGGTACAGGTGGAATACAAAATTGCGTCCCATGAATGAAATGGCAGACGAGAGAAAGCATCACACATTTAGCAAACACACTTATGCCTGTAGGAGCGCGAAGGTCACTTGAGGTGAGGAAAAAACAGGTGTTTTGAATGAGCACAGATACCATTCCATATAGACCATGGAGGGAATCAAGACAACTTACTCTAAACCTCAAAGGACTGAACTCAGCCCACTTTACACACCAGAAAAGATTATTTACAACTGGTTAGAATTTGAAAAACAATTTATCGATGTCTCTCTGGAAGAGAATCAAGTGGATGCACAGCAGCAATCAACACAGCACTCAAAATCGGCTACACCCCGTGAGAAAAATAAACTGCAAAATAAAGGCAGTGAGTGAGAGATAAATTCTTCGAGACTTCGTTCAGGGGCTGTGATTGAAGTTGTTTTGAGCATATATTAACACACAGAAGGATCGGAGCTATGGGAGGACACTCGTGGGTCTGAGTGTCTTCGTGAGCATGAGTCAGCAAATGCAGCCCTTGTCGAATAACACTGCCTTTTCCTGATTCCATGGACCCGAAATCTCCAAATGCAGACGACCCTTCCTACAGCGAACACATGCATGGGACAGCCACAGGATGCTACCCCATTGGAACGGCAAAAAACATGAAAAGCCACCTCATCTTCTCATATCCTGGTGCTCGGGTTCAAGCTTTCAGCCGCTTTTCTGAAAATATACCCAATTGGGGAAGTCAGCACTTTCAAAACACTCTTACTTATAACTTGGAATTGGTGCCATGGATGAACTACAATGGGGAAGAATAAGAGACGATGGCTATATATTTGGACAGGAACATGGCGCTCTAATTTCCAATGCTGAACAAGAATTGACCCAAGTCTAAGCTTGCTCTCGGAAGGAGAATTGGGCTTGAAAATGTCCCGCTGCTTTGGGACCAGTTCCGAAAGTGGGAAGTTGAGCCGGGGATCTCAGGGAGCCTATAATTCATGGCCCTGCAGGATGGTAAAAGGCACTTAATGTGGAAAAATGACTTGGGTTGAACCAGAGAAAAGAACTTGAGAGCAAGGCAGAATTGCAAAACTAGGATTTCAAGAGGGAGAAGCGTCTCGCCTGGTAAGAACCTAGGATGTGGCAGTACTTCTTCAAACATGCCTTTGTCGAAAAAGGGTGTATGTCTTTATCCTGAATATCTTTAGGATAAAGGCATACACCGTTTTTGGGGAACCAGGCAGGGGCTCGGTGCAAATCAACACTACATAATGCTATCACTTCCCATCAAACAAAGGGTCATGTACGAAAAGTGTAAAGACCAGAAATGCATGGTAACGTGGAGGTAAATTGTACCCACATTTTGTGGATTGTGGGATGAACAATGGCAATCGGCACCCTGGCGAATTCTATGGTGTATTCGAAGATAAAGTAAGAAACAATGCTACAGCACATAGGACACTTCCACTCAAGGACGTATATTTTCACGGAAACCAAAGAACCTCAGGTCACAGGCAACCCAACGTTTACTGCTGCTCTCTTTACAAAAGCCTCGACGAGGATACAATCTAAATTTCCTTGTACAGAAACATGGATGAAGAATATGTGATTCTTATCTACAATGATATATTACAGAGCCAGGAAATCATTGAAATAACGTCACTTGCGCCACCGGAGTGTTCTTAGTTACAATCATTCTCAGTGAATTTAGTCACATAGAAAAAAGTGGTTTATCAAAGATATGAGGTACAGGTGGAATATAAAATTGCGTCCCTTGAACGAAATGGAAGATGACAGAGAGAATTACACATTTAGCAAACACACTTATGCCTGTAAGAGCGCAAAGGTCACATGAGGTGAGGAAAAACCAGGTGTTTTCAATGAGCACAGATACCATTCCATAGAGACCAAGGAGGGAATCAAGACAACTTACTCTAAACCTCAAAGGACTGAACTCAGCCCACTTTACACACCAGAAAAGATTATTGACAACTGGTCAGAATTTGAAAAACTATTTATCTATGTCTCTCTGGAAGAGAATCTAGTGGATGCACAGCAGCAAGCAACACAGCACGGAAAATCGGCTACACCCGGTGAGAAAAATAAACTGCAAAATAAAGGCAGTGAGTGACAGATAAATTCTTCGAGACTTCGTTCAGGGGCTGTGATTGGAGTTGTTTTCAGCATATATTCACACACAGAAAGATGGGACCTAAGGGAGGACAATCGTGGGTCTGAGTGTCTTCGTGAGCATGAGTCAGCAAATGCAGCCCTTGTAGAATAACACTGCCTTGCCCTGATTCCATTGACCTGAAATCTCCAAATGTAGACGACCCTTCTACAGCGAACACATGCATGTGTCAGCCACAGGATGCTACCCCATTGGAATGGGAAAAAACACGAAAAGGCACCTCATCTTCTCATATCCTGGTGCTCGGGTTCAAGCTTCCAGCCACTTTCCTGAAAATATCCCCACTTGGGGAAGTCAGCACTTTCAAAACCTTCTTTCTTATAGCTTGGAATTGGTTCCATGGATGAACTACAACGGGGAAGAATAAGAATCGATGCCTATATGTTTGGACAGGCATATGGTGCTCTAATTTCAACTGCTGAACAAGAATTGACCCAAGTCTAAGCTTGCTCTCAGAAGGAGAATAGGGCTTGAAAATTTCCCGCTGCTTTGTGACCAGTTCCAAAAGTGGGAAGTTGAGCAGGGGATCTCAGGGAGCCTATAATTCATGGGCCTGCAGGATGGTCAAAGACACCTAATGTGGACAAATGACTTGGGTTGAGCCAGAGAAAAGAACTTGAGAGCAAGGCAGAATTGCAAAACTGGGATATCAAGAGGGAGAAGGGTCTCGCCTGGTAAGAACTTAGGATGTGGCAGTACTTCTTCAAACATGCCTTTGTCGAAAAAGGGTGTATGCCTTTATCCTGAATATATTCCGAATAAAGGCATACACCGTTTTGGGGCAACCAGGCAGGGGCTCGGTGCAAATCAACACTACATAGTGCTATCACTTCCCATCTAAACAAAGGGTCATCTACGAAAAGTGTAAAGACTAGAAATTCAGGGTAGCATGGAGGTAAATCGTACCCACATTTTGTGGATTCCAGGATGAACAATGGCAATCGGCACCCTGGCGAAGTCTATGGTGTATTCAAAAATAATGTAAGAAACAAAGCTACAGCACATAGGACACTTCCACTCAAGGACGTATATTTTCAAGAAAACCAAAGAACATCAGGTCACAGGCAACCCAACGTTTTCTGCTGCTCTCTTTACAAAAGCCTCGACTAGGATACAATCTAAATTTCCTTGGACGGAAAACATGGATGGAGAATATGTGATTCTTATCTACAATGATATATTACTGAGCCAGGAAATCAATGAAATAACGTCACTTGCCGCCAAAGGGGTGTTTGTAGTTACAATCATTCTCAGTAAATTTAGTCACATAGAAAAAAGTGGTTTATCAAAGATATGAGGTACAGGTGGAATACAAAATTGCGTCCCATGAATGAAATGGCAGACGAGAGAAAGCATCACACATTTAGCAAACACACTTATGCCTGTAGGAGCGCGAAGGTCACTTGAGGTGAGGAAAAAACAGGTGTTTTGAATGAGCACAGATACCATTCCATATAGACCAAGGAGGGAATCAAGACAACTTACTCTAAACCTCAAAGGACTGAACTCAGCCCACTTTACACACCAGAAAAGATTATTTACAACTGGTTAGAATTTGAAAAACAATTTATCGATGTCTCTCTGGAAGAGACTCAAGTGGATGCACATCAGCAAGCAACACAGCACTGAAAATCGGCTACACCCCGTGAGAAAAATAAACTGCAAAATAAAGGCAGTGAGTGAGAGATAAATTCTTCGAGACTTCGTTCAGGGGCTGTCATTGAAGTTGTTTTGAGCATATATTAACACACAGAAGGATCGGACCTAAGGGAGGACACTCGTGGGTCTGAGTGTCTTCGTGAGCATGAGTCAGCAAATGCAGCCCTTGTCGAATAACACTGCCTTTTCCTGATACCATGGACCCGAAATCTCCAAATGCAGACGACCCTTCCTACAGCGAACACATGCATGGGACAGCCACAGGATGCTACCCCATTGGAACGGCAAAAAACATGAAAAGCCACCTCATCTTCTCATATCCTGGTGCTCGGGTTCAAGCTTTCAGCCGCTTTTCTGAAAATATACCCAATTGGGGAAGTCAGCACTTTCAAAACACTCTTACTTATAACTTGGAATTGGTTCCATGGATGAACTACAATGGGGAAGAATAAGAGACGATGGCTATATATTTGGACAGGCACATGGCGCTCTAATTTCCAATGCTGAACAAGAATTGACCCAAGTCTAAGCTTGCTCTCAGAAGGAGAATTGGGCTTGAAAATTTCCTGCTGCTTTGGGACCTGTTCCGAAAGTGGGAAGTTGAGCCGGGGATCTCAGGGAGCCTATAATTCATGGCCCTACAGGATGGTAAAAGGCACGTAATGTGGAAAAATGACTTGGGTTGAACCAGAGAAAAGAACTTGAGAGCAAGGCAGAATTGCAAAACTAGGATTTCAAGAGGGAGAAGCGTCTCGCCTGGTAAGAACCTAGGATGTGGCAGTACTTCTTCAAACATGCCTTTGTCGAAAAAGGGTGTATGCCTTTATCCTGAATATATTCCGAATAAAGGCATACACCGTTTTTGGGCAACCAGGCAGGGGCTCGGTGCAAATCAACACTACATAGTGCTATCACTTCCCATCTAAACAAAGGGTCATCTACGAAAAGTGTAAAGACTAGAAATTCAGGGTAGCATGGAGGTAAATCGTACCCACATTTTGTGGATTCCAGGATGAACAATGGCAATCGGCACCCTGGCGAAGTCTATGGTGTATTCAAAAATAATGTAAGAAACAAAGCTACAGCACATAGGACACTTCCACTCAAGGACGTATATTTTCAAGAAAACCAAAGAACCTCAGGTCACAGGCAACCCAACGTTTTCTGCTGCTCTCTTTACAAAAGCCTCGACTAGGATACAATCTAAATTTCCTTGGACGGAAAACATGGATGGAGAATATGTGATTCTTATCTACAATGATATATTACTGAGCCAGGAAATCAATGAAATAACGTCACTTGCCGCCAAAGGGGTGTTCGTAGTTACAGTCATTCTCAGTAAATTTAGTCACATAGAAAAAAGTGGTTTATCAAAGATATGAGGTACAGGTGGAATACAAAATTGCGTCCCATGAATGAAATGGCAGACGAGAGAAAGCATCACACATTTAGCAAACACACTTATGCCTGTAGGAGCGCGAAGGTCACTTGAGGTGAGGAAAAAACAGGTGTTTTGAATGAGCACAGATACCATTCCATATAGACCAAGGAGGGAATCAAGCCAACTTACTCTAAACCTCAAAGGACTGAACTCAGCCCACTTTACACAGCAGAAAAGATTATTTACAACTGGTTAGAATTTGAAAAACAATTTATCGATGTCTCTCTGGAAGAGAATCAAGTGGATGCACAGCAGCAAGCAACACAGCACTCAAAATCGGCTACACCCCGTGAGAAAAATAAACTGCAAAATAAAGGCAGTGAGTGAGAGATAAATTCTTCGAGACTTCGTTCAGGGGCTGTCATTGAAGTTGTTTTGAGCATATATTAACACACAGAAGGATCGGACCTAAGGGATGACACTCGTGGGTCTGAGTGTCTTCGTGACCATGAGTCAGCAAATGCAGCCCTTGTCGAATAACACTGCCTTTTCCTGATTCCATGGACCCGAAATCTCCAAATGCAGACGACCCTTCCTACAGCGAACACATGCATGGGACAGCCACAGGATGCTACCCCATTGGAACGGCAAAAAAACATGAAAAGCCACCTCATCTTCTCATATCCTGGTGCTCGGGTTCAAGCTTTCAGCCGCTTTTCTGAAAATATACCCAATTGGGGAAGTCAGCACTTTCAAAACACTCTTACTTATAACTTGGAATTGGTTCCATGGATGAACTACAATGGGGAAGAATAAGAGACGATGGCTATATATTTGGACAGGCACATGGCGCTCTAATTTCCAATGCTGAACAAGAATTGACCCAAGTCTAAGCTTGCTCTCGGAAGGAGAATTGGGCTTGAAAATTTCCTGCTGCTTTGGGACCAGTTCCGAAAGTGGGAAGTTGAGCCGGGGATCTCAGGGAGCCTATAATTCATGGCCCTGCAGGATGGTAAAAGGCACGTAATGTGGAAAAATGACTTGGGTTGAACCAGAGAAAAGAACTTGAGAGCAAGGCAGAATTGCAAAACTTGGATTTCAAGAGGGAGAAGCGTCTCGCCTGGTAAGAACCTAGGATGTGGCAGTACTTCTTCAAACATGCCTTTGTCGAAAAAGAGTGTATGCC
The DNA here is from genome assembly GCF_026419965.1 of Kogia breviceps. Classification (NCBI taxonomy): domain Eukaryota; kingdom Metazoa; phylum Chordata; class Mammalia; order Artiodactyla; family Physeteridae; genus Kogia; species Kogia breviceps. The sequence goes on from NC_081329.1 coordinate 37,202,246, forward strand.
TTTATCCTGAATATATTCCGAATAAAGGCATACACCGTTTTTGGGCAACCAGGCAGAGGCTCGGTGCAAATCAACACTACATAGTGCTATCACTTCCCATCTAAACAAAGGGTCATCTACGAAAAGTGTAAAGACTAGAAATTCAGGGTAGCATGGAGGTAAATCGTACCCACATTTTGTGGATTCCAGGATGAACAATGGCAATCGGCACCCTGGCGAAGTCTATGGTGTATTCAAAAATAATGTAAGAAACAAAGCTACAGCACATAGGACACTTCCACTCAAGGACGAATATTTTCAAGAAAACCAAAGAACCTCAGGTCACAGGCAACCCAACGTTTTCTGCTGCTCTCTTTACAAAAGCCTCGACTAGGATACAATCTAAATTTCCTTGGACGGAAAACATGGATGGAGAATATGTGATTCTTATCTACAATGATATATTACTGAGCCAGGAAATCAATGATGTAACGTCACTTGCCGCCAAAGGAGTGTTCGTAGTTACAATCATTCTCAGTAAATTTAGTCACATAGAAAAAAGGGGTTTATCAAAGATATGAGGTACAGGTGGAATACAAAATTGCGTCCCATGAATGAAATGGCAGACGAGAGAAAGCATCACACATTTAGCAAACACACTTATGCCTGTAGGAGCGCGAAGGTCACTTGAGGTGAGGAAAAAACAGGTGTTTTGAATGAGCACAGATACCATTCCATATAGACCAAGGAGGGAATCAAGACAACTTACTCTAAACCTCAAAGGACTGAACTCAGCCCACTTTACACACCAGAAAAGATTATTTACAACTGGTTAGAATTTGAAAAACAATTTATCGATGTCTCTCTGGAAGAGAATCAAGTGGATGCACAGCAGCAATCAACACAGCACTCAAAATCGGCTACACCCCGTGAGAAAAATAAACTGCAAAATAAAGGCAGTGAGTGAGAGATAAATTCTTCGAGACTTCGTTCAGGGGCTGTGATTGAAGTTGTTTTGAGCATATATTAACACACAGAAGGATCGGAGCTATGGGAGGACACTCGTGGGTCTGAGTGTCTTCGTGAGCATGAGTCAGCAAATGCAGCCCTTGTCGAATAACACTGCCTTTTCCTGATTCCATGGACCCGAAATCTCCAAATGCAGACGACCCTTCCTACAGCGAACACATGCATGGGACAGCCACAGGATGCTACCCCATTGGAACGGCAAAAAACATGAAAAGCCACCTCATCTTCTCATATCCTGGTGCTCGGGTTCAAGCTTTCAGCCGCTTTTCTGAAAATATACCCAATTGGGGAAGTCAGCACTTTCAAAACACTCTTACTTATAACTTGGAATTGGTGCCATGGATGAACTACAATGGGGAAGAATAAGAGACGATGGCTATATATTTGGACAGGAACATGGCGCTCTAATTTCCAATGCTGAACAAGAATTGACCCAAGTCTAAGCTTGCTCTCGGAAGGAGAATTGGGCTTGAAAATGTCCCGCTGCTTTGGGACCAGTTCCGAAAGTGGGAAGTTGAGCCGGGGATCTCAGGGAGCCTATAATTCATGGCCCTGCAGGATGGTAAAAGGCACTTAATGTGGAAAAATGACTTGGGTTGAACCAGAGAAAAGAACTTGAGAGCAAGGCAGAATTGCAAAACTAGGATTTCAAGAGGGAGAAGCGTCTCGCCTGGTAAGAACCTAGGATGTGGCAGTACTTCTTCAAACATGCCTTTGTCGAAAAAGGGTGTATGTCTTTATCCTGAATATCTTTAGGATAAAGGCATACACCGTTTTTGGGGAACCAGGCAGGGGCTCGGTGCAAATCAACACTACATAATGCTATCACTTCCCATCAAACAAAGGGTCATGTACGAAAAGTGTAAAGACCAGAAATGCATGGTAACGTGGAGGTAAATTGTACCCACATTTTGTGGATTGTGGGATGAACAATGGCAATCGGCACCCTGGCGAATTCTATGGTGTATTCGAAGATAAAGTAAGAAACAATGCTACAGCACATAGGACACTTCCACTCAAGGACGTATATTTTCACGGAAACCAAAGAACCTCAGGTCACAGGCAACCCAACGTTTACTGCTGCTATCTTTACAAAAGCCTCGACGAGGATACAATCTAAATTTCCTTGTACAGAAACATGGATGAAGAATATGTGATTCTTATCTACAATGATATATTACAGAGCCAGGAAATCATTGAAATAACGTCACTTGCGCCACCGGAGTGTTCTTAGTTACAATCATTCTCAGTGAATTTAGTCACATAGAAAAAAGTGGTTTATCAAAGATATGAGGTACAGGTGGAATATAAAATTGCGTCCCTTGAACGAAATGGAAGATGACAGAGAGAATTACACATTTAGCAAACACACTTATGCCTGTAAGAGCGCAAAGGTCACATGAGGTGAGGAAAAACCAGGTGTTTTCAATGAGCACAGATACCATTCCATATAGACCAAGGAGGGAATCAAGACAACTTACTCTAAACCTCAAAGGACTGAACTCAGCCCACTTTACACACCAGAAAAGATTATTGACAACTGGTCAGAATTTGAAAAACTATTTATCTATGTCTCTCTGGAAGAGAATCTAGTGGATGCACAGCAGCAAGCAACACAGCACGGAAAATCGGCTACACCCGGTGAGAAAAATAAACTGCAAAATAAAGGCAGTGAGTGACAGATAAATTCTTCGAGACTTCGTTCAGGGGCTGTGATTGGAGTTGTTTTCAGCATATATTCACACACAGAAAGATGGGACCTAAGGGAGGACAATCGTGGGTCTGAGTGTCTTCGTGAGCATGAGTCAGCAAATGCAGCCCTTGTAGAATAACACTGCCTTGCCCTGATTCCATTGACCTGAAATCTCCAAATGTAGACGACCCTTCTACAGCGAACACATGCATGTGTCAGCCACAGGATGCTACCCCATTGGAATGGGAAAAAACATGAAAAGGCACCTCATCTTCTCATATCCTGGTGCTCGGGTTCAAGCTTCCAGCCACTTTCCTGAAAATATCCCCACTTGGGGAAGTCAGCACTTTCAAAACCTTCTTTCTTATAGCTTGGAATTGGTTCCATGGATGAACTACAACGGGGAAGAATAAGAATCGATGCCTATATATTTGGACAGGCATATGGTGCTCTAATTTCAACTGCTGAACAAGAATTGACCCAAGTCTAAGCTTGCTCTCAGAAGGAGAATAGGGCTTGAAAATTTCCCGCTGCTTTGTGACCAGTTCCAAAAGTGGGAAGTTGAGCAGGGGATCTCAGGGAGCCTATAATTCATGGGCCTGCAGGATGGTCAAAGACACCTAATGTGGACAAATGACTTGGGTTGAGCCAGAGAAAAGAACTTGAGAGCAAGGCAGAATTGCAAAACTGGGATATCAAGAGGGAGAAGGGTCTCGCCTGGTAAGAACTTAGGATGTGGCAGTACTTCTTCAAACATGCCTTTGTCGAAAAAGGGTGTATGCCTTTATCCTGAATATATTCCGAATAAAGGCATACACCGTTTTGGGGCAACCAGGCAGGGGCTCGGTGCAAATCAACACTACATAGTGCTATCACTTCCCATCTAAACAAAGGGTCATCTACGAAAAGTGTAAAGACTAGAAATTCAGGGTAGCATGGAGGTAAATCGTACCCACATTTTGTGGATTCCAGGATGAACAATGGCAATCGGCACCCTGGCGAAGTCTATGGTGTATTCAAAAATAATGTAAGAAACAAAGCTACAGCACATAGGACACTTCCACTCAAGGACGTATATTTTCAAGAAAACCAAAGAACATCAGGTCACAGGCAACCCAACGTTTTCTGCTGCTCTCTTTACAAAAGCCTCGACTAGGATACAATCTAAATTTCCTTGGACGGAAAACATGGATGGAGAATATGTGATTCTTATCTACAATGATATATTACTGAGCCAGGAAATCAATGAAATAACGTCACTTGCCGCCAAAGGGGTGTTTGTAGTTACAATCATTCTCAGTAAATTTAGTCACATAGAAAAAAGTGGTTTATCAAAGATATGAGGTACAGGTGGAATACAAAATTGCGTCCCATGAATGAAATGGCAGACGAGAGAAAGCATCACACATTTAGCAAACACACTTATGCCTGTAGGAGCGCGAAGGTCACTTGAGGTGAGGAAAAAACAGGTGTTTTGAATGAGCACAGATACCATTCCATATAGACCAAGGAGGGAATCAAGACAACTTACTCTAAACCTCAAAGGACTGAACTCAGCCCACTTTACACACCAGAAAAGATTATTTACAACTGGTTAGAATTTGAAAAACAATTTATCGATGTCTCTCTGGAAGAGAATCAAGTGGATGCACATCAGCAAGCAACACAGCACTGAAAATCGGCTACACCCCGTGAGAAAAATAAACTGCAAAATAAAGGCAGTGAGTGAGAGATAAATTCTTCGAGACTTCGTTCAGGGGCTGTCATTGAAGTTGTTTTGAGCATATATTAACACACAGAAGGATCGGACCTAAGGGAGGACACTCGTGGGTCTGAGTGTCTTCGTGAGCATGAGTCAGCAAATGCAGCCCTTGTCGAATAACACTGCCTTTTCCTGATACCATGGACCCGAAATCTCCAAATGCAGACGACCCTTCCTACAGCGAACACATGCATGGGACAGCCACAGGATGCTACCCCATTGGAACGGCAAAAAACATGAAAAGCCACCTCATCTTCTCATATCCTGGTGCTCGGGTTCAAGCTTTCAGCCGCTTTTCTGAAAATATACCCAATTGGGGAAGTCAGCACTTTCAAAACACTCTTACTTATAACTTGGAATTGGTTCCATGGATGAACTACAATGGGGAAGAATAAGAGACGATGGCTATATATTTGGACAGGCACATGGCGCTCTAATTTCCAATGCTGAACAAGAATTGACCCAAGTCTAAGCTTGCTCTCAGAAGGAGAATTGGGCTTGAAAATTTCCTGCTGCTTTGGGACCTGTTCCGAAAGTGGGAAGTTGAGCCGGGGATCTCAGGGAGCCTATAATTCATGGCCCTACAGGATGGTAAAAGGCACGTAATGTGGAAAAATGACTTGGGTTGAACCAGAGAAAAGAACTTGAGAGCAAGGCAGAATTGCAAAACTAGGATTTCAAGAGGGAGAAGCGTCTCGCCTGGTAAGAACCTAGGATGTGGCAGTACTTCTTCAAACATGCCTTTGTCGAAAAAGGGTGTATGCCTTTATCCTGAATATATTCCGAATAAAGGCATACACCGTTTTTGGGCAACCAGGCAGGGGCTCGGTGCAAATCAACACTACATAGTGCTATCACTTCCCATCTAAACAAAGGGTCATCTACGAAAAGTGTAAAGACTAGAAATTCAGGGTAGCATGGAGGTAAATCGTACCCACATTTTGTGGATTCCAGGATGAACAATGGCAATCGGCACCCTGGCGAAGTCTATGGTGTATTCAAAAATAATGTAAGAAACAAAGCTACAGCACATAGGACACTTCCACTCAAGGACGTATATTTTCAAGAAAACCAAAGAACCTCAGGTCACAGGCAACCCAACGTTTTCTGCTGCTCTCTTTACAAAAGCCTCGACTAGGATACAATCTAAATTTCCTTGGACGGAAAACATGGATGGAGAATATGTGATTCTTATCTACAATGATATATTACTGAGCCAGGAAATCAATGAAATAACGTCACTTGCCGCCAAAGGGGTGTTCGTAGTTACAGTCATTCTCAGTAAATTTAGTCACATAGAAAAAAGTGGTTTATCAAAGATATGAGGTACAGGTGGAATACAAAATTGCGTCCCATGAATGAAATGGCAGACGAGAGAAAGCATCACACATTTAGCAAACACACTTATGCCTGTAGGAGCGCGAAGGTCACTTGAGGTGAGGAAAAAACAGGTGTTTTGAATGAGCACAGATACCATTCCATATAGACCAAGGAGGGAATCAAGCCAACTTACTCTAAACCTCAAAGGACTGAACTCAGCCCACTTTACACAGCAGAAAAGATTATTTACAACTGGTTAGAATTTGAAAAACAATTTATCGATGTCTCTCTGGAAGAGAATCAAGTGGATGCACAGCAGCAAGCAACACAGCACTCAAAATCGGCTACACCCCGTGAGAAAAATAAACTGCAAAATAAAGGCAGTGAGTGAGAGATAAATTCTTCGAGACTTCGTTCAGGGGCTGTCATTGAAGTTGTTTTGAGCATATATTAACACACAGAAGGATCGGACCTAAGGGATGACACTCGTGGGTCTGAGTGTCTTCGTGACCATGAGTCAGCAAATGCAGCCCTTGTCGAATAACACTGCCTTTTCCTGATTCCATGGACCCGAAATCTCCAAATGCAGACGACCCTTCCTACAGCGAACACATGCATGGGACAGCCACAGGATGCTACCCCATTGGAACGGCAAAAAAACATGAAAAGCCACCTCATCTTCTCATATCCTGGTGCTCGGGTTCAAGCTTTCAGCCGCTTTTCTGAAAATATACCCAATTGGGGAAGTCAGCACTTTCAAAACACTCTTACTTATAACTTGGAATTGGTTCCATGGATGAACTACAATGGGGAAGAATAAGAGACGATGGCTATATATTTGGACAGGCACATGGCGCTCTAATTTCCAATGCTGAACAAGAATTGACCCAAGTCTAAGCTTGCTCTCGGAAGGAGAATTGGGCTTGAAAATTTCCTGCTGCTTTGGGACCAGTTCCGAAAGTGGGAAGTTGAGCCGGGGATCTCAGGGAGCCTATAATTCATGGCCCTGCAGGATGGTAAAAGGCACGTAATGTGGAAAAATGACTTGGGTTGAACCAGAGAAAAGAACTTGAGAGCAAGGCAGAATTGCAAAACTTGGATTTCAAGAGGGAGAAGCGTCTCGCCTGGTAAGAACCTAGGATGTGGCAGTACTTCTTCAAACATGCCTTTGTCGAAAAAGAGTGTATGCCTTTATCCTGAATATATTCCGAATAAAGGCATACACCGTTTTTGGGCAACCAGGCAGAGGCTCGGTGCAAATCAACACTACATAGTGCTATCACTTCCCATCTAAACAAAGGGTCATCTACGAAAAGTGTAAAGACTAGAAATTCAGGGTAGCATGGAGGTAAATCGTACCCACATTTTGTGGATTCCAGGATGAACAATGGCAATCGGCACCCTGGCGAAGTCTATGGTGTATTCAAAAATAATGTAAGAAACAAAGCTACAGCACATAGGACACTTCCACTCAAGGACGAATATTTTCAAGAAAACCAAAGAACCTCAGGTCACAGGCAACCCAACGTTTTCTGCTGCTCTCTTTACAAAAGCCTCGACTAGGATACAATCTAAATTTCCTTGGACGGAAAACATGGATGGAGAATATGTGATTCTTATCTACAATGATATATTACTGAGCCAGGAAATCAATGATGTAACGTCACTTGCCGCCAAAGGAGTGTTCGTAGTTACAATCATTCTCAGTAAATTTAGTCACATAGAAAAAAGGGGTTTATCAAAGATATGAGGTACAGGTGGAATACAAAATTGCGTCCCATGAATGAAATGGCAGACGAGAGAAAGCATCACACATTTAGCAAACACACTTATGCCTGTAGGAGCGCGAAGGTCACTTGAGGTGAGGAAAAAACAGGTGTTTTGAATGAGCACAGATACCATTCCATATAGACCAAGGAGGGAATCAAGACAACTTACTCTAAACCTCAAAGGACTGAACTCAGCCCACTTTACACACCAGAAAAGATTATTTACAACTGGTTAGAATTTGAAAAACAATTTATCGATGTCTCTCTGGAAGAGAATCAAGTGGATGCACAGCAGCAATCAACACAGCACTCAAAATCGGCTACACCCCGTGAGAAAAATAAACTGCAAAATAAAGGCAGTGAGTGAGAGATAAATTCTTCGAGACTTCGTTCAGGGGCTGTGATTGAAGTTGTTTTGAGCATATATTAACACACAGAAGGATCGGAGCTATGGGAGGACACTCGTGGGTCTGAGTGTCTTCGTGAGCATGAGTCAGCAAATGCAGCCCTTGTCGAATAACACTGCCTTTTCCTGATTCCATGGACCCGAAATCTCCAAATGCAGACGACCCTTCCTACAGCGAACACATGCATGGGACAGCCACAGGATGCTACCCCATTGGAACGGCAAAAAACATGAAAAGCCACCTCATCTTCTCATATCCTGGTGCTCGGGTTCAAGCTTTCAGCCGCTTTTCTGAAAATATACCCAATTGGGGAAGTCAGCACTTTCAAAACACTCTTACTTATAACTTGGAATTGGTGCCATGGATGAACTACAATGGGGAAGAATAAGAGACGATGGCTATATATTTGGACAGGAACATGGCGCTCTAATTTCCAATGCTGAACAAGAATTGACCCAAGTCTAAGCTTGCTCTCGGAAGGAGAATTGGGCTTGAAAATGTCCCGCTGCTTTGGGACCAGTTCCGAAAGTGGGAAGTTGAGCCGGGGATCTCAGGGAGCCTATAATTCATGGCCCTGCAGGATGGTAAAAGGCACTTAATGTGGAAAAATGACTTGGGTTGAACCAGAGAAAAGAACTTGAGAGCAAGGCAGAATTGCAAAACTAGGATTTCAAGAGGGAGAAGCGTCTCGCCTGGTAAGAACCTAGGATGTGGCAGTACTTCTTCAAACATGCCTTTGTCGAAAAAGGGTGTATGTCTTTATCCTGAATATCTTTAGGATAAAGGCATACACCGTTTTTGGGGAACCAGGCAGGGGCTCGGTGCAAATCAACACTACATAATGCTATCACTTCCCATCAAACAAAGGGTCATGTACGAAAAGTGTAAAGACCAGAAATGCATGGTAACGTGGAGGTAAATTGTACCCACATTTTGTGGATTGTGGGATGAACAATGGCAATCGGCACCCTGGCGAATTCTATGGTGTATTCGAAGATAAAGTAAGAAACAATGCTACAGCACATAGGACACTTCCACTCAAGGACGTATATTTTCACGGAAACCAAAGAACCTCAGGTCACAGGCAACCCAACGTTTACTGCTGCTATCTTTACAAAAGCCTCGACGAGGATACAATCTAAATTTCCTTGTACAGAAACATGGATGAAGAATATGTGATTCTTATCTACAATGATATATTACAGAGCCAGGAAATCATTGAAATAACGTCACTTGCGCCACCGGAGTGTTCTTAGTTACAATCATTCTCAGTGAATTTAGTCACATAGAAAAAAGTGGTTTATCAAAGATATGAGGTACAGGTGGAATATAAAATTGCGTCCCTTGAACGAAATGGAAGATGACAGAGAGAATTACACATTTAGCAAACACACTTATGCCTGTAAGAGCGCAAAGGTCACATGAGGTGAGGAAAAACCAGGTGTTTTCAATGAGCACAGATACCATTCCATATAGACCAAGGAGGGAATCAAGACAACTTACTCTAAACCTCAAAGGACTGAACTCAGCCCACTTTACACACCAGAAAAGATTATTGACAACTGGTCAGAATTTGAAAAACTATTTATCTATGTCTCTCTGGAAGAGAATCTAGTGGATGCACAGCAGCAAGCAACACAGCACGGAAAATCGGCTACACCCGGTGAGAAAAATAAACTGCAAAATAAAGGCAGTGAGTGACAGATAAATTCTTCGAGACTTCGTTCAGGGGCTGTGATTGGAGTTGTTTTCAGCATATATTCACACACAGAAAGATGGGACCTAAGGGAGGACAATCGTGGGTCTGAGTGTCTTCGTGAGCATGAGTCAGCAAATGCAGCCCTTGTAGAATAACACTGCCTTGCCCTGATTCCATTGACCTGAAATCTCCAAATGTAGACGACCCTTCTACAGCGAACACATGCATGTGTCAGCCACAGGATGCTACCCCATTGGAATGGGAAAAAACATGAAAAGGCACCTCATCTTCTCATATCCTGGTGCTCGGGTTCAAGCTTCCAGCCACTTTCCTGAAAATATCCCCACTTGGGGAAGTCAGCACTTTCAAAACCTTCTTTCTTATAGCTTGGAATTGGTTCCATGGATGAACTACAACGGGGAAGAATAAGAATCGATGCCTATATATTTGGACAGGCATATGGTGCTCTAATTTCAACTGCTGAACAAGAATTGACCCAAGTCTAAGCTTGCTCTCAGAAGGAGAATAGGGCTTGAAAATTTCCCGCTGCTTTGTGACCAGTTCCAAAAGTGGGAAGTTGAGCAGGGGATCTCAGGGAGCCTATAATTCATGGGCCTGCAGGATGGTCAAAGACACCTAATGTGGACAAATGACTTGGGTTGAGCCAGAGAAAAGAACTTGAGAGCAAGGCAGAATTGCAAAACTGGGATATCAAGAGGGAGAAGGGTCTCGCCTGGTAAGAACTTAGGATGTGGCAGTACTTCTTCAAACATGCCTTTGTCGAAAAAGGGTGTATGCCTTTATCCTGAATATATTCCGAATAAAGGCATACACCGTTTTGGGGCAACCAGGCAGGGGCTCGGTGCAAATCAACACTACATAGTGCTATCACTTCCCATCTAAACAAAGGGTCATCTACGAAAAGTGTAAAGACTAGAAATTCAGGGTAGCATGGAGGTAAATCGTACCCACATTTTGTGGATTCCAGGATGAACAATGGCAATCGGCACCCTGGCGAAGTCTATGGTGTATTCAAAAATAATGTAAGAAACAAAGCTACAGCACATAGGACACTTCCACTCAAGGACGTATATTTTCAAGAAAACCAAAGAACATCAGGTCACAGGCAACCCAACGTTTTCTGCTGCTCTCTTTACAAAAGCCTCGACTAGGATACAATCTAAATTTCCTTGGACGGAAAACATGGATGGAGAATATGTGATTCTTATCTACAATGATATATTACTGAGCCAGGAAATCAATGAAATAACGTCACTTGCCGCCAAAGGGGTGTTTGTAGTTACAATCATTCTCAGTAAATTTAGTCACATAGAAAAAAGTGGTTTATCAAAGATATGAGGTACAGGTGGAATACAAAATTGCGTCCCATGAATGAAATGGCAGACGAGAGAAAGCATCACACATTTAGCAAACACACTTATGCCTGTAGGAGCGCGAAGGTCACTTGAGGTGAGGAAAAAACAGGTGTTTTGAATGAGCACAGATACCATTCCATATAGACCAAGGAGGGAATCAAGACAACTTACTCTAAACCTCAAAGGACTGAACTCAGCCCACTTTACACACCAGAAAAGATTATTTACAACTGGTTAGAATTTGAAAAACAATTTATCGATGTCTCTCTGGAAGAGACTCAAGTGGATGCACATCAGCAAGCAACACAGCACTGAAAATCGGCTACACCCCGTGAGAAAAATAAACTGCAAAATAAAGGCAGTGAGTGAGAGATAAATTCTTCGAGACTTCGTTCAGGGGCTGTCATTGAAGTTGTTTTGAGCATATATTAACACACAGAAGGATCGGACCTAAGGGAGGACACTCGTGGGTCTGAGTGTCTTCGTGAGCATGAGTCAGCAAATGCAGCCCTTGTCGAATAACACTGCCTTTTCCTGATACCATGGACCCGAAATCTCCAAATGCAGACGACCCTTCCTACAGCGAACACATGCATGGGACAGCCACAGGATGCTACCCCATTGGAACGGCAAAAAACATGAAAAGCCACCTCATCTTCTCATATCCTGGTGCTCGGGTTCAAGCTTTCAGCCGCTTTTCTGAAAATATACCCAATTGGGGAAGTCAGCACTTTCAAAACACTCTTACTTATAACTTGGAATTGGTTCCATGGATGAACTACAATGGGGAAGAATAAGAGACGATGGCTATATATTTGGACAGGCACATGGCGCTCTAATTTCCAATGCTGAACAAGAATTGACCCAAGTCTAAGCTTGCTCTCAGAAGGAGAATTGGGCTTGAAAATTTCCTGCTGCTTTGGGACCTGTTCCGAAAGTGGGAAGTTGAGCCGGGGATCTCAGGGAGCCTATAATTCATGGCCCTACAGGATGGTAAAAGGCACGTAATGTGGAAAAATGACTTGGGTTGAACCAGAGAAAAGAACTTGAGAGCAAGGCAGAATTGCAAAACTAGGATTTCAAGAGGGAGAAGCGTCTCGCCTGGTAAGAACCTAGGATGTGGCAGTACTTCTTCAAACATGCCTTTGTCGAAAAAGGGTGTATGCCTTTATCCTGAATATATTCCGAATAAAGGCATACACCGTTTTTGGGCAACCAGGCAGGGGCTCGGTGCAAATCAACACTACATAGTGCTATCACTTCCCATCTAAACAAAGGGTCATCTACGAAAAGTGTAAAGACTAGAAATTCAGGGTAGCATGGAGGTAAATCGTACCCACATTTTGTGGATTCCAGGATGAACAATGGCAATCGGCACCCTGGCGAAGTCTATGGTGTATTCAAAAATAATGTAAGAAACAAAGCTACAGCACATAGGACACTTCCACTCAAGGACGTATATTTTCAAGAAAACCAAAGAACCTCAGGTCACAGGCAACCCAACGTTTTCTGCTGCTCTCTTTACAAAAGCCTCGACTAGGATACAATCTAAATTTCCTTGGACGGAAAACATGGATGGAGAATATGTGATTCTTATCTACAATGATATATTACTGAGCCAGGAAATCAATGAAATAACGTCACTTGCCGCCAAAGGGGTGTTCGTAGTTACAGTCATTCTCAGTAAATTTAGTCACATAGAAAAAAGTGGTTTATCAAAGATATGAGGTACAGGTGGAATACAAAATTGCGTCCCATGAATGAAATGGCAGACGAGAGAAAGCATCACACATTTAGCAAACACACTTATGCCTGTAGGAGCGCGAAGGTCACTTGAGGTGAGGAAAAAACAGGTGTTTTGAATGAGCACAGATACCATTCCATATAGACCAAGGAGGGAATCAAGCCAACTTACTCTAAACCTCAAAGGACTGAACTCAGCCCACTTTACACAGCAGAAAAGATTATTTACAACTGGTTAGAATTTGAAAAACAATTTATCGATGTCTCTCTGGAAGAGAATCAAGTGGATGCACAGCAGCAAGCAACACAGCACTCAAAATCGGCTACACCCCGTGAGAAAAATAAACTGCAAAATAAAGGCAGTGAGTGAGAGATAAATTCTTCGAGACTTCGTTCAGGGGCTGTCATTGAAGTTGTTTTGAGCATATATTAACACACAGAAGGATCGGACCTAAGGGATGACACTCGTGGGTCTGAGTGTCTTCGTGACCATGAGTCAGCAAATGCAGCCCTTGTCGAATAACACTGCCTTTTCCTGATTCCATGGACCCGAAATCTCCAAATGCAGACGACCCTTCCTACAGCGAACACATGCATGGGACAGCCACAGGATGCTACCCCATTGGAACGGCAAAAAAACATGAAAAGCCACCTCATCTTCTCATATCCTGGTGCTCGGGTTCAAGCTTTCAGCCGCTTTTCTGAAAATATACCCAATTGGGGAAGTCAGCACTTTCAAAACACTCTTACTTATAACTTGGAATTGGTTCCATGGATGAACTACAATGGGGAAGAATAAGAGACGATGGCTATATATTTGGACAGGCACATGGCGCTCTAATTTCCAATGCTGAACAAGAATTGACCCAAGTCTAAGCTTGCTCTCAGAAGGAGAATTGGGCTTGAAAATTTCCTGCTGCTTTGGGACCAGTTCCGAAAGTGGGAAGTTGAGCCGGGGATCTCAGGGAGCCTATAATTCATGGCCCTACAGGATGGTAAAAGGCACGTAATGTGGAAAAATGACTTGGGTTGAACCAGAGAAAAGAACTTGAGAGCAAGGCAGAATTGCAAAACTAGGATTTCAAGAGGGAGAAGCGTCTCGCCTGGAAAGAACCTAGGATGTGGCAGTACTTCTTCAAACATGCCTTTGTCCAAAAAGGGTGTATGTCTTTATCCTGAATATCTTTAGGATAAAGGCATACACCGTTTTTGGGGAACCAGGCAGGGGCTCGGTGCAAATCAACACTACATAATGCTATCACTTCCCATCAAAACAAAGGGTCATGTACTAAAAGTGTAAAGACCAGAAATGCAGGGTAACGTGGAGGTAAATCGTACCCACATTTTGTGGATTGTGGGATGAACAATGGCAATCGGCACCCTGGCGAATTCTATGGTGTATTCGAAGATAAAGTAAGAAACAATGCTACAGCACATAGGACACTTCCACTCAAGGACGTATATTTTCAAGGAAACCAAAGAACCTCAGGTCACAGGCAACACAACGTTTACTGCTGCTCTCTTTACAAAAGCCTCGACGAGGATACAATCTAAATTTCCTTGGACAGAAACATGGATGAAGAATATGTGATTCTTATCTACAATGATATATTACAGAGCCAGGAAATCAATGAAATAACGTCACTTGCGCCACCGGAGTGTTCTTAGTTACAATCAATCTCAGTGAATTTAGTCACATAGAAAAAAGTGGTTTATCAAAGATATGAGGTACAGGTGGAATATAAAATTGCGTCCCTTGAACGAAATGGCAGACGACAGAGAGAATTACACATTTAGCAAACACACTTATGCCTGTAGGAGCGCAAAGGTCACATGAGGTGAGGAAAAACCAGGTGTTTTCAATGAGCACAGATACCATTCCATATAGACCAAGGAGGGAATCAAGACAACTTACTCTAAACCTCAAAGGACTGAACTCAGCCCACTTTACACACCAGAAAAGATTATTGACAACTGGTCAGAATTTGAAAAACTATTTATCTATGTCTCTCTGGAAGAGAATCTAGTGGATGCACAGCAGCAAGCAACACAGCACGGAAAATCGGCTACACCCGGTGAGAAAAATAAACTGCAAAATAAAGGCAGTGAGTGACAGATAAATTCTTCGAGACTTCGTTCAGGGGCTGTGATTGGAGTTGTTTTCAGCATATATTCACACACAGAAAGATGGGACCTAAGGGAGGACAATCGTGGGTCTGAGTGTCTTCGTGAGCATGAGTCAGCAAATGCAGCCCTTGTAGAATAACACTGCCTTGCCCTGATTCCATTGACCTGAAATCTCCAAATGTAGACGACCCTTCTACAGCGAACACATGCATGTGTCAGCCACAGGATGCTACCCCATTGGAATGGGAAAAAACATGAAAAGGCACCTCATCTTCTCATATCCTGGTGCTCGGGTTCAAGCTTCCAGCCACTTTCCTGAAAATATCCCCACTTGGGGAAGTCAGCACTTTCAAAACCTTCTTTCTTAGAGCTTGGAATTGGTTCCATGGATGAACTACAACGGGGAAGAATAAGACACGATGCCTTTATATTTGGACAGGCATATGGTGCTCTAATTTCAACTGCTGAACAAGAATTGACCCAAGTCTAAGCTTGCTCTCAGAAGGAGAATAGGGCTTGAAAATTTCCCGCTGCTTTGTGACCAGTTCCAAAAGTGGGAAGTTGAGCAGGGGATCTCAGGGAGCCTATAATTCATGGGCCTGCAGGATGGTCAAAGACACCTAATGTGGACAAATGACTTGGGTTGAGCCAGAGAAAAGAACTTGAGAGCAAGGCAGAATTGCAAAAATGGGATTTCAAGAGGGAGACGCGTCTCGCCTGGTAAGAACCTAGAATGTGGCAGTACTTCTTCAACCATGCCTTTGTCGAAAAACGGTGTATGCCTTTATCCTGAATATATTCCGAATAAAGGCATACACCGTTTTTGGGCAACCAGGCAGGGGCTCGGTGCAAATCAACACTACATAGTGCTATCTCTTCCCATCTAAACAAAGGGTCATCTACGAAAAGTGTAAAGACTAGAAATTCAGGGTAGCATGGAGGTAAATCGTACCCACATTTTGTGGATTCCAGGATGAACAATGGCAATCGGCACCCTGGCGAAGTCTATGGTGTATTCAAAAATAATGTAAGAAACAAAGCTACAGCACATAGGACACTTCCACTCAAGGACATATATTTTCAAGAAAACCAAAGAACCTCAGGTCACAGGCAACCCAACGTTTTCTGCTGCTCTCTTTACAAAAGCCTCGACTAGGATACAATCTAAATTTCCTTGGACGGAAAACATGGATGGAGAATATGTGATTCTTAACTACAATGATATATTACTGAGCCAGGAAATCAATGAAATAACGTCACTTGCCGCCAAAGGGGTGTTCGTAGTTACAATCATTCTCAGTAAATTTAGTCACATAGAAAAAAGTGGTTTATCAAAGATATGAGGTACAGGTGGAATACAAAATTGCGTCTCATGAATGAAATGGCAGACGAGAGAAAGCATCACACATTTAGCAAACACACTTATGCCTGTAGGAGCGCGAAGGTCACTTGAGGTGAGGAAAAAACAGGTGTTTTGAATGAGCACAGATACCATTCCATATAGACCAAGGAGGGAATCAAGACAACTTACTCTAAACCTCAAAGGAATGAACTCAGCCCACTTTACACACCAGAAAAGATTATTTACAACTGGTTAGAATTTGAAAAACAATTTATCGATGTCTCTCTGGAAGAGAATCAAGTGGATGCACAGCAGCAAGCAACACAGCACTCAAAATCGGCTACACCCCGTGACAAAAATAAACTGCAAAATAAAGGCAGTGAGTGAGAGATAAATTCTTCGAGACTTCGTTCAGGGGCTGTCATTGAAGTTGTTTTGAGCATATATTAACACCAGAAGGATCAGACCTAAGGGAGGACACTCGTGGGTCTGAGTGTCTTCGTGACCATGAGTCAGCAAATGCAGCCCTTGTCGAATAACACTGCCTTTTCCTGATACCATGGACCCGAAATCTCCAAATGCAGACGACCCTTCCTACAGCGAACACATGCATGGGACAGCCACAGGATGCTACCCCATTGGAACGGCAAAAAACATGAAAAGCCACCTCATCTTCTCATATCCTGGTGCTCGGGTTCAAGCTTTCAGCCGCTTTTCTGAAAATATACCCAATTGGGGAAGTCAGCACTTTCAAAACACTCTTACTTATAACTTGGAATTGGTTCCATGGATGAACTACAACGGGGAAGAATAAGAGACGATGGCTATATATTTGGACAGGCACATGGCGCTCTAATTTCCAATGCTGAACAAGAATTGACCCAAGTCTAAGCTTGCTCTCAGAAGGAGAATTGGGCTTGAAAATTTCCTGCTGCTTTGGGACCTGTTCCGAAAGTGGGAAGTTGAGCCGGGGATCTCAGGGAGCCTATAATTCATGGCCCTACAGGATGGTAAAAGGCACGTAATGTGGAAAAATGACTTGGGTTGAACCAGAGAAAAGAACTTGAGAGCAAGGCAGAATTGCAAAACTAGGATTTCAAGAGGGAGAAGCGTCTCGCCTGGAAAGAACCTAGGATGTGGCAGTACTTCTTCAAACATGCCTTTGTCGAAAAAGGGTGTATGTCTTTATCCTGAATATCTTTAGGATAAAGGCATACACCGTTTTTGGGGAACCAGGCAGGGGCTCGGTGCAAATCAACACTACATAATGCTATCACTTCCCATCAAAACAAAGGGTCATGTACTAAAAGTGTAAAGACCAGAAATGCAGGGTAACGTGGAGGTAAATCGTACCCACATTTTGTGGATTGTGGGATGAACAATGGCAATCGGCACCCTGGCGAATTCTATGGTGTATTCGAAGATAAAGTAAGAAACAATGCTACAGCACATAGGACACTTCCACTCAAGGACGTATATTTTCAAGGAAACCAAAGAACCTCAGGTCACAGGCAACACAACGTTTACTGCTGCTCTCTTTACAAAAGCCTCGACGAGGATACAATCTAAATTTCCTTGGACAGAAACATGGATGAAGAATATGTGATTCTTATCTACAATGATATATTACAGAGCCAGGAAATCAATGAAATAACGTCACTTGCGCCACCGGAGTGTTCTTAGTTACAATCAATCTCAGTGAATTTAGTCACATAGAAAAAAGTGGTTTATCAAAGATATGAGGTACAGGTGGAATATAAAATTGCGTCCCTTGAACGAAATGGCAGACGACAGAGAGAATTACACATTTAGCAAACACACTTATGCCTGTAGGAGCGCAAAGGTCACATGAGGTGAGGAAAAACCAGGTGTTTTCAATGAGCACAGATACCATTCCATATAGACCAAGGAGGGAATCAAGACAACTTACTCTAAACCTCAAAGGACTGAACTCAGCCCACTTTACACACCAGAAAAGATTATTGACAACTGGTCAGAATTTGAAAAACTATTTACCTATGTCTCTCTGGAAGAGAATCTAGTGGATGCACAGCAGCAAGCAACACAGCACGGAAAATCGGCTACACCCGGTGAGAAAAATAAACTGCAAAATAAAGGCAGTGAGTGACAGATAAATTCTTCGAGACTTCGTTCAGGGGCTGTGATTGGAGTTGTTTTCAGCATATATTCACACACAGAAAGATGGGACCTAAGGGAGGACAATCGTGGGTCTGAGTGTCTTCGTGAGCATGAGTCAGCAAATGCAGCCCTTGTAGAATAACACTGCCTTGCCCTGATTCCATTGACCTGAAATCTCCAAATGTAGACGACCCTTCTACAGCGAACACATGCATGTGTCAGCCACAGGATGCTACCCCATTGGAATGGGAAAAAACATGAAAAGGCACCTCATCTTCTCATATCCTGGTGCTCGGGTTCAAGCTTCCAGCCACTTTCCTGAAAATATCCCCACTTGGGGAAGTCAGCACTTTCAAAACCTTCTTTCTTAGAGCTTGGAATTGGTTCCATGGATGAACTACAACGGGGAAGAATAAGACACGATGCCTTTATATTTGGACAGGCATATGGTGCTCTAATTTCAACTGCTGAACAAGAATTGACCCAAGTCTAAGCTTGCTCTCAGAAGGAGAATAGGGCTTGAAAATTTCCCGCTGCTTTGTGACCAGTTCCAAAAGTGGGAAGTTGAGCAGGGGATCTCAGGGAGCCTATAATTCATGGGCCTGCAGGATGGTCAAAGACACCTAATGTGGACAAATGACTTGGGTTGAGCCAGAGAAAAGAACTTGAGAGCAAGGCAGAATTGCAAAAATGGGATTTCAAGAGGGAGACGCGTCTCGCCTGGTAAGAACCTAGAATGTGGCAGTACTTCTTCAACCATGCCTTTGTCGAAAAACGGTGTATGCCTTTATCCTGAATATATTCCGAATAAAGGCATACACCGTTTTTGGGCAACCAGGCAGGGGCTCGGTGCAAATCAACACTACATAGTGCTATCTCTTCCCATCTAAACAAAGGGTCATCTACGAAAAGTGTAAAGACTAGAAATTCAGGGTAGCATGGAGGTAAATCGTACCCACATTTTGTGGATTCCAGGATGAACAATGGCAATCGGCACCCTGGCGAAGTCTATGGTGTATTCAAAAATAATGTAAGAAACAAAGCTACAGCACATAGGACACTTCCACTCAAGGACATATATTTTCAAGAAAACCAAAGAACCTCAGGTCACAGGCAACCCAACGTTTTCTGCTGCTCTCTTTACAAAAGCCTCGACTAGGATACAATCTAAATTTCCTTGGACGGAAAACATGGATGGAGAATATGTGATTCTTAACTACAATGATATATTACTGAGCCAGGAAATCAATGAAATAACGTCACTTGCCGCCAAAGGGGTGTTCGTAGTTACAATCATTCTCAGTAAATTTAGTCACATAGAAAAAAGTGGTTTATCAAAGATATGAGGTACAGGTGGAATACAAAATTGCGTCTCATGAATGAAATGGCAGACGAGAGAAAGCATCACACATTTAGCAAACACACTTATGCCTGTAGGAGCGCGAAGGTCACTTGAGGTGAGGAAAAAACAGGTGTTTTGAATGAGCACAGATACCATTCCATATAGACCAAGGAGGGAATCAAGACATCTTACTCTAAACCTCAAAGGAATGAACTCAGCCCACTTTACACACCAGAAAAGATTATTTACAACTGGTTAGAATTTGAAAAACAATTTATCGATGTCTCTCTGGAAGAGAATCAAGTGGATGCACAGCAGCAAGCAACACAGCACTCAAAATCGGCTACACCCCGTGACAAAAATAAACTGCAAAATAAAGGCAGTGAGTGAGAGATAAATTCTTCGAGACTTCGTTCAGGGGCTGTCATTGAAGTTGTTTTGAGCATATATTAACACCAGAAGGATCAGACCTAAGGGAGGACACTCGTGGGTCTGAGTGTCTTCGTGACCATGAGTCAGCAAATGCAGCCCTTGTCGAATAACACTGCCTTTTCCTGATTCCATGGACCCGAAATCTCCAAATGCAGACGACCCTTCCTACAGCGAACACATGCATGGGACAGCCACAGGATGCTACCCCATTGGAACGGCAAAAAACATGAAAAGCCACCTCATCTTCTCATATCCTGGTGCTCGGGTTCAAGCTTTCAGCCGCTTTTCTGAAAATATACCCAATTGGGGAAGTCAGCACTTTCAAAACACTCTTACTTATAACTTGGAATTGGTTCCATGGATGAACTACAACGGGGAAGAATAAGAGACGATGGCTATATATTTGGACAGGCACATGGCGCTCTAATTTCCAATGCTGAACAAGAATTGACCCAAGTCTAAGCTTGCTCTCAGAAGGAGAATTGGGCTTGAAAATTTCCTGCTGCTTTGGGACCTGTTCCGAAAGTGGGAAGTTGAGCCGGGGATCTCAGGGAGCCTATAATTCATGGCCCTACAGGATGGTAAAAGGCACGTAATGTGGAAAAATGACTTGGGTTGAACCAGAGAAAAGAACTTGAGAGCAAGGCAGAATTGCAAAACTAGGATTTCAAGAGGGAGAAGCGTCTCGCCTGGTAATAACCTAGGATGTGGCAGTACTTCTTCAAACATGCCTTTGTCGAAAAAGGGTGTAAGCCTTTATCCTGAATATATTCCGAATAAAGGCATACACCGTTTTTGGGCAACCAGGCAGGGGCTCGGTGCAAATCAACACTACATAGTGCTATCACTTCCCATCTAAACAAAGGGTCATCTACGAAAAGTGTAAAGACTAGAAATTCAGGGTAGCATGGAGGTAAATCGTACCCACATTTTGTGGATTCCAGGATGAACAATGGCAATCGGCACCCTGGCGAAGTCTATGGTGTATTCAAAAATAATGTAAGAAACAAAGCTACAGCACATAGGACACTTCCACTCAAGGACGTATATTTTCAAGAAAACCAAAGAACCTCAGGTCACAGGCAACCCAACGTTTTCTGCTGCTCTCTTTACAAAAGCCTCGACTAGGATACAATCTAAATTTCCTTGGATGGAAAACATGGATGGAGAATATGTGATTCTTATCTACAATGATATATTACTGAGCCAGGAAATCAATGAAATAACGTTACTTGCCGCCAAAGGGGTGTTCGTAGTTACAATCATTCTCAGTAAATTTAGTCACATAGAAAAAAGTGGTTTATCAAAGATATGAGGTACAGGTGGAATACAAAATTGCGTCCCATGAATGAAATGGCAGACGAGAGAAAGCATCACACATTTAGCAAACACACTTATGCCTGTAGGAGCGCGAAGGTCACTTGAGGTGAGGAAAAAACAGGTGTTTTGAATGAGCACAGATACCATTCCATATAGACCAAGGAGGGAATCAAGACAACTTACTCTAAACCTCAAAGGAATGAACTCAGCCCACTTTACACAGCAGAAAAGATTATTTACAGCTGGTTAGAATTTGAAAAACAATTTATCGATGTCTCTCTGGAAGAGAATCAAGTGGATGCACAGCAGCAAGCAACACAGCACTGAAAATCGGCTACACCCCGTGAGAAAAATAAACTGCAAAATAAAGGCAGTGAGTGAGGGATAAATTCTTCGAGACTTCGTTCAGGGGCTGTCATTGAACTTGTTTTGAGCATATATTAACACACAGAAGGATCGGACCTAAGGGAAGACACTCGTGGGTCTGAGTGTCTTCGTGAGCATGAGTCAGCAAATGCAGCCCTTGTCGAATAACACTGCCTTTTCCTGATTCCATGGACCCGAAATCTCCAAATGCAGACGACCCTTCCTACAGCGAACACATGCATGGGACAGCCACAGGATGCTACCCCATTGGAACGGCAAAAAAGATGAAAAGCCACCTCATCTTCTCATATCCTGGTGCTCGGGTTCAAGCTTTCAGCCGCTTTTCTGAAAATATACCCAATTGGGGAATTCAGCACTTTCAAAACACTCTTACTTATAACTTGGAATTGGTTCCATGGATGAACTACAATGGGGAAGAATAAGAGACGATGGCTATATATTTGGACAGGCACATGGCGCTCTAATTTCCAATGCTGAACAAGAATTGACCCAAGTCTAAGCTTGCTCTCAGAAGGAGAATTGGGCTTGAAAATTTCCTGCTGCTTTGGGACCTGTTCCGAAAGTGGGAAGTTGAGCCGGGTATCTCAGGGAGCCTATAATTCATGGCCCTAGAGGATGGGAAAAGGCACGTAATGTGGAAAAATGACTTGGGTTGAACCAGAGAAAAGAACTTGAGAGCAAGGCAGAATTGCAAAACTAGGATTTCAAGAGGGAGAAGCGTCTCGCCTGGTAAGAACCTAGGATGTGGCAGTACTTCTTCAAACATGCCTTTGTCGAAAAAGGGTGTATGTCTTTATCCTGAATATCTTTAGGATAAAGGCATACACCGTTTTGGGGGAACCAGGCAGGGGCTCTGTGCAAATCAACACTACATAATGCTATCACTTCCCTTCAAAACAAAGGGTCATGTACGAAAAGTGTAAAGACCAGAAATGCAGGGTAACGTGGAGGTAAATCGTACCCACATTTTGTGGATTGTGGGATGAACAATGGCAATCGGCACCCTGGAGAATTCTATGGTGTATTCGAAGATAAAGTAAGAAACAATGCTACAGCACAGAGGACACTTCCACTCAAGGACGTATATTTTCAAGGAAACCAAAGAACCTCAGGTCACAGGCAACCCAACGTTTACTGCTGCTCTCTTTACAAAAGCCTCGACGAGGATACAATCTAAATTTCCTTGGACAGAAACATGGATGAAGAATATGTGATTCTTATCTACAATGATATATTACAGAGCCAGGAAATCAATGAAATAACGTCACTTGCGCCACCGGAGTGTTCTTAGTTACAATCATTCTCAGTGAATTTAGTCACATAGAAAAAAGTGGTTTATCAAAGATATGAGGTACAGGTGGAATATAAAATTGCGTCCCTTGAACGAAATGGCAGACGACAGAGAGAATTACACATTTAGCAAACACACTTATGCCTGTAGGAGCGCAAAGGTCACATGAGGTGAGGAAAAACCAGGTGTTTTCAATGAGCACAGATACCATTCCATATAGACCAAGGAGGGAATCAAGACAACTTACTCTAAACCTCAAAGGACTGAACTCAGCCCACTTTACACACCAGAAAAGATTATTGACAACTGGTCAGAATTTGAAAAACAATTTATCTATGTCTCTCTGGAAGAGAATCTAGTGGATGCACAGCAGCAAGCAACACAGCACGGAAAATCGGCTACACCCGGTGAGAAAAATAAACTGCAAAATAAAGGCAGTGAGTGACAGATAAATTCTTCGAGACTTCGTTCAGGGGCTGTGATTGGAGTTGTTTTCAGCATATATTCACACACAGAAAGATGGGACCTAAGGGAGGACACTCGTGGGTCTGAGTGTCTTCGTGAGCATGAGTCAGCAAATGCAGCCCTTGTCGAATAACACTGCCTTGCCCTGATTCCATTGACCTGAAATCTCCAAATGTAGACGACCCTTCTACAGCGAACACATGCATGTGTCAGCCACAGGATGCTACCCCATTGGAATGGGAAAAAACATGAAAAGGCACCTCATCTTCTCATATCCTGGTGCTCGGGTTCAAGCTTCCAGCCACTTTCCTGAAAATATCCCCACTTGGGGAAGTCAGCACTTTCAAAACCTTCTTTCTTAGAGCTTGGAATTGCTTCCATGGATGAACTACAACGGGGAAGAATAAGACACGATGCCTTTATATTTGGACAGGCATATGGTGCTCTAATTTCAACTGCTGAAAAAGAATTGACCCAAGTCTAAGCTTGCTCTCAGAAGGAGAATAGGGCTTGAAAATTTCCCGCTGCTTTGTGACCAGTTCCAAAAGTGGGAAGTTGAGCAGGGGATCTCAGGGAGCCTATAATTCATGGGCCTGCAGGATGGTCAAAGACACCTAATGTGGACAAATGACTTGGGTTGAGCCAGAGAAAAGAACTTGAGAGCAAGGCAGAATTGCAAAACTGGGATATCAAGAGGGAGAAGCGTCTCGCCTGGTAAGAACCTAGGATGTGGCAGTACTTCTTCAAACATGCCTTTGTCGAAAAAGGGTGTATGCCTTTATCCTGAATATATTCCGAATAAAGCCATACACCGTTTTTGGGCAACCAGGCAGGGGCTCGGTGCAAATCAACACTACATAGTGCTATCACTTCCCATCTAAACAAAGGGTCATCTACGAAAAGTGTAAAGACTAGAAATTCAGGGTAGCATGGAGGTAAATCGTACCCACATTTTGTGGATTCCAGGATGAACAATGGCAATCGGCACCCTGGCGAAGTCTATGGTGTATTCAAAAATGATGTAAGAAACAAAGCTACAGCACATAGGACACTTCCACTCTAGGACGTATATTTTCAAGAAAACCAAAGAACCTCAGGTCACAGGCAACCCAACGTTTTCTGCTGCTCTCTTTACAAAAGCCTCGACTAGGATACAATCTAAATTTCCTTGGACGGAAAACACGGATGGAGAATATGTGATTCTTATCTACAATGATATATTACTGAGCCAGGAAATCAATGAAATAACGTCACTTGCCGCCAAAGGGGTGTTCGTAGTTACAATCATTATCAGTAAATTTAGTCACATAGAAAAAATTGGTTTATCAAAGATATGAGGTACAGGTGGAATACAAAATTGCGTCCCATGAATGAAATGGCAGACGAGAGAAAGCATCACACATTTAGCAAACACACTTATGCCTGTAGGAGCGCGAAGGTCACTTGAGGAGAGGAAAATACAGGTGTTTTGAATGAGCACAGATACCATTCCATATAGACCAAGGAGGGAATCAAGACAACTTACTCTAAACCTCAAAGGACTGAACTCAGCCCACTTTACACACCAGAAAAGATTATTTACAACTGGTTAGAGTTTGAAAAACAATTTATCGATGTCTCTCTGGAAGAGAATCAAGTGGATGCACAGCAGCAAGCAACACAGAACTGAAAATCGGCTACACCCCGTGAGAAAAATAAACTGCAAAATAAAGGCAGTGAGTGAGAGATAAATTCTTCGAGACTTCGTTCAGGGGCTGTCATTGAAGTTGTTTTCAGCATATATTAACACATAGAAGGATCGGACCTAAGGGAGGACACTCGTGGGTCTGAGTGTCTTCGTGAGCATGAGTCAGCAAATGCAGCCCTTGTCGAATAACACTGCCATTTCCTGATTCCATGGACCCGAAATCTCCAAATGCAGACGACCCTTCCTACAGCGAACACATGCATGGGACAGCCACAGGATGCTACCCCATTGGAACGGCAAAAAACATGAAAAGCCACCTCATCTTCTCATATCCTGGTGCTCGGGTTCAAGCTTTCAGCCGCTTTTCTGAAAATATACCCAATTGGGGAAGTCAGCACTTTCAAAACACTCTTACTTATAACTTGGAATTGGTTCCATGGATGAACTACAACGGGGAAGAATAAGAGACGATGGCTATATATTTGGACAGGCACATGGCGCTCTAATTTCCAATGCTGAACAAGAATTGACCCAAGTCTAAGCTTGCTCTCAGAAGGAGAATTGGGCTTCAAAATTTCCTGCTGCTTTGGGATCTGTTCCGAAAGTGGGAAGTTGAGCGGGGGATCTCAGGGAGCCTATAATTCATGGCCCTACAGGATGGTAAAAGGCACGTAATGTGGAAAAATGACTTGGGTTGAACCAGAGAAAAGAACTTGAGAGCAAGGCAGAATTGCAAAACTAGGATTTCAAGAGGGAGAAGCGTCTCGCCTGGTAAGAACCTAGGATGTGGCAGTACTTCTTCAAACATGCCTTTGTCGAAAAAGGGTGTATGTCTTTATCCTGAATATCTTTAGGATAAAGGCATACACCGTTTTGGGGGAACCAGGCAGGGGCTCGGTGCAAATCAACACTACATAATGCTATCACTTCCCATCAAAACAAAGGGTCATGTACGAAAAGTGTAAAGACCAGAAATGCAGGGTAACGTGGAGGTAAATCGTACCCACATTTTGTGGATTGTGGGATGAACAATGGCAATCGGCACCCTGGCGAATTCTATGGTGTATTCGAAGATAAAGTAAGAAACAATGCTACAGCACATAGGACACTTCCACTCAAGGACGTATATTTTCAAGGAAACCAAAGAACCTCAGGTCACAGGCAACCCAACGTTTACTGCTGCTCTCTTTACAAAAGCCTCGACGAGGATACAATCTAAATTTCCTTGGACAGAAACATGGATGAAGAATATGTGATTCTTATCTACAATGATATATTACAGAGCCAGGAAATCAATGAAATAACGTCACTTGCGCCACCGGAGTGTTCTTAGTTACAATCATTCTCAGTGAATTTAGTCACATAGAAAAAAGTGGTGTATCAAAGATATGAGGTACAGGTGGAATATAAAATTGCGTCCCTTGAACGAAATGGCAGACGACAGAGAGAATTACACATTTAGCAAACACACTTATGCCTGTAGGAGCGCAAAGGTCACATGAGGTGAGGAAAAACCAGGTGTTTTCAATGAGCACAGATACCATTCCATATAGACCAAGGAGGGAATCAAGACAACTTACTCTAAACCTCAAAGGACTGAACTTAGCCCACTTTACACACCAGAAAAGATTATTGACAACTGGTCAGAATTTGAAAAACTATTTATCTATGTCTCTCTGGAAGAGAATCTAGTGGATGCACAGCAGCAAGCAACACAGCACGGAAAATCGGCTACACCCGGTGAGAAAAATAAACTGCAAAATAAAGGCAGTGAGTGACAGATAAATTCTTCGAGACTTCGTTCAGGGGCTGTGATTGGAGTTGTTTTCAGCATATATTCACACACAGAAAGATGGGACCTAAGGGAGGACACTCGTGGGTCTGAGTGTCTTCGTGAGCATGAGTCAGCAAATGCAGCCCTTGTAGAATAACACTGCCTTGCCCTGATTCCATTGACCTGAAATCTCCAAATGTAGACGACCCTTCTACAGCGAACACATGCATGTGTCAGCCACAGGATGCTACCCCATTGGAATGGGAAAAAACATGAAAAGGCACCTCATCTTCTCATATCCTGGTGCTCGGGTTCAAGCTTCCAGCCACTTTCCTGAAAATATCCCCACTTGGGGAACTCAGCACTTTCAAAACCTTCTTTCTTATAGCTTGGAATTGGTTCCATGGATGAACTACAACGGGGAAGAATAAGACACGATGCCTTTATATTTGGACAGGCATATGGTGCTCTAATTTCAACTGCTGAACAAGAATTGACCCAAGTCTAAGCTTGCTCTCAGAAGGAGAATAGGGCTTGAAAATTTCCCGCTGCTTTGTGACCAGTTCCAAAAGTGGGAAGTTGAGCAGGGGATCTCAGGGAGCCTATAATTCATGGCCCTGCAGGATGGTCAAAGACACCTAATGTGGACAAATGACTTGGGTTGAGCCAGAGAAAAGAACTTGAGAGCAAGGCAGAATTGCAAAAATGGGATTTCAAGAGGGAGACGCGTCTCGCATGGTAAGAACCTAGAATGTGGCAGTACTTCTTCAACCATGCCTTTGTCGAAAAACGGTGCATGCCTTTATCCTGAATATATTCCGAATAAAGGCATACACCGTTTTTGGGCAACCAGGCAGGGGCTCGGTCCAAATCAACACTACATAGTGCTATCACTTCCCATCTAAACAAAGGGTCATCTACGAAAAGTGTAAAGACTAGAAATTCAGGGTAGCATGGAGGTAAATCGTACCCACATTTTGTGGATTGTGGGATGACCAATTGCAATCGGCACCCTGGCGAATTCTATGGTGTATTCGAAGATAAAGTAAGAAACAATGCTACAGCACATAGGACACTTCCATTCAAGGACGTATATTTTCAGGAAAACCAAAGAACCTCAGGTCACAGGCAACCCAACGTTTACTGCTGCTCTCTTTACAAAAGCCTCGACTAGGATACAATCTAAATTTCCTTGGACGGAAAACATGGATGGAGAATATGTGATTCTTATCTACAATGATATATTACGGAGCCAGGAAATCAATGAAATAACGTCACTTGCCGCCAAAGGAGTGTTCGTAGTTACAATCATTCTCAGTAAATTTAGTCACATAGAAAAAAGTGGTTTATCAAAGATATGAGGTACAGGTGGAATACAAAATTGCGTCCCATGAATGAAATGGCAGACGAGAGAAAAGCATCACACATTTAGCAAACACACTTATGCCTGTAGGAGCGCGAAGGTCACTTGAGGTGAGGAAAAACCAGGTGTTTTCAATGAGCACAGATACCATTCCATATAGACCAAAGAGAGAATCAAGACAACTTACTCTAAACTTCAAAGGACTGAACTCAGCCCACTTTACACACCAGAAAATATTATTTACAACTGGTTAGAATTTGAAAAACAATTTATCGATGTCTCTCTGGAAGAGAATCAAGTGGATGCACAGCAGCAAGCAACACAGCACTGAAAATCGGCTACATCCCGTGAGAAAAATAAACTGCAAAATAAAGGCAGTGAGTGAGAGATAAATTCCTCGAGACTTCCTTCAGGGGCTGTCATTGAAGTTGTTTTGAGCATATATTAACACACAGAAGGATCGGACCTAAGGGAGGACACTCGTGGGTCTGAGTGTGTTCGTGAGCATGAGTCAGCAAATGCAGCCCTTGTCGAATAACACTGCCTTTTCCTGTTTCCATGGACCCGAAATCTCCAAATGCAGACGACCCTTCCTACAGCGAACACATGCATGGGACAGCCACAGGATGCTACCCCATTGGAACGGCAAAAAAACATGAAAAGCCACCTCATCTTCTCATATCCTGGTGCTCGGGTTCAAGCTTTCAGCCGCTTTTCTGAAAATATACCCAATTGGGGAAGTCAGCACTTTCAAAACACTCTTACTTATAACTTGGAATTGGTTCCATGGATGAACTACAATGGGGAAGAATAAGAGACGATGGCTATATATTTGGACAGGCACATGGCGCTCTAATTTCCAATGCTGAACAAGAATTGACCCAAGTCTAAGCTTGCTCTCGGAAGGAGAATTGGGCTTGAAAATTTCCTGCTGCTTTGGGACCAGTTCTGAAAGTGGGAAGTTGAGCCGGGGATCTCAGGGAGCCTATAATTCATGGCCCTGCAGGATGGTAAAAGGCACGTAATGTGGAAAAATGACTTGGGTTGAACCAGAGAAAAGAACTTGAGAGCAAGGCAGAATTGCAAAACTGGGATATCAAGAGGGAGAAGCGTCTCGCCTGGTAAGAACCTAGGATGTGGCAGTACTTCTTCAAACATGCCTTTGTCGAAAAAGGGTGTATGCCTTTATCCTGAATATATTCCGAATAAAGGCATACACCGTTTTTGGGCAACCAGGCAGGGGCTCGGTGCAAATCAACACTACATAGTGCTATCACTTCCCATCTAAACAAAGGGTCATCTACGAAAAGTGTAAAGACTAGAAATTCAGGGTAGCATGGAGGTAAATCGTACCCACATTTTGTGGATTCCAGGATGAACAATGGCAATCGGCACCCTGGCGAAGTCTATGGTGTATTCAAAAATAATGTAAGAAACAAAGCTACAGCACATAGGACACTTCCACTCAAGGACGTATATTTTCAAGAAAACCAAAGAACCTCAGGTCACAGGCAACCCAACGTTTTCTGCTGCTCTCTTTACAAAAGCCTCGACTAGGATACAATCTAAATTTCCTTGGACGGAAAACATGGATGGAGAATATGTGATTCTTATCTACAATGATATATTACTGAGCCAGGAAATCAATGAAATAACGTCACTTGCCGCCAAAGGAGTGTTCGTAGTTACAATCATTCTCAGTAAATTTAGTCACATAGAAAAAAGTGGTTTATCAAAGATATGAGGTACAGGTGGAATACAAAATTGCGTCCCATGAATGAAATGGCAGACGAGAGAAAGCATCACACATTTAGCAAACACACTTATGCCTGTAGGAGCACGAAGGTCACTTGAGGTGAGGAAAAAACAGGTGTTTTGAATGAGCACAGATACCATTCCATATAGACCAAGGAGGGAATCAAGACAACTTACTCTAAACCTCAAAGGACTGAACTCAGCCCACTTTACACAGCAGAAAAGATTATGTACAACTGGTTCGAATTTGAAAAACAATTTATCGATGTCTCTCTGGAAGAGAATCAAGTGGATGCACAGCAGCAAGCAACACAGCACTCAAAATCGGCTACACCCCGTGAGAAAAATAAACTGCAAAATAAAGGCAGTGAGTGACAGATAAATACTTCGAGACTTCGTTCAGGGGCTGTCATTGAAGTTGTTTTGAGCATATATTAACACACAGAAAGATGGGACCTAAGGGAGGACAATCGTCGGTCTGAGTGTCTTCGTGAGCATGAGTCAGCAAATGCAGACCTTGTAGAATAACACTGCCTTGCCCTGATTCCATTGACCCGAAATCTCCAAATGTAGACGACCCTTCTACAGCGAATCCATGCATTGGTCAGCCACAGGATGCTACCCCATTGGAACGGGAAAAAACATGAAAAGCCACCTCATCTTCTCATATCCTGGTGCTCGGGTTCAAGCTTCCAGCCACTTTCCTGAAAACATCCCCACTTGGGGAAGTCAGCACTTTCAAAACACTCTTTCTTATAGCTTGGATTTGGTTCCATGGATGAAGTACAACGGGGAAGAGTAAGACACGATGCCTATATATTTGGACAGGCACATGGTGCTCTAATTTGAACTGCTGAACAAGAATTGACCAAATTCTAAGCTTGCTCTCAGAAGGAGAATAGGGCTTGAAAATTTCCTGCTGCTTTGAGACCAGTTCCAAAAGTGGGAAGTTGAGCAGGGTATCTCAGCGAGCCTATAATTCATGGGCCTGCAGGATGGTCAAAGACACCTAATGTGGACAAATGACTTGAGTTGAGCCAGAGAAAAGAATTTCAGAGCAAGGCAGAATTGCAAAACTGGGATTTCAATAGGGAGAAGCGTCTCGCCTGGTAAGAACCTAGGATGTGGCAATACTTCTTCAAACATGCCTTTGTCGAAAAAGGGTGTATGCCTTTATCTAAATATGTTTAGGATAAAGGCATACACCATTTTTGGGCCACCAGGCAGGGGCTCGGTGCAAAACAACACTACATAGTGCTATCACTTCCCATCTAAACAAAGGGTCATCTACGAAAAGTGTAAACACTAGAAATTCAGGGTAGCATGGAGGTAAATCGTACCCACATTTTGTGGAATCCGGGATGAACAATTGGAATCGGCACCGTGGCGAAGTCTATGGTGTATTCAAAAATAATGTAAGAAACAAAGCTACAGCACATAGGACACTTCCACTCAAGGACGTATACTTTCAAGAAAAACAAAGAATCTCAGGTCACAGGCAACCCAACGTTTACTGCTGCTCTCTTTCCAAAAGCCTAGACTAGGAAACAATCTAAATTTCCTTGGACAGAAAACATGGATGGAGAATATGTGATTCTTATCTGCAATGATATATTACAGAGCCAGGAAATCAATGAAATAACGTCACTTGCCACCACCGGAGTGTTCTTAGTTACAATCATTCTCAGTGAATTTAGTCCATTAGAAAAAAGTGGTTTATCAAAGATATGAGGTACAGGTGGAATATAAAATTGCATCCCTTGAACGAAATGGCAGACGACAGAAATAATTACACATTTAGCAAACCCACTTATGCTTGTAGGAGCGCAAAGGTCACTTGAGGTGAGGAAAAACCAGGTGTTTTAAATGAGCACAGATACCATTCCATATAGAACAAAGAGGGAATCAGGACAACTAACTCTAAACCTCAAAGGACTGAACTCAGCCCACTTTACACACCAGAAAATATTATTTACAACTGGTTAGAATTTGAAAAACAATTTATCGATGTCTCTCTGGAAGAGAATCAAGTGGATGCACTGCAGCAAGCAACACAGCAATGAAAATCGGCTACACCCCGTGAGAAAAATAAACTGCAAAATAAAGGCAGTGAGTGACAGATAAATTCTTCGAGACTTCGGTCAGGGGCGGTCATTGAAGTTGTTTTGAGCATATATTAACACACAGAAGGATCGGACCTAAGGGAGGACACTCGTGGGTCTGAGTGTCTTCGTGAGCATGAGTCAGCAAATGCAGCCCTTGTAGAATAACACTGCCTTTTCCTGATTCCATGGACCCGAAATCTCCAAATGCAGACGACCCTTCCTACAGCGAACACATGCATGGGTCAGCCACAGGATGCTACCCCATTGGAACGGGAAAAAACATGAAAAGGCACCTCATCTTCTCATATCCTGGTGCTCGGGTTCAAGCTTCCAGCCACTTTCCTGAAAATATCCCCACTTGGGGAAGTCAGCACTTTCAAAACCTTCTTTCTTATAGCTTGGAATTGGTTCCATGGATGAACTACAACGGGGAAGAATAAGACACGATGCCTATATATTTGGACAGGCATATGGTGCTCTAATTTCAACTGCTGAACAAGAATTGACCCACGTCTAAGCTTGCTCTCAGAAGGAGAATAGGGCTTGAAAATTTCCCGCTGATTTGTGACCAGTTCCAAAAGTGGGAAGTTGAGGAGGGGATCTTAGCGAGCATATAATTCATGGGCCTGCAGGATGGGCCAAGACACTTAATGTGGACAAATGACTTGGGTTGAGCCAGAGAAAAGAACTTGAGAGCAAGGCAGAATTGCAAAAATGGGATTTCAAGAGGGAGACGCGTCTCGCCTGGTAAGAAAGTAGAATGTGGCAATACTTCTTCAACCATGCCTTTGTCAAAAAATGGTGTATGCCTTTATCCTGAATATATTCCGAATAAAGGCATACACCGTTTTTGGGCAACCAGGTAGGGGCTCGGTGCAAATCAACACTACATAGTGCTATCACTTCCCATCTAAACAAAGGGTCATCTACGAAAATTGTAAAGACTAGAAATTCAGGGTAGCATGGAGGTAAATCGTACCCACATTTTGTGGATTCCAGGATGAAAAATGGCAATCGGCACCCTGGCGAAGTCTATGGTGTATTCAAATATAATGTAAGAAACAAAGCTACAGCACATAGGACACTTCCACTCAAGGACGTATATTTTCAAGAAAACCAAAGAACCTCAGGACACAGGCAACCCAACGTTTACTGCTGCTCTCTTTACAAAAGCTTCGACTAGGATACAATCTAAATTCCCTTGGACGGAAAACATGGATGGAGAATATGTGATTCTTATCTACAATGATATATTACTGAGCCAGGAAATCAATGAAATAACGTCACTTGCTGCCAAAGGAGTGTTCGTAGTTACAATCATTCTCAGTAAATTTAGTCACATAGAAAAAAGTGGTTTATCAAAGATATGAGGTACAGGTGGAATACAAAATTGCGTCCCATGAATGAAATGGCAGACGACAGAGAGAATTACACATTTAGCAAACACGCTTATGCCTGTAGGAGCGCAAAGGTCACATGAGGTGAGGAAAAACCAGGTGTTTTCAATGAGCACAGATACCATTCCATATAGACCAAGGAGGGAATCAAGACAACTTACTCTAAACCTCAAAGGACTGAACTCAGCCCACTTTACACACCAGAAAAGATTATTGACAACTGGTCAGAATTTGAAAAACAATTTATCTATGTCTCTCTGGAAGAGAATCTAGTGGATGCACAGCAGCAAGCAACACAGCACGGAAAATCGGCTACACCCGGTGAGAAAAATAAACGGCAAAATAAAGGCAGTGAGTGACAGATAAATTCTTCGAGACTTCGTTCAGGGGCTGTGATTGGAGTTGTTTTCAGCATATATTCACACACAGAAAGATGGGACCTAAGGGAGGACAATCGTGGGTCTGAGTGTCTTCGTGAGCATGAGTCAGCAAATGCAGCCCTTGTAGAATAACACTGCCTTGCCCAGATTCCATTGACCCGAAATCTCCAAATGTAGACGACCCTTCTACAGCGAACACATGCATGGGTCAGCCACAGGATGCTACACCATTGGAACGGGAAAAAACATGAAAAGGCACCTCATCTTCTCATATCCTGGTGCTCGGGTTCAAGCTTCCAGCGACTTTCCTGAAAATATCCCAACTTGCGGAAGTCAGCACTTTCAAAACCTTCTTTCTTAGAGCTTGGAATTGCTTCCATGGATGAACTACAACGGGGAAGAATAAGACACGATGCCTTTATATTTGGACAGGCATATGGTGCTCTAATTTCAACTGCTGAACAAGAATTGACCCAAGTCTAAGCTTGCTCTCAGAAGGAGAATAGGGCTTGAATATTTCCCGCTGATTTGTGACAAGTTCCAAAAGTGGGAAGTTGAGCAGGGGATCTCAGCGAGCCTATAATTCATGGGCCTGCAGGATGGTCAAAGACACCTAATGTGGACAAATGACTTGGGTTGAGCCAGAGAAAAGAACTTGAGAGCAAGGCAGAATTGCAAAAATGGGATTTCAAGAGGGAGACGCGTCTCGCCTGGTAAGAACCTAGAATGTGGCAGTACTTCTTCAACCATGCCTTTGTCGAAAAACGGTGAATGCCTTTATCCTGAATATATTCCGAATAAAGGCATACACCGTTTTTGGGCAACCAGGCAGGGGCTCGGTGCAAATCAACACTACATAGTGCTATCACTTCGCATCTAAACAAAGGGTCATCTACGAAAAGTGTAAAGACTAGAAATTCAGGGTAGCATGGAGGTAAATCGTACCCACATTTTGTGGATTGTGGGATGACCAATTGCAATCGGCACCCTGGCGAATTCTATTGTGTATTCAAAAATAATGTAAGAATCAAAGCTACAGCACATAGGACACTTCCACTCAAGGACGTACATTTTCAAGAAAACCAAAGAACCTCAGGTCACAGGCAACCCAACGTTTACTGCTGCTCTCTTTACAAAAGCCTCGAGTAGGATACAATCTAAATTTCCTTGGACGGAAAACATGGATGGAGAATATGTGATTCTTATCTACAATGATATATTACTGAGCCAGGAAATCAATGAAATAACGTCACTTGCCGCCAAAGGAGTGTTCGTAGTTACAATCATTCTCAGTAAATTTAGTCACATAGAAAAAAGTGGTTTATCAACGATATGAGGTACAGGTGGAATACAAAATTTCATCCCATGAATGAAATGGCAGACGAGAGAAAGCATCACACATTTAGCAAACACACTTATGCCTGTAGGAGCGCGAAGGTCACTTGAGGTGAGGAAAAACCAGGTGTTTTCAATGAGCACAGATACCATTCCATATAGACCAAAGAGGGCAACAAGACAACTTACTCTAAACCTCAAAGGACTGAACTCAGCCCACTTTCAACACCAGAAAAGATTATTTACAACTGGTTAGAATTTGAAAAAC
Organism: Kogia breviceps; assembly: GCF_026419965.1. Taxonomy (NCBI): domain Eukaryota; kingdom Metazoa; phylum Chordata; class Mammalia; order Artiodactyla; family Physeteridae; genus Kogia; species Kogia breviceps. The sequence goes on from NC_081329.1 coordinate 37,237,932, forward strand.
AATTTATCGATGTCTCTCTGGAAGAGAATCAAGTGGATGCACAGCAGCAAGCAACACAGCACTCAAAATCGGCTACACCCCGTGAGAAAAATAAACTGCAAAATAAAGGCAGTGAGTGAGAGATAAATTCTTCGAGACTTCGTTCAGGGGCTGTCATTGATGTTGTTTTGAGCATATATTAACACACAGAATGATCGGACCTAAGGAAGGACACTCGTGGGTCTGAGTGTCTTCGTGAGCATGAGTCAGCAAATGCAGCCCTTGTCGAATAACACTGCCTTGCCCTGATTCCATTGACCCGAAATCTCCAATTGTAGACGACCCTTCTACAGCAAACACATGCATGTGTCAGCCACAGGATTCTACCCCATTGGAACGGCAAAAAACATGAAAAGGCACCTCATCTTCTCATATCCTGGTACTCGGGTTCAAGCTTCCAGCCACTTTCCTGAAAATATCCCCACTTGGGGAAGTCAGCACTTTCAAAACCTTCTTTCTTATAGCTTGGAATTGGTTCCATGGATGAACTACAACGGGGAAGAATAAGACACGATGCCTATATATTTGGACAGGCATATGGTGCTCTAATTTCAACTGCTGAACAAGAATTGACCCAAGTCTAAGCTTGCTCTCAGAAGGAGAATAGGGCTTGAAAATTTCCCGCTGATTTGTGACCAGTTCCAAAAGTGGGAAGTTGAGCAGGGGATCTCAGGGAGCCTATAATTCATGGCCCTGCAGGATGGTCAAAGGCACCTAATGTGGACAAATGACTTGGGTTGAGCCAGAGAAAAGAACTTGAGAGCAAGGCAGAATTGCAAAAATGGGATTTCAAGAGGGAGACGCGTCTCGCCTGGTAAGAACCTAGAATGTGGCAGTACTTCTTCAACCATGCCTTTGTCGAAAAACGGTGAATGCCTTTATCCTGAATATATTCCGAATAAAGGCATACACCGTTTTTGGGCAACCAGGCAGGGGCTCGGTGCAAATCAACACTACATAGTGCTATCACTTCCCATCTAAACAAAGGGTCATCTACGAAAAGTGTAAAGACTAGAAATTCAGGGTAGCATGGAGGTAAATCGTACCCACATTTTGTGGATTTTGGGATGACCAATTGCAATCGGAACCCTGGCGAATTCTATTGTGTATTCAAAAATAATGTAAGAAACAAAGCTACAGCACATGGGACACTTCCACTCAAGGACGTATATTTTCAAGAAAACCAAAGAACCTCAGGTCACAGGCAACCCAACGTTTACTGCTGCTCTCTTTACAAAAGCCTCGATTAGGATACAATCTAAATTTCCTTGGACGGAAAACATGGATGGAGAATATGTGATTCTTATCTACAATGATATATTACTGTGCCAGGAAATCAATGAAATAACGTCACTTGCCGCCAAAGGAGTGTTCGTAGTTACAATCATTCTCAGTAAATTTAGTCACATAGAAAAAAGTGGTTTATCAAAGATATGAGGTACAGGTGGAATACAAAATTTCGTCCCATGAATGAAATGGCAGACGAGAGAAAGCATCACACATTTAGCAAACACACTTATGCCTGTAGGAGCGCAAAGGTCACTTGAGGTGAGGAAAAACCAGGTGTTTTCAATGAGCACAGATACCATTCCATATAGACCAAAGAGGGCAAAAAGACAACTTACTCTAAACCTCAAAGGACTGAACTCAGCCCACTTTACACACCAGAAAAGATTATTTACAACTGGTTAGAATTTGAAAAACAATTTATCGATGTCTCTCTGGAAGAGAATCAAGTGGATGCACAGCAGCAAGCAACACAGCACTCAAAATCGGCTACACCCCGTGAGAAAAATAAACTGCAAATTAAAGGCAGTGAGTGAGAGATAAATTCTTCGAGACTTCGTTCAGGGGCTGTCATTGAAGTTGTTTTGAGCATATATTAACACACAGAAGGATCGGACCTAAGGGAGGACACTCGTGGGTCTGAGTGTCTTCGTGAGCATGAGTCAGCAAATGGAGCCCTTGTCGAATAACACTGCCTTTTCCTGATTCCATGGACCCGAAATCTCCAAATGCAGACGACCCTTCCTACAGCGAACACATGCATGGGACAGCCACAGGATGCTACCCCATTGGAACGGCAAATAAACATGAAAAGCCACCTCATCTTCTCATATCCTGGTGCTCGGGTTCAAGCTTTCAGCCGCTTTTCTGAAAATATACCCAATTGGAGAAGTCAGCACTTTCAAAACACTCTTACTTATAACTTGGAATTGGTTCCATGGATGAACTACAATGGGGAGGAATAAGAGACGATGGCTATATATTTGGACAGGCACATGGCGCTCTAATTTCCAATGCTGAACAAGAATTGACCCAAGTCTAAGCTTGCTCTCGGAAGGAGAATTGGGCTTGAAAATTTCCTGCTGCTTTGGGACCAGTTCCGAAAGTGGGAAGTTGAGCAGGGGATCTCAGGGAGCCTATAATTCATGGCCCTGCAGGATGGTAAAAGGCACGTAATGTGGAAAAATGACTTGGGTTGAACCAGAGAAAAGAACTTGAGAGCAAGGCAGAATTGCAAAACTGGGATTCCAAGAGGGAGAAGCGTCTCGCCTGGTAAGAACCTAGGATGTGGCAGTACTTCTTCAAACATGCCTTTGTCGAAAAAGGGTGTATGCCTTTATCCTGAATATCTTTAGGATAAAGGCATACACCGTTTTTGGGCAACCAGGCAGGGGCTCTGTGCAAATCAACACTACATAATGCTATCACTTCCCATCAAAACGAAGGGTCATGTACGAAAAGTGTAAAGACCAGAAATGCAGGGTAACGTGGAGGTAAATCGTACCCACATTTTGTGGATTGTGGGATGACCAATTGCAATCGGCACCCTGGCGAATTCTATGGTGTATTCGAAGAAAAAGTAAGAAACAATGCTACAGCACATAGGACACTTCCATTCAAGGACGTATATTTTCAGGAAAACCAAAGAACCTCAGGTCACAGGCAACCCAACATTTACTGCTGCTCTCTTTACAAAAGCCTCGACTAGGATACAATCTAAATTTCCTTGGACAGAAAACATGGATGGAGAATATGTGATTCTTATCTACAATGATATATTACTGAGCCAGGAAATCAATGAAGTAACGTCACTTGCCGCCAAAGGAGTGTTCGTAGTTAAAATCATTCTCAGTAAATTTAGTCACATAGAAAAAAGTGGTTTTTCAAAGATATGAGGTACAGGTGGAATATAAAATTGCATCCCTTGAACGAAATGGCAGATGACAGAGAGAATTACACATTTAGCAAACACACTTATGCCTGTAGGAGCGCAAAGGTCACATGAGGTGAGGAAAAACCAGGTGTTTTCAATGAGCACAGATACCATTCCATATAGACCAAGGAGGGAATCAAGACAACTTACTCTAAACCTCAAAGGACTGAACTCAGCCCACTTTACACACCAGCAAAGATTATTGACAACTGGTCAGAATTTGAAAAACAATTTATCTATGTCTCTCTGGAAGAGAATCTAGTGGATGCACAGCAGCAAGCAACACAGCACGGAAAATCGGCTACACCCGGTGAGAAAAATAAACTGCAAAATAAAGGCAGTGAGTGACAGATAAATTTTTCGAGACTTCGTTCAGGGGCTGTGATTGGAGTTGTTTTCAGCATATATTCACACACAGAAAGATGGGACCTAAGGGAGGACAATCGTGGGTCTGAGTGTCTTCGTGAGCATGAGTCAGCAAATGCAGCCCTTGTAGAATAACACTGCCTTGCCCAGATTCCATTGACCCGAAATCTCCAAATGTAGACGACCCTTCTACAGCAAACACATGCATGGGTCAGCCAAAGGATGCTACCCCATTGGAACGGGAAAAAACATGAAAAGGCACCTCATCTTCTCATATCCTGGTACTCGGGTTCAAGCTTCCAGCCACTTTCCTGAATATATCCCCACTTGGGGAAGTCAGCACTTTCAAAACCTTCTTTCTTATAGCTTGGAATTGGTTCCATGGATGAACTACAACGGGGAAGAATAAGAATCGATGCCTATATATTTGGACAGGCATATGGTGCTCTAATTTCAACTGCTGAACAAGAATTGACCCAAGTCTAAGCTTGCTCTCAGAAGGAGAATAGGGCTTGAAAATTTCCCGCTGCTTTGTGACCAGTTCCAAAAGTGGGAAGTTGAGCAGGGGATCTCAGGGAGCCTATAATTCATGGGCCTGCAGGATGGTCAAAGACACCTAATGTGGACAAATGACTTGGGTTGAGCCAGAGAAAAGAACTTGAGAGCAAGGCAGAATTGCAAAAATGGGATTTCAAGAGGGAGACGCGTCTCGCCTGGTAAGAACCTAGAATGTGGCAGTACTTCTTCAACCATGCCTTTGTCGAAAAACGGTGTATGCCTTTATCCTGAATATATTCCGAATAAAGGCATACACCGTTTTTGGGCAACCAGGCAGGGGCTCGGTGCAAATCAACACTACATAGTGCTATCACTTCCCATCTAAACAAAGGGTCATCTACGAAAAGTATAAAGACTAGAAATTCAGGGTAGCATGGAGGTAAATCGTACCCACATTTTGTGGATTGTGGGAAGACCAATTGCAATCGGCACCCTGCTGAATTCTATGGTGTATTCGAAGATAAAGTAAGAAACAATGCTACAGCACATAGGACACTTCCATTCAAGGACGTATATTTTCAGGAAAACCAAAGAACCTCAGGTCACAGGCAACCCAACGTTTACTGCTGCTCTCTTTACAAAAGCCTCGACTAGGATACAATCTAAATTTCCTTGGACGGAAAACATGGATGGAGAATATGTGATTCTTATCTACAATGATATATTACTGAGCCAGGAAATCAATGAAATAACGTCACTTGCCGCCAAAGGAGTGTTCGTAGTTACAATCATTCTCAGTAAATTTAGTCACATAGAAAAAAGTGGTTTATCAAAGATATGAGGTACAGGTGGAATACAAAATTGCGTCCCATGAATGAAATGGCAGACGAGAGAAAGCATCACACATTTAGCAAACACACTTATGCCTGTAGGAGCGCGAAGGTCACTTGAGGTGAGGAAAAACCAGGTGTTTTCAATGAGCACATATACCATTCCATATAGACCAAAGAGGGAATCAAGACAACTTACTCTAAACCTCAAAGGACTGAACTCAGCCCACTTTACACACCAGAAAAGATTATTTACAACTGGTTAGAATTTGAAAAACAATTTATCGATGTCTCTCTGGAAGAGAATCAAGTGGATGCACAGCAGCAAGCAACACAGCACTCAAAATCGGCTACACCCCGTGAGAAAAATAAACTGCAAAATAAAGGCAGTGAGTGAGAGATAAATTCTTCGAGACTTCGTTCAGGGGCTGTCATTGAAGTTGTTTTGAGCATATATTAACACACAGAAGGATCGGACCTAAGGGAGGACACTCGTGGGTCTGAGTGTCTTCGTGAGCATGAGTCAGCAAATGCAGGCCTTGTGAAATAACACTGCCTTTTCCTGTTTCCATGGACCCGAAATCTCCAAATGCAGACGACCCTTCCTACAGCGAACACATGCATGGGACAGCCACAGGATGCTACCCCATTGGAACGGCAAAAAAACATGAAAAGCCACCTCATCTTCTCATATCCTGGTGCTCGGGTTCAAGCTTTCAGCCGCTTTTCTGAAAATATACCCAATTGGGGAAGTCAGCACTTTCAAAACACTCTTACTTATAACTTGGAATTGGTTCCATGGATGAACTACAATGGGGAAGAATAAGAGACGATGGCTATATATTTGGACAGGCACATGGCGCTCTAATTTCCAATGCTGAACAAGAATTGACCAAGTCTAAGCTTGCTCTCGGAAGGAGAATTGGGCTTGAAAATGTCCTGCTGCTTTGGGACCAGTTCCGAAAGTGGGAAGTTGAGCCGGGGATCTCAGGGAGCCTATAATTCATGGCCCTGCAGGATGGTAAAAGGCACGTAATGTGGAAAAATGACTTGGGTTGAACCAGAGAAAAGAACTTGAGAGCAAGGCAGAATTGCAAAACTGGGATTTCAAGAGGGAGAAGCGTCTCGCCTGGTAAGAACCTAGGATGTGGCAGTACTTCTTCAAACATGCCTTTGTCGAAAAAGGGTGTATGCCTTTATCCTGAATATATTCCGAATAAAGGCATACACCGTTTTTGGGCAACCAGGCAGGGGCTCGGTGCAAATCAACACTACATAGTGCTATCACTTCCCATCTAAACAAAGGGTCATCTACGAAAAGTGTAAAGACTAGAAATTCAGGGTAGCATGGAGGTAAATCGTACCCACATTTTGTGGATTCCAGGATGAACAATGGCAATCGGCACCCTGGCGAAGTCTACGGTGTATTCAAAAATAATATAAGAAACAAAGCTACAGCACATAGGACACTTCCACTCAAGGACGTATATTTTCAAGAAAACCAAAGAACCTCAGGTCACAGGCAACCCAACGTTTTCTGCTGCTCTCTTTACAAAAGCCTCGACTAGGATACAATCTAAATTTCCTTGGACGGAAAACATGGATGGAGAATATGTGATTCTTATCTACAATGATATATTACTGAGCCAGGAAATCAATGAAATAACGTCACTTGCCGCCAAAGGAGTGTTCGTAGTTACAATCATTCTCAGTAAATTTAGTCACATAGAAAAAAGTGGTTTATCAAAGATATGAGGTACAGGTGGAATACAAAATTGCGTCCCATGAATGAAATGGCAGACGAGAGAAAGCATCACACATTTAGCAAACACACTTATGCCTGTAGGAGCGCGAAGGTCACTTGAGGTGAGGAAAAAACAGGTGTTTTGAATGAGCACAGATACCATTCCATATAGACCAAGGAGGGAATCAAGACAACTTACTCTAAACCTCAAAGGACTGAACTCAGCCCACTTTACACACCAGAAAAGATTATTTACAACTGGTTAGAATTTGAAAAACAATTTATCGATGTCTCTCTGGAAGAGAATCAAGTGGATGCACAGCAGCAAGCAACACAGCACTGAAAATCGGCTACACCCCGTGAGAAAAATAAACTGCAAAATAAAGGCAGTGAGTGAGAGATAAATTCTTCGAGACTTCGTTCAGGGGCTGTCATTGAAGTTGTTTTGAGCATATATTAACACACAGAAGGATCGGACCTAAGGGAGGACACTCGTGAGTCTGAGTGTCTTCGTGAGCATGAGTCAGCAAATGCAGCCCTTGTAGAATAACACTGCCTTTTCCTGATTCCATGGACCCGAAATCTCCAAATGCAGACGACCCTTCCTATAGCGAACACATGCATGGGACAGCCACAGGATGCTACCCCATTGGAACGGCAAAAAACATGAAAAGCCACCTCATCTTCTCATATCCTGGTGCTCGGGTTCAAGCTTTCAGCCGCTTTTCTGAAAATATACCCAATTGGGGAAGTCAGCACTTTCAAAACACTCTTACTTAGAACTTGGAATTGGTTCCATGGATGAACTACAACGGGGAAGAATAAGAGACGATGGCTATATATTTGGACAGGCACATGGCGCTCTAATTTCCAATGCTGAACAAGATTTGACCCAAGTCTAAGCTTGCTCTCAGAAGGAGAATTGGGCTTGAAAATTTCCTGCTGCTTTGGGACCTGTTAAGAAAGTGGGAAGTTGAGCCGGGGATCTCAGGGAGCCTATAATTCATGGCCCTACAGGATGGTAAAAGTCACGTAATGTGGAAAAATGACTTGGGTTGAACCAGAGAAAAGAACTTGAGAGCAAGGCAGAATTGCAAAACTGGGATTTCAAGAGGGAGAAGCGTCTAACCTGGTAAGAACCTAGGATGTGGCAGTACTTCTTCAAACATGCCTTTGTCGAAAAAGGGTGTATGCCTTTATCCTGAATATCTTTAGGATAAAGGCATACACCGTTTTTGGGCAAGCAGGCAGGGGCTCTGTGCAAATCAACACTACATAATGCTATCACTTCCCATCTAAACAAAGGGTCATCTATGAAAAGTGTAAAGACTAGAAATTCAGGGTAGCATGGAGGTAAATCGTACCCACATTTTGTGGATTGTGGGATGTCCAATTGCAATCGGAACCCTGGCGAATTCTATGGTGTATTCAAAAATAATGTAAGAAACAAAGCTACAGCACATAGGACACTTCCACTCAAGGACGTATATTTTCAAGAAAACCAAAGAACCTCAGGTCACAGGCAACCCAACGTTTACTGCTGCTCTCTTTACAAAAGCCTCGACTAGGATACAATCTAAATTTCCTTGGACGGAAAACATGGATGAAGAATATGTGTTTCTTATCTACAATGATATATTACAGAGCCAGGAAATCAATGAAATAACGTCACTTGGCCTCACCGGAGTGCTCTTAGTTACAATCATTCTCAGTGAATTTAGTCACATAGAAAAAAGTGGTTTATCAAAGATATGAGGTACAGGTGGAATATAAAATTGCGTCCCTTGAACGAAATGGCAGACGACAGAGAGAATTACACATTTAGCAAACACACTTATGCCTGTAGGAGCGCAAAGGTCACATGAGGTGAGGAAAAACCAGGTGTTTTCAATGAGCACAGATACCATTCCATATAGACCAAGGAGGGAATCAAGACAACTTACTCTAAACCTCAAAGGACTGAACTCAGCCCACTTTACACACCAGCAAAGATTATTGACAACTGGTCAGAATTTGAAAAACAATTTATCTATGTCTCTCTGGAAGAGAATCTAGTGGATGCACAGCAGCAAGCAACACAGCACGGAAAATCAGCTACACCCCGTGAGAAAAATAAACTGCAAAATAAAGGCAGTGAGTGACAGATAAATTCTTTGAGACTTCGTTCAGGGGCTGTGATTGGAGTTGTTTTCAGCATATATTCACACACAGAAAGATGGGACCTAAGGGAGGACAATCGTGGGTCTGAGTGTCTTCGTGAGCATGAGTCAGCAAATGCAGCCCTTGTAGAATAACACTGCCTTGCCCTGATTCCATTGACCTGAAATCTCCAAATGTAGACGACCCTTCTACAGCGAACACATGCATGTGTCATCCACAGGATGCTACCCCATTGGAATGGGAAAAAACATGAAAAGGCACCTCATCTTCTCATATCCTGGTGCTCGGGTTCAAGCTTCCAGCCACTTTCCTGAAAATATCCCCACTTGGGGAACTCAGCACTTTCAAAACCTTCTTTCTTATAGCTTGGAATTGGTTCCATGGATGAACTACAACGGGGAAGAATAAGAATCGATGCCTATATATTTGGACAGGCATATGGTGCTCTAATTTCAACTGCTGAACAAGAATTGACCCAAGTCTAAGCTTGCTCTCAGAAGGAGAATAGGGCTTGAAAATTTCCCGCTGCTTTGTGACCAGTTCCAAAAGTGGGAAGTTGAGCAGGGGATCTCAGGGAGCCTATAATTCATGGGCCTGCAGGATGGTCAAAGACACCTAATGTGGACAAATGACTTGGGTTGAGCCAGAGAAAAGAACTTGAGAGCAAGGCAGAATTGCAAAAATGGGATTTCAAGAGGGAGACGCGTCTCGCCTGGTAAGAACCTAGAATGTGGCAGTACTTCTTCAACCATGCCTTTGTCGAAAAACGGTGTATGCCTTTATCCTGAATATATTCCGAATAAAGGCATACACCGTTTTTGGGCAACCAGGCAGGGGCTCGGTGCAAATCAACACTACATAGTGCTATCACTTCCCATCTAAACAAAGGGTCATCTACGAAAAGTATAAAGACTAGAAATTCAGGGTAGCATGGAGGTAAATCGTACCCACATTTTGTGGATTGTGGGAAGACCAATTGCAATCGGCACCCTGGCGAATTCTATGGTGTATTCGAAGATAAAGTAAGAAACAATGCTACAGCACATAGGACACTTCCATTCAAGGACGTATATTTTCAGGAAAACCAAAGAACCTCAGGTCACAGGCAACCCAACGTTTACTGCTGCTCTCTTTACAAAAGCCTCGACTAGGATACAATCTAAATTTCCTTGGACGGAAAACATGGATGGAGAATATGTGATTCTTATCTACAATGATATATTACTGAGCCAGGAAATCAATGAAATAACGTCACTTGCCGCCAAAGGAGTGTTCGTAGTTACAATCATTCTCAGTAAATTTAGTCACATAGAAAAAAGTGGTTTATCAAAGATATGAGGTACAGGTGGAATACAAAATTGCGTCCCATGAATGAAATGGCAGACGAGAGAAAGCATCACACATTTAGCAAACACACTTATGCCTGTAGGAGCGCGAAGGTCACTTGAGGTGAGGAAAAACCAGGTGTTTTCAATGAGCACATATACCATTCCATATAGACCAAAGAGGGAATCAAGACAACTTACTCTAAACCTCAAAGGACTGAACTCAGCCCACTTTACACACCAGAAAAGATTATTTACAACTGGTTAGAATTTGAAAAACAATTTATCGATGTCTCTCTGGAAGAGAATCAAGTGGATGCACAGCAGCAAGCAACACAGCACTCAAAATCGGCTACACCCCGTGAGAAAAATAAACTGCAAAATAAAGGCAGTGAGTGAGAGATAAATTCTTCGAGACTTCGTTCAGGGGCTGTCATTGAAGTTGTTTTGAGCATATATTAACACACAGAAGGATCGGACCTAAGGGAGGACACTCGTGGGTCTGAGTGTCTTCGTGAGCATGAGTCAGCAAATGCAGGCCTTGTGAAATAACACTGCCTTTTCCTGTTTCCATGGACCCGAAATCTCCAAATGCAGACGACCCTTCCTACAGCGAACACATGCATGGGACAGCCACAGGATGCTACCCCATTGGAACGGCAAAAAAACATGAAAAGCCACCTCATCTTCTCATATCCTGGTGCTCGGGTTCAAGCTTTCAGCCGCTTTTCTGAAAATATACCCAATTGGGGAAGTCAGCACTTTCAAAACACTCTTACTTATAACTTGGAATTGGTTCCATGGATGAACTACAATGGGGAAGAATAAGAGACGATGGCTATATATTTGGACAGGCACATGGCGCTCTAATTTCCAATGCTGAACAAGAATTGACCAAGTCTAAGCTTGCTCTCGGAAGGAGAATTGGGCTTGAAAATGTCCTGCTGCTTTGGGACCAGTTCCGAAAGTGGGAAGTTGAGCCGGGGATCTCAGGGAGCCTATAATTCATGGCCCTGCAGGATGGTAAAAGGCACGTAATGTGGAAAAATGACTTGGGTTGAACCAGAGAAAAGAACTTGAGAGCAAGGCAGAATTGCAAAACTGGGATTTCAAGAGGGAGAAGCGTCTCGCCTGGTAAGAACCTAGGATGTGGCAGTACTTCTTCAAACATGCCTTTGTCGAAAAAGGGTGTATGCCTTTATCCTGAATATCTTTAGGATAAAGGCATACACCGTTTTTGGGCAACCAGGCAGGGGCTCTGTGCAAATCAACACTACATAATGCTATCACTTCCCATCAAAACGAAGGGTCATGTACGAAAAGTGTAAAGACCAGAAATGCAGGGTAACGTGGAGGTAAATCGTACCCACATTTTGTGGATTGTGGGATGACCAATTGCAATCGGCACCCTGGCGAATTCTATGGTGTATTCGAAGAAAAAGTAAGAAACAATGCTACAGCACATAGGACACTTCCATTCAAGGACGTATATTTTCAGGAAAACCAAAGAACCTCAGGTCACAGGCAACCCAACATTTACTGCTGCTCTCTTTACAAAAGCCTCGACTAGGATACAATCTAAATTTCCTTGGACAGAAAACATGGATGGAGAATATGTGATTCTTATCTACAATGATATATTACTGAGCCAGGAAATCAATGAAGTAACGTCACTTGCCGCCAAAGGAGTGTTCGTAGTTAAAATCATTCTCAGTAAATTTAGTCACATAGAAAAAAGTGGTTTTTCAAAGATATGAGGTACAGGTGGAATATAAAATTGCATCCCTTGAACGAAATGGCAGATGACAGAGAGAATTACACATTTAGCAAACACACTTATGCCTGTAGGAGCGCAAAGGTCACATGAGGTGAGGAAAAACCAGGTGTTTTCAATGAGCACAGATACCATTCCATATAGACCAAGGAGGGAATCAAGACAACTTACTCTAAACCTCAAAGGACTGAACTCAGCCCACTTTACACACCAGCAAAGATTATTGACAACTGGTCAGAATTTGAAAAACAATTTATCTATGTCTCTCTGGAAGAGAATCTAGTGGATGCACAGCAGCAAGCAACAGAGCACGGAAAATCGGCTACACCCGGTGAGAAAAATAAACTGCAAAATAAAGGCAGTGAGTGACAGATAAATTTTTCAAGACTTCGTTCAGGGGCTGTGATTGGAGTTGTTTTCAGCATATATTCACACACAGAAAGATGGGACCTAAGGGAGGACAATCGTGGGTCTGAGTGTCTTCGTGAGCATGAGTCAGCAAATGCAGCCCTTGTAGAATAACACTGCCTTGCCCTTATTCCATTGACCCGAAATCTCCAAATGTAGACGACCCTTCTACAGCAAACACATGCATGGGTCAGCCAAAGGATGCTACCCCATTGGAACGGGAAAAAACATGAAAAGGCACCTCATCTTCTCATATCCTGGTACTCGGGTTCAAGCTTCCAGCCACTTTCCTGAATATATCCCCACTTGGGGAAGTCAGCACTTTCAAAACCTTCTTTCTTATAGCTTGGAATTGGTTCCATGGATGAACTACAACGGGGAAGAATAAGAATCGATGCCTATATATTTGGACAGGCATATGGTGCTCTAATTTCAACTGCTGAACAAGAATTGACCCAAGTCTAAGCTTGCTCTCAGAAGGAGAATAGGGCTTGAAAATTTCCCGCTGCTTTGTGACCAGTTCCAAAAGTGGGAAGTTGAGCAGGGGATCTCAGGGAGCCTATAATTCATGGGCCTGCAGGATGGTCAAAGACACCTAATGTGGACAAATGACTTGGGTTGAGCCAGAGAAAAGAACTTGAGAGCAAGGCAGAATTGCAAAAATGGGATTTCAAGAGGGAGACGCGTCTCGCCTGGTAAGAACCTAGAATGTGGCAGTACTTCTTCAACCATGCCTTTGTCGAAAAACGGTGTATGCCTTTATCCTGAATATATTCCGAATAAAGGCATACACCGTTTTTGGGCAACCAGGCAGGGGCTCGGTGCAAATCAACACTACATAGTGCTATCACTTCCCATCTAAACAAAGGGTCATCTACGAAAAGTATAAAGACTAGAAATTCAGGGTAGCATGGAGGTAAATCGTAGCCACATTTTGTGGATTGTGGGAAGACCAATTGCAATCGGCACCCTGGCGAATTCTATGGTGTATTCGAAGATAAAGTAAGAAACAATGCTACAGCACATAGGACACTTCCATTCAAGGACGTATATTTTCAGGAAAACCAAAGAACCGCAGGTCACAGGCAACCCAACGTTTACTGCTGCTCTCTTTACAAAAGCCTCGACTAGGATACAATCTAAATTTCCTTGGACGGAAAACATGGATGGAGAATATGTGATTCTTATCTACAATGATATATTACTGAGCCAGGAAATCAATGAAATAACGTCACTTGCCGCCAAAGGAGTGTTCGTAGTTACAATCATTCTCAGTAAATTTAGTCACATAGAAAAAAGTGGTTTATCAAAGATATGAGGTACAGGTGGAATACAAAATTGCGTCCCATGAATGAAATGGCAGACGAGAGAAAGCATCACACATTTAGCAAACACACTTACGCCTGTAGGAGCGCGAAGGTCACTTGAGGTGAGGAAAAACCAGGTGTTTTCAATGAGCACATATACCATTCCATATAGACCAAAGAGGGAATCAAGACAACTTACTCTAAACCTCAAAGGACTGAACTCAGCCCACTTTACACACCAGAAAAGATTATTTACAACTGGTTAGAATTTGAAAAACAATTTATCGATGTCTCTCTGGAAGAGAATCAAGTGGATGCACAGCAGCAAGCAACACAGCACTCAAAATCGGCTACACCCCGTGAGAAAAATAAACTGCAAAATAAAGGCAGTGAGTGAGAGATAAATTCTTCGAGACTTCGTTCAGGGGCTGTCATTGAAGTTGTTTTGAGCATATATTAACACACAGAAGGATCGGACCTAAGGGAGGACACTCGTGGGTCTGAGTGTCTTCGTGAGCATGAGTCAGCAAATGCAGGCCTTGTGAAATAACACTGCCTTTTCCTGTTTCCATGGACCCGAAATCTCCAAATGCAGACGACCCTTCCTACAGCGAACACATGCATGGGACAGCCACAGGATGCTACCCCATTGGAACGGCAAAAAAACATGAAAAGCCACCTCATCTTCTCATATCCTGGTGCTCGGGTTCAAGCTTTCAGCCGCTTTTCTGAAAATATACCCAATTGGGGAAGTCAGCACTTTCAAAACACTCTTACTTATAACTTGGAATTGGTTCCATGGATGAACTACAATGGGGAAGAATAAGAGACGATGGCTATATATTTGGACAGGCACATGGCGCTCTAATTTCCAATGCTGAACAAGAATTGACCAAGTCTAAGCTTGCTCTCGGAAGGAGAATTGGGCTTGAAAATGTCCTGCTGCTTTGGGACCAGTTCCGAAAGTGGGAAGTTGAGCCGGGGATCTCAGGGAGCCTATAATTCATGGCCCTGCAGGATGGTAAAAGGCACGTAATGTGGAAAAATGACTTGGGTTGAACCAGAGAAAAGAACTTGAGAGCAAGGCAGAATTGCAAAACTGGGATTTCAAGAGGGAGAAGCGTCTCGCCTGGTAAGAACCTAGGATGTGGCAGTACTTCTTCAAACATGCCTTTGTCGAAAAAGGGTGTATGCCTTTATCCTGAATATATTCCGAATAAAGGCATACACCGTTTTTGGGCAACCAGGCAGGGGCTCGGTGCAAATCAACACTACATAGTGCTATCACTTCCCATCTAAACAAAGGGTCATCTACGAAAAGTGTAAAGACTAGAAATTCAGGGTAGCATGGAGGTAAATCGTACCCACATTTTGTGGATTCCAGGATGAACAATGGCAATCGGCACCCTGGCGAAGTCTACGGTGTATTCAAAAATAATATAAGAAACAAAGCTACAGCACATAGGACACTTCCACTCAAGGACGTATATTTTCAAGAAAACCAAAGAACCTCAGGTCACAGGCAACCCAACGTTTTCTGCTGCTCTCTTTACAAAAGCCTCGACTAGGATACAATCTAAATTTCCTTGGACGGAAAACATGGATGGAGAATATGTGATTCTTATCTACAATGATATATTACTGAGCCAGGAAATCAATGAAATAACGTCACTTGCCGCCAAAGGAGTGTTCGTAGTTACAATCATTCTCAGTAAATTTAGTCACATAGAAAAAAGTGGTTTATCAAAGATATGAGGTACAGGTGGAATACAAAATTGCGTCCCATGAATGAAATGGCAGACGAGAGAAAGCATCACACATTTAGCAAACACACTTATGCCTGTAGGAGCGCGAAGGTCACTTGAGGTGAGGAAAAAAAGGTGTTTTGAATGAGCACAGATACCATTCCATATAGACCAAGGAGGGAATCAAGACAACTTACTCTAAACCTCAAAGGACTGAACTCAGCCCACTTTACACACCAGAAAAGATTATTTACAACTGGTTAGAATTTGAAAAACAATTTATCGATGTCTCTCTGGAAGAGAATCAAGTGGATGCACAGCAGCAAGCAACACAGCACTGAAAATCGGCTACACCCCGTGAGAAAAATAAACTGCAAAATAAAGGCAGTGAGTGAGAGATAAATTCTTCGAGACTTCGTTCAGGGGCTGTCATTGAAGTTGTTTTGAGCATATATTAACACACAGAAGGATCAGACCTAAGGGAGGACACTCGTGGGTCTGAATGTCTTCGTGAGCATGAGTCAGCAAATGCTGCCCTTGTCGAATAACACTGCCTTTTCCTGATTCCATGGACCCGAAATCTCCAAATGCAGGCGACCCTTCCTACAGTGAACACATGCATGGGACAGCCACAGGATGCTACCCCATTGGAACGGCAAAAAAACATGAAAAGCCACCTCATCTTCTCATATCCTGGTTCTCGGGTTCAAGCTTTCAGCCGCTTTTCTGAAAATATACACAATTGGGGAAGTCAGCACTTTCAAAACACTCTTACTTATAAATAGGAATTGGTTCCATGGATGAACTACAATGGGGAAGAATAAGAGACGATGGCTATATATTTGGACAGGCACATGGCGCTCTAATTTCCAATGCTGAACAAGAATTGACCCAAGTCGAAGCTTGCTCTCAGAAGGAGAATAGGGCTTGAAAATTTCCCGCTGATTTGTGACCAGTTCCAAAAGTGGGAAGTTGAGCAGGGGATCTCAGCGAGCCTATAATTCATGGGCCTGCAGGATGGTCAAAGACACCTAATGTGGACAAATGACTTGGGTTGAGCCAGAGAAAAGAACTTGAGAGCAAGGCAGAATTGCAAAAATGGGATTTCAAGAGGGAGACGCGTCTCGCCTGGTAAGAACCTAGGATGTGGCAGTACTTCTTCAACCATGCCTTTGTCGAAAAACGGTGTATGCCTTTATCCTGATATATTCCGAATAAAGGCATACACCGTTTTTGGGCAACCAGGCAGGGGCTCGGTCCAAATCAACACTACATAGTGCTATCACTTCCCATCTAAACAAAGGGTCATCTACGAAAAGTGTAAAGACTAGAAATTCAGGGTAGCATGGAGGTAAATCGTACCCACATTTTGTGGATTGTGGGAGGACCAATTGCAATCGGCACCCTGGCGAATTCTATGGTGTATTCGAAGATAAAGTAAGAAACAATGCTACAGCACATAGGACACTTCCATTCAAGGACATATATTTTCAGGAAAACCAAAGAACCTCAGGTCACAGGCAACCCAACGTTTACTGCTTCTCTCTTTACAAAAGCCTCGACTAGGATACAATCTAAATTTCCTTGGACGGAAAACATGGATGGAGAATATGTGATTCTTATCTACAATGATATATTACTGAGCCAGGAAATCAATGAAAAAACGTCACTTGCCGCAAAAGGAGTGTTCGTAGTTACAATCATTCTCAGTAAATTTAGTCACATAGAAAAAAGTGGTTTATCAAAGATATGAGGTACAGGTGGAATACAAAATTGCGTCCCATGAATGAAATGGCAGACGAGAGAAAAGCATCACACATTTAGCAAACACACTTATGCCTGTAGGAGCGCGAAGGTCTCTTGAGGTGAGGAAAAAACAGGTGTTTTCAATGAGCACAGATACCATTCCATATAGACCGAAGAGGGAATCAAGACAACTTACTCTAAACCTCAAAGGACTGAACTCAGCCCACTTTACACACCAGAAAAGATTATTTAAAACTGGTTAGAATTTGAAAAACAATTTATCGATGTCTCTCTGGAAGAGAATCAAGTGGATGCACAGCAGCAAGCAACACAGCACTGAAAATCGGCTACACCCCGTGAGAAAAATAAACTGCAAAATAAAGGCAGTGAGTGAGAGATAAATTCTTCGAGACTTCGTTCAGGGGTTGTCATTGAAGTTGTTTTGAGCATATATTAACACACAGAAGGATCGGACCTAAGGGAGGACACTCGTGGGTCTGAATGTCTTCGTGAGCATGAGTCAGCAAATGCAGCCCTTGTCGAATAACACTGCCTTTTCCTGTTTCCATGGACCCGAAATCTCCAAATGCAGACGACCCTTCCTACAGCGAACACATGCATGGGACAGCCACAGGATGCTACCCCATTGGAACGGCAAAAAAACATGAAAAGCCACCTCATCTTCTCATATCCTGGTGCTCGGGTTCAAGCTTTCAGCCGCTTTTCTGAAAATATACCCAATTGGGGAAGTCAGCACTTTCAAAACACTCTTACTTACAACTTGGAATTTGTTCCATGGATGAACTACAATGGGGAAGAATAAGAGACGATGGCTATATATTTGGACAGGCACATGGCGCTCTAATTTCCAATGCTGAACAAGAATTGACCCAAGTCTAAGCTTGCTCTCGGAAGGAGAATTGGGCTTGAAAATGTCCTGCTGCTTTGGGACCAGGTCCGAAAGTGGGAAGTTGAGCCGGGGATCTCAGGGAGCCTATAATTCATGGCCCTGCAGGATGGTAAAAGGCACGTAATGTGGAAAAATGACTTGGGTTGAACCAGAGAAAAGAACTTGAGAGCAAGGCAGAATTGCAAAACTGGGATTTCAAGAGGGAGAAGCGTCTCGCCTGGTAAGAACCTAGGATGTGGCAGTACTTCTTCAAACATGCCTTTGTCGAAAAAGGGTGTATGCCTTTATCCTGAATATATTCCGAATAAAGGCATACACCGTTTTTGGGCAACCAGGCAGGGGCTCGGTGCAAATCAACACTACATAGTGCTATCACTTCCCATCTAAACAAAGGGTCATCTACGAAAAGTGTAAAGACTAGAAATTCAGGGTAGCATGGAGGTAAATCGTACCCACATTTTGTGGATTCCAGGATGAACAATGGCAATCGGCACCCTGGCGAAGTCTACGGTGTATTCAAAAATAATATAAGAAACAAAGCTACAGCGCATAGGACACTTCCACTCAAGGACGTATATTTTCAAGAAAAACAAAGAACCTCAGGTCACAGGCAACCCAACGTTTTCTGCTGCTCTCTTTACAAAAGCCTCGACTAGGATACAATCTAAATTTCCTTGGACGGAAAACATGGATGGAGAATATGTGATTCTTATCTACAATGATATATTACTGAGCCAGGAAATCAATGAAATAACGTCACTTGCCGCCAAAGGGGTGTTCGTAGTTACAATCATTCTCAGTAAATTTAGTCACATAGAAAAAAGTGGTTTATCAAAGATATGAGGTACAGGTGGAATACAAAATTGCGTCCCATGAATGAAATGGCAGACAAGAGAAAGCATCACACATTTAGCAAACACACTTATGCCTGTAGGAGCGCGAAGGTCACTTGAGGTGAGGAAAAAACAGGTGTTTTGAATGAGCACAGATACCATTCCATATAGACCAAGGAGGGAATCAAGACAACTTACTCTAAACCTCAAAGGACTGAACTCAGCCCACTTTACACACCAGAAAAGATTATTTACAACTGGTTAGAATTTGAAAAACAATTTATCGATGTCTCTCTGGAAGAGAATCAAGTGGATGCACAGCAGCAAGCAACACAGCACTGAAAATCGGCTACACCCCGTGAGAAAAATAAACTGCAAAATAAAGGCAGTGAGTGAGAGATAAATTCTTCGAGACTTCGTTCAGGGGCTGTCATTGAAGTTGTTTTGAGCATATATTAACACACAGAAGGATCGGACCTAAGGGAGGACACTCGTGGGTCTGAGTGTCTTCGTGAGCATGAGTCAGCAAATGCAGCCCTTGTCGAATAACACTGCCTTTTCCTGATTCCATGGACCCGAAATCTCCAAATGCAGACGACCCTTCCTACAGCGAACACATGCATGGGACAGCCACAGGATGCTACCCCATTGGAACGGCAAAAAACATGAAAAGCCACCTCATCTTCTCATATCCTGGTGCTCGGGTTCAAGCTTTCAGCCGCTTTTCTGAAAATATACCCAATTGGGGAAGTCAGCACTTTCAAAACACTCTTACTTATAACTTGGAATTGGTTCCATGGATGAACTACAACGGGGAAGAATAAGAGACGATGGCTATATATTTGGACAGGCACATGGCGCTCTAATTTCCAATGCTGAACAAGAATTGACCCAAGTCTAAGCTTGCTCTCAGAAGGAGAATTGGGCTTGAAAATTTCCTGCTGCTTTGGGACCTGTTCCGAAAGTGGGAAGTTGAGCCGGGGATCTCAGGGAGCCTATAATTCATGGCCCTACAGGATGGTAAAAGGCACGTAATGTGGAAAAATGACTTGGGTTGAACCAGAGAAAAGAACTTGAGAGCAAGGCAGAATTGCAAAACTAGGATTTCAAGAGGGAGAAGCGTCTTGCCTGGTAAGAACCTAGGATGTGGCAGTACTTCTTCAAACATGCCTTTGTCGAAAAAGGGTGTATGTCTTTATCCTGAATATCTTTAGGATAAAGGCATACACCGTTTTTGGGGAACCTGGCAGGGGCTCGGTGCAAATCAACACTACATAATGCTATCACTACCCATCAAAACAAAGGGTCATGTACGAAAAGTGTAAAGACCAGAAATGCAGGGTAACCTGGAGGTAAATCGTACCCACATTTTGTGGATTGTGGGATGAACAATGGCAATCGGCACCCTGGCGAATTCTATGGTGTATTCGAAGATAAAGTAAGAAACAATGCTACAGCACATAGGACACTTCCACTCAAGGACGTATATTTTCAAGGAAACCAAAGAACCTCAGGTCACAGGCAACCCAACGTTTACTGCTGCTCTCTTTACAAAAGCCTCGAGGAGGATACAATCTAAATTTCCTTGGACAGAAACATGGATGAAGAATATGTGATTCTTATCTACAATGATATATTACAGAGCCAGGAAATCAATGAAATAACGTCACTTGGCGCCACCGGAGTGTTCTTAGTTACAATCATTCTCAGTGAATTTAGTCACATAGAAAAAAGTGGTTTATCAAAGATATGAGGTACAGGTGGAATATAAAATTGCGTCCCTTGAACGAAATGGCAGACGACAGAGAGAATTACACATTTAGCAAACACACTTATGCCTGTAGGAGCGCAAAAGTCACATGAGGTGAGGAAAAACCAGGTGTTTTCAATGAGCACAGATACCATTCCATATAGACCAAGGAGGGAATCAAGACAACTTACTCTAAACCTCAAAGGACTGAACTCAGCCCACTTTACACACCAGAAAAGATTATTGACAACTGGTCAGAATTTGAAAAACTATTTATCTATGTCTCTCTGGAAGAGAATCTAGTGGATGCACAGCAGCAAGCAACACAGCACGGAAAATCGGCTACACCCGGTGAGAAAAATAAACTGCAAAATAAAGGCAGTGAGTGACAGATAAATTCTTCGAGACTTCGTTCAGGGGCTGTGATTGGAGTTGTTTTCAGCATATATTCACACACAGAAAGATGGGACCTAAGGGAGGACAATCGTGGGTCTGAGTGTCTTCGTGAGCATGAGTCAGCAAATGCAGCCCTTGTAGAATAACACTGCCTTGCCCTGATTCCATTGACCTGAAATCTCCAAATGTAGACGACCCTTCTACAGCGAACACATGCATGTGTCAGCCACAGGATGCTACCCCATTGGAATGGGAAAAAACATGAAAAGGCACCTCATCTTCTCATATCCTGGTGCTCGGGTTCAAGCTTCCAGCCACTTTCCTGAAAATATCCCCACTTGGGGAAGTCAGCACTTTCAAAACCTTCTTTCTTATAGCTTGGAATTGGTTCCTTGGATGAACTACAAGGGAAAGAATAAGAATCGATTCCTATATATTTGGACAGGCATATGGTACTCTAATTTCAACTGCTGAACAAGAATTGACTAAGTCTAAGCTTGCTCTCAGAAGGAGAATAGGGCTTGAAAATTTCCCGCTGCTTTGTGACCAGTTCCAAAACTGGGAAGTTGAGCAGGGGATCTCAGGGAGCCTATAATTCATGGGCCTGCAGGATGGTCAAAGACACCTAATGTGGACAAATGACTTGGGTTGAGCCAGAGAAAAGAACTTGAGAGCAAGGCAGAATTGCAAAAATGGGATTTCAAGAGGGAGACGCGTCTCTCCTGGTAAGAACCTAGAATGTGGCAGTACTTCTTCAACCATGCGATTGTCGAAAAACGGTGTATGCCTTTATCCTGAATATATTCCGAATAAAGGCATACACCGTTTTTGGGCAACCAGGCAGGGGCTCGGTCCAAATCAACACTACATAGGGCTATCACTTCCCATCTAAACAAAGGGTCATCTACGAAAAGGGTAAAGACTAGAAATTCAGGGTAGCATGGAGGTAAATCGTACCCACATTTTGTGGATTTCAGGATGAACAATGGCAATCGGCACCCTGGCGAATTCTATGGTGTGTTCGAAGATAAAGTAAGAAACAATGCTACAGCACATAGGACACTTCCATTCAAGGACGTATATTTTCAGGAAAACCAAAGAACCTCAGGTCACAGGCAACCCAACGTTTACTGCTGCTCTCTTTACAAAAGCCTCGACTAGGATACAACCTAAATTTCCTTGGACGGAAAACATGGATGGAGAATATGTGATTCTTATCTACAATGATATATTACTGAGCCAGGAAATCAATGAAATAACGTCACTTGCCGCCAAAGGAGTGTTCGTAGTTACAATCATTCTCAGTAAATTTAGTCACATAGAAAAAAGTGGTTTATCAAAGATATGAGGTACAGGTGGAATACAAAATTGCATCCCATGAATGAAATGGCAGACGAGAGAAAAGCATCACACATTTAGCAAACACACTTATGCCTGTAGGAGCGCGAAGGTCACTTGAGGTGAGGAAAAACCAGGTGTTTTCAATGAGCACAGATACCATTCCATATAGACCAAAGAGGGAATCAAGACAACTTACTCTAAACCTCAAAGGACTGAACTCAGCCCACTTTACACACCAGAAAAGATTATTTACAACTGGTTAGAATTTGAAAAACAATTTATCGATGTCTCTCTGGAAGAGAATCAAGTGGATGCACAGCCGCAAGCAACACAGCACTGAAAATCGGCTACACCCCGTGAGAAAAATAAACTGCAAAATAAAGGCAGTGAGTGAGAGATAAATTCTTCGAGACTTCGTTCAGGGGCTGTCATTGAAGTTGTTTTGAGCATATATTAACACACAGAAGGATCGGACCTAAGGGAGGACACTCGTGGGTCTTAGTGTCTTCGTGAGCATGAGTCAGCAAATGCAGCCCTTGTCGAATAACACTGCCTTTTCCTGTTTCCATGGACCCAAAATCTCCAAATGCAGACGACCCTTCCTACAGCGAACACATGCATGGGACAGCCACAGGATGCTACCCCATTGGAATGGCAAAAAAACATGAAAAGCCACCTCATCTTCTCATATCCTGGTGCTCGGGTTCAAGCTTTCAGCCGCTTTTCTGAAAATATACCCAATTGGGGAAGTCAGCACTTTCAAAACACTCTTACTTATAACTTGGAATTGGTTCCATGGATGAACTACAATGGGGAAGAATAAGAGACGATGGCTATATATTTGGACAGGCACATGGCGCTCTAATTTCCAATGCTGAACAAGAATTGACCCAAGTCTAAGCTTGCTCTCGGAAGGAGAATTGGGCTTGAAAATGTCCCGCTGCTTTGGGACCAGTTACGAAAGTGGGAAGTTGAGCCGGGGATCTCAGGGAGCCTATAATTCATGGCCCTGCAGGATGGTAAAAGGCACGTAATGTGGAAAAAAGACTTGGGTTGAACCAGAGAAAAGAACTTGAGAGCAAGGCAGAATTGCAAAACTGGGATTTCAAGAGGGAGAAGCGTCTCGCCTGGTAAGAACCTAGGATGTGGCAGTACTTCTTCAAACATGCCTTTGTCGAAAAAGGGTGTATGCCTTTATCCTGAATATATTCCGAATAAAGGCATACACCGTTTTTGGGCAACCAGGCAGGGGCTCGGTGCAAATCAACACTACATAGTGCTATCACTTCCCATCTAAACAAAGGGTCATCTACGAAAAGTGTAAAGACTAGAAATTCAGGGTAGCATGGAGGTAAATCGTACCCACATTTTGTGGATTCCAGGATGAACAATGGCAATCGGCACCCTGGCGAAGTCTATCTTGTATTCAAAAATAATGTAAGAAACAAAGCTACAGCACATAGGACACTTCCAGTCAAGCACGTATATTTTCAAGAAAACCAAAGAACCTCAGGTCACAGGCAACCCAACGTTTTCTGCTGCTCTCTTTACAAAAGCCTCGACTAGGATACAATCTAAATTTTCTTGGACGGAAAACATGGATGGAGAATATGTGATTCTTATCTACAATGATATATTACTGAGCCAGGAAATCAATGAAATAACGTCACTTGCCGCCAAAGGGGTGTTCGTAGTTACAATCATTCTCAGTAAATTTAGTCACATAGAAAAAAGTGGTTTATCAAAGATATGAGGTACAGGTGGAATACAAAATTGCGTCCCATGAATGAAATGGCAGACGAGAGAAAGCATCACACATTTAGCAAACACACTTATGCCTGTAGGAGCGCGAAGGTCACTTGAGGTGAGGAAAAAACAGGTGTTTTGAATGAGCACAGATACCATTCCATATAGACCAAGGAGGGAATCAAGACAACTTACTCTAAACCTCAAAGGACTGAACTCAGCCCACTTTACACACCAGAAAAGATTATTTACAACTGGTTAGAATTTGAAAAACAATTTATCGATGTCTCTCTGGAAGAGAATCAAGTGGATGCACAGCAGCAAGCAACACAGCACTGAAAATCGGCTACACCCCGTGAGAAAAATAAACTGCAAAATAAAGGCAGTGCGTGAGAGATAAATTCTTCGAGACTTCGTTCAGGGGCTGTCATTGAAGTTGTTTTGAGCATATATTAACACACAGAAGGATCGGACCTAAGGGAGGACACTCGTGGGTCTGAGTGTCTTCGTGAGCATGAGTCAGCAAATGCAGCCCTTGTCGAATAACACTGCCTTTTCCTGATTCCATGGACCCGAAATCTCCAAATGCAGACGACCTTTCCTACAGCGAACACAT
Source organism: Kogia breviceps (assembly GCF_026419965.1). Classification (NCBI taxonomy): domain Eukaryota; kingdom Metazoa; phylum Chordata; class Mammalia; order Artiodactyla; family Physeteridae; genus Kogia; species Kogia breviceps. The sequence continues at coordinate 37,262,686 of NC_081329.1, forward strand.
GCATGGGACAGCCACAGGATGCTACCCCATTGGAACGGCAAAAAACATGAAAAGCCACCTCATCTTCTCATATCCTGGTGCTCGGGTTCAAGCTTTCAGCCGCTTTTCTGAAAATATACCCAATTGGGGAAGTCAGCACTTTCAAAACACTCTTACTTATAACTTGGAATTGGTTCCATGGATGAACTACAACGGGGAAGAATAAGAGACGATGGCTATATATTTGGACAGGCACATGGCGCTCTAATTTCCAATGCTGAACAAGAATTGACCCAAGTCTAAGCTTGCTCTCGGAAGGAGAATTGGGCTTGAAAATGTCCTGCTGCTTTGGGACCAGTTCCGAAAGTGGGAAGTTGAGCCGGGGATCTCAGGGAGCCTATAATTCATGGCCCTGCAGGATGGTAAAAGGCACGTAATGTGGAAAAATGACTTGGGTTGAACCAGAGAAAAGAACTTGAGAGCAAGGCAGAATTGCAAAACTGGGATTTCAAGAGGGAGAAGCGTCTCGCCTGGAAAGAACCTAGGATGTGGCAGTACTTCTTCAAATATGCCTTTGTCGAAAAAGGGTGTATGCCTTTATCCTGAATATCTTTAGGATAAAGGCATACACCGTTTTTGGGGAACCAGGCAGGGGCTCGGTGCAAATCAACACTACATAGTGCTATCACTTCCCATCTAAACAAAGGGTCATCTAAGAAAAGTGTAAAGACGAGAAATTCAGGGTAGCATGGAGGTAAATCGTACCCACATTTTGTGGATTCCAGGATGAACAATGGCAATCAGCACCCTGGCGAAGTGTATGGTGTATTCAAAAATAATGTAAGAAACAAAGCTACAGCACATAGGACACTTCCACTCAAGGACGTATATTTTCAAGAAAACCAAAGAACCTCAGGTCACAGGCAACCCAACGTTTACTGCTGCTCTCTTTACAAAAGCCTCGACTAGGATACAATCTAAATTTCCTTGGACGGAAAACATGGATGGAGAATATGTGATTCTTATCTACAATGATATATTACTGAGCCAGGAAATCAATGAAATAACGTCACTTGCCGCCAAAGGAGTGTTCGTAGTTACAATCATTCTCAGTAAATTTAGTCACATAGAAAAAAGTGGTTTATCAAAGATATGAGGTACAGGTGGAATACAAAATTGCGTGCCATGAATGAAATGGCAGACGAGAGAAAGCATCACACATTTAGCAAACACACTTATGCCTGTAGGAGCGCGAAGGTCACTTGAGGTGAGGAACAACCAGGTGTTTCCAATGAGCACAGATACCATTCCATATAGACCAAAGAGGGAATCAAGACAACTTACTCTAAACCTCAAAGGACTGAACTCAGCCCACTTTACACACCAGAGAAGATTATTTACAAATGGTTAGAATTTGAAAAACAATTTATCGATGTCTCTCTGGAAGAGAATCAAGTGGATGCACAGCCGCAAGCAACACAGCACTGAAAATCGGCTACACCCCGTGAGAAAAATAAACTGCAAAATAAAGGCAGTGAGTGAGAGATAAATTCTTCGAGACTTCGTTCAGGGGCTGTCATTGAAGTTGTTTTGAGCATATATTAACACACAGAAGGATCGGACCTAAGGGAGGACACTCGTGGGTCTGAGTGTCTTCGTGAGCATGAGTCAGCAAATGCAGCCCTTGTCGAATAACACTGCCTTTTCCTGATTCCATGGACCCGAAATCTCCAAATGCAGACGACCCTTCCTACAGCGAACACATGCATGGGACAGCCACAGTATGCTACCCCATTCGAACGGCAAAAAAACATGAAAATCCACCTCATCTTCTCATATCCTGGTGCTCGGGTTCAAGCTTTCAGCCGCTTTTCTGAAAATATACCCAATTGGGGAAGTCAGCACTTTCAAAACACTCTTACTTATAACTTGGAATTGGTTCCATGGATGAACTACAATGGGGAAGAATAAGAGACGATGGCTATATATTTGGACAGGCACATGGCGCTCTAATTTCCAATGCTGAACAAGAATTGACCCAAGTCTAAGCTTGCTCTCGGAAGGAGAATTGGGCTTGAAAATGTCCTGCTGCTTTGGGACCAGTTCCGAAAGTGGGAAGTTGAGCCGGGGATCTCAGGGAGCCTATAATTCATGGCCCTGCAGGATGGTAAAAGGCACGTAATGTGGAAAAATGACTTGGGTTGAACCAGAGAAAAGAACTTGAGAGCAAGGCAGAATTGCAAAACTGGGATTTCAAGACGGAGAAGCGTCTCGCCTGGTAAATACCTAGGATGTGGCAGTACTTCTTCAAACATGCCTTTGTCAAAAAAGGGTGTATGCCTTTATCCTGAATATATTCCGAATAAAGGCATACACCGTTTTTGGGGAACCAGGCAGGGGCTCGGTGCAAATCAAAACTACATAATGCTATCACTTCCCATCAAAACAAAGGGTCATGTACGAAAAGTGTAAAGACAAGAAATGCAGGGTAACGTGGAGGTAAATCGTACCCACATTTTGTGGATTGTGAGATGACCAATTGCAATCGGCACCCTGGCGAATTCTATGGTGTATTCGAAGATAAAGTAAGAAACAATGCTACAGCACTTAGGACACTTCCACTCAAGGACGTATATTTTCAAGGAAACCAAAGAACGTTAGGTCACAGGCAACCGAACGTTTACTGCTGCTCTCTTTACAAAAGCCTCGACTAGGATACAATCTAAATTTCCTTGGACGGAAACATGGATGAAGAATATGTGATTCTTATCTACAATGATATATAACAGAGCCAGGAAATCAATGAAATAACGTCACTTGGCGCCACCGGAGTGTTCTTAGTTACAATCATTCTCAGTGAATATAGTCACATAGAAAAAAGTGGTTTATCAAAGATATGAGGTACAGGTGGAATATAAAATTGCATCCCTTGAAAGAAATGGCAGACGACAGAGAGAATTACACATTTAGCAAACACACTTATGCCTGTAGGAGCGCAAAGGTCACATGAGGTGAGGAAAAACCAGGTGTTTTCAATGAGCACAGATACCATTCCGTATAGACCAAGGAGGGAATCAAGACAACTTACTCTAAACCTCAAAGGACTGAACTCAGCCCACTTTACACACCAGAAAAGATTATTGACAACTGGTCAGAATTTGAAAAACAATTTATCTATGTCTCTCTGGAAGAGAATCTAGTGGATGCACAGCAGCAAGCAACACAGCACTGAAAATCGGCTACACCACGTGAGAAAAATAAACTGCAAAATAAAGGCAGTGAGTGACAGATAAATTCTTCGAGACTTCGTTCAGGGGCTGTGATTGGAGTTGTTTTCAGCATATATTAACACACAGAATGATGGGACCTAAGGGAGGAAAATCGTGGGTCTGAGCGTCTTCGTGAGCATGAGTCAGCAAATGCAGCCCTTGTAGAATAACACTGCCTTGCCCTGATTCCATGGACCCGAAATCTCCAAATGTAGACGACCCTTCTACAGCGAACACATGCATGGGTCAGCCAAAGGATGCTACCCCATTGGAATGGGACAAAACATGAAAAGGCACCTCATCTTCTCATATCCTGGTGCTCGGGTTCAAGCTTCCAACCACTTTCCTGAAAATATCCCCACTTGGGGAAGTCAGCACTTTCAAAACCTTCTTTCTTATAGCTTGGAATTGGTTCCATGGATGAACTACAATGGGGAAGATTAAGACACGATGCCTATATATTTAGACAGGCATATGGTGCTCTAATTTCAACTGCTGAACAAGAATTGACCCAAGTCTAAGCTTGCTCTCAGAAGGAGAATAGGGCTTGAAAATTTCCCGCTGCTTTGTGACCAGTTCCAAAAGTGGGAAGTTGAGCAGGGGATCTCAGCGAGCCTATAATTCATGGGCCTGCAGGATGGTCAAAGACACCTAATGTGGACAAATGACTTGGGTTGAGCCAGAGAAAAGAACTTGAGAGCAAGGCAGAATTGCACAAATGGGATTTCAAGAGGGAGACGCGTCTCGCCTGGTAAGAACCTAGAATGTGGCAGTACTTCTTCAACCATGCCTTTGTCGAAAAACGGTGTATGCCTTTATCCTGAATATATTCCGAATAAAGGCATACACCGTTTTTGGGCAACCAGGCAGGGGCTCGGTGCAAATCAACACTACATAGTGCTATCACTTCCCATCTAAACAAAGGGTCATCTACGAAAAGTGTAAAGAGTAGAAATTCAGGGTAGCATGGAGGTAAATCGTACCCACATTTTGTGGATTGTGGGATGACCAATGGCAATCGGCACCCTGCCGAATTCTATGGTGTATTCGAAGATAAAGTAAGAAACAATGCTACAGCACATAGGACACTTCCATTCAAGGACGTATATTTTCAGGAAAACCAAAGAAACTCAGGTCACAGGCAACCCAACGTTTATTGCTGCTCTCTTTACAAAAGCCTCGACTAGGATACAATCTAAATTTCCTTGGACGGAAAACATGGATGGAGAATATGTGATTCTTATCTACAATGATATATTACTGAGCCAGGAAATCAATGAAATAACGTCACTTGCCGCCAAAGGAGTGTTCGTAGTTACAATCATTCTCAGTAAATTTATTCACATAGAAAAAAGTGGTTTATCAAAGATATGAGGTACAGGTGGAATACAAAATTGCGTCCCATGAATAAAATGGCAGACGAGAGAAAGCATCACACATTTAGCAAACACACTTATGCCTGTAGGAGCGCGAAGGTCACTTGAGGTGAGGAAAAAACAGGTGTTTTCAATGAGCACAGATACCATTCCATATAGACCAAAGAGGGCATCAAGACAACTTACTCTAAACCTCAAAGGACTGAACTCAGCCCACTTTACACACCAGAAAAGATTATTTACAACTGGTTAGAATTTGAAAAACAATTTATCGATGTCTCTCTGGAAGAGAATCAAGTGGATGCACAGCAGCAAGCAACACAGCACTGAAAATCGGCTACACCCCGTGAGAAAAATAAACTGCAAAATAAAGGCAGTGAGTGAGAGATAAATTCTTCGAGACTTCGTTCAGGGGCTGTCATTGAAGTTGTTTTGAGCATATATTAACACACAGAAAGATCGGACCTAAGGGAGGACACCCGTGGGTCTGAATGTCTTCGTGAGCATGAGTCAGCAAATGCAGCCCTTGTCGAATAACACTGCCTTTTCCTGATTCCATGGACCCGAAATCTCCAAATGCAGACGACCCTTCCTACAGCGAACACATGCATGGGACAGCCACAGGATGCTACCCCATTGGAACGGCAAAAAACATGAAAAGCCACCTCATCTTCTCATATCCTGGTGCTCGGGTTCAAGCTTTCAGCCGCTTTTCTGAAAATATACCCAATTGGGGAAGTCAGCACTTTCAAAACACTCTTACTTATAACTTGGAATTGGTTCCATGGATGAACTACAATGGGGAAGAATAAGAGACGATGGCTATATATTTGGACAGGCACATGGCGCTCTAATTTCCAATGCTGAACAAGAATTGACCCACGTCTAAGCTTGCTCTCGGAAGGAGAATTGGGCTTGAAAATTTCCTGCTGCTTTGGGACCAGTTCCGAAAGTGGGAAGTTGAGCCGGGGATCTCAGGGAGCCTATAATTCATGGCCCTGCAGGATGGTAAAAGGCACGTAATGTGGAAAAATGACTTGGGTTGAACCAGAGAAAAGAACTTGAGAGCAAGGCAGAATTGCAAAACTGGGATTTCAAGAGGGAGAAGCCTCTCGCCTGGTAAGAACCTAGGATGTGGCAGTACTTCTTCAAACATGCCTTTGTCGAAAAAGGGTGTATGCCTTTATCCTGAATATCTTTAGGATAAAGGCATACACCGTTTTTGGGCAACCAGGCAGGGGCTCGGTGCAAATCAACACTACATAGTGCTATCACTTCCCATCTAAACAAAGGGTCATCTACGAAAAGTGTAAAGACTAGAAAATCAGGGTAGCATGGAGGTAAATCGTACCCACATTTTGTGGATTCCAAGATGAACAATGGCAATCGGCACCCTGGCGAAGTCTATGGTGTATTCAAAAATAATGTAAGAAAAAAAGCTACAGCACATAGGACACTTCCACTCAAGGACGTATATTTTCAAGAAAACCAAAGAACCTCAGGTCACAGGCAACCCAACGTTTTCTGCTGCTCTCTTTACAAAAGCCTCGACTAGTATACAATCTAAATTTCCTTGGACGGAAAACATGGATGGAGAATATGTGATTCTTATCTACAATGATATATTACTGAGCCAGGAAATCAATGAAATAACGTCACTTGCCGCCAAAGGAGTGTTCGTAGTTACAATCATTCTCAGTAAATTTAGTCACATAGAAAAAAGTGGTTTATCAAAGATATGAGGTACAGGTGGAATACAAAATTGCGTCCCATGAATGAAATGGCAGACGAGAGAAAGCATCACACATTTAGCAAACACACTTATGCCTGTAGGGGCGCGAAGGTCACTTGAGGTGAGGAAAAAACAGGTGTTTTCAATGAGCACAGATACCATTCCATATAGACCAAAGAGGGCATCAAGACAACTTACTCTAAACCTCAAAGGACTGAACTCAGCCCACTTTACACACCAGAAAAGATTATTTACAACTGGTTAGAATTTGAAAAACAATTTATCGATGTCTCTCTGGAAGAGAATCAAGTGGATGCACAGCCGCAAGCAACACAGCACTGAAAATCGGCTACACCCCATGAGAAAAATAAACTGCAAAATAAAGGCAGTGAGTGAGAGATAAATTCTTCGAGACTTCGTTCAGGGGCTGTCATTGAAGTTGTTTTGAGCATATATTAGCACACAGAAGGATCGGACCTAAGGGAGGACACTCGTGGGTCTGAGTGTCTTCGTGAGCATGAGTCAGCAAATGCAGCCCTTGTCGAATAACACTGCCTTTTCCTGATTCCATGGACCCGAAATCTCCAAATGCAGACGACCCTTCCTACAGCGAACACATGCATGGGACAGCCACAGGATGCTACCTCATTGGAACGGCAAAAAACATGAAAAGCCACCTCATCTTCTCATATCCTGGTGCTCGGGTTCAAGCTTTCAGCCGCTTTTCTGAAAATATACCCAATTGGGGAAGTCAGCACTTTCAAAACACTCTTACTTATAACTTGGAATTGGTTCCATGGATGAACTACAACGGGGAAGAATAAGAGACGATGGCTATATATGTGGACAGGAACATGGCGCTCTAATTTCCAATGCTGAACAAGAATTGACCCAAGTCTAAGCTTGCTCTCAGAAGGAGAATTGGGCTTGAAAATTTCCTGCTGCTTTGGGACCAGTTCCGAAAGTGGGAAGTTGAGCCGGGGATCTCAGGGAGCCTATAATTCATGGCCCTACAGGATGGTAAAAGGCACGTAATGTGGAAAAATGACTTGGGTTGAACCAGAGAAAAGAACTTGAGAGCAAGGCAGAATTGCAAAACTGGGATTTCAAGAGGGAGAAGCGTCTCGCCTGGTAAGAACCTAGGATGTGGCAGTACTTCTTCAAACATGCCTTTGTCGAAAAAGGGTGTATGCCTTTATCCTGAATATCTTTAGGATAAAGGCATACACCGTTTTGGGGGAACCAGGCAGGGGCTCGGTGCAAATCAACACTACATAATGCTATCACTTCCCATCAAAACAAAGGGTCATGTACGAAAAGTGTAAAGACCAGAAATGCAGGGTAACGTGGAGGTAAATCGTACCCACATTTTGTGGATTGTGGGATGAACAATGGCAATCGGCACCCTGGCGAATTCTATGGTGTATTCGAAGATAAAGTAAGAAACAATGCTACAGCACATAGGACACTTCCACTCAAGGACGTATATTTTCAAGGAAACCAAAGAACCTCAGGTCACAGGCAACCCAACGTTTACTGCTGCTCTCTTTACAAAAGCCTCGACGAGGATACAATCTAAATTTCCTTGGACAGAAACATGGATGAAGAATATGTGATTCTTATCTACAATGATATATTACAGAGCCAGGAAATCAATGAAATAACGTCACTTGCGCCACCGGAGTGTTCTTAGTTACAATCATTCTCAGTGAATTTAGTCACATAGAAAAAAGTGGTTTATCAAAGATATGAGGTACAGGTGGAATATAAAATTGCGTCCCTTGAACGAAATGGCAGACGACAGAGAGAATTACACATTTAGCAAACACACTTATGCCTGTAGGAGCGCAAAGGTCACATGAGGTGAGGAAAAACCAGGTGTTTTCAATGAGCACAGATACCATTCCATATAGACCAAGGAGGGAATCAAGACAACTTACTCTAAACCTCAAAGGACTGAACTCATCCCACTTTACACACCAGAAAAGATTATTGACAACTGGTCAGAATTTGAAAAACAATTTATCTATGTCTCTCTGGAAGAGAATCTAGTGGATGCACAGCAGCAAGCAACACAGCACGGAAAATCGGCTACACCCGGTGAGAAAAATAAACTGCAAAATAAAGGCAGTGAGTGACAGATAAATTCTTCGAGACTTCGTTCAGGGGCTGTGATTGGAGTTGTTTTCAGCATATATTCACACACAGAACGATGGGACCTAAGGGAGGACAATCCTGGGTCTGAGTGTCTTCGTGAGCATGAGTCAGCAAATGCAGCCCTTGTAGAATAACACTGCCTTGCCCTGATTCCATTGACCCGAAATCTCCAAATGTAGATGACCCTTCTACAGCGAACACATGCATGGGACAGCCACAGGATGCTACCGCATTGGAACAGCAAAAAAAACATGAAAAGCCACCTCATCTTCTCATACCCTGGTGCTCGGGTTCAAGCTTTCAGCCGCTTTTCTGAAAATATACCCAATTGGGGAAGTCAGCACTTTCAAAACACTCTTACTTAACTTGGAATTGGTTCCATGGATGAACTACAACGGGGAAGAATAAGAGACGATGGCTATATATTTGGACAGGCACATGGCGCTCTAATTTCCAATGCTGAACAAGAATTGACCCAAGTCTAAGCTTGCTCTCGGAAGGAGAATTGGGCTTGAAAATGTCCTGCTGCTTTGGGACCAGTTCCGAAAGTGGGAAGTTGAGCCGGGGATCTCAGGGAGCCTATAATTCATGGCCCTGCAGGATGGTAAAAGGCACGTAATGTGGAAAAATGACTTGGGTTGAACCAGAGAAAAGAACTTAAGAGCAAGGCAGAATTGCAAAACTGGGATTTCAAGAGGGAGAAGCGTCTCGCCTGGTAAGAACCTAGGATGTGGCAGTACTTCTTCAAACATGCCTTTGTCGAAAAAGGGTGTATGCCTTTATCCTGAATATATTCCGAATAAAGGCATACACCGTTTCTGGGCAACCAGGCAGGGGCTCGGTGCAAATCAACACTACATAGTGCTATCACTTCCCATCTAAACAAAGGGTCAACTACGAAAAGTGTAAAGACTAGAAATTCAGGGTAGCATGGAGGTAAATCGTACCCACATTTTGTGGATTGTGGGATGACCAATTGCAATCGGCACCCTGGCGAATTCTATGGTGTATTCGAAGATAAAGTAAGAAACAATGCTACAGCACATAGGACACTTCCACTCAAGGACGTATATTTTCAAGAAAACCAAAGAACCTCAGGTCACAGGCAACCCAACGTTTTCTGCTGCTCTCTTTACAAAAGCCTCGACTAGGATACAATCTAAATTTCCTTGGACGGAAAACATGGATGGAGAATATGTGATTCTTATCTACAATGATATATTACTGAGCCAGGAAATCAATGAAATAACGTCACTTGCCGCCAAAGGAGTGTTCGTAGTTACAATCATTCTCAGTAAATTTAGTCACATAGAAAAAAGTGGTTTATCAAAGATATGAGGTACAGGTGGAATACAAAATTGCGTCCCATGAATGAAATGGCAGACGAGAGAAAGCATCACACATTTAGCAAACACACTTATGCCTGTAGGAGCGCGAAGGTCACTTGAGGTGAGGAAAAACCAGGTGTTTTCAATGAGCACAGATACCATTCCATATAGACCAAAGAGGGAATCAAGACAACTTACTCTAAACCTCAAAGGACTGAACTCAGCCCACTTTACACACCAGAAAAGATTATTTACAACTGGTTAGAATTTGAAAAACAATTTATCGATGTCTCTCTGGAAGAGAATCAAGTGGATGCACAGCAGCAAGCAACACAGCACTCAAAATCGGCTACACCCCGTGAGAAAAATAAACTGCAAAATAAAGGCAGTGAGTGAGAGATAAATTCTTCGAGACTTCGTTCAGGGGCTGTCATTGAAGTTGTTTTGAGCATATATTAACACACAGAAGGATCGGACCTAAGGGAGGACACTCGTGGGTCTGAGTGTCTTCGTGAGCATGAGTCAGCAAATGCAGCCCTTGTCGAATAACACTGCCTTTTCCTGATTCCATGGACCCGAAATCTCCAAATGCAGACGACCCTTCCTACAGCGAACACATGCATGGGACAGCCACAGGATGCTACCCCATTGGAACGGCAAAAAAACATGAAAAGCCACCTCATCTTCTCATATCCTGGTGCTCGGGTTCAAGCTTTCAGCCGCTTTTCTGAAAATATACCCAATTGGGGAAGTCAGCACTTTCAAAACACTCTTACTTATAACTTGGAATTGGTTCCATGGATGAACTACAATGGGGAAGAATAAGAGACGATGGCTATATATTTGGACAGGCACATGGCGCTCTAATTTCCAATGCTGAACAAGAATTGACCCAAGTCTAAGCTTGCTCTCAGAAGGAGAATAGGGCTTGAAAATTTTCCGCTGATTTGTGACCAGTTCCAAAAGTGGGAAGTTGAGCAGGGGATCTCAGCGAGCCTATAATTCATGGGCCTGCAGGATGGTCAAAGACACCTAATGTGGACAAATGACTTGGGTTGAGCCAGAGAAAAGAACTTGAGAGCAAGGCAGAATTGCAAAAATGGGATTTCAAGAGGGAGAAGCGTCTCGCCTGGTAAGAACCTAGAATGTGGCAGTACTTCTTCAAACATGCCTTTGTTGAAAAACGGTGTATGCCTTTATCCTGAATATATTCCGAATAAAGGCATACACCGTTTTTGGGCAACCAGGCAGGGGCTCGGTGCAAATCAACACTACATAGTGCTATCACTTCCCATCTAAACAAAGGGACATCTACGAAAAGTGTAAAGACTAGAAATTCAGGGTAGCATGGAGGTAAATCGTACCCACATTTTGTGGATTCCAGGATGAACAATGGCAATCGGCACCCTGGCGAAGTCTATGGTGTATTCAAAAATAATGTAAGAAACAAAGCTACAGCACATAGGACACTTCCACTCAAGGACGTATATTTTCAAGAAAACCAAAGAACCTCAGGTCACAGGCAACCCAACGTTTACTGCTGCTCTCTTTACAAAAGCCTCGACTAGGATACAATCTAAATTTCCTTGGACGGAAAACATGGATGGAGAATATGTGATTCTTATCTACAATGATATATTACTGAGCCAGGAAATCAATGAAATAACGTCCCTTGCCGCCAAAGGAGTGATCGTAGTTACAATCATTCTCAGTAAATTTAGTCACATAGAAAAAAGTGGTTTATCAAAGATATGAGGTACAGGTGGAATACAAAATTGCGTCCCATGAATGAAATGGCAGACGAGAGAAAGCATCACACATTTAGCAAACACACTTATGCCTGTAGGAGCGCGAAGGTCACTTGAGGTGAGGAACAACCAGGTGTTTCCAATGAGCACAGATACCATTCCATATAGACCAAAGAGGGCATCAAGACAACTTACTCTAAACCTCAAAGGACTGAACTCAGCCCACTTTACACACCAGAAAAGATTATTTACAACTGGTTAGAATTTGAAAAACAATTTATCGATGTCTCTCTGGAAGAGAATCAAGTGGATGCACAGCCGCAAGCAACACAGCACTGAAAATCGGCTACACCCCGTGAGAAAAATAAACTGCAAAATAAAGGCAGTGAGTGAGAGATAAATTCTTCGAGACTTCATTCAGGGGCTGTCATTGAAATTGTTTTGAGCATATATTAACACACAGAAGGATCGGACCTAAGGGAGGACAGTCGTGGGTCTGAGTGTCTCCGTGAGCATGAGTCAGCAAATGCAGCCCTTGTCGAATAACACTGCCTTTTCCTGATTCCATGGACCCGAAATCTCCAAATGCAGACGACCCTTCCTACAGCGAACACATGCATGGGACAGCCACAGGATGCTACCCCATTGGAACGGCAAAAAACATGAAAAGCCACCTCATCTTCTCATATCCTGGTGCTCGGGTTCAAGCTTTCAGCCGCTTTTCTGAAAATATACCCAATTGGGGAAGTCAGCACTTTCAAAACACTCTTACTTATAACTTGGAATTGGTTCCATGGATGAACTACAATGGGGAAGAATAAGAGACGATGGCTATATATTTGGATAGGCACATGGCGCTCCAATTTCCAATGCTGAACAAGAATTGACCCAAGTCTAAGCTTGCTCTCGGAAGGAGAATTGGGCTTGAAAATTTCCTGCTGCTTTGGGACCAGTTCCGAAAGTGGGAAGTTGAGCCGGGGATCTCAGGGAGCCTATAATTCATGGCCCTGCAGGATGGTAAAAGGCACGGAATGTGGAAAAATGACTTGGGTTGAACCAGAGAAAAGAACTTGAGAGCAAGGCAGAATTGCAAAACTGGGATTTCAAGAGGGAGAAGCGTCTCGCCTGGTAAGAACCTAGGATGTGGCAGTACTTCTTCAAACATGCCTTTGTCGAAAAAGGGTGTATGACTTTATCCTGAATATCTTTAGGATAAAGGCATACACCGTTTTTGGGGAACCAGGCAGGGGCTCGGTGCAAATCAACACTACTTAATGCTATCACTTCCCATCAAAACAAAGGGTCATGTACGAAAAGTGTAAAGACCAGAAATGCAGGGTAACGTGGAGGTAAATCGTACCCACATTTTGTGGATTGTGGGATGAACAATGGCAATCGGCACCCTGGCGAATTCTATGGTGTATTCGAAGATAAAGTAAGACACAATGCTACAGCACATAGGACACTTCCACTCAAGGACGTATATTTTCAAGGAAACCAAAGAACCTTAGGTCACAGGCAACCCAACGTTTACTGCTGCTCTCTTTACAAAAGCCTCGACTAGGATACAATCTAAATTTCCTTTGACGGAAACATGGATGAAGAATATGTGATTCTCATCTACAATGATATATTACAGAGCCAGGAAATCAATGAAATAACGTCACTTGGCGCCACCGGACTGTTCTTAGTTACAATCATTCTCAGTGAATATAGTCACGTAGAAAAAAGTGGTTTATCAAAGATATGAGGTACAGGTAGAATATATAATTGCGTCCCTTGAATGAAATGGCAGACGACAGAGAGAATTACACATTTAGCAAACACACTTATGCCTGTAGGAGCGCAAAGGTCACATGAGGTGAGGAAAAACCAGGTGTTTTCAATGAGCACAGATACCATTCCGTATAGACCAAGGAGGGAATCAAGACAACTTACTCTAAACCTCAAAGGAGTGAACTCAGCCCACTTTACACAGCAGAAAAGATTATTGACAACTGGTCAGAATTTGAAAAACAATTTATCTATGTCTCTCTGGACGAGAATCTACTGGATGCACAGCAGCAAGCAACACAGCACGGAAAATCGGCTACACCCGGTGAGAAAAATAAACTGCAAAATAAAGGCAGTGAGTGACAGATAAATTCTTCGAGACTTTGTTCAGGGGCTGTGATTGGAGTTGTTTTCAGCATATATTCACACACAGAATGATGGGACCTAAGGGAGGACAATCGTGGGTCTGAGTGTCTTCGTGAACATGAGTCAGCAAATGCAGCCCTTGTAGAATAACACTGCCTTGCCCTGATTCCATTGACCCGAAATCTCCAAATGTAGATGACCATTCTACAGCGAACACATGCATGGGTCAGCCACAGGATGCTACCCCATTGGAACGGGAAAAAACATGAAAAGGCACCTCATCTTCTCATATACTTGTACTCGGGTTCAAGCTTCCAGCCACTTTCCTGAAAATATCCCCACTTGGGGAAGTCAGCACTTTCAAAACCTTCTTTCTTATAGGTTGGAATTGGTTCCAAGCATGAACTACAACGGGGAAGAATAAGACACGATGCCTATATATTTGGACAGGCATATGGTGCTCTAATTTCAACTGCTGAACAAGAATTGACCCAAGTCTAAGCTTGCTCTCAGAAGGAGAATAGGGCTTGAAAATTTCCCGCTGATTTGTGACCAGTTCCAAAAGTGGGAAGTTGAGCAGGGGATCTCAGCGAGCCTATAATTCATGGGCCTGCAGGATGGTCAAAGACACCTAATGTGGACAAATGACTTGGGTTGAGCCAGAGAAAAGAACTTGAGAGCAAGGCAGAATTGCAAAACTGGGATTTCAATAGGGAGAATCGTCTCTCCTGGTAAGAACCTAGGATGTGGCAGTACTTCTTCAAACATGCCGTTGTCGAAAAAGGGTGTATGCCTTTATCCTGAATATGTTTAGGATAAAGGCATACACCATTTTTGGTCCACCAGGCAGGGGCTCGGTGCAAAACAACACTACATAGTGCTATCACTTCCCATCTAAACAAAGGGTCATCTACGAAAAGTGTAAACACTAGAAATTCAGGGTAGCATTGAGGTAAATCGTACCCACATTTTGTGGATCCTGCGATGAACAATTGGAATCGGCACCATGGCGAAGTCTATGGTGTATTCAAAATTAATGTAGGAAACAAAGCTACAGCACATAGGACACTTCCACTCAAGGACGTATACTTTCAAGAAAAACAAAGAATCTCAGGTCACAGGCAACCCAACGTTTACTGCTGCTCTCTTTCCAAAAGCCTAGACTAGGATACAATCTAAATTTCCTTGGAGGAAAACATGGATGGAGAATATGTGATTCTTATCTGCAATGATATATTACAGAGCCAGGAAATCAATGAAATAACGTCACTTGCCGCCACCGGAGTGTTCTTAGTTACAATCATTCTCAGTGAATTTAGTCCCATAGAAAAAAGTGGTTTATCAAAGATATGAGGTACAGGTGGAATATAAAATTGCATCCCTTGAACGAAATGGCAGACGACAGAAATAATTACACATTTTTCAAACCCACTTATGCTTGTAGGAACGCAAAGGTCACTTGAGGAGAGGAAAAACCAGGTGTTTTCAATGAGCACAGATATCATTCCATGTAGACCAAAGTGGGAATCAAGACACCTTACTCTAAACATCAAAGGATTGAACTCAGCCCACTTTACACACCAAAAAAGTTTATTGACATCTGGTCAGAATTTGAAAAACAATTTATCGATGTCTCTCTGGAAGAGAATGAAGTGGATGCACAGAAGCAAGCAACACAGCACTGAAAATCGGCTACACCCCGTGAGAAAAATAAACTGCAAAATAAAGGCAGTGAATGAGAGATAAATACTTCGAGACTTCATTCAGGGGCTGTGTTTGAAGTTGTTTTGAGTATATATTAACACAAATAAAGATGGGACCTAAGGGAGGACACTCGTGGGTCTGAGTGTCTTCGTGAGCATGAGTCAGCAAATGCAGCCCTTGTAGAATAACACTGCCTTTCCCTGATTCCATTGACCCGAAATCCCCAAATGCAGACCACCCTTCCTACACCGAACAAATGCATGGGACAGCCACAGGATGCTACCCCATTGGAACGGGAAAAAAACATGAAAAGCCACCTCATCTTCTCATATCCTGGTGCTCGGTTTCAAGCTTTCAGCTGCTCTTCTGAAATTATCCCCACTTGGGGAAGTCAGCACTTTCAAAACACCCTTTCTTATAGCTTGGAATTGGTTCCATGGATGAACTACAATGGGGAAGAACAAGAGATGATGGCTATACATTTGGACAGGCACATGGCGCTCTAATTTCCAATGCTGAACAAGAATTGACCCAAGTCTAAGCTTGCTCTCAGAAGGAAAATTGGGCTTAAAAATTTCCTGCTGCTTTGGGACCAGTTCCCAAAGTGGGAAGTTGAGCAGGGTATCTCAGGGAGCCTATAATTCATGGCCCTGCAGGATGGTCAAAGGCACCTAATGTGGAAAAATGACTTGGGTTGAACCAGAGAAAAGAACGTGAGAGCAAGGCAGAATTTCAAATCTGGGATTTCAAGAGGGAGAAGCGTCTCGCCTGGTAAGAACCTAGAATGTGGCAGTACTTCTTCAACCATGCCTTTGTCGAAAAAGGGTGTATGCCTTTATCCTGAATATATTCCGGATAAAGGTATACACCGTTTTTGGGCAACCAGGCAGGGGCTCGGTGCAAATCAACACTACATAGTGCTATCACTTCCCATCTAAACAAAGGGTCATCTACGAAAAGTGTAAAGACTAGAAATTCAGGGTAGCATGGAGGTAAATCGTACCCACATTTTGTGGATTCCGGGATGAACAATGGCAATCGGCACCCTGGCGAAGTCTATGGTGTATTCAAAAATAATGTAAGAAACAAAGCTACAGCACATCGGACACTTCTACTCAAGGATGTATCCTTTCAAGAAAACCAAAAAACCTCAGGTCACAGGCAACCCAACGTTTACTGCTGCTCTCTTTACAAATGCCTCGACAAGGATACAATCTAAATATCTTTGGACAGAAAACATGGATTGAGAATATGTGATTCTTATCTACAATGATATATTACTGAGCCAGGAAATCAATGAAATAACGTCACTTGCCGCCAAACGAGTGTTCGTAGTTACAATCATTCTCAGTAAATTTAGTCACATAGAAAAAAGTGGTTTATCAAAGATATGAGGTACAGGTGGAATACAAAATTGCGTCCCATGAATGAAATGGCAGACGAGAGAAAGCATCACACATTTAGCAAACACACTTATGCCTGTAGGAGCGCGAAGGTCACTTGAGGTGAGGAGAAAGCAGGTGTTTTCAATGAGCACAGATACCATTCCATATAGACCAAAGAGGGAATCAAGACAACTTACTCTAAACCTCAAAGGATTGAACTCAGCCCACTTTACACTCCAAAAAAGTTTATTGACAACTGGTCAGAATTTGAAAAACAATTTATCTATGTCTCTCTGGAAGAGAATCAAGTGGATGCACAGCAGCAAGCAACACAGCACTGAAAATCGGCTACACCCCGTGAGAAAAATAAACTGCAAAATAAAGGCAGTGAGTGACACATAAATACTTCGAGACTTCGTTCAGGGGCTGTCATTGAAGTTGTTTTGAGCATATATTAACACACAGAAAGATGGGACCTAAGGGAGGACACTCGTGGGTCTGAGTGTCTTCGTGAGCATGAGTCAGCAAATGCAGCCCTTGTAGAATAACACTGCCTTTTCCTGATTCCGTGGACCCTAAATCTCCAAATGCAGACGACCCATCCTACAGCGAACACATGCATGGGACAGCCACAGGATGCTACCCCATTGGAACGGCAAACACATGAAAAGCCACCTCATCTTCTCAAAACCTGGTGCTCGGGTTCAAGCTTCTAGCCGCTTTTCTGAAAATATCCCCACTTGGGGAAGTCAGAACTTTCAAAACCCTCTTTCTTATAGCTTGGAATTGGTTCCATGCATGAACTACAACGGGGAAGAATACGAGACGATGGCTATATACTTGGACAGGCACATGGCGCTCTAATTTCTAATGCTGAACAAGAATTGACCCAAGTCTTAGCTTTCTCTCAGAAGCAGAATAGAGTTTGAAAATATCCTGCTACTTTGTGACCAGGCCTGAAAGTGGGAAGTTGAGCAGGGGATCTCAGGGAGCTTAAAATTCATGGCCCTGCAGGATGGTAAAAGGCACGTAATGTGGAAAAATGACTTGGGTTGAACCAGAGAAAAGAACTTGAGAGGAAGGCAGAATTGCAAAACTGGGATTTCAAGAGGGAGATGCGTCTCGCCTGGTAAGAACCTAGAATGTGGCAGTACTTCTTCAACTATGCCTGTGTCGAAAATGGGTGTATGCCTTTATCCTGAATATATTCAGGATAAAGGCATACACCGTTCTTGGGCAAGCAGGCAGAGGGTCGGTGCAAATCAACACTACATAATGCTATCACTTCCCATCAAAACAAAGGGTCATGTACGAAAAGTGTAAAGACCAGAAATGCAGGGTAACGTGGAGGTAAATCATACCCAGATTTTGTGGATTGTGGGATGAACAATGGCAATCGGCACCCTGGCGAAGTCTATGGTGTATTCGAAGATAAAGTAAGAAACAAAGCTACAGCACATAGGACACTTCCACACAAGGACGTATATTTTCAGGAAAACCAAACAACTTCAGGTCACAGGCAACCCAACCTTTACTGCTGCTCTCTTTACAAAAGCCTCGACTAGGATACAATCTAAATTTCCTTGGACGGAAAACACGGATGAAGAATATGTGATTCTTATGTACAATGATATATTACTGAGCCAGGAAATCAATGAAATAACGTCACTTGCCGCCACTGGAGTGTTCTTAGTTAAAATCATTCTCAGTGAATTTAGTCACATAGAAAAAAGTGGTTTATCAAAGATATGAGGTACAGGTGGAATATAAAATTGCGTCCCTTGAACGAAATTGCAGACGACAGAAAGAATTACACATTTAGCAAACACACTTATGCCTGTAGGAGCGCAAAGGTCACTTGATGTGAGGAAAAACCAGGTGTTTTCAATGAGCACAGATACCATTCCATATAGACCAAAGAGGGAATCAAGACAACTTACTCTAAACCTCAAAGGACTGAACTCAGCCCACTTTACACACCAGAAAAGATTATTTACTACTGGTTAGAATTTGAAAAACGATTTATCGATGTCTCTCTAGAAGAGAATCAAGTGGATGCACAGCAGCAAGCAACATAGCACTGAAAATCGGCTACACCCTGTGAGAAAAATAAACTGCAAAATAAAGGCAGTGAGTGACAGATAAATTCATGGAGACTTCGTTCAGTGGCTGTCATTGAAGTTGTTTTGAGCATATATTAACACACAGAAGGATCGGACCTAACGGAGGACACTCGTGGGTCTGAGTGTCTTCGTGAGCATGAGTCAGCAAATGCAGCCCTTGTAGAATAACACTCTCTTGCCCTGATTCCATTGACCCGAAATCTCCAAATGCAGACGACTCTTCCTACAGCTAACACATGCATGGGACAGCCACAAGAAGCTACCCCATTGGAACGGGATAAAACATGAAAACCACCTCATCTTCGCATATCCTGGTGCTCGGGTTCAAGCTTCCAGCCACTTTCCTGAAAATATCCCCACTTGGGGAAGTCAGCACATTCAAAACCTTCTTTCTTATAGCTTGGAATTGGTTCCATGGATGAACTACAACGGGGAAGAGTAAGACACGATGCCTATATATTTGGACAGGCACATGGTGCTCTAATATCAACTGCTGAACAAGAATTGACCCAAGTCTAAGCTTGCTCTCAGAAGGAGAATAGGGCTTGAAAATTTCCCGCTGCTTTGTGACCAGTTCCAAAAGTGGGAAGTTGAGCAGGGGATCTCAGCGAGCCTATAATTCATGGGCCTGCAGGATGGTCAAAGACACCTAATGTGGACAAATGACTTGAGTTGAGCCAGATAAAAAATTTGAGAGCAAGGCAGAATTGCAAAAATAGGATTTCAAGACGGGGAAGCGTCTCTCCTGGTAAGAACCTAGAATGTGGCAGTACTTCTTCAACCATGCCTTTGTCGAAAAGGGGTGTATGCCTTTATAGTGAATATATTCCGGATAAAGGCATACACCGTTTTTGGGCAACCAGGCAGGGGCTCGGTGCAAATCAACACTACATAATGCTGTCACTTCCCATCAAAACAATGTGTCATGTAGGAAAATTGTAAAGACAAAAAATGCAGGGTAACGTGGAGGTAAATCGTACCCACATTTTGTGGACCGTGGGATGACCAATGGCAATCGGCACCCTGGCGAAGTCTATGGTGTATTCGAAGGTAAAGTAAGAAACAAAGCTACAGCACATAGGAAACTTCCATTCAAGGACGTATATTTTCAGGAAAACCAAAGAACCTCAGGTCACAGGCAACCCAACGTTTACTGCTGCTCTCTTTACAAAAGCCTCGACTAGGATGCAATCTAAATTTCCTTGGACGGCAAACATGGATGAAGAATATGTGATTCTTATCTACAATGATATATTACAGAGCCAGGAAATCAATGAAAAAACGTCACTTGCCGCCACCGGAGTGTTCTTAGTTACAATCATTCTCAGTGAATTTAGTCACATAGAAAAAAGTGGTTTATCAAAGATATGAGGTACAGGTGGAATATAAAATTGCGTCCCTTGAACGAAATGGCAGACGACAGAGAGAATTACACATTTAGCAAACACACTTATGCCTGTAGGAGCGCAAAGGTCACATGAGGTGAGGAAAAACCAGGTGTTTTCAATGAGCACAGATACCATTCCATATAGACCAAGGAGGGAATCAAGACAACTTACTCTAAACCACAAAGGACAGAACTCAGCCCACTTTACAGACCAGAAAAGATTATTGACAACTGCTCAGAATTTGACAAACAATTTATCGATGTCTCTCTGGAAGAGAATCAAGTGGATGCACAGCAGCAAGCAACACAGCACGGAAAATCGGCTACACCCGGTGAGAAAAATAAACTGCAAAATAAAGGCAGTGAGTGACAGATAAATTCTTCGAGACTTTGTTCAGGGGCTGTGATTGGAGTTGTTTTCAGCATATATTAACACACAGAAAGATGGGACCTAAGGGAGGACAATCGTGTGTCTGAGTGTCTTCGTCAGCATGAGTCAGCAAATGCAGCCCTTGTAGAATAACACTGCCTTGCCCTGATTCCATTGACCCGAAATCTCCAAATGTAGACGACCCTTCTACAGCGAACACATGCATGGGTCAGCCACAGGATGCTACCCCATTGGAACGGGAAAAAACATGAAAAGGCACCTCATCTTCTCATATCCTGGTGCTCGGGTTCAAGCTTCCAGCCACTTTCCTGAAAATATCCCCACTTGGGGAAGTCAGCACTTTCAAAACCTTCTTTCTTATAGCTTGGAATTGGTTCCATGGATGAACTACAATGGGGAAGAATAAGACACGATGCCTATATATTTGGACAGGCATATGGTGCTCTAATTTCAACTGCTGAACAAGAATTGACCCAAGTCTAAGCTTGCTCTCAGAAGGAGAATAGGGCTTGAAAATTTCCCGCTGATTTGTGACCAGTTCCGAAAGTGGGAAGTTGAGCAGGGGATCTCAGCGAGCATATAATCCATGGGCCTGCAGGATGGTCAAAGACACCTAATGTGGACAAATGACTTGGGTTGAGCCAGAGAAAAGAACTTGAGAGCAAGGCAGAATTGCAAAAATGGGATTTCAAGAGGGAGACGCGTCTCGCCTGGTAAGAAACTAGAATGTGGCAATACTTCTTCAACCATGCCTTTGTCGAAAAACGGTGTATGCCTTTATCCTCAATATATTCCGAATAAAGGCATACACCGTTTTTGGGCAACCAGGCAGGGGCTCGGTGCAAATCAACACTACATAGTGCTATCACTTCCCATCTAAACAAAGGGTCATCTACGAAAACTGTAAAGACTAGAAATTCAGGGTAGCGTGGAGGTAAATCGAACCCACATTTTGTGGATTCCGGGATGAACAATGGCAATCGGCACCCTGGCGAAGTCTATGGTGTATTCAAAAATAATGTAAGAAACAAAGCTACAGCACATAGGACACTTCCACTCAAGGACATATATTTTCAAGAAAACCAAAGAACCTCAGGTCACAGGCAACCCAACGTTTACTGCTGCTCTCTTTACAAAAGCCTCGACTAGGATACAATCTAAATTTCCTTGGATGGAAAACATGGATGGAGAATATGTGATTCTTATCTACAAGGATATATTACTGAGCCAGGAAATCAATGAAATAACGTCACTTGCCACCAAAGGAGTGTTCGTAGTTACAATCATTCTCAGTAAATTTAGTCACATAGAAAAAAGTGGTTTATCAAAGATATGAGGTACAGGTGGAATACAAAATTGCGTCCCATGAATGAAATGGCAGATGAGAGAAAGCATCACACATTTAGGAAACACACTTATGCCTGTAGGAGCGCGAAGGTCACTTGAGGTGAGGAAAAACCAGGTGTTTTCAATGAGCACAGATACCATTCCATATAGACCAAAGAGGGAATCAAGACAACTTACTCTAAACCTCAAAGGACTGAACTCAGCCCACTTTACACACCAGAAAAGATTATTGACAAATGGTCAGAATTTGAAAAACAATTTATCGATGTCTCTCTGGAAGAGAATCAAGTGGATGCACAGCAGCAAGCAACACAGCACTGAAAATCGGCTACACCCGGTGAGAAAAATAAACTGCAAAATAAAGGCAGTGAGTGAGAGATAAATTCTTCGAGACTTCGTTCAGGGGCTGTCATTGAAGTTGTTTTGAGAATATATTAACACACAGAAGGATCGGACCTAAGGGAGGACACTCGTGGGTCTGAGTGTCTTCGTGAGCATGAGTCAGCCAATGCAGCCCTTGTCGAATAACACTGCCTTGCCCTGATTCCATGGACCCGAAATCTCCAAATGCAGACGACCCTTCCTACAGCGAACACATGCATGGGACAGCCACAGGATGCTACCCCATTGGAATGGCAAAAAACATGAAAAGCCACCTCATCTTCTCATATCCTGGTGCTCGGGTTCAAGCTTTCAGCCGCTTTTCTGAAAATATACCCAATTGGGGAAGTCAGCACTTTCAAAACACTCTTACTTATAACTTGGAATTGGTTCCATGGATGAACTACAACGGGGAAGAATAAGAGACGATGGCTATATATTTGGACAGGCACA
The DNA here is from genome assembly GCF_026419965.1 of Kogia breviceps. Lineage (NCBI taxonomy): Eukaryota > Metazoa > Chordata > Mammalia > Artiodactyla > Physeteridae > Kogia > Kogia breviceps. The sequence goes on from NC_081329.1 coordinate 37,285,585, forward strand.
TGGCGCTCTAATTTCCAATGCTGAACAAGAATTGACCCAAGTCTAAGCTTGCTCTCAGAAGGAGAATTGGGCTTGAAAATTTCCTGCTGCTTTGGGACCAGTTCCGAAAGTGAGAAGTTGAGCCGGGGATCTCAGGGAGCCTATAATTCATGGCCCTGCAGGATGGTAAAAGGCACCTAATGTGGAAAAATGACTTGGGTTGAACCAGAGAAAAGAACTTGAGAGCAAGGCAGAATTGCAAAACTGGGATTTCAACAGGGAGAAGCGTCTCGCCTGGTAAGAACCTAGGATGTGGCAGTACTTTTTCAAACATGCTTTTGTGGAAAAAGGGTGTATGCCTTTATCCTGAATATCTTTAGGATAAAGGCATACACCGTTTTTGGGCAACCAGGTAGCGGCTCGGTGCAAATCAACACTACATAATGCTATCACTTCCCATCAAAACAAAGGGTCATGTACGAAAAGTGTAAAGACCAGAAATGCAGGGTAACGTGGAGGTAAATCGTACCCACATTTTGTGGATTGTGGGATGACCAATTACAATCGGCACCCTGGCGAATTCTATGGTGTATTCGAAGATAAAGTAAGAAACAATGCTACAGCACATAGGACACTTCCATTCAAGGACGTATATTTTCAGGAAAACCAAAGAACCTCAGGTCACAGGCAACCCAACGTTTACTGCTGCTCTCTTTACAAAACCCTCGACTAGGATACAATCTAAATTTCCTTGGACAGAATACATGGATGGAGAATATGTGATTCTTATCTACAATGATATATTACAGAGCCAGGAAATCAATGAAATAACGTCACTTGGCGCCACCGGAGTGTTCTTAGTTACAATCATTCTCAGTGAATTTAGTCACATAGAAAAAAGTGGTTTATCAAAGATATGAGGTACAGGTGGAATATAAAATTGCATCCCTTGAACGAAATGGCAGATGACAGAGAGAATTACACATTTAGCAAACACACTTATGCCTGTAGGAGCGCAAAGGTCACATGAGGTGAGGAAAAACCAGGTGTTTTCAATGAGCACAGATACCATTCCATATAGACCAAGGAGGGAATCAAGACAACTTACTCTAAACCTCAAAGGACTGAACTCAGCCCACTTTACACACCAGAAAAGATTATTGACAACTGGTCAGAATTTGAAAAACAATTTATCTATGTCTCTCTGGAAGAGAATCTAGTGGAAGCACAGCAGCAAGCAACACAGCACGGAAAATCGGCTACACCCGGTGAGAAAAATAAACTGCAAAATAAAGGCAGTGAGTGACAGATAAATTTTTCAAGACTTCGTTCAGGGGCTGTGATTGGAGTTGTTTTCAGCATATATTCACACACAGAAAGATGGGACCTAAGGGAGGACAATCGTGGGTCTGAGTGTCTTCGTCAGCATGAGTCAGCAAATGCAGCCCTTGTAGAATAACACTGCCTTGCCCTGATTCCATTGACCCGAAATCTCCAAATGTAGACGACCCTTCTACAGCAAACACATGCATGGGTCAGCCACAGGATGCTACCCCATTGGAACGGGAAAAAACATGAAAAGGCACCTCATCTTCTCATATCCTGGTACTCGGGTTCAAGCTTCCAGCCACTTTCCTGAAAATATCCCCACTTGGGGAAGTCAGCACTTTCAAAACCTTCTTTCTTATAGCTTGGAATTGGTTCCATGGATGAACTACAACGGGGAAGAATAAGACACGATGCCTATATATTTGGACAGGCATATGGTGCTCTAATTTCAACTGCTGAACAAGAATTGACCCAAGTCTAAGCTTGCTCTCAGAAGGAGAATAGGGCTTGAAAATTTCCCGCTGATTTGTGACCAGTTCCAAAAGTGGGAAGTTGAGCAGGGGATCTCAGCGAGCCTATAATTCATGGGCCTGCAGGATGGTCAAAGACACCTAATGTGGACAAATGACTTGGGTTGAGCCAGAGAAAAGAACTTGAGAGCAAGGCAGAATTGCAAAACTGGGATTTCAATAGGGAGAATCGTCTCTCCTGGTAAGAACCTAGGATGTGGCAGTACTTCTTCAAACATGCCGTTGTCGAAAAAGGGTGTATGCCTTTATCCTGAATATGTTTAGGATAAAGGCATACACCATTTTTGGTCCACCAGGCAGGGGCTCGGTGCAAAACAACACTACATAGTGCTATCACTTCCCATCTAAACAAAGGGTCATCTACGAAAAGTGTAAACACTAGAAATTCAGGGTAGCATTGAGGTAAATCGTACCCACATTTTGTGGATCCTGCGATGAACAATTGGAATCGGCACCATGGCGAAGTCTATGGTGTATTCAAAATTAATGTAAGAAACAAAGCTACAGCACATAGGACACTTCCACTCAAGGACGTATACTTTCAAGAAAAACAAAGAATCTCAGGTCACAGGCAACCCAACGTTTACTGCTGCTCTCTTTCCAAAAGCCTAGACTAGGATACAATCTAAATTTCCTTGGAGGAAAACATGGATGGAGAATATGTGATTCTTATCTGCAATGATATATTACAGAGCCAGGAAATCAATGAAATAACGTCACTTGCCGCCACCGGAGTGTTCTTAGTTACAATCATTCTCAGTGAATTTAGTCCCATAGAAAAAAGTGGTTTATCAAAGATATGAGGTACAGGTGGAATATAAAATTGCATCCCTTGAACGAAATGGCAGACGACAGAAATAATTACACATTTTTCAAACCCACTTATGCTTGTAGGAACGCAAAGGTCACTTGAGGAGAGGAAAAACCAGGTGTTTTCAATGAGCACAGATATCATTCCATGTAGACCAAAGTGGGAATCAAGACACCTTACTCTAAACATCAAAGGATTGAACTCAGCCCACTTTACACACCAAAAAAGTTTATTGACATCTGGTCAGAATTTGAAAAACAATTTATCGATGTCTCTCTGGAAGAGAATGAAGTGGATGCACAGAAGCAAGCAACACAGCACTGAAAATCGGCTACACCCCGTGAGAAAAATAAACTGCAAAATAAAGGCAGTGAATGAGAGATAAATACTTCGAGACTTCATTCAGGGGCTGTGTTTGAAGTTGTTTTGAGTATATATTAACACAAATAAAGATGGGACCTAAGGGAGGACACTCGTGGGTCTGAGTGTCTTCGTGAGCATGAGTCAGCAAATGCAGCCCTTGTAGAATAACACTGCCTTTCCCTGATTCCATTGACCCGAAATCCCCAAATGCAGACCACCCTTCCTACACCGAACAAATGCATGGGACAGCCACAGGATGCTACCCCATTGGAACGGGAAAAAAACATGAAAAGCCACCTCATCTTCTCATATCCTGGTGCTCGGTTTCAAGCTTTCAGCTGCTCTTCTGAAATTATCCCCACTTGGGGAAGTCAGCACTTTCAAAACACCCTTTCTTATAGCTTGGAATTGGTTCCATGGATGAACTACAATGGGGAAGAACAAGAGATGATGGCTATACATTTGGACAGGCACATGGCGCTCTAATTTCCAATGCTGAACAAGAATTGACCCAAGTCTAAGCTTGCTCTCAGAAGGAAAATTGGGCTTGAAAATTTCCTGCTGCTTTGGGACCAGTTCCCAAAGTGGGAAGTTGAGCAGGGTATCTCAGGGAGCCTATAATTCATGGCCCTGCAGGATGGTCAAAGGCACCTAATGTGGAAAAATGACTTGGGTTGAACCAGAGAAAAGAACGTGAGAGCAAGGCAGAATTTCAAATCTGGGATTTCAAGAGGGAGAAGCGTCTCGCCTGGTAAGAACCTAGAATGTGGCAGTACTTCTTCAACCATGCCTTTGTCGAAAAAGGGTGTATGCCTTTATCCTGAATATATTCCGGATAAAGGTATACACCGTTTTTGGGCAACCAGGCAGGGGCTCGGTGCAAATCAACACTACATAGTGCTATCACTTCCCATCTAAACAAAGGGTCATCTACGAAAAGTGTAAAGACTAGAAATTCAGGGTAGCATGGAGGTAAATCGTACCCACATTTTGTGGATTCCGGGATGAACAATGGCAATCGGCACCCTGGCGAAGTCTATGGTGTATTCAAAAATAATGTAAGAAACAAAGCTACAGCACATCGGACACTTCTACTCAAGGATGTATCCTTTCAAGAAAACCAAAAAACCTCAGGTCACAGGCAACCCAACGTTTACTGCTGCTCTCTTTACAAATGCCTCGACAAGGATACAATCTAAATATCTTTGGACAGAAAACATGGATTGAGAATATGTGATTCTTATCTACAATGATATATTACTGAGCCAGGAAATCAATGAAATAACGTCACTTGCCGCCAAACGAGTGTTCGTAGTTACAATCATTCTCAGTAAATTTAGTCACATAGAAAAAAGTGGTTTATCAAAGATATGAGGTACAGGTGGAATACAAAATTGCGTCCCATGAATGAAATGGCAGACGAGAGAAAGCATCACACATTTAGCAAACACACTTATGCCTGTAGGAGCGCGAAGGTCACTTGAGGTGAGGAGAAAGCAGGTGTTTTCAATGAGCACAGATACCATTCCATATAGACCAAAGAGGGAATCAAGACAACTTACTCTAAACCTCAAAGGATTGAACTCAGCCCACTTTACACTCCAAAAAAGTTTATTGACAACTGGTCAGAATTTGAAAAACAATTTATCTATGTCTCTCTGGAAGAGAATCAAGTGGATGCACAGCAGCAAGCAACACAGCACTGAAAATCGGCTACACCCCGTGAGAAAAATAAACTGCAAAATAAAGGCAGTGAGTGACACATAAATACTTCGAGACTTCGTTCAGGGGCTGTCATTGAAGTTGTTTTGAGCATATATTAACACACAGAAAGATGGGACCTAAGGGAGGACACTCGTGGGTCTGAGTGTCTTCGTGAGCATGAGTCAGCAAATGCAGCCCTTGTAGAATAACACTGCCTTTTCCTGATTCCGTGGACCCTAAATCTCCAAATGCAGACGACCCATCCTACAGCGAACACATGCATGGGACAGCCACAGGATGCTACCCCATTGGAACGGCAAACACATGAAAAGCCACCTCATCTTCTCAAAACCTGGTGCTCGGGTTCAAGCTTCTAGCCGCTTTTCTGAAAATATCCCCACTTGGGGAAGTCAGAACTTTCAAAACCCTCTTTCTTATAGCTTGGAATTGGTTCCATGCATGAACTACAACGGGGAAGAATACGAGACGATGGCTATATACTTGGACAGGCACATGGCGCTCTAATTTCTAATGCTGAACAAGAATTGACCCAAGTCTTAGCTTTCTCTCAGAAGCAGAATAGAGTTTGAAAATATCCTGCTACTTTGTGACCAGGCCTGAAAGTGGGAAGTTGAGCAGGGGATCTCAGGGAGCTTAAAATTCATGGCCCTGCAGGATGGTAAAAGGCACGTAATGTGGAAAAATGACTTGGGTTGAACCAGAGAAAAGAACTTGAGAGGAAGGCAGAATTGCAAAACTGGGATTTCAAGAGGGAGATGCGTCTCGCCTGGTAAGAACCTAGAATGTGGCAGTACTTCTTCAACTATGCCTGTGTCGAAAATGGGTGTATGCCTTTATCCTGAATATATTCAGGATAAAGGCATACACCGTTCTTGGGCAAGCAGGCAGAGGGTCGGTGCAAATCAACACTACATAATGCTATCACTTCCCATCAAAACAAAGGGTCATGTACGAAAAGTGTAAAGACCAGAAATGCAGGGTAACGTGGAGGTAAATCATACCCAGATTTTGTGGATTGTGGGATGAACAATGGCAATCGGCACCCTGGCGAAGTCTATGGTGTATTCGAAGATAAAGTAAGAAACAAAGCTACAGCACATAGGACACTTCCACACAAGGACGTATATTTTCAGGAAAACCAAACAACTTCAGGTCACAGGCAACCCAACCTTTACTGCTGCTCTCTTTACAAAAGCCTCGACTAGGATACAATCTAAATTTCCTTGGACGGAAAACACGGATGAAGAATATGTGATTCTTATGTACAATGATATATTACTGAGCCAGGAAATCAATGAAATAACGTCACTTGCCGCCACTGGAGTGTTCTTAGTTAAAATCATTCTCAGTGAATTTAGTCACATAGAAAAAAGTGGTTTATCAAAGATATGAGGTACAGGTGGAATATAAAATTGCGTCCCTTGAACGAAATTGCAGACGACAGAAAGAATTACACATTTAGCAAACACACTTATGCCTGTAGGAGCGCAAAGGTCACTTGATGTGAGGAAAAACCAGGTGTTTTCAATGAGCACAGATACCATTCCATATAGACCAAAGAGGGAATCAAGACAACTTACTCTAAACCTCAAAGGACTGAACTCAGCCCACTTTACACACCAGAAAAGATTATTTACTACTGGTTAGAATTTGAAAAACGATTTATCGATGTCTCTCTAGAAGAGAATCAAGTGGATGCACAGCAGCAAGCAACATAGCACTGAAAATCGGCTACACCCTGTGAGAAAAATAAACTGCAAAATAAAGGCAGTGAGTGACAGATAAATTCATGGAGACTTCGTTCAGTGGCTGTCATTGAAGTTGTTTTGAGCATATATTAACACACAGAAGGATCGGACCTAACGGAGGACACTCGTGGGTCTGAGTGTCTTCGTGAGCATGAGTCAGCAAATGCAGCCCTTGTAGAATAACACTCTCTTGCCCTGATTCCATTGACCCGAAATCTCCAAATGCAGACGACTCTTCCTACAGCTAACACATGCATGGGACAGCCACAAGAAGCTACCCCATTGGAACGGGATAAAACATGAAAACCACCTCATCTTCGCATATCCTGGTGCTCGGGTTCAAGCTTCCAGCCACTTTCCTGAAAATATCCCCACTTGGGGAAGTCAGCACATTCAAAACCTTCTTTCTTATAGCTTGGAATTGGTTCCATGGATGAACTACAACGGGGAAGAGTAAGACACGATGCCTATATATTTGGACAGGCACATGGTGCTCTAATATCAACTGCTGAACAAGAATTGACCCAAGTCTAAGCTTGCTCTCAGAAGGAGAATAGGGCTTGAAAATTTCCCGCTGCTTTGTGACCAGTTCCAAAAGTGGGAAGTTGAGCAGGGGATCTCAGCGAGCCTATAATTCATGGGCCTGCAGGATGGTCAAAGACACCTAATGTGGACAAATGACTTGAGTTGAGCCAGATAAAAAATTTGAGAGCAAGGCAGAATTGCAAAAATAGGATTTCAAGACGGGGAAGCGTCTCTCCTGGTAAGAACCTAGAATGTGGCAGTACTTCTTCAACCATGCCTTTGTCGAAAAGGGGTGTATGCCTTTATAGTGAATATATTCCGGATAAAGGCATACACCGTTTTTGGGCAACCAGGCAGGGGCTCGGTGCAAATCAACACTACATAATGCTGTCACTTCCCATCAAAACAATGTGTCATGTAGGAAAATTGTAAAGACAAAAAATGCAGGGTAACGTGGAGGTAAATCGTACCCACATTTTGTGGACCGTGGGATGACCAATGGCAATCGGCACCCTGGCGAAGTCTATGGTGTATTCGAAGGTAAAGTAAGAAACAAAGCTACAGCACATAGGAAACTTCCATTCAAGGACGTATATTTTCAGGAAAACCAAAGAACCTCAGGTCACAGGCAACCCAACGTTTACTGCTGCTCTCTTTACAAAAGCCTCGACTAGGATGCAATCTAAATTTCCTTGGACGGCAAACATGGATGAAGAATATGTGATTCTTATCTACAATGATATATTACAGAGCCAGGAAATCAATGAAAAAACGTCACTTGCCGCCACCGGAGTGTTCTTAGTTACAATCATTCTCAGTGAATTTAGTCACATAGAAAAAAGTGGTTTATCAAAGATATGAGGTACAGGTGGAATATAAAATTGCGTCCCTTGAACGAAATGGCAGACGACAGAGAGAATTACACATTTAGCAAACACACTTATGCCTGTAGGAGCGCAAAGGTCACATGAGGTGAGGAAAAACCAGGTGTTTTCAATGAGCACAGATACCATTCCATATAGACCAAGGAGGGAATCAAGACAACTTACTCTAAACCACAAAGGACAGAACTCAGCCCACTTTACAGACCAGAAAAGATTATTGACAACTGCTCAGAATTTGACAAACAATTTATCGATGTCTCTCTGGAAGAGAATCAAGTGGATGCACAGCAGCAAGCAACACAGCACGGAAAATCGGCTACACCCGGTGAGAAAAATAAACTGCAAAATAAAGGCAGTGAGTGACAGATAAATTCTTCGAGACTTTGTTCAGGGGCTGTGATTGGAGTTGTTTTCAGCATATATTAACACACAGAAAGATGGGACCTAAGGGAGGACAATCGTGTGTCTGAGTGTCTTCGTCAGCATGAGTCAGCAAATGCAGCCCTTGTAGAATAACACTGCCTTGCCCTGATTCCATTGACCCGAAATCTCCAAATGTAGACGACCCTTCTACAGCGAACACATGCATGGGTCAGCCACAGGATGCTACCCCATTGGAACGGGAAAAAACATGAAAAGGCACCTCATCTTCTCATATCCTGGTGCTCGGGTTCAAGCTTCCAGCCACTTTCCTGAAAATATCCCCACTTGGGGAAGTCAGCACTTTCAAAACCTTCTTTCTTATAGCTTGGAATTGGTTCCATGGATGAACTACAATGGGGAAGAATAAGACACGATGCCTATATATTTGGACAGGCATATGGTGCTCTAATTTCAACTGCTGAACAAGAATTGACCCAAGTCTAAGCTTGCTCTCAGAAGGAGAATAGGGCTTGAAAATTTCCCGCTGATTTGTGACCAGTTCCGAAAGTGGGAAGTTGAGCAGGGGATCTCAGCGAGCATATAATCCATGGGCCTGCAGGATGGTCAAAGACACCTAATGTGGACAAATGACTTGGGTTGAGCCAGAGAAAAGAACTTGAGAGCAAGGCAGAATTGCAAAAATGGGATTTCAAGAGGGAGACGCGTCTCGCCTGGTAAGAAACTAGAATGTGGCAATACTTCTTCAACCATGCCTTTGTCGAAAAACGGTGTATGCCTTTATCCTCAATATATTCCGAATAAAGGCATACACCGTTTTTGGGCAACCAGGCAGGGGCTCGGTGCAAATCAACACTACATAGTGCTATCACTTCCCATCTAAACAAAGGGTCATCTACGAAAACTGTAAAGACTAGAAATTCAGGGTAGCGTGGAGGTAAATCGAACCCACATTTTGTGGATTCCGGGATGAACAATGGCAATCGGCACCCTGGCGAAGTCTATGGTGTATTCAAAAATAATGTAAGAAACAAAGCTACAGCACATAGGACACTTCCACTCAAGGACATATATTTTCAAGAAAACCAAAGAACCTCAGGTCACAGGCAACCCAACGTTTACTGCTGCTCTCTTTACAAAAGCCTCGACTAGGATACAATCTAAATTTCCTTGGATGGAAAACATGGATGGAGAATATGTGATTCTTATCTACAAGGATATATTACTGAGCCAGGAAATCAATGAAATAACGTCACTTGCCACCAAAGGAGTGTTCGTAGTTACAATCATTCTCAGTAAATTTAGTCACATAGAAAAAAGTGGTTTATCAAAGATATGAGGTACAGGTGGAATACAAAATTGCGTCCCATGAATGAAATGGCAGATGAGAGAAAGCATCACACATTTAGGAAACACACTTATGCCTGTAGGAGCGCGAAGGTCACTTGAGGTGAGGAAAAACCAGGTGTTTTCAATGAGCACAGATACCATTCCATATAGACCAAAGAGGGAATCAAGACAACTTACTCTAAACCTCAAAGGACTGAACTCAGCCCACTTTACACACCAGAAAAGATTATTGACAAATGGTCAGAATTTGAAAAACAATTTATCGATGTCTCTCTGGAAGAGAATCAAGTGGATGCACAGCAGCAAGCAACACAGCACTGAAAATCGGCTACACCCGGTGAGAAAAATAAACTGCAAAATAAAGGCAGTGAGTGAGAGATAAATTCTTCGAGACTTCGTTCAGGGGCTGTCATTGAAGTTGTTTTGAGAATATATTAACACACAGAAGGATCGGACCTAAGGGAGGACACTCGTGGGTCTGAGTGTCTTCGTGAGCATGAGTCAGCCAATGCAGCCCTTGTCGAATAACACTGCCTTGCCCTGATTCCATGGACCCGAAATCTCCAAATGCAGACGACCCTTCCTACAGCGAACACATGCATGGGACAGCCACAGGATGCTACCCCATTGGAATGGCAAAAAACATGAAAAGCCACCTCATCTTCTCATATCCTGGTGCTCGGGTTCAAGCTTTCAGCCGCTTTTCTGAAAATATACCCAATTGGGGAAGTCAGCACTTTCAAAACACTCTTACTTATAACTTGGAATTGGTTCCATGGATGAACTACAACGGGGAAGAATAAGAGACGATGGCTATATATTTGGACAGGCACATGGCGCTCTAATTTCCAATGCTGAACAAGAATTGACCCAAGTCTAAGCTTGCTCTCAGAAGGAGAATTGGGCTTGAAAATTTCCTGCTGCTTTGGGACCAGTTCCGAAAGTGAGAAGTTGAGCCGGGGATCTCAGGGAGCCTATAATTCATGGCCCTGCAGGATGGTAAAAGGCACCTAATGTGGAAAAATGACTTGGGTTGAACCAGAGAAAAGAACTTGAGAGCAAGGCAGAATTGCAAAACTGGGATTTCAACAGGGAGAAGCGTCTCGCCTGGTAAGAACCTAGGATGTGGCAGTACTTTTTCAAACATGCTTTTGTGGAAAAAGGGTGTATGCCTTTATCCTGAATATCTTTAGGATAAAGGCATACACCGTTTTTGGGCAACCAGGTAGGGGCTCGGTGCAAATCAACACTACATAATGCTATCACTTCCCATCAAAACAAAGGGTCATGTACGAAAAGTGTAAAGACCAGAAATGCAGGGTAACGTGGAGGTAAATCGTACCCACATTTTGTGGATTGTGGGATGACCAATTACAATCGGCACCCTGGCGAATTCTATGGTGTATTCGAAGATAAAGTAAGAAACAATGCTACAGCACATAGGACACTTCCATTCAAGGACGTATATTTTCAGGAAAACCAAAGAACCTCAGGTCACAGGCAACCCAACGTTTACTGCTGCTCTCTTTACAAAACCCTCGACTAGGATACAATCTAAATTTCCTTGGACAGAATACATGGATGGAGAATATGTGATTCTTATCTACAATGATATATTACAGAGCCAGGAAATCAATGAAATAACGTCACTTGGCGCCACCGGAGTGTTCTTAGTTACAATCATTCTCAGTGAATTTAGTCACATAGAAAAAAGTGGTTTATCAAAGATATGAGGTACAGGTGGAATATAAAATTGCATCCCTTGAACGAAATGGCAGATGACAGAGAGAATTACACATTTAGCAAACACACTTATGCCTGTAGGAGCGCAAAGGTCACATGAGGTGAGGAAAAACCAGGTGTTTTCAATGAGCACAGATACCATTCCATATAGACCAAGGAGGGAATCAAGACAACTTACTCTAAACCTCAAAGGACTGAACTCAGCCCACTTTACACACCAGAAAAGATTATTGACAACTGGTCAGAATTTGAAAAACAATTTATCTATGTCTCTCTGGAAGAGAATCTAGTGGAAGCACAGCAGCAAGCAACACAGCACGGAAAATCGGCTACACCCGGTGAGAAAAATAAACTGCAAAATAAAGGCAGTGAGTGACAGATAAATTTTTCAAGACTTCGTTCAGGGGCTGTGATTGGAGTTGTTTTCAGCATATATTCACACACAGAAAGATGGGACCTAAGGGAGGACAATCGTGGGTCTGAGTGTCTTCGTCAGCATGAGTCAGCAAATGCAGCCCTTGTAGAATAACACTGCCTTGCCCTGATTCCATTGACCCGAAATCTCCAAATGTAGACGACCCTTCTACAGCAAACACATGCATGGGTCAGCCACAGGATGCTACCCCATTGGAACGGGAAAAAACATGAAAAGGCACCTCATCTTCTCATATCCTGGTACTCGGGTTCAAGCTTCCAGCCACTTTCCTGAAAATATCCCCACTTGGGGAAGTCAGCACTTTCAAAACCTTCTTTCTTATAGCTTGGAATTGGTTCCATGGATGAACTACAACGGGGAAGAATAAGACACGATGCCTATATATTTGGACAGGCATATGGTGCTCTAATTTCAACTGCTGAACAAGAATTGACCCAAGTCTAAGCTTGCTCTCAGAAGGAGAATAGGGCTTGAAAATTTCCCGCTGCTTTGTGACCAGTTCCAAAAGTGGGAAGTTGAGCAGGGGATCTCAGGGAGCCTATAATTCATGGCCCTGCAGGATGGTCAAAGGCACCTAATGTGGACAAATGACTTGGGTTGAGCCAGAGAAAAGAACTTGAGAGCAAGGCAGAATTGCAAAAATGGGATTTCAAGAGGGAGACGCGTCTCGCCTGGTAAGAACCTAGAATGTGGCAGTACTTCTTCAACCATGCCTTTGTCGAAAAACGGTGTATGCCTTTATCCTGAATATATTCCGAATAAAGGCATACACCGTTTTTGGGCAACCAGGCAGGGGCTCAGTGCAAATCAACACTACATAGTGCTATCACTTCCCATCTAAACAAAGGGTCATCTACGAAAAGTGTAAAGACTAGAAATTCAGGGTAGCATGGAGGTAAATCGTACCCACATTTTGTGGATTGTGGGATGACCAATTGCAATCGGAACCCTGGCGAATTCTATTGTGTATTCAAAAATAATGTAAGAAACAAAGCTACAGCACATAGGACACTTCCCCTCAAGGACGTATATTTTCAAGAAAACCAAAGAACCTCAGGTCACAGGCAACCCAACGTTTACTGCTGCTCTCTTTACAAAAGCCTCGACTAGGATACAATCTAAATTTCCTTGTACGGAAAACATGGATGGAGAATATGTGATTCTTATCTACAATGATATATTACTGAGCCAGGAAATCAATGAAATAACGTCACTTGCCGCCAAAGGAGTGTTCGTAGTTACAATCATTCTCAGTAAATTTAGTCACATAGAAAAAAGTGGTTTATCAAAGATATGAGGTACAGGTGCAATACAAAATTGCGTCCCATGAATAAAATGGCAGACGAGAGAAAGCATCACACATTTAGCAAACACACTTATGCCTGTAGGAGCACGAAGGTCACTTGAGGTGAGGAAAAACCAGGTGTTTTCAATGAGCACAGATACCATTCCATATAGAGCAAAGAGGGCATCAAGACAACTTACTCTAAACATCAAAGGACTGAACTCAGCCCACTTTACACACCAGAAAAGATTATTTACAACTGGTTAGAATTTGAAAAACAATTTATCGATGTCTCTTTGGAAGAGAATCAAGTGGATGCACAGCAGCAAGCAGCACAGCACTCAAAATCGGCTACACCCCGTGAGAAAAATAAACTGCAAAATAAAGGCAGTGAGTGAGAGATAAATTCTTCGAGACTTCGTTCAGGGGCTGTCATTGAAGTTGTTTTGAGCATATATTAACACACAGAAGGATCGGACCTAAGGGAGGACACTCGTGGGTCTGAGTGTCTTCGTGAGCATGAGTCAGCAAATGCAGCCCTTGTCGAATAACATTGCCTTTTCCTGATTCCATGGACCCGAAATCTCCAAATGCAGACGACCCTTCTACAGCGAACACATGCATGGGTCATCCACAGGATGCTACCCCATTGGAACGGGAAGAAACATGAAAAGGCACCTCATCTTCTCATATCCTGGTGCTCGGGTTCAAGCTTCCAGCCACTTTCCTGAAAATATCCCCACTTGGGGAAGTCAGCACTTTCAAAACCTTCTTTCTTATAGCTTGGAATTGGTTCCATGGATGAACTACAATGGGGAAGAATAAGACACGATGCCTATATATTTGGACAGGCATATGGTGCTCTAATTTCAACTGCTGAACAAGAATTGACCCAAGTCTAAGCTTGCTCTCAGAAGGAGAATAGGGCTTGAAAATTTCCCGCTGATTTGTGACCAGTTCCAAAAGTGGGAAGTTGAGCAGGGGATCTCAGCGAGCATATAATTCATGGGCCTGCAGGATGGTCAAAGACACCTAATGTGGACAAATGACTTGGGTTGAGCCAGAGAAAAGTACTTGAGAGCAAGGCAGAATTGCAAAAATGGGATTTCAAGAGGGAGACGCGTCTCGCCTGGTAAGAAACTAGAATGTGGCAATACTTCTTCAACCATGCCTTTGTCGAAAAATGGTGTATGCCTTTATCCTGAATATTTTCCGAATAAAGGCATACACCGTTTTTGGGCAACCAGGTAGGGCCTCGGTGCAAATCAACACTACATAGTGCTATCATTTCCCATCTAAACAAAGGGTCATCTACGAAAATTGTAAAGACTAGAAATTCAGGGTAGCATGGAGGTAAACCGTACCCACATTTTGTGGATTCCAGGATGAAAAATGGCAATCGGCACCCTGGCGAAGTCTATGGTGTATTCAAAAATAATGTAAGAAAAAAAGCTACAGCACATAGGACACTTCCACTCAAGGACGTATACTTTCAAGAAAAACAAAGAATCTCAGGTCACAGGCAACCCAACGTTTACTGCTGCTCTCTTTCCAAAAGCCTAGACTAGGATAGAATCTAAATTTCCTTGGACAGAAAATATGGATGGAGAATATGTGATTCTTATCTGCAATAATATATTACAGAGCCAGGAAATCAATGAAATAACGTCACTTGCCGCCACCGGAGTGTTCTTAGTTACAATCATTCTCAGTGAATTTAGCCCCATAGAAAAAAGTGGTTTATCAAAGATATGAGGTACAGGTGGAATATAAAATTGCATCCCTTGAACGAAATGGCAGACGACAGAAATAATTACACATTTAGCAAACCCACTTATGCTTGTAGGAGCGCAAAGGTCACTTGAGGTGAGGAAAAACCAGGTGTTTTAAATGAGCACAGATACCATTCCATATACAACAAAGAGGGAATCAGGACAACTAACTCTAAACCTCAAAGGACTGAACTCAGCCCACTTTACACACCAGAAAAGATTATTTACAACTGGTCAGAATTTGAAAAACAATTTATCGATGTCTCTCTGGAAGAGAATCAAGTGGTTGCACTGCAGCAAGCAACACAGCAATGAAAATCGGCTACACCCCGTGAGAAAAATAAACTGCAAAATAAAGGCAGTGAGTGACAGATAAATTCTTCGAGACTTCGTTCAGGGGCTGTCATTGAAGTTGTTTTGAGCATATATTAACACACAGAAGGATCGGACCTAAGGGAGGACACTCGTGGGTCTGAGTGTCTTCGTGAGCATGAGTCAGCAAATGCAGCCCTTGTAGAATAACACTGCCTTTTCCTGATTCCGTGGACCCTAAATCTCCAAATGCAGACGACCCTTCCTACAGCGAACACATGCATGGGACAGCCACAGGATGCTACCCCATTGGAACGGCAAACACATGAAAAGCCACCTCATCTTCTCAAAACCTGGTGCTCGGTTTCAAGCTTCTAGCCGCTTTTCTGAAAATATCCCCACTTGGGGAAGTCAGCACTTTCAAAACCCTCTTTCTTATAGCTTGGAATTGGTTCCATGCATGAACTACAACGGGGAAGAATACGAGACGATGGCTATATACTTGGACAGGCACATGGCGCTCTAATTTCTAATGCTGAACAAGAATTGACCCAAGTCTTAGCTTTCTCTCAGAAGCAGAATAGAGTTTGAAAATATCCTGCTACATTGTGACCAGGCCTGAAAGTGGGAAGTTGAGCAGGGGATCTCAGGGAGCCTAAAATTCATGGCCCTGCAGGATGGTAAAAGGCACGTAATGTGGAAAAATGACTTGGGTTGAACCAGAGAAAAGAACTTGAGAGGAAGGCAGAATTTCAAAACTGGGATTTCAAGAGGGAGATGCGTCTAGCCTGGTAAGAACCTAGAATGTGGCAGTACTTCTTCAACTATGCCTGTGTCGAAAATGGGTGTATGCCTTTATCCTGAATATATTCAGGATAAAGGCATACACCGTTCTTGGGCAAGCAGGCAGAGGGTCGGTGCAAATCAACACTACATAATGCTATCACTTCCCATCAAAACAAAGGGTCATGTACGAAAAGTGTAAAGACCAGAAATGCAGGGTCACGTGGAGGTAAATCATACCCAGATTTTGTGGATTGTGGGATGAACAATGGCAATCGGCACCCTGGCGAAGTCTATGGTGTATTCGAAGATAAAGTAAGAAACAAAGCTACAGCACATAGGACACTTCCACACAAGGACGTATATTTTCAGGAAAACCAAACAACTTCAGGTCACAGGCAACCCAACCTTTACTGCTGCTCTCTTTACAAAAGCCTCGACTAGGATACAATCTAAATTTCCTTGGACGGAAAACACGGATGAAGAATATGTGATTCTTATGTACAATGATATATTACTGAGCCAGGAAATCAATGAAATAACGTCACTTGCCGCGACTGGAGTGTTCTTAGTTAAAATCATTCTCAGTGAATTTAGTCACATAGAAAAAAGTGGTTTATCAAAGATATGAGGTACAGGTGGAATATAAAATTGCGTCCCTTGAACGAAATTGCAGACGACAGAAAGAATTACACATTTAGCAAACACACTTATGCCTGTAGGAGCGCAAAGTTCACTTGATGTGAGGAAAAACCAGGTGTTTTCAATGAGCACAGATACCATTCCATATAGACCAAAGAGGGAATCAAGACAACTTACTCTAAACCTCAAAGGACTGAACTCAGCCCACTTTACACACCAGAAAAGATTATTTACTAATGGTTAGAATTTGAAAAACTATTTATCGATGTCTCTCTAGAAGAGAATCAAGTGGATGCACAGCAGCAAGCAACATAGCACTGAAAATCGGCTACACCCTGTGAGAAAAATAAACTGCAAAATAAAGGCAGTGAGTGACAGATAAATTCTTGGAGACTTCGTTCAGTGGCTGTCATTGAAGTTGTTTTGAGCATATATTAACACACAGAAGGATCGGACCGAACGGAGGACACTCGTGGGTCTGAGTGTCTTCGTGAGCATGAGTCAGCAAATGCAGCCCTTGTAGAATAACACTCTCTTGCCCTGATTCCATTGACCCGAAATCTCCAAATGCAGACGACTCTTCCTACAGCTAACACATGCATGGGACAGCCACAAGAAGCTACCCCATTGGAACGGGATAAAACATGAAAACCACCTCATCTTCGCATATCCTGGTGCTCGGGTTCAAGCTTCCAGCCACTTTCCTGAAAATATCCCCACTTGGGGAAGTCAGCACATTCAAAACCTTCTTTCTTATAGCTTGGAATTGGTTCCATGGATGAACTACAACGGGGAAGAGTAAGACACGATGCCTATATATTTGGACAGGCACATGGTGCTCTAATATCAACTGCTGAACAAGAATTGACCCAAGTCTAAGCTTGCTCTCAGAAGGAGAATAGGGCTTGAAAATTTCCCGCTGCTTTGTGACCAGTTCCAAAAGTGGGAAGTTGAGCAGGGGATCTCAGCGAGCCTATAATTCATGGGCCTGCAGGATGGTCAAAGACACCTAATGTGGACAAATGACTTGAGTTGAGCCAGATAAAAAATTTGAGAGCAAGGCAGAATTGCAAAAATAGGATTTCAAGACGGGGAAGCGTCTCTCCTGGTAAGAACCTAGAATGTGGCAGTACTTCTTCAACCATGCCTTTGTCGAAAAGGGGTGTATGCCTTTATAGTGAATATATTCCGGATAAAGGCATACACCGTTTTTGGGCAACCAGGCAGGGGCTCGGTGGAAATCAACACTACATAATGCTGTCACTTCCCATCAAAACAATGTGTCATGTAGGAAAAGTGTAAAGACAAAAAATGCAGGGTAACGTGGAGGTAAATCGTACCCACATTTTGTGGACCGTGGGATGACCAATGGCAATCGGCACCCTGGCGAAGTCTATGGTGTATTCGAAGATAAAGTAAGAAACAAAGCTACAGCACATAGGACACTTCCACACAAGGACGTATATTTTCAGGAAAACCAAACAACTTCAGGTCACAGGCAACCCAACCTTTACTGCTGCTCTCTTTACAAAAGCCTCGACTAGGATACAATCTAAATTTCCTTGGACGGAAAACACGGATGAAGAATATGTGATTCTTATGTACAATGATATATTACTGAGCCAGGAAATCAATGAAATAACGTCACTTGCCGCGACTGGAGTGTTCTTAGTTAAAATCATTCTCAGTGAATTTAGTCACATAGAAAAAAGTGGTTTATCAAAGATATGAGGTACAGGTGGAATATAAAATTGCGTCCCTTGAACGAAATTGCAGACGACAGAAAGAATTACACATTTAGCAAACACACTTATGCCTGTAGGAGCGCAAAGTTCACTTGATGTGAGGAAAAACCAGGTGTTTTCAATGAGCACAGATACCATTCCATATAGACCAAAGAGGGAATCAAGACAACTTACTCTAAACCTCAAAGGACTGAACTCAGCCCACTTTACACACCAGAAAAGATTATTTACTAATGGTTAGAATTTGAAAAACTATTTATCGATGTCTCTCTAGAAGAGAATCAAGTGGATGCACAGCAGCAAGCAACATAGCACTGAAAATCGGCTACACCCTGTGAGAAAAATAAACTGCAAAATAAAGGCAGTGAGTGACAGATAAATTCTTGGAGACTTCGTTCAGTGGCTGTCATTGAAGTTGTTTTGAGCATATATTAACACACAGAAGGATCGGACCGAACGGAGGACACTCGTGGGTCTGAGTGTCTTCGTGAGCATGAGTCAGCAAATGCAGCCCTTGTAGAATAACACTCTCTTGCCCTGATTCCATTGACCCGAAATCTCCAAATGCAGACGACTCTTCCTACAGCTAACACATGCATGGGACAGCCACAAGAAGCTACCCCATTGGAACGGGATAAAACATGAAAACCACCTCATCTTCGCATATCCTGGTGCTCGGGTTCAAGCTTCCAGCCACTTTCCTGAAAATATCCCCACTTGGGGAAGTCAGCACATTCAAAACCTTCTTTCTTATAGCTTGGAATTGGTTCCATGGATGAACTACAACGGGGAAGAGTAAGACACGATGCCTATATATTTGGACAGGCACATGGTGCTCTAATATCAACTGCTGAACAAGAATTGACCCAAGTCTAAGCTTGCTCTCAGAAGGAGAATAGGGCTTGAAAATTTCCCGCTGCTTTGTGACCAGTTCCAAAAGTGGGAAGTTGAGCAGGGGATCTCAGCGAGCCTATAATTCATGGGCCTGCAGGATGGTCAAAGACACCTAATGTGGACAAATGACTTGAGTTGAGCCAGATAAAAAATTTGAGAGCAAGGCAGAATTGCAAAAATAGGATTTCAAGACGGGGAAGCGTCTCTCCTGGTAAGAACCTAGAATGTGGCAGTACTTCTTCAACCATGCCTTTGTCGAAAAGGGGTGTATGCCTTTATAGTGAATATATTCCGGATAAAGGCATACACCGTTTTTGGGCAACCAGGCAGGGGCTCGGTGCAAATCAACACTACATAATGCTGTCACTTCCCATCAAAACAATGTGTCATGTAGGAAAAGTGTAAAGACAAAAAATGCAGGGTAACGTGGAGGTAAATCGTACCCACATTTTGTGGACCGTGGGATGACCAATGGCAATCGGCACCCTGGCGAAGTCTATGGTGTATTCGAAGGTAAAGTAAGAAACAAAGCTACAGCACATAGGAAACTTCCATTCAAGGACGTATATTTTCAGGAAAACCAAAGAACCTCAGGTCACAGGCAACCCAACGTTTACTGCTGCTCTCTTTACAAAAGCCTCGACTAGGATGCAATCTAAATTTCCTTGGACGGCAAACATGGATGAAGAATATGTGATTCTTATCTACAATGATATATTACAGAGCCAGGAAATCAATGAAAAAACGTCACTTGCCGCCACCGGAGTGTTCTTAGTTACAATCATTCTCAGTGAATTTAGTCACATAGAAAAAAGTGGTTTATCAAAGATATGAGGTACAGGTGGAATACAAAATTGCATCCCATGAATGAAATGGCAGACGAGAGAAAGCATCACACATTTAGCAAACACGCTTATGCCTGTAGGAGCGCGAAGGTCACTTGAGGTGAGGAGAAACCAGGTGTTTTCAATGAGCACAGATACCATTCCATATAGACCAAAGAGGGAATCAAGACAACTTACTCTAAACATCAAAGGACTGAACTCAGCCCACTTTACACACCAGCAAAGATTATTTACAACTGGTTAGAATTTGAAAAACAATTTATCGATGTCTCTCTGGAAGAGAATCAAGTGGATGCACAGCCGCAAGCAACACAGCACTGAAAATCGGCTACACCCCGTGAGAAAAATAAACTGCAAAATAAAGGCAGTGAGTGAGAGATAAATTCTTCAAGACTTCGTTCAGGGGCTGTCATTGAAGTTGTTTTGAGCATATATTAACACACAGAAGGATCGGACCTAAGGGAGGACACTCGTGGGTCTGAGTGTCTTCGTGAGCATGAGTCAGCAAATGCAGCCCTTGTAGAATAACACTGCCTTGCCCTGATTCCATTGACCCGAAATCTCCAAATGTAGACGACCCTTCTACAGCGAACACATGCATGGGTCAGCCACAGGATGCTACCCCATTGGAACGGGAAAAAACATGAAAAGGCACCTCATCTTCTCATATCCTGGTGCTCGGGTTCAAGCTTCCAGCCACTTTCCTGAAAATATCCCCACTTGGGGAAGTCAGCACTTTCAAAACCTTCTTTCTTATAGCTTGGAATTGGTTCCATGGATGAACTACAACGGGGAAGAATAAGACACGATGCCTATATATTTGGACAGGCATATGGTGCTCTAATTTCAACTGCTGAACAAGAATTTACCCAAGTCTAAGCTTGCTCTCAGAAGGAGAATAGGGCTTGAAAATTTCCCGCTGATTTGTGACCAGTTCCAAAAGTGGGAAGTTGAGCAGGGGATCTCAGCGAGCATATAATTCATGGGCCTGCAGGATGGGCCAAGACACCTAATGTGGACAAATGACTTGGGTTGAGCCAGAGAAAAGAACTTGAGAGCAAGGCAGAATTGCAAAAATGGGATTTCAAGAGGGAGACGCGTCTCGCCTGGTAAGAACCTAGAATGTGGCAGTACTTCTTCAACCATGCCTTTGTCGAAAAACGGTGAATGCCTTTATCCTGAATATATTCCGAATAAAGGCATACACCGTTTTTGGGCAACCAGGCAGGGGCTCGGTGCAAATCAACACTACATAGTGCTATCACTTCCCATCTAAACAAAGGGTCATCTACGAAAAGTGTAAAGACTAGAAATTCAGGGTAGCATGGAGGTAAATCGTACCCACATTTTGTGGATTGTGGGATGACCAATTGCAATCGGAACCCTGGCGAATTTTATTGTGTATTCAAAAATAATGTAAGAAACAAAGCTACAGCACATAGGACACTTCCCCTCAAGGACGTATATTTTCAAGAAAAACAAAGAACCTCAGGTCACAGGCAACCCAACGTTTACTGCTGCTCTCTTTACAAAAGCCTCGACTAGGATACAATCTAAATTTCCTTGTACGGAAAACATGGATGGAGAATATGTGATTCTTATCTACAATGATATATTACTGAGCCAGGAAATCAATGAAATAACGTCACTTGCCGCCAAAGGTGTGTTCGTAGTTACAATCATTCTCAGTAAATTTAGTCACATAGAAAAAAGTGGTTTATCAAAGATATGAGGTACAGGTGCAATACAAAATTGCGTCCCATGAATAAAATGGCAGACGAGAGAAAGCATCACACATTTAGCAAACACACTTATGCCTGTAGGAGCGCGAAGGTCACTTGAGGTGAGGAAAAACCAGGTGTTTTCAATGAGCACAGATACCATTCCATATAGAGCAAAGAGGGCATCAAGACAACTTACTCTAAACATCAAAGGACTGAACTCAGCCCACTTTACACACCAGAAAAGATTATTTACAACTGGTTAGAATTTGAAAAACAATTTATCGATGTCTCTCTGGAAGAGAATCAAGTGGATGCACAGCAGCAAGCAGCACAGCACTCAAAATCGGCTACACCCCGTGAGAAAAATAAACTGCAAAATAAAGGCAGTGAGTGAGAGATAAATTCTTCGAGACTTCGTTCAGGGGCTCTCATTGAAGTTATTTTGAGCATATATTAACACACAGAAGGATCGGACCTAAGGGAGGACACTCGTGGGTCTGAGTGTCTTCGTGAGCATGAGTCAGCAAATGCAGCCCTTGTCGAATAACATTGCCTTTTCCTGATTCCATGGACCCGAAATCTCCAAATGCAGACGACCCTTCTACAGCGAACACATGCATGGGTCATCCACAGGATGCTACCCCATTGGAACGGGAAGAAACATGAAAAGGCACCTCATATTCTCATATCCTGGTGCTCGGGTTCAAGCTTCCAGCCACTTTCCTGAAAATATCCCCACTTGGGGAAGTCAGCACTTTCAAAACCTTCTTTCTTATAGCTTGGAATTGGTTCCATGGATGAACTACAACGGGGAAGAATAAGACACGATGCCTATATACTTGGACAGGCATATGGTGCTCTAATTTCAACTGCTGAACAAGAATTGACCCAAGTCTAAGCTTGCTCTCAGAAGGAGAATAGGGCTTGAAAATTTCCCGCTGATTTGTGACCAGTTCCAAAAGTGGGAAGTTGAGCAGGGGATCTCAGCGAGCATATAATTCATGGGCCTGCAGGATGGTCAAAGACACCTAATGTGGACAAATGACTTGGGTTGAGCCAGAGAAAAGAACTTGAGAGCAAGGCAGAATTGCAAAAATGGGATTTCAAGAGGGAGACGCGTCTCGCCTGGTAAGAAACTAGAATGTGGCAATACTCCTTCAACCATGCCTTTGTCGAAAAATGGTGTATGCCTTTATCCTGAATATTTTCCGAATAAAGGCATACACCGTTTTTGGGCAACCAGGTAGGGGCTCGGTGCAAATCAACACTACATAGTGCTATCATTTCCCATCTAAACAAAGGGTCATCTACGAAAATTGTAAAGACTAGAAATTCAGGGTAGCATGGAGGTAAACCGTACCCACATTTTGTGGATTCCAGGATGAAAAATGGCAATCGGCACCCTGGCGAAGTCTATGGTGTATTCAAAAATAATGTAAGAAAAAAAGCTACAGCACATAGGACACTTCCACTCAAGGACGTATATTTTCAAGAAAACCAAAGAACCTCAGGTCACAGGCAACCCAACGTTTACTGCTGCTCTCTTTACAAAAGCCTCGACTAGGATACAATCTAAATTTCCTTGGACGGAAAACATGGATGGAGAATATGTGATTCTTATCTACAATGATATATTACTGAGCCAGGAAATCAATGAAATAACGTCACTTGCCGCCAAAGGAGTGTTCGTAGTTACAATCATTCTCAGTAAATTTAGTCACATAGAAAAAAGTGGTTTATCAAAGATATGAGGTACAGGTGGAATACAAAATTGCGTCCCATGAATGAAATGGCAGACGACAGAGAGAATTACACATTTAGCAAACACACTTATGCCTGTAGGAGCGCAAAGGTCACATGAGGTGAGGAAAAACCAGGTGTTTTCAATGAGCACAGATACCATTCCATATAGACCAAGGAGGGAATCAAGACAACTTACTCTAAACCTCAAAGGACTGAACTCAGCCCACTTTACACACCAGAAAAGATTATTGACAACTGGTCAGAATTTGAAAAACAATTTATCTATGTCTCTCTGGAAGAGAATCTAGTGGATGCACAGCAGCAAGCAACACAGCACGGAAAATCGGCTACACCCGGTGAGAAAAATAAACTGCAAAATAAAGGCAGTGAGTGACAGATAAATTCTTCGAGACTTCGTTCAGGGGCTGTGATTGGAATTGTTTTCAGCATATATTCACACACAGAAAGATGGGACCTAAGGGAGGACAATCATGGGTCTGAGTGTCTTCGTGAGCATGAGTCAGCAAATGCAGCCCTTGTAGAATAACACTGCCTTGCCCAGATTCCATTGACCCGAAATCTCCAAATGTAGACGACCCTTCTACAGCGAACACATGCATGGGTCAGCCACAGGATGCTACCCCATTGGAACGGGAAAAAACATGAAAAGGCACCTCATCTTCTCATATCCTGGTACTCGGGTTCAAGCTTCCAGCCACTTTCCTGAAAATATCCCCACTTGGGGAAGTCAGCACTTTCAAAACCTTCTTTCTTATAGCTTGGAATTGGTTCCATGGATGAACTACAACGGGGAAGAATAAGACACGATGCCTATATATTTGGACAGGCATATGGTGCTCTAATTTCAACTGCTGAACAAGAATTGACCCAAGTCTAAGCTTGCTCTCAGAAGGAGAATAGGGCTTGAAAACTTCCCGCTGATTTGTGACCAGTTCCAAAAGTGGGAAGTTGAGCAGGGGATCTCAGCGAGCATATAATTCATGGGCCTGCAGGATGGGCCAAGACACCTAATGTGGACAAATGACTTGAGTTGAGCCAGAGAAAAGAACTTGAGAGCAAGGCAGAATTGCAAAAATGGGATTTCAAGAGGGAGACGCGTCTCGCCTGGTAAGAACCTAGAATGTGGCAGTACTTCTTCAACCATGCCTTTGTCGAAAAACGGTGAATGCCTTTATCCTGAATATATTCTGAATAAAGGCATACACCGTTTTGGGGCAACCAGGCAGGGGCTCGGTGCAAATCAACACTACATCGTGCTATCACTTCCCATCTAAACAAAGGGTCATCTACGAAAAGGGTAAAGACTAGATATTCAGGGTAGCATGGAGGTAAATCGTACCCACATTTTGTGGATTGTGGGATGACCAATTGCAATCGGAACCCTGGCGAATTCTATTGTGTATTCAAAAATAATGTAAGAAACAAACTTACAGCACATAGGACACTTCCACTCAAGGACGTATATTTTCAAGAAAACCAAAGAACCTCAGGTCACAGGCAACCCAACGTTTACTGCTGCTCTCTTTACAAAAGCCTCGACTAGGATACAATCTAAATTTCCTTGTACGGAAAACATGGATGGAGAATATGTGATTCTTATCTACAATGATATATTACTGAGCCAGGAAATCAATGAAATAACGTCACTTGCCGCCAAAGGAGTGTTCGTAGTTACAATCATTCTCAGTAAATTTAGTCACATAGAAAAAAGTGGTTTATCAAAGATATGAGGTACAGGTGGAATACAAAATTGCGTCCCATGAATAAAATGGCAGACGAGAGAAAGCATCACACATTTAGCAAACACACTTATGCCTGTAGGAGCGCGAAGGTCACTTGAGGTGAGGAAAAACCAGGTGTTTTCAATGAGCACAGATACCATTCCATATAGAGCAAAGAGGGCATCAAGACAACTTACTCTAAACCTCAAAGGACTGAACTCAGCCCACTTTACACACCAGAAAAGATTATTTACAACTGGTTAGAATTTGAAAAATAATTTATCGATGTCTCTCTGGAAGAGAATCAAGTGGATGCACAGCAGCAAGCAACACAGCACTCAAAATCGGCTACACCCCGTGAGAAAAATAAACTGCAAAATAAAGGCAGTGAGTGAGAGATAAATTCTTCGAGACTTCGTTCAGGGGCTGTCATTGAAGTTGTTTTGAGCATATATTAACACACAGAATGATCGGACCTAAGGGAGGACACTCGTGGGTCTGAGTGTCTTCGTGAGCATGAGTCAGCAAATGCAGCCCTTGTCGAATAACACTGCCTTTTCCTGATTCCATGGACCCGAAATTTCCAAATGCAGACGACCCTTCCTACAGCGAACACATGCATGGGACAGCCACAGGATGCTACCCCATTGGAACGGCAAAAAAACATGAAAAGCCACCTCATCTTCTCATATCCTGGTGCTCGGGTTCAAGCTTTCAGCCGCTTTTCTGAAAATATACCCAATTGGGGAAGTCAGCACTTTCAAAACACTCTTACTTATAACTTGGAATTGGTTCCATGGATGAACTACAACGGGGAAGAATAAGAGACGATGGGTATATATTTGGACAGGCACATGGCGCTCTAATTTCCAATGCTGAACAAGAATTGACCCAAGTCTAAGCTTGCTCTCGGAAGGAGAATTGGGCTAGAAAATGTCCTGCTGCTTTGGGACCAGTTCCGAAAGTGGGAAGTTGAGCCGGGGATCTCAGGGAGCCTATAATTCATGGCCCTGCAGGATGGTAAAAGACACCTAATGTGGACAAATGACTTGGGTTGAGCCAGAGAAAAGAACTTGAGAGCAAGGCAGAATTGCAAAAATGGGATTTCAAGAGGGAGACGCGTCTCGCCTGGTAAGAACCTAGGATGTGGCAGTACTTCTTCAAACATGCCTTTGTCGAAAAAGGGTGTATGCCTTTATCCTGAATATCTTTAGGATAAAGGCATACACCGTTTTTGGGCAACCAGGCAGGGGCTCTGTGCAAATCAACACTACATAATGCTATCACTTCCCATCAAAACAAAGGGTCATGTACGAAAAGTGTAAAGACCAGAAATGCAGGGTAACGTGGAGGTAAATCGTACCCACATTTTGTGGATTGTGGGATGACCAATTGCAATCGGCACCCTGGCGAATTCTATGGTGTATTTGAAGATAAAGTAAGAAACAATGCTACAGCACATAGGACACTTCCATTCAAGGACGTATATTTTCAGGAAAACCAAAGAACCTCAGGTCACAGGCAACCCAACGTTTACTGCTGCTCTCTTTACAAAAGCCTCGACTAGGATACAATCTAAATTTCCTTGTACAGAAAACATGGATGGAGAATATGTGATTCTTATCTACAATGATATATTACAGAGCCAGGAAATCAATGAAATAACGTCACTTGGCGCCACCGGAGTGTTCTTAGTTACAATCATTCTCAGTGAATTTAGTCACATAGAAAAAAGTGGTTTATCAAAGATATGAGGTACAGGTGGAATATAAAATTGCATCCCTTGAACGAAATGGCAGATTACAGAGAGAATTACACATTTAACAAACACACTTATGCCTGTAGGAGCGCAAAGGTCACATGAGGTGAGGAAAAACCAGGTGTTTTCAATGAGCACAGATACCATTCCATATAGACCAAGGAGGGAATCAAGACAACTTACTCTAAACCTCAAAGGACTGAACTCAGCCCACTTTACACACCAGAAAAGATTATTGACAACTGGTCAGAATTTGAAAAACAATTTATCTATGTCTCTCTGGAAGAGAATCTAGTGGATGCACAGCAGCAAGCAACACAGCACGGAAAATCGGCTACACCCGGTGAGAAAAATAAACTGCAAAATAAAGGCAGTGAGTGACAGATAAATTCTTCGAGACTTCGTTCAGGGGCTGTGATTGGAGTTGTTTTCAGCATATATTCACACACAGAAAGATGGGACCTAAGGGAGGACAATCGTGGGTCTGAGTGTCTTCGTCAGCATGAGTCAGCAAATGCAGCCCTTGTAGAATAACACTGCCTTGCCCTGATTCCATTGACCCGAAATCTCCAAATGTAGACGACCCTTCTACAGCAAACACATGCATGGGTCAGCCACAGGATGCTACCCCATTGGAACGGGAAAAAACATGAAAAGGCACCTCATCTTCTCGTATCCTGCTACTCCGGTTCAAGCTTCCAGCCACTTTCCTGAAAATATCCCCACTTGGGGAAGTCAGCACTTTCAAAACCTTCTTTCTTATAGCTTGGAATTGGTTCCATGGATGAACTACAACGGGGAAGAATAAGACACGAGGCCTATATATTTGGACAGGCATATGGTGCTCTAATTTCAACTGCTGAACAAGAATTGACCCAAGTCTAAGCTTGCTCTCAGAAGGAGAATAGGGCTTGAAAATTTCCCGCTGATTTGTGACCAGTTCCAAAAGTTGGAAGTTGAGCAGGGGATCTCAGCGAGCCTATAATTCATGGGCCTGCAGGATGGTCAAAGACACCTAATGTGGACAAATAACTTGGGTTGAGCCAGAGAAAAGAACTTGAGAGCAAGGCAGAATTGCAAAAATGGGATTTCAAGAGGGAGACGCGTCTCGCCTGGTAAGAACCTAGAATGTGGCAGTACTTCTTCAACCATGCCTTTGTCGAAAAACGGTGTATGCCTTTATCCTGAATATATTCCGAATAAAGGCATACACCGTTTTTGGGCAACCAGGCAGGGGCTCGGTCCAAATCAACAGTACATAGTGCTATCACTTCCCTTCTAAACAAAGGGTCTTCTACGAAAAGTGTAAAGACTAGAAATTCAGGGTAGCATGGAGGTAAATCGTACCCACATTTTGTGGATTGTGGGATGACCAATTGCATTCGGCACCCTGGCGAATTCTATGGTGTATTCGAAGATAAAGTAAGAAACAATGCTACAGCACATAGGACACTTCCATTCAAGGACATATATTTTCAGGAAAACCAAAGAACCTCAGGTCACAGGCAACCCAACGTTTACTGCTGCTCTCTTTACAAAAGCCTCGACTAGGATACAATCTAAATTTCCTTGGACGGAAAACATGGATGGAGAATATGTGATTCTTATCTACAATGATATATTACTGAGCCAGGAAATCAATGAAATAACGTCACTTGCCGCCAAAGGAGTGTTCGTAGTTACAATCATTCTCAGTAAATTTAGTCACATAGAAAAAAGTGGTTTATCAAAGATATGAGGTACAGGTGGAATACAAAATTGCGTCCCATGAATGAAATGGCAGACGAGAGAAAGCATCACACATTTAGCAAACACACTTATGCCTGTAGGAGCGCGAAGGTCACTTCAGGTGAGGAAAAACCAGGTGTTTTCAATGAGCACAGATACCATTCCATATAGACCAAAGAGGGAATGAGGACAACTTACTCTAAACCTCAAAGGACTGAACTCAGCCCACTTTACACACCAGAAAAGATTATTTACAACTGGTTAGAATTTGAAAAACAATTTATCGATGTCTCTCTGGAAGAGAATCAAGTGGATGCACAGCAGCAAGCAACACAGCACTCAAAATCGGCTACACCCCGTGAGAAAAATAAACTGCAAATTAAAGGCAGTGAGTGAGAGATAAATTCTTCGAGACTTCGTTCAGGGGCTCTCATTGAAGTTATTTTGAGCATATATTAACACACAGAAGGATCGGACCTAAGGGAGGACACTCGTGGGTCTGAGTGTCTTCGTGAGCATGAGTCAGCAAATGCAGCCCTTGTCGAATAACACTGCCTTTTCCTGATTCCATGGACCCGAAATTTCCAAATGCAGACGACCCTTCCTACAGCGAACACATGCATGGGACAGCCACAGGATGCTACCCCATTGGAACGGCAAAAAAAAAAAAAAGCCACCTCATCTTCTCATATCCTGGTGCTCGGGTTCAAGCTTTCAGCCGCTTTTCTGAAAATATACCCAATTGGGGAAGTCAGCACTTTCAAAACACTCTTACTTACAACTTGAAATTTGTTCCATGGATGAACTACAATGGGGAAGAATAAGAGACGATGGCTATATATTTGGACAGGCACATGGCGCTCTAATTTCCAATGCTGAACAAGAATTGACCCAAGTCTAAGCTTGCTCTCGGAAGGAGAATTGGGCTTGAAAATTTCCTGCTGCTTTGGGACCAGTTCCGAAAGTGGGAAGTTGAGCCGGGGATCTCAGGGAGCCTATAATTCATGGCCCTGCAGGATGGTAAAAGGCACGTAATGTGGAAAAATGACTTGGGTTGAACCAGAGAAAAGAACTTGAGAGCAAGGCAGAATTGCAAAACTGGGATTTCAAGAGGGAGAAACGTCTCGCCTGGTAAGAACCTAGGATGTGGCAGTACTTCTTCAAACATGCCTTTGTCGAAAAAGGGTGTATGCCTTTATCCTGAATATCTTTAGGATAAAGGCATACACCGTTTTTGGGCAACCAGGCAGGGGCTCTGTGCAAATCAACACTACATAATGCCATCACTTCCCATCAAAACAAAGGGTCATGTACGAAAAGTGTAAAGACCAGAAATGCAGGGTAACGTGGAGGTAAATCGTACCCACATTTTGTGGATTGTGGGATGACCAATTGCAATCGGCACCCTGGCGAATTCTATGGTGTATTCGAAGATAAAGTAAGAAACAATGCTACAGCACATAGGACACTTCCATTCAAGGACGTATATTTTCAGGAAAACCAAAGAACCTCAGGTCACAGACAACCCAACGTTTACTGCTGCTCTCTTTACAAAAGCCTCGACTAGGATACAATCTAAATTTCCATGGACGGAATATATGGATGGAGAATATGTGATTCTTATCTACGATGATATATTACAGAGCCAGGAAATCAATGAAATAACGTCACTTGCGCCACCGGAGTGTTCTTAGTTACAATCATTCTCAGTGAATTTAGTCACATAGAAAAAAGTGGTTTATCAAAGATATGAGGTACAGGTGGAATATAAAATTGCGTCCCATGAACGAAATGGCAGACGACAGAGAGAATTACACATTTAGCAAACACACTTATGCCTTTAGGAGCGCAAAGGTCACATGAGGTGAGGAAAAACCAGGTGTTTTCAATGAGCACAGATACCATTCCATATAGACCAAGGAGGGAATCAAGACAACTTACTCTAAACCTCAAAGGACTGAACTCAGCCCACTTTACACACCAGAAAAGATTATTGACAACTGGTCAGAATTTGAAAAACAATTTATCTATGTCTCTCTGGAAGAGAATCTAGTGGATGCACAGCAGCAAGCAACACAGCACGGAAAATCGGCTACACCCGGTGAGAAAAATAAACGGCAAAATAAAGGCAGTGAGTGACAGATAAATTTTTTGAGACTTCGTTTAGGGGCTGTGATTGGAGTTGTTTTCAGCATGTATTCACACACAGAAAGATGGGACCTAAGGGAGGACAATCGTGGGTCTGAGTGTCTTCGTGAGCATGAGTCAGCAAATGCAGCCCTTGTAGAATAACACTGCCTTGCCCTGATTCCATTGACCCAAAATCTCCAAATGTAGACGACCCTTCTACAGCGAACACATGCATCGGTCAGCCACAGGATGCTACCCCATTGGAACGGGAAAAAACATGAAAAGGCACCTCATCTTCTCATATCCTGGTGCTCGGGTTCAAGCTTCCAGCCACTTTCCTGAAAATATCCCCACTTGGGGAAGTCAGCACTTTCAAAACCTTCTTTCTTATAGCTTGGAATTGGTTCCATGGATGAACTACAATGGGGAAGAATAAGACACGATGCCTATATATTTGGACAGGCATATGGTGCTCTAATTTCAACTTCTGAACAAGAATTGACCCAAGTCTAAGCTTTCTCTCAGAAGGAGAATTGGGCTTGAAAATGTCCTGCTGCTTTGGGACCAGTTCTGAAAGTGGGAAGTTGAGCCGGGGATCTCAGGGAGCCTATAATTCATGGCCCTGCAGGATGGTAAAAGGCACGTAATGTGGAAAAATGACTTGGGTTGAACCAGAGAAAAGAACTTGAGAGCAAGGCAGAATTGCAAAACTGGGATTTAAAGAGGGAGAAGCGTCTCGCCTGGTAAGAACCTAGGATGTGGCAGTACTTCTTCAAACATGCCTTTGTCGAAAAAGGGTGTATGCCTTTATCCTGAATATATTCCGAATAAAGGCATACACCGTTTTTGGGCAACCAGGCAGGGGCTCGGTGCAAATCAACACTACATAGTGCTATCACTTCCCATCTAAACAAAGGGTCATCTACGAAAAGTGTAAAGACTAGAAATTCAGGGTAGCATGGAGGTAAATCGTACCCACATTTTGTGGATTCCAGGATGAACAATGGCAATCGGCACCCTGGCGAAGTCTATGGTTTATTCAAAAATAATGTAAGAGACAAAGCTACAGCACATAGGACACTTCCACTCAAGGACGTATATTTTCAAGAAAACCAAAGAACCTCAGGTCACAGGCAACCCAACGTTTTCTGCTGCTCTCTTTACAAAAGCCTCGACTAGGATACAATCTAAATTTCCTTGGACGGAAAACATGGATGGAGAATATGTGATTCTTATCTACAATGATATATTACTGAGCCAGGAAATCAATGAAATAACGTCACTTGCCGCCAAAGGAGTGTTCGTAGTTACAATCATTCTCAGTAAATTTAGTCACATAGAAAAAAGTGGTTTATCAAAGATATGAGGTACAGGTGGAATACAAAATTGCGTCCCATGAATGAAATGGCAGACGAGAGAAAGCATCACACATTTAGCAAACACACTTATGCCTGTAGGAGCGCGAAGGTCACTTGAGGTGAGGAAAAAACAGGTGTTTTGAATGAGCACAGATACCATTCCATATAGACCAAGGAGGGAATCAAGACAACTTACTCTAAACCTCAAAGGACTGAACTCAGCCCACTTTACACACCAGAAAAGATTATTTACAACTGGTTAGAATTTGAAAAACAATTTATCGATGTCTCTCTGGAAGAGAATCAAGTGGATGCACAGCAGCAAGCAACACAGCACTCAAAATCGGCTACACCCCGTGAGAAAAATAAACTGCAAAATAAAGGCAGTGAGTGAGAGATAAATTCTTCGAGACTTCGTTCAGGGGCTGTCATTGAAGTTGTTTTGAGCATATATTAACACACAGAAGGATCGGACATAAGGGAGGACACTCGTGGGTCTGAGTGTCTTCGTGAGCATGAGTCAGCAAATGCAGCCCTTGTCGAATAACACTGCCTTTTCCTGATTCCATGGACCCGAAATCTCCAAATGCAGACGACCCTTCCTACAGCGAACACATGCATGGGACAGCCACAGGATGCTACCCCATTGGAACGGCAAAAAACATGAAAAGCCACCTCATCTTCTCATATCCTGGTGCTCGGGTTCAAGCTTTCAGCCGCTTTTCTGAAAATATACCCAATTGGGGAAGTCAGCACTTTCAAAACACTCTTACTTATAACTTGGAATTGGTTCCATGGATGAACTACAACGGGGAAGAATAAGAGACGATGGCTATATATTTGGACAGGCACATGGCGCTCTAATTTCCAATGCTGAACAAGAATTGACCCAAGTCTAAGCTTGCTCTCAGAAGGAGAATTGGGCTTGAAAATTTCCTGCTGCTTTGGGACCTGTTCTGAAAGTGGGAAGTTGAGCCGGGGATCTCAGGGAGCCTATAATTCATGGCCCTACAGGATGGTAAAAGGCACGTAATGTGGAAAAATGACTTGGGTTGAACCAGAGAAAAGAACTTGAGAGCAAGGCAGAATTGCAAAACTAGGATTTCAAGAGGGAGAAGCGTCTCGCCTGGAAAGAACCTAGGATGTGGCAGTACTTCTTCAAACATGCCTTTGTCGAAAAAGGGTGTATGTCTTTATCCTGAATATCTTTAGGATAAAGGCATACACCGTTTTTGGGGAACCAGGCAGGGGCTCGGTGCAAATCAACACTACATAATGCTATCACTTCCCATCAAAACAAAGGGTCATGTACGAAAAGTGTAAAGACCAGAAATGCAGGGTAACGTGGAGGTAAATCGTACCCTCATTTTGTGGATTGTGGGATGAACAATGGCAATCGGCACCCTGGCGAATTCTATGGTGTATTCGAAGATAAAGTAAGAAACAATGCTACAGCACATAGGACACTTCCACTCAAGGACGTATATTTTCAAGGAAACCAAACAACCTCAGGTCACAGGCAACCCAACGTTTACTGCTGCTCTCTTTACAAAAGCCTCGACGAGGATACAATCTAAATTTCCTTGGACAGAAACATGGATGAAGAATATGTGATTCTTATCTACAATGATATATTACAGAGCCAGGAAATCAATGAAATAACGTCACTTGCGCCACCTGAGTGTTCTTAGTTACAATCATTCTCAGTGAATTTAGTCACATAGAAAAAAGTGGTTTATCAAAGATATGAGGTACAGGTGGAATATAAAATTGCGTCCCTTGAACGAAATGGCAGACGACAGAGAGAATTACACATTTAGCAAACACACTTATGCCTGTAGGAGCGCAAAGGTCACATGAGGTGAGGAAAAACCAGGTGTTTTCAATGAGCACAGATACCATTCCATATAGACCAAGGAGGGAATCAAGACAACTTACTCTAAACCTCAAAGGACTGAACTCAGCCCACTTTACACACCAGAAAAGATTATTGACAACTGGTCAGAATTTGAAAAACTATTTATCTATGTCTCTCTGGAAGAGAATCTAGTGGATGCACAGCAGCAAGCAACACAGCACGGAAAATCGGCTACACCCGGTGAGAAAAATAAACTGCAAAATAAAGGCAGTGAGTGACAGATAAATTCTTCGAGACTTCGTTCAGGGGCTGTGATTGGAGTTGTTTTCAGCATATATTCACACACAGAAAGATGGGACCTAAGGGAGGACAATCGTGGGTCTGAGTGTCTTCGTGAGCATGAGTCAGCAAATGCAGCCCCTTGTAGAATAACACTGCCTTGCCCTGATTCCATTGACCTGAAATCTCCAAATGTAGACGACCCTTCTACAGCGAACACATGCATGTGTCAGACACAGGATGCTACCCCATTGGAATGGGAAAAAACATGAAAAGGCACCTCATCTTCTCATATCCTGGTGCTCGGGTTCAAGCTTCCAGCCACTTTCCTGAAAATATCCCCACTTGGGGAAGTCAGCACTTTCAAAACCTTCTTTCTTATAGCTTGGAATTGGTTCCATGGATGAACTACAATGGGGAAGAATAAGACACGATGCCTTTATATTTGGACAGGCATATGGTGCTCTAATTTCAACTGCTGAACAAGAATTGACCCAAGTCTAAGCTTGCTCTCAGAAGGAGAATAGGGCTTGAAAATTTCCCGCTGCTTTGTGACCAGTTCCAAAAGTGGGAAGTTGAGCAGGGGATCTCAGGGAGCCTATAATTCATGGGCCTGCAGGATGGTCAAAGACACCTAATGTGGACAAATGACTTGGGTTGAGCCAGAGAAAAGAACTTGAGAGCAAGGCAGAATTGCAAAAATGGGATTTCAAGAGGGAGACGCGTCTCGCCTGGTAAGAACCTAGAATGTGGCAGTACTTCTTCAACCATGCCTTTGTCGAAAAACGGTGTATGCCTTTATCCTGAATATATTCCGAATAAAGGCATACACCGTTTTTGGGCAACCAGGCAGGAGCTCAGTCCAAATCAACACTACATAGTGCTATCACTTCCCATCTAAACAAAGGGTCATCTACGAAAAGTGTAAAGACTAGAAATTCAGGGTAGCATGGAGGTAAATCGTACCCACATTTTGTGGATTCCAGGATGAACAATGGCAATCGGCACCCTGGCGAATTCTATTGTGTATTCAAAAATAATGTAAGAAACAATGCTACAGCACATAGGACACTTCCATTCAAGGACGTATATTTTCAGGAAAACCAAAGAACCTCAGGTCACAGGCAACCCAACGTTTACTGCTGCTCTCTTTACAAAAGCCTCGACTAGGATACAATCTAAATTTCCTTGGACGGAAAACATGGATGGAGAATATGTGATTCTTATCTACAATGATATATTACTGAGCCAGGAAATCAATGAAATAACGTCACTTGCCGCCAAAGGAGTGTTCGTAGTTACAATCATTCTCAGTAAATTTAGTCACATAGAAAAAAGTGGTTTATCAAAGATATGAGGTACAGGTGGAATACAAAATTGCGTCCCATGAATGAAATGGCAGACGAGAGAAAAGCATCACACATTTAGCAAACACACTTATGCCTGTAGGAGCGCGAAGGTCACTTGAGGTGAGGAAAAACCAGGTGTTTTCAATGAGCACAGATACCATTCCATATAGACCAAGGAGGGAATCAAGACAACTTACTCTAAACCTCAAAGGACTGAACTCAGCCCACTTTACACACCAGAAAAGATTATTTACAACTGGTTAGAATTTGAAAAACAATTTGTTGATGTCTCTCTGGAAGAGAATCAAGTGGATGAACAGCAGCAAGCAACACAGCACTGAAAATCGGCTACACCCCGTGAGAAAAATAAACTGCAAAATAAAGGCAGTGAGTGAGAGATAAATTCTTCGAGACTTCGTTCAGGGGCTGTCATTGAAGTTGTTTTGAGCATATATTAACACACAGAAGGATCGGACCTAAGGGAGGACACTCGTGGGTCTGAGTGTCTTCGTGAGCATGAGTCAGCAAATGCAGCCCTTGTCGAATAACACTGCCTTTTCCTGATTCCATGGACCCGAAATCTCCAAATGCAGACGACCCTTCCTACAGCGAACACATGCATGGGACAGCCACAGGATGCTACCCCATTGGAAAGGCAAAAAAACATGAAAAGCCACCTCATCTTCTCATATCCTGGTGCTCGGGTTCAAGCTTTCAGCCGCTTTTCTGAAAATATACCCAATTGGGGAAGTCAGCACTTTCAAAACACTCTTACTTATAACTTGGAATTGGTTCCATGGATGAACTACAATGGGGAAGAATAAGAGACGATGGCTATATATTTGGACAGGCACATGGCGCTCTAATTTCCAATGCTGAACAAGAATTGACCCAAGTCTAAGCTTGCTCTCGGAAGGAGAATTGGGCTTGAAAATTTCCTGCTGCTTTGGGACCTGTTCCGAAAGTGGGAAGTTGAGCCGGGGATCTCAGGGAGCCTATAATTCATGGCCCTGCACGATGGTAAAAGGCACGTAATGTGGAAAAATGACTTGGGTTGAACCAGAGAAAAGAACTTGAGAGCAAGGCAGAATTGCAAAACTGGGATTTCAAGAGGGAGAAGCGTCTCGCCTGGTAAGAACCTAGGATGTGGCAGTACTTCTTCAAACATGCCTTTGTCGAAAAAGGGTGTATGCCTTTATCCGGAATATATTCTGAATAAAGGCATACACCGTTTTTGGGCAACCAGGCAGGGGCTCGGTGCAAATCAACACTACATAGTGCTATCACTTCCCATCTAAACAAAGGGTCATGTACGAAAAGTGTAAAGACCAGAAATGCAGGGTAACGTGGAGGTAAATC
The DNA here is from genome assembly GCF_026419965.1 of Kogia breviceps. NCBI lineage: Eukaryota > Metazoa > Chordata > Mammalia > Artiodactyla > Physeteridae > Kogia > Kogia breviceps. Next base: position 37,322,696 of record NC_081329.1, read on the forward strand.
GTACCCACATTTTGTGGATTCCAGGATGAAAAATGGCAATCGGCACCCTGGCGAAGTCTATGGTGTATTCAAAAATAATGTAAGAAAAAAAGCTACAGCACATAGGACACTTCCACTCAAGGACGTATATTTTCAAGAAAACCAAAGAACCTCAGGTCACAGGCAACCCAACGTTTACTGCTGCTCTCTTTACAAAAGCCTCGACTAGGATACAATCTAAATTTCCTTGGAGGGAAAACATGGATGGAGAATATGTGATTCTTATCTACAATGATATATTACTGAGCCAGGAAATCAATGAAATAACGTCACTTGCCGCCAAAGGAGTGTTCGTAGTTACAATCATTCTCAGTAAATTTAGTCACATAGAAAAAAGTGGTTTATCAAAGATATGAGGTACAGGTGGAATACAAAATTGCGTCCCATGAATGAAATGGCAGACGACAGAGAGAATTACACATTTAGCAAACACACTTATGCCTGTAGGAGCGCAAAGGTCACATGAGGTGAGGAAAAACCAGGTGTTTTCAATGAGCACAGATACCATTCCATATAGACCAAGGAGGGAATCAAGACAACTTACTCTAAACCTCAAAGGACTGAACTCAGCCCACTTTACACACCAGAAAAGATTATTGACAACTGGTCAGAATTTGAAAAACAATTTATCTATGTCTCTCTGGAAGAGAATCTAGTGGATGCACAGCAGCAAGCAACACAGCACGGAAAATCGGCTACACCCGGTGAGAAAAATAAACTGCAAAATAAAGGCAGTGAGTGACAGATAAATTCTTCGAGACTTCGTTCAGGGGCTGTGATTGGAATTGTTTTCAGCATATATTCACACACAGAAAGATGGGACCTAAGGGAGGACAATCATGGGTCTGAGTGTCTTCGTGAGCATGAGTCAGCAAATGCAGCCCTTGTAGAATAACACTGCCTTGCCCAGATTCCATTGACCCGAAATCTCCAAATGTAGACGACCCTTCTACAGCGAACACATGCATGGGTCAGCCACAGGATGCTACCCCATTGGAACGGGAAAAAACATGAAAAGGCACCTCATCTTCTCATATCCTGGTACTCGGGTTCAAGCTTCCAGCCACTTTCCTGAAAATATCCCCACTTGGGGAAGTCAGCACTTTCAAAACCTTCTTTCTTATAGCTTGGAATTGGTTCCATGGATGAACTACAACGGGGAAGAATAAGACACGATGCCTATATATTTGGACAGGCATATGGTGCTCTAATTTCAACTGCTGAACAAGAATTGACCCAAGTCTAAGCTTGCTCTCAGAAGGAGAATAGGGCTTGAAAACTTCCCGCTGATTTGTGACCAGTTCCAAAAGTGGGAAGTTGAGCAGGGGATCTCAGCGAGCATATAATTCATGGGCCTGCAGGATGGGCCAAGACACCTAATGTGGACAAATGACTTGAGTTGAGCCAGAGAAAAGAACTTGAGAGCAAGGCAGAATTGCAAAAATGGGATTTCAAGAGGGAGACGCGTCTCGCCTGGTAAGAACCTAGAATGTGGCAGTACTTCTTCAACCATGCCTTTGTCGAAAAACGGTGAATGCCTTTATCCTGAATATATTCTGAATAAAGGCATACACCGTTTTGGGGCAACCAGGCAGGGGCTCGGTGCAAATCAACACTACATCGTGCTATCACTTCCCATCTAAACAAAGGGTCATCTACGAAAAGGGTAAAGACTAGATATTCAGGGTAGCATGGAGGTAAATCGTACCCACATTTTGTGGATTGTGGGATGACCAATTGCAATCGGAACCCTGGCGAATTCTATTGTGTATTCAAAAATAATGTAAGAAACAAACTTACAGCACATAGGACACTTCCACTCAAGGACGTATATTTTCAAGAAAACCAAAGAACCTCAGGTCACAGGCAACCCAACGTTTACTGCTGCTCTCTTTACAAAAGCCTCGACTAGGATACAATCTAAATTTCCTTGTACGGAAAACATGGATGGAGAATATGTGATTCTTATCTACAATGATATATTACTGAGCCAGGAAATCAATGAAATAACGTCACTTGCCGCCAAAGGAGTGTTCGTAGTTACAATCATTCTCAGTAAATTTAGTCACATAGAAAAAAGTGGTTTATCAAAGATATGAGGTACAGGTGGAATACAAAATTGCGTCCCATGAATAAAATGGCAGACGAGAGAAAGCATCACACATTTAGCAAACACACTTATGCCTGTAGGAGCGCGAAGGTCACTTGAGGTGAGGAAAAACCAGGTGTTTTCAATGAGCACAGATACCATTCCATATAGAGCAAAGAGGGCATCAAGACAACTTACTCTAAACCTCAAAGGACTGAACTCAGCCCACTTTACACACCAGAAAAGATTATTTACAACTGGTTAGAATTTGAAAAATAATTTATCGATGTCTCTCTGGAAGAGAATCAAGTGGATGCACAGCAGCAAGCAACACAGCACTCAAAATCGGCTACACCCCGTGAGAAAAATAAACTGCAAAATAAAGGCAGTGAGTGAGAGATAAATTCTTCGAGACTTCGTTCAGGGGCTGTCATTGAAGTTGTTTTGAGCATATATTAACACACAGAATGATCGGACCTAAGGGAGGACACTCGTGGGTCTGAGTGTCTTCGTGAGCATGAGTCAGCAAATGCAGCCCTTGTCGAATAACACTGCCTTTTCCTGATTCCATGGACCCGAAATTTCCAAATGCAGACGACCCTTCCTACAGCGAACACATGCATGGGACAGCCACAGGATGCTACCCCATTGGAACGGCAAAAAAACATGAAAAGCCACCTCATCTTCTCATATCCTGGTGCTCGGGTTCAAGCTTTCAGCCGCTTTTCTGAAAATATACCCAATTGGGGAAGTCAGCACTTTCAAAACACTCTTACTTATAACTTGGAATTGGTTCCATGGATGAACTACAACAGGGAAGAATAAGAGACGATGGGTATATATTTGGACAGGCACATGGCGCTCTAATTTCCAATGCTGAACAAGAATTGACCCAAGTCTAAGCTTGCTCTCGGAAGGAGAATTGGGCTAGAAAATGTCCTGCTGCTTTGGGACCAGTTCCGAAAGTGGGAAGTTGAGCCGGGGATCTCAGGGAGCCTATAATTCATGGCCCTGCAGGATGGTAAAAGACACCTAATGTGGACAAATGACTTGGGTTGAGCCAGAGAAAAGAACTTGAGAGCAAGGCAGAATTGCAAAAATGGGATTTCAAGAGGGAGACGCGTCTCGCCTGGTAAGAACCTAGGATGTGGCAGTACTTCTTCAAACATGCCTTTGTCGAAAAAGGGTGTATGCCTTTATCCTGAATATCTTTAGGATAAAGGCATACACCGTTTTTGGGCAACCAGGCAGGGGCTCTGTGCAAATCAACACTACATAATGCTATCACTTCCCATCAAAACAAAGGGTCATGTACGAAAAGTGTAAAGACCAGAAATGCAGGGTAACGTGGAGGTAAATCGTACCCACATTTTGTGGATTGTGGGATGACCAATTGCAATCGGCACCCTGGCGAATTCTATGGTGTATTTGAAGATAAAGTAAGAAACAATGCTACAGCACATAGGACACTTCCATTCAAGGACGTATATTTTCAGGAAAACCAAAGAACCTCAGGTCACAGGCAACCCAACGTTTACTGCTGCTCTCTTTACAAAAGCCTCGACTAGGATACAATCTAAATTTCCTTGTACGGAAAACATGGATGGAGAATATGTGATTCTTATCTACAATGATATATTACAGAGCCAGGAAATCAATGAAATAACGTCACTTGGCGCCACCGGAGTGTTCTTAGTTACAATCATTCTCAGTGAATTTAGTCACATAGAAAAAAGTGGTTTATCAAAGATATGAGGTACAGGTGGAATATAAAATTGCATCCCTTGAACGAAATGGCAGATTACAGAGAGAATTACACATTTAACAAACACACTTATGCCTGTAGGAGCGCAAAGGTCACATGAGGTGAGGAAAAACCAGGTGTTTTCAATGAGCACAGATACCATTCCATATAGACCAAGGAGGGAATCAAGACAACTTACTCTAAACCTCAAAGGACTGAACTCAGCCCACTTTACACACCAGAAAAGATTATTGACAACTGGTCAGAATTTGAAAAACAATTTATCTATGTCTCTCTGGAAGAGAATCTAGTGGATGCACAGCAGCAAGCAACACAGCACGGAAAATCGGCTACACCCGGTGAGAAAAATAAACTGCAAAATAAAGGCAGTGAGTGACAGATAAATTCTTCGAGACTTCGTTCAGGGGCTGTGATTGGAGTTGTTTTCAGCATATATTCACACACAGAAAGATGGGACCTAAGGGAGGACAATCGTGGGTCTGAGTGTCTTCGTCAGCATGAGTCAGCAAATGCAGCCCTTGTAGAATAACACTGCCTTGCCCTGATTCCATTGACCCGAAATCTCCAAATGTAGACGACCCTTCTACAGCAAACACATGCATGGGTCAGCCACAGGATGCTACCCCATTGGAACGGGAAAAAACATGAAAAGGCACCTCATCTTCTCGTATCCTGGTACTCCGGTTCAAGCTTCCAGCCACTTTCCTGAAAATATCCCCACTTGGGGAAGTCAGCACTTTCAAAACCTTCTTTCTTATAGCTTGGAATTGGTTCCATGGATGAACTACAACGGGGAAGAATAAGACACGATGCCTATATATTTGGACAGGCATATGGTGCTCTAATTTCAACTGCTGAACAAGAATTGACCCAAGTCTAAGCTTGCTCTCAGAAGGAGAATAGGGCTTGAAAATTTCCCGCTGATTTGTGACGAGTTCCAAAAGTGGGAAGTTGAGCAGGGGATCTCAGGGAGCCTATAATTCATGGCCCTGCAGGATGGTCAAAGGCACCTAATGTGGACAAATGACTTGTGTTGAGCCAGAGAAAAGAACTTGAGAGCAAGGCAGAATTGCAAAAATGGGATTTCAAGAGGGAGACGCGTCTCGCCTGGTAAGAACCTAGAATGTGGCAGTACTTCTTCAACCATGCCTTTGTCGAAAAACGTTGTATGCCTTTATCCTGAATATATTCCGAATAAAGGCATACACCGTTTTTGGGCAACCAGGCAGGGGCTCGGTGCAAATCAACACTACATAGTGCTATCACTTCCCATCTAAACAAAGGGTCATCTACGAAAAGTGTAAAGACTAGAAATTCAGGGTAGCATGGAGGTAAATCGTACCCACATTTTGTGGATTCCAGGATGAACAATGGCAATCGGCACCCTGGTGAAGTCTATGATGTATTCAAAAATAATGTAAGAAAAAAAGCTACAGCACATAGGACACTTCCACTCAAGGACGTATATTTTCAAGAAAACCAAAGAACCTCAGGTCACAGGCAACCCAACGTTTACTGCTGCTCTCTTTACAAAAGCCTAGACTAGGATACAATCTAAATTTCCTTGGACGGAAAACATGGATGGAGAATATGTGATTCTTATCTACAATGATATATTACTGAGCCAGGAAATCAATGAAATAACGTCACTTGCCGCCAAAGGAGTGTTCGTAGTTACAATCATTCTCAGTAAATTTAGTCACATAGAAAAAAGTGGTTTATCAAAGATATGAGGTACAGGTGGAATACAAAATTGCGTCCCATGAATGAAATGGCAGACGAGAGAAAGCATCACACATTTAGCAAACACACTTATGCCTGTAGGAGCGCGAAGGTCACTTGAGGTGAGGAAAAACCAGGTGTTTTCAATGAGCACAGATACCATTCCATATAGACCAAAGAGGGAATCAAGACAACTTACTCTAAACCTCAAAGGACTGAACTCAGCCCACTTTACACACCAGAAAAGATTATTTACAACTGGTTAGAATTTGAAAAACAATTTATCGATGTCTCTCTGGAAGAGAATCAAGTGGATGCACAGCAGCAAGCAACACAGCACTCAAAATCGGCTACACCCCGTGAGAAAAATGAACTGCAAATTAAAGGCAGTGAGTGAGAGATAAATTCTTTGAGACTTCGTTCAGGGGCTGTCATTGAAGTTGTTTTGAGCATATATTAACACACAGAAGGATCGGACCTAAGGGAGGACACTCGTGGGTCTGAGTGTCTTCGTGAGCATGAGTCAGCAAATGCAGCCCTTGTCGAATAACACTGCCTTTTCCTGATTCCATGGACCCGAAATCTCCAAATGCAGACGACCCTTCCTACAGCGAACACATGCATGGGACAGCCACAGGATGCTACCCCATTGGAACGGCAAAAAAACATGAAAAGCCACCTCATCTTCTCATATCCTGGTGCTCGGGTTCAAGCTTTCAGCCGCTTTTCTGAAAATATACCCAATTGGGGAAGTCAGCACTTTCAAAACACTCTTACTTATAACTTGGAATTGGTTCCATGGATGAACTACAATGGGGAGGAATAAGAGACGATGGCTATATATTTGGACAGGCACATGGCGCTCTAATTTCCAATGCTGAACAAGAATTGACCCAAGTCTAAGCTTGCTCTCGGAAGGAGAATTGGGCTTGAAAATTTCCTGCTGCTTTGAGACCAGTTCCGAAAGTGGGAAGTTGAGCAGGGGATCTCAGGGAGCCTATAATTCACGGCCCTGCAGGATGGTAAAAGGCACGTAATGTGGATAAATGACTTGGGTTGAACCAGAGAAAAGAACTTGAGAGCAAGGCAGAATTGCAAAACTGGCATTCCAAGAGGGAGAAGCGTCTCGCCTGGTAAGAACCTAGGATGTGGAAGTACTTCTTCAAACATGCCTTTGTCGAAAAAGGGTGTATGCCTTTATCCTGAATATCTTTAGGATAAAGGCATACACCGTTTTTGGGCAACCAGGCAGGGGCTCTGTGCAAATCAACAGTACATAATGCTATCACTTCCCATCAAAACAAAAGGTCATGTACGAAAAGTTTAGAGACCAGAAATGCAGGGTAATGTGGAGGTAAATCGTACCCACATTTTGTTGATTGTGGGATGAACAATTGCAATTGGCACCCTGGCGAATTCTATGGTTTATTCGAAGATAAAGTAAGAAACAATGCTACAGCACATAGGACACTTCCATTCAAGGACGTATATTTTCAGGAAAACCAAAGAACCTCAGGTCACAGGCAACCCAACGTTTACTGCTGCTCTCTTTACAAAAGCCTCGACTAGGATACAATCTAAATTTCCTTGGACGGAATACATGGATGGAGAATATGTGATTCTTATCTACAATGATATATTACAGAGCCAGGAAATCAATGAAATAACGTCACTTGGCGCCACCGGAGTGTTCTTAGTTACAATCATTCTCAGTGAATTTAGTCACATAGAAAAAAGTGGTTTATCAAAGATATGAGGTACAGGTGGAATATAAAATTGCGTCCCATGAACGAAATGGCAGACGACAGAGAGAATTACACATTTAGCAAACACACTTATGCCTGTAGGAGCGCAAAGGTCACATGAGGTGAGGAAAAACCAGGTGTTTTCAATGAGCTCAGATACCATTCCATATAGACCAAGGAGGGAATCAAGACAACTTACTCTAAACCTCAAAGGACTGAACTCAGCCCACTTTACACACCATTAAAGATTATTGACAACTGGTCAGAATTTGAAAAACAATTTATCTATGTCTCTCTGGAAGAGAATCTAGTGGATGCACAGCAGGAAGCAACACAGCACGGAAAATCGGCTACACCCGGTGAGAAAAATAAACTGCAAAATAAAGGCAGTGAGTGACAGATAAATTCTTCGAGACTTCATTCAGGGGCTGTGATTGGAGTTGTTTTCAGCATATATTCACACAGAGAAAGATGGGACCTAAGGGAGGACAATCGTGGGTCTGAGTGTCTTCGTGAGCATGAGTCAGCAAATGCAGCCCTTGTAGAATAACACTGCCTTGCCCTGATTCCATTGACCCGAAATCTCCAAATGTAGACGACCCTTCTACAGCAAACACATGCATGGGTCAGCCACAGGATGCTACCCCATTGGAACGGGACAAAACATGAAAAGGCACCTCATCTTCTCATATCCTGGTGCTCGGGTTCAAGCTTCCAGCCACTTTCCTGAAAATATCCCCACTTGGGGAAGTCAGCACTTTCAAAACCTTCTTTCTTATAGCTTGGAATTGGTTCCATGGATGAACTACAACGGGGAAGAATAAGACACGATGCCTATATATTTGGACAGGCATATGGTGCTCTAATTTCAACTGCTGAACAAGAATTGACCCAAGTCTAAGCTTGCTCTCAGAAGGAGAATAGGGCTTGAAAATTTCCCGCTGATTTGTGACCAGTTCCAAAAGTTGGAAGTTGAGCAGGGGATCTCAGCGAGCCTATAATTCATGGGCCTGCAGGATGGTCAAAGACACCTAATGTGGACAAATAACTTGGGTTGAGCCAGAGAAAAGAACTTGAGAGCAAGGCAGAATTGCAAAAATGGGATTTCAAGAGGGAGACGCGTCTCGCCTGGTAAGAACCTAGAATGTGGCAGTACTTCTTCAACCATGCCTTTGTCGAAAAACGGTGTATGCCTTTATCCTGAATATATTCCGAATAAAGGCATACACCGTTTTTGGGCAACCAGGCAGGGGCTCGGTCCAAATCAACAGTACATAGTGCTATCACTTCCCTTCTAAACAAAGGGTCTTCTACGAAAAGTGTAAAGACTAGAAATTCAGGGTAGCATGGAGGTAAATCGTACCCACATTTTGTGGATTGTGGGATGACCAATTGCATTCGGCACCCTGGCGAATTCTATGGTGTATTCGAAGATAAAGTAAGAAACAATGCTACAGCACATAGGACACTTCCATTCAAGGACATATATTTTCAGGAAAACCAAAGAACCTCAGGTCACAGGCAACCCAACGTTTACTGCTGCTCTCTTTACAAAAGCCTCGACTAGGATACAATCTAAATTTCCTTGGACGGAAAACATGGATGGAGAATATGTGATTCTTATCTACAATGATATATTACTGAGCCAGGAAATCAATGAAATAACGTCACTTGCCGCCAAAGGAGTGTTCGTAGTTACAATCATTCTCAGTAAATTTAGTCACATAGAAAAAAGTGGTTTATCAAAGATATGAGGTACAGGTGGAATACAAAATTGCGTCCCATGAATGAAATGGCAGACGAGAGAAAGCATCACACATTTAGCAAACACACTTATGCCTGTAGGAGCGCGAAGGTCACTTCAGGTGAGGAAAAACCAGGTGTTTTCAATGAGCACAGATACCATTCCATATAGACCAAAGAGGGAATGAGGACAACTTACTCTAAACCTCAAAGGACTGAACTCAGCCCACTTTACACACCAGAAAAGATTATTTACAACTGGTTAGAATTTGAAAAACAATTTATCGATGTCTCTCTGGAAGAGAATCAAGTGGATGCACAGCAGCAAGCAACACAGCACTCAAAATCGGCTACACCCCGTGAGAAAAATAAACTGCAAATTAAAGGCAGTGAGTGAGAGATAAATTCTTCGAGACTTCGTTCAGGGGCTCTCATTGAAGTTATTTTGAGCATATATTAACACACAGAAGGATCGGACCTAAGGGAGGACACTCGTGGGTCTGAGTGTCTTCGTGAGCATGAGTCAGCAAATGCAGCCCTTGTCGAATAACACTGCCTTTTCCTGATTCCATGGACCCGAAATTTCCAAATGCAGACGACCCTTCCTACAGCGAACACATGCATGGGACAGCCACAGGATGCTACCCCATTGGAACGGCAAAAAAAAAAAAAAGCCACCTCATCTTCTCATATCCTGGTGCTCGGGTTCAAGCTTTCAGCCGCTTTTCTGAAAATATACCCAATTGGGGAAGTCAGCACTTTCAAAACACTCTTACTTACAACTTGAAATTTGTTCCATGGATGAACTACAATGGGGAAGAATAAGAGACGATGGCTATATATTTGGACAGGCACATGGCGCTCTAATTTCCAATGCTGAACAAGAATTGACCCAAGTCTAAGCTTGCTCTCGGAAGGAGAATTGGGCTTGAAAATTTCCTGCTGCTTTGGGACCAGTTCCGAAAGTGGGAAGTTGAGCCGGGGATCTCAGGGAGCCTATAATTCATGGCCCTGCAGGATGGTAAAAGGCACGTAATGTGGAAAAATGACTTGGGTTGAACCAGAGAAAAGAACTTGAGAGCAAGGCAGAATTGCAAAACTGGGATTTCAAGAGGGAGAAACGTCTCGCCTGGTAAGAACCTAGGATGTGGCAGTACTTCTTCAAACATGCCTTTGTCGAAAAAGGGTGTATGCCTTTATCCTGAATATCTTTAGGATAAAGGCATACACCGTTTTTGGGCAACCAGGCAGGGGCTCTGTGCAAATCAACACTACATAATGCCATCACTTCCCATCAAAACAAAGGGTCATGTACGAAAAGTGTAAAGACCAGAAATGCAGGGTAACGTGGAGGTAAATCGTACCCACATTTTGTGGATTGTGGGATGACCAATTGCAATCGGCACCCTGGCGAATTCTATGGTGTATTCGAAGATAAAGTAAGAAACAATGCTACAGCACATAGGACACTTCCATTCAAGGACGTATATTTTCAGGAAAACCAAAGAACCTCAGGTCACAGACAACCCAACGTTTACTGCTGCTCTCTTTACAAAAGCCTCGACTAGGATACAATCTAAATTTCCATGGACGGAATATATGGATGGAGAATATGTGATTCTTATCTACGATGATATATTACAGAGCCAGGAAATCAATGAAATAACGTCACTTGCGCCACCGGAGTGTTCTTAGTTACAATCATTCTCAGTGAATTTAGTCACATAGAAAAAAGTGGTTTATCAAAGATATGAGGTACAGGTGGAATATAAAATTGCGTCCCATGAACGAAATGGCAGACGACAGAGAGAATTACACATTTAGCAAACACACTTATGCCTTTAGGAGCGCAAAGGTCACATGAGGTGAGGAAAAACCAGGTGTTTTCAATGAGCACAGATACCATTCCATATAGACCAAGGAGGGAATCAAGACAACTTACTCTAAACCTCAAAGGACTGAACTCAGCCCACTTTACACACCAGAAAAGATTATTGACAACTGGTCAGAATTTGAAAAACAATTTATCTATGTCTCTCTGGAAGAGAATCTAGTGGATGCACAGCAGCAAGCAACACAGCACGGAAAATCGGCTACACCCGGTGAGAAAAATATACGGCAAAATAAAGGCAGTGAGTGACAGATAAATTTTTTGAGACTTCGTTTAGGGGCTGTGATTGGAGTTGTTTTCAGCATGTATTCACACACAGAAAGATGGGACCTAAGGGAGGACAATCGTGGGTCTGAGTGTCTTCGTGAGCATGAGTCAGCAAATGCAGCCCTTGTAGAATAACACTGCCTTGCCCTGATTCCATTGACCCAAAATCTCCAAATGTAGACGACCCTTCTACAGCGAACACATGCATCGGTCAGCCACAGTATGCTACCCCATTGGAACGGGAAAAAACATGAAAAGGCACCTCATCTTCTCATATCCTGGTGCTCGGGTTCAAGCTTCCAGCCACTTTCCTGAAAATATCCCCACTTGGGGAAGTCAGCACTTTCAAAACCTTCTTTCTTATAGCTTGGAATTGGTTCCATGGATGAACTACAATGGGGAAGAATAAGACACGATGCCTATATATTTGGACAGGCATATGGTGCTCTAATTTCAACTTCTGAACAAGAATTGACCCAAGTCTAAGCTTTCTCTCAGAAGGAGAATTGGGCTTGAAAATGTCCTGCTGCTTTGGGACCAGTTCTGAAAGTGGGAAGTTGAGCCGGGGATCTCAGGGAGCCTATAATTCATGGCCCTGCAGGATGGTAAAAGGCACGTAATGTGGAAAAATGACTTGGGTTGAACCAGAGAAAAGAACTTGAGAGCAAGGCAGAATTGCAAAACTGGGATTTAAAGAGGGAGAAGCGTCTCGCCTGGTAAGAACCTAGGATGTGGCAGTACTTCTTCAAACATGCCTTTGTCGAAAAAGGGTGTATGCCTTTATCCTGAATATATTCCGAATAAAGGCATACACCGTTTTTGGGCAACCAGGCAGGGGCTCGGTGCAAATCAACACTACATAGTGCTATCACTTCCCATCTAAACAAAGGGTCATCTACGAAAAGTGTAAAGACTAGAAATTCAGGGTAGCATGGAGGTAAATCGTACCCACATTTTGTGGATTCCAGGATGAACAATGGCAATCGGCACCCTGGCGAAGTCTATGGTTTATTCAAAAATAATGTAAGAGACAAAGCTACAGCACATAGGACACTTCCACTCAAGGACGTATATTTTCAAGAAAACCAAAGAACCTCAGGTCACAGGCAACCCAACGTTTTCTGCTGCTCTCTTTACAAAAGCCTCGACTAGGATACAATCTAAATTTCCTTGGACGGAAAACATGGATGGAGAATATGTGATTCTTATCTACAATGATATATTACTGAGCCAGGAAATCAATGAAATAACGTCACTTGCCGCCAAAGGAGTGTTCGTAGTTACAATCATTCTCAGTAAATTTAGTCACATAGAAAAAAGTGGTTTATCAAAGATATGAGGTACAGGTGGAATACAAAATTGCGTCCCATGAATGAAATGGCAGACGAGAGAAAGCATCACACATTTAGCAAACACACTTATGCCTGTAGGAGCGCGAAGGTCACTTGAGGTGAGGAAAAAACAGGTGTTTTGAATGAGCACAGATACCATTCCATATAGACCAAGGAGGGAATCAAGACAACTTACTCTAAACCTCAAAGGACTGAACTCAGCCCACTTTACACACCAGAAAAGATTATTTACAACTGGTTAGAATTTGAAAAACAATTTATCGATGTCTCTCTGGAAGAGAATCAAGTGGATGCACAGCAGCAAGCAACACAGCACTCAAAATCGGCTACACCCCGTGAGAAAAATAAACTGCAAAATAAAGGCAGTGAGTGAGAGATAAATTCTTCGAGACTTCGTTCAGGGGCTGTCATTGAAGTTGTTTTGAGCATATATTAACACACAGAAGGATCGGACATAAGGGAGGACACTCGTGGGTCTGAGTGTCTTCGTGAGCATGAGTCAGCAAATGCAGCCCTTGTCGAATAACACTGCCTTTTCCTGATTCCATGGACCCGAAATCTCCAAATGCAGACGACCCTTCCTACAGCGAACACATGCATGGGACAGCCACAGGATGCTACCCCATTGGAACGGCAAAAAACATGAAAAGCCACCTCATCTTCTCATATCCTGGTGCTCGGGTTCAAGCTTTCAGCCGCTTTTCTGAAAATATACCCAATTGGGGAAGTCAGCACTTTCAAAACACTCTTACTTATAACTTGGAATTGGTTCCATGGATGAACTACAACGGGGAAGAATAAGAGACGATGGCTATATATTTGGACAGGCACATGGCGCTCTAATTTCCAATGCTGAACAAGAATTGACCCAAGTCTAAGCTTGCTCTCAGAAGGAGAATTGGGCTTGAAAATTTCCTGCTGCTTTGGGACCTGTTCCGAAAGTGGGAAGTTGAGCCGGGGATCTCAGGGAGCCTATAATTCATGGCCCTACAGGATGGTAAAAGGCACGTAATGTGGAAAAATGACTTGGGTTGAACCAGAGAAAAGAACTTGAGAGCAAGGCAGAATTGCAAAACTAGGATTTCAAGAGGGAGAAGCGTCTCGCCTGGAAAGAACCTAGGATGTGGCAGTACTTCTTCAAACATGCCTTTGTCGAAAAAGGGTGTATGTCTTTATCCTGAATATCTTTAGGATAAAGGCATACACCGTTTTTGGGGAACCAGGCAGGGGCTCGGTGCAAATCAACACTACATAATGCTATCACTTCCCATCAAAACAAAGGGTCATGTACGAAAAGTGTAAAGACCAGAAATGCAGGGTAACGTGGAGGTAAATCGTACCCTCATTTTGTGGATTGTGGGATGAACAATGGCAATCGGCACCCTGGCGAATTCTATGGTGTATTCGAAGATAAAGTAAGAAACAATGCTACAGCACATAGGACACTTCCACTCAAGGACGTATATTTTCAAGGAAACCAAACAACCTCAGGTCACAGGCAACCCAACGTTTACTGCTGCTCTCTTTACAAAAGCCTCGACGAGGATACAATCTAAATTTCCTTGGACAGAAACATGGATGAAGAATATGTGATTCTTATCTACAATGATATATTACAGAGCCAGGAAATCAATGAAATAACGTCACTTGCGCCACCGGAGTGTTCTTAGTTACAATCATTCTCAGTGAATTTAGTCACATAGAAAAAAGTGGTTTATCAAAGATATGAGGTACAGGTGGAATATAAAATTGCGTCCCTTGAACGAAATGGCAGACGACAGAGAGAATTACACATTTAGCAAACACACTTATGCCTGTAGGAGCGCAAAGGTCACATGAGGTGAGGAAAAACCAGGTGTTTTCAATGAGCACAGATACCATTCCATATAGACCAAGGAGGGAATCAAGACAACTTACTCTAAACCTCAAAGGACTGAACTCAGCCCACTTTACACACCAGAAAAGATTATTGACAACTGGTCAGAATTTGAAAAACTATTTATCTATGTCTCTCTGGAAGAGAATCTAGTGGATGCACAGCAGCAAGCAACACAGCACGGAAAATCGGCTACACCCGGTGAGAAAAATAAACTGCAAAATAAAGGCAGTGAGTGACAGATAAATTCTTCGAGACTTCGTTCAGGGGCTGTGATTGGAGTTGTTTTCAGCATATATTCACACACAGAAAGATGGGACCTAAGGGAGGACAATCGTGGGTCTGAGTGTCTTCGTGAGCATGAGTCAGCAAATGCAGCCCTTGTAGAATAACACTGCCTTGCCCTGATTCCATTGACCTGAAATCTCCAAATGTAGACGACCCTTCTACAGCGAACACATGCATGTGTCAGACACAGGATGCTACCCCATTGGAATGGGAAAAAACATGAAAAGGCACCTCATCTTCTCATATCCTGGTGCTCGGGTTCAAGCTTCCAGCCACTTTCCTGAAAATATCCCCACTTGGGGAAGTCAGCACTTTCAAAACCTTCTTTCTTATAGCTTGGAATTGGTTCCATGGATGAACTACAATGGGGAAGAATAAGACACGATGCCTTTATATTTGGACAGGCATATGGTGCTCTAATTTCAACTGCTGAACAAGAATTGACCCAAGTCTAAGCTTGCTCTCAGAAGGAGAATAGGGCTTGAAAATTTCCCGCTGCTTTGTGACCAGTTCCAAAAGTGGGAAGTTGAGCAGGGGATCTCAGGGAGCCTATAATTCATGGGCCTGCAGGATGGTCAAAGACACCTAATGTGGACAAATGACTTGGGTTGAGCCAGAGAAAAGAACTTGAGAGCAAGGCAGAATTGCAAAAATGGGATTTCAAGAGGGAGACGCGTCTCGCCTGGTAAGAACCTAGAATGTGGCAGTACTTCTTCAACCATGCCTTTGTCGAAAAACGGTGTATGCCTTTATCCTGAATATATTCCGAATAAAGGCATACACCGTTTTTGGGCAACCAGGCAGGAGCTCAGTCCAAATCAACACTACATAGTGCTATCACTTCCCATCTAAACAAAGGGTCATCTACGAAAAGTGTAAAGACTAGAAATTCAGGGTAGCATGGAGGTAAATCGTACCAACATTTTGTGGATTCCAGGATGAACAATGGCAATCGGCACCCTGGCGAATTCTATTGTGTATTCAAAAATAATGTAAGAAACAATGCTACAGCACATAGGACACTTCCATTCAAGGACGTATATTTTCAGGAAAACCAAAGAACCTCAGGTCACAGGCAACCCAACGTTTACTGCTGCTCTCTTTACAAAAGCCTCGACTAGGATACAATCTAAATTTCCTTGGACGGAAAACATGGATGGAGAATATGTGATTCTTATCTACAATGATATATTACTGAGCCAGGAAATCAATGAAATAACGTCACTTGCCGCCAAAGGAGTGTTCGTAGTTACAATCATTCTCAGTAAATTTAGTCACATAGAAAAAAGTGGTTTATCAAAGATATGAGGTACAGGTGGAATACAAAATTGCGTCCCATGAATGAAATGGCAGACGAGAGAAAAGCATCACACATTTAGCAAACACACTTATGCCTGTAGGAGCGCGAAGGTCACTTGAGGTGAGGAAAAACCAGGTGTTTTCAATGAGCACAGATACCATTCCATATAGACCAAGGAGGGAATCAAGACAACTTACTCTAAACCTCAAAGGACTGAACTCAGCCCACTTTACACACCAGAAAAGATTATTTACAACTGGTTAGAATTTGAAAAACAATTTGTTGATGTCTCTCTGGAAGAGAATCAAGTGGATGAACAGCAGCAAGCAACACAGCACTGAAAATCGGCTACACCCCGTGAGAAAAATAAACTGCAAAATAAAGGCAGTGAGTGAGAGATAAATTCTTCGAGACTTCGTTCAGGGGCTGTCATTGAAGTTGTTTTGAGCATATATTAACACACAGAAGGATCGGACCTAAGGGAGGACACTCGTGGGTCTGAGTGTCTTCGTGAGCATGAGTCAGCAAATGCAGCCCTTGTCGAATAACACTGCCTTTTCCTGATTCCATGGACCCGAAATCTCCAAATGCAGACGACCCTTCCTACAGCGAACACATGCATGGGACAGCCACAGGATGCTACCCCATTGGAAAGGCAAAAAAACATGAAAAGCCACCTCATCTTCTCATATCCTGGTGCTCGGGTTCAAGCTTTCAGCCGCTTTTCTGAAAATATACCCAATTGGGGAAGTCAGCACTTTCAAAACACTCTTACTTATAACTTGGAATTGGTTCCATGGATGAACTACAATGGGGAAGAATAAGAGACGATGGCTATATATTTGGACAGGCACATGGCGCTCTAATTTCCAATGCTGAACAAGAATTGACCCAAGTCTAAGCTTGCTCTCGGAAGGAGAATTGGGCTTGAAAATTTCCTGCTGCTTTGGGACCTGTTCCGAAAGTGGGAAGTTGAGCCGGGGATCTCAGGGAGCCTATAATTCATGGCCCTGCACGATGGTAAAAGGCACGTAATGTGGAAAAATGACTTGGGTTGAACCAGAGAAAAGAACTTGAGAGCAAGGCAGAATTGCAAAACTGGGATTTCAAGAGGGAGAAGCGTCTCGCCTGGTAAGAACCTAGGATGTGGCAGTACTTCTTCAAACATGCCTTTGTCGAAAAAGGGTGTATGCCTTTATCCGGAATATATTCTGAATAAAGGCATACACCGTTTTTGGGCAACCAGGCAGGGGCTCGGTGCAAATCAACACTACATAGTGCTATCACTTCCCATCTAAACAAAGGGTCATGTACGAAAAGTGTAAAGACCAGAAATGCAGGGTAACGTGGAGGTAAATCGTACCCACATTTTGTGGATTGTGGGATGACCAATTGCAATCGGCACCCTGGCGAATTCTATGGTGTATTCGAAGATAAAGTAAGAAACAATGCTACAGCACATAGGACACTTCCACTCAAGGACGTATATTTTCAAGGAAACCAAAGAACCTCAGGTCACAGGCAACCCAACGTTTACTGCTGCTCTCTTTACAAAAGCCTCGACGAGGATACAATCTAAATTTCCTTGGACAGAAACATGGATGAAGAATATGCGATTCTTATCTACAATGATATATTACAGAGCCAGGAAATCAATGAAATAACGTCACTTGCGCCACCGGAGTGTTCTTAGTTACAATCATTCTCAGTGAATTTAGTCACATAGAAAAAAGTGGTTTATCAAAGATATGAGGTACAGGTGGAATATAAAATTGCGTCCCTTGAACGAAATGGCTGACGACAGAGAGAATTACACATTTAGCAAACACACTTATGCCTGTAGGAGCGCAAAGGTCACATGAGGTGAGGAAAAACAAGGTGTTTTCAATGAGCACAGATACCATTCGATATAGACCAAGGAGGGAATCAAGACAACTTACTCTAAACCTCAAAGGACTGAACTCAGCCCACTTTACACACCAGAAAAGATTATTTACAACTGGTTAGAATTTGAAAAACAATTTATCCATGTCTCTCTGGAAGAGAATCTAGTGGATGCACAGCAGCAAGCAACACAGCACGGAAAATCGGCTACACCCGGTGAGAAAAATAAACTGCAAAATAAAGGCAGTGAGTGACAGATAAATTTTTCGAGACTTCGTTCAGGGGCTGTGATTGGAGTTGTTTTCAGCATATATTAACACACAGAAAGATGGGACCTAAGGGAGGACAATCGTGGGTGTGAGTGTCTTCGTGAGCATGAGTCAGCAAATGCAGCCCTTGTAGAATAACACTGCCTTGCCCTGATTCCATTGACCCGAAATCTCCAAATGTAGACGACCCTTCTACAGCAAACACATGCATGGGTCAGCCACAGGATGCTACCCCATTGGAACGGGAAAAAACATGAAAAGGCACCTCATCTTCTCATATCCTGTTGCTCGGGTTCAAGCTTCCAGCCACTTTCCTGAAAATATCCCCACTTGGGGAAGTCAGCACTTTCAAAACCTTCTTTCTTATAGCTTGGAATTGGTTCCATGGATGAACTACAACGGGGAAGAATAAGACACGATGCCTATATATTTGGACAGGCATATGGTGCTCTAATTTCAACTGCTGAACAAGAATTGACCCAAGTCTAAGCTTGCTCTCAGAAGGAGAATAGGGCTTGAAAATTTCCCGCTGCTTTGTGACCAGTTCCAAAAGTGGGAAGTTGAGCAGGGGATCTCAGGGAGCCTATAATTCATGGGCCTGCAGGATGGTCAAAGACACCTAATGTGGACAAATGACTTGGGTTGAGCCAGAGAAAAGAACTTGAGAGCAAGGCAGAATTGCAAAAATGGGATTTCAAGAGGGAGACGCGTCTCGCCTGGTAAGAACCTAGAATGTGGCAGTACTTCTTCAACCATGCCTTTGTCGAAAAACGGTGTATGCCTTTATCCTGAATATATTCCGAATAAAGGCATACACCGTTTTTGGGCAACCAGGCAGGAGCTCAGTCCAAATCAACACTACATAGTGCTATCACTTCCCATCTAAACAAAGGGTCATCTACGAAAAGTGTAAAGACTAGAAATTCAGGGTAGCATGGAGGTAAATCGTACCAACATTTTGTGGATTCCAGGATGAACAATGGCAATCGGCACCCTGGCGAATTCTATTGTGTATTCAAAAATAATGTAAGAAACAATGCTACAGCACATAGGACACTTCCATTCAAGGACGTATATTTTCAGGAAAACCAAAGAACCTCAGGTCACAGGCAACCCAACGTTTACTGCTGCTCTCTTTACAAAAGCCTCGACTAGGATACAATCTAAATTTCCTTGGACGGAAAACATGGATGGAGAATATGTGATTCTTATCTACAATGATATATTACTGAGCCAGGAAATCAATGAAATAACGTCACTTGCCGCCAAAGGAGTGTTCGTAGTTACAATCATTCTCAGTAAATTTAGTCACATAGAAAAAAGTGGTTTATCAAAGATATGAGGTACAGGTGGAATACAAAATTGCGTCCCATGAATGAAATGGCAGACGAGAGAAAAGCATCACACATTTAGCAAACACACTTATGCCTGTAGGAGCGCGAAGGTCACTTGAGGTGAGGAAAAACCAGGTGTTTTCAATGAGCACAGATACCATTCCATATAGACCAAGGAGGGAATCAAGACAACTTACTCTAAACCTCAAA